>NC_132783.1:70213156-70950794 GCF_048418805.1 Vulpes vulpes | reverse complement strand
CTGTTATGGGTTGAATTGTACTCCCCCCAATTCATGTGTTGGAGTCCTAACTCCTCATACTTCAGCATGTGATCTTATATGAAAATAGGGTCTCTACAGATAAAGTCAAGTTAATTAGAATGTGCCCTCATCTGATAGGATTAAATAATATCTCCACCACTTACTAGTTCTGTCAGCTGTGAAAATCATACTATCCCACTAAACCTCATTTTCTTCTCACCTATATAAAAGGGGCAGAATGTGTCTTTCTTGGGGCACCTGGGTGGTGCAGTTAGTTGAGTGTCCAACTCTTGGTTTCAGCTCAGGTTTTGATTTCAGGGTCATGAGATTGAGCACCACATTGGGCTCTGCACTCAGCATAGAGTCTGCTTAAGATTCTCTCTCCATCTCCCACACCCCCTCCCACTTGTGCTCTCTCTCTCTAAAATGAATAAATAAATCTTTAAAAAATGTGTCTTTCTTAAGTTTGCTTATAAATTATGACAACCACAGAAATACGCTAATGCACACACCTACATATGTGCACATGCACACATAAAAGACTTAGCAAAAATAGGAGCTCAATAAATGGCAGTTATTATTACTGCTATAAGATAATAGATGAACAAAAAGTATTAGACTATTAGGGAAAAAATAAATAGAAAAAATATAAAAGAACATACTTTCTATCCTTAAAAATACATAATCACTAAATAGGCACTTTGTGCCAGGTACTGTTGATTAAAATATAGAATTGATTGATTGAATTGATTAAAATATAGAATTCTCTTTTGGATTCCAGAGTAACACAGCTTTGGAGATATTTCCTACCTATAATTAGTTACTTAATATCAGACCCAAGAAATTTAGTTGACTTTAATTTTTGACATTATTGCTTGCAAAGTTATCTAAAGTCACCATTTTTTTTGTGGCAGTGGAGTGCTTTAGTTTATATCAGCTCCAAAGAGCTGTTTATTAAATTTTCAGGAATTTTGCAACCTGGTTATTATTAAAATTAAATTATATAAACATAAGAATAAATTATATATAAACAGGTTATAAATACTCAAAACACTATTTTTCTACATTTTAATATTATTTATGTTCTTGAGATTACTCACATCTATTTTATCTGTGTAGAGAGAACACTGTAAAACAGTGTGCTGTTATCTATTTAAACTCTGTATTCATGATGTCAAGTTGGTAGCTTGAAATTGGTCATAGTGGAAGCATTTATTCCACACACATTAATAAATTCATTCTATAAATTAGGGATCCCCCTGCTCCCTCCCAACTTGTTGTTAAACCTTTATCAGCATACCACTGCAAAGCTAACAGACTATAGATCTAACGTACTGTGAATCCTCCTATACCCTGATACGATCACTTGAACTGCCACTTGTAGGATTTCAAAAATACATTTAAAACATGATTTGCCAGTAGTTGGTGTTTTTAGAGATTCACATTGCTTAATGAGGGTTTTTGTGCTAGCTCAGATTCCGGATAGATCATTAAATTGCTCATTTTATTTTCTTTCAAATCCAGAGAGATAATGTTTCCTCTTGTTTGGAGAAATTAATCATCAGTTCCATTTTTTTCTTCCCTAAACCTTTGCCATCCCTACTCTTTGAAATTTTACTTTTTATTAACTCTCTATATTAATTCATAAAAATAATTTTTGATTACTAAGCTCATTTCTTCTCACCTCAATTATATTCTGGCCCATCTCTACCCGAATCTATATGCAAGAGGGCACATTGATAAAGGGATAGCAGTGGTTAAGAGTCTCTCTGGAAACCTGAGAGAAGCTTAAATTTAGCAAGAGAGAAATATAAGAAGGAGGCAAAAGAAAGAGCATATTAGCTAATGGATAAGGGCATAAGCTCTAAAGCCAAATGTCAGGATCCAAATTCCAACTCTAACAATTATAACTGTAAGACTTTGAGCAAGTTACTTAACCTCTCTGTGCCTTAGTTCCCACCTCTATAAAGCGAGGATAAATAATTGGATCCATTTCATATAGTTGTACAATAATGAATGTAATGAATATAAACGTGCAGAAAATTACCTGGTAAATGCCTATGCCATGTAAGTATTTGTAACTACTTATTCTTTATGTCAAAAGATAAGGGTTCCCCCCCGCCCCAGTAAAGGTAGGTCTGTCATTTTTACACTCAAGTCAAGATGTTGTTTAGTTAATAATATGTAAGATAGCTCATATATTCATTCTATAGAAAAATTTAAACCTTGGGGTGTGTCCCAAACTACTATTCCTCAATTTTTTAAAATTATGTACACATTACATGAGCTGTTGCATTTGGAAAATGAGCAGACATAACAGAACTGGAAAATTTATTCAGTTTATCTGAATGTGCTGCATACAAATTAGCTGGGCAGTGACCTACGTGGATCATTAAGGGAGGAACAAAAAGATGTCATATGCTAGCAGGCGGCTGTTTGGCTGTAGGCAGATGAGCCTTTGGGATTACCTACTTGGGATCAAAACCCAAAAGGGCACAGTTGACTTGTCCTACAATATATGATGCTATTTATTTTAAAATATGATTAAAGAATTGTGAATCTTTATTTAATAGTTATTGTATAATTAAACATACAGGATCCCAATGGAGTTGTCCCTATTTTTTAAAATATTTCTCTATTGTCTAGTGACTCAGAAGCAATTATAGGTAAGAATAAATTGACTGGATTTTTAGATGTAACCAAAGTTTAAAAATATGAAAAACTATAAGGCCAAGGACAGTTGAGTGGAATTTTATGAAATACTAATGACAACGGCAATATACTATTTACTTCTGTTCTAGGCTATTAGTAAACTCATTGGTTGCAACTATAATCTGTTTTTTATGCTCTTCTCAATTAGAGATTATAATTATTAGTATGTCTTGAGTGTTCAAAATTTCCTAGGTGGTGTGTTTCCATAAGTGGAAAATTATGGATGTTTGCTCACTAAATTGTACTAAACATAAGTCTCATACATTGTTATTCCAATCACCTATCATCCGACCAAGATAGAAGAATAGTAAACCAAATCATTATCATTATTACTTTGCAATGATAATGAGAGATTTTTATTCTGATACCAATTCTTAACTTTTGTGCTAGGGAGCAAAAATACCCTGGATAATGAAAACCATACACAAAAAACCAACAGTTAGTTTGGCGCTGAATTTATAAGTACAGCCAATATGACTTACATAGATGACTTAGGGAAGGATTAGTTATATTATTTATATGAAGTCTCTTTTCTACTGAGCACTTAGCACACATAATCAGAATTAAAGAAAGTATTTAATTTGTTTCACCTGTTGGATTTTCTATTTCTTTATCCCTCATCAAGTAGGCATTTGAATGTCAGGAGAAAACTATTTCTAAAAAGTAAGTAATATAGGAGTATAAAAAAGGCCCTGAAAAACCAGTGTTAGTTACCAATTCAGTGTCATTATTAGAATTTTATTTTAGGGCAGCCCTGGTGGCTCAGCGGTTTAGCGCCGCCTCAGCCCAGGGTGTTATCCTGGAGACCGGGATCGCGTCCCACGTCGGGCTGCTGGCATGGAGCCTGATTCTCCCTCTGCCTGTGTCTCTGCCTCTCTCTGATGAATAAATAAATAAAATCTTTTAAAAAATGAAAAGAATTTTATTTTAGACGACTCAAGAGGTTTCTTGTAAGTCAAAGTTAAATAAGTGTTTCAGAAACTCAATCTTGTGTGTTTGTGTGAACATGAGTATTCTGAGTGGAGCTTAATAGGAGCCCCAGGATTTTGTCATTGTCTTGTGAAAGACTGAATATATGCATATGATATCAAGGATTGATGATTCTGTAGGAATAGATATTCTATAGGAGCACATACTTAGGAATAGGCACACCCTACTCTTGCCCCCTCTTATTACTTTTCTTTTTTGTAACTTCCTTCTTAGTTCTCTCTCTCTGTGAACAGGTTTTGTCAGTTCTGATAAGGCAGGATTCATCTGTATGGCTTATTCAGGCATAGCAATATGTAAAAAATTTTGTAAGATGTGTGCCCAACTGCCATATCATCCTGATTTTTCTGAAGAGATGTCACCTGGGCATAAGAGGGCTTTTAATGTCTCAGTTTGTATCTCACTGATATTGAATGCCTTAGTTATAATCATATATATATAGTGGCAATAATCATTAAATTGTTACATGTATAAAAACATAATAAAATGAAACAACAAACAATGCAAAAAAGGGAACAGAATTAAAGTCCACATTAAATAGATTGATGCTTCTCGTTCTTCTAACCCCGAACCAGGAAGGATATCCATCATTGTGTCATGACTAGGGATAGCAATGGAAATAACTGGTATGTTTACCTTGGGAAGAGAAGACCAAGTGGGAAATCAGAAAATTTATGAGCTGAAAGATGAACTGGAAAGCGATGTTTCATTTTTCTGACAGAAGTTAATCCACATATATTTGGGGAACTCATTTTAGATAATGGTTCAAAGGTAATTCAGTGGAGAAAGGATAGTATTTTTAACAAATAGTGCTGGAAAGATTAGAAGTTTATATCTACCTTGCCCAGAAAAGGAACTTCAATCCATACTGTGCACTACATACAAAAATTACATCAAAATGGATCATCAATTTCAATGTAAAACCTGAAACTCTAAAACTTCTGGAATCAAACATCAGAGAAAAATCTTTGTGATCTCATCTGAGGCAAACATTTCTTCAACAGGACAACAAAAGCACAAAAATGGAGTTTTATCAAAATGGAAACTTCAAAATATCAAAGGATTTTTTAGGCAAATGAAAAGAACACCACAAACAGGGTGCAAATATTTAAAATGCATATGCCTAATAAAGGACTTATATCCATAATATATAAATAACTCTCAAAATAATAAAAAAAACTCAATAAGGACATACAGATGCTAAATAAGCACTCAAAAACAGGGGCAGCCCAGGTGGCTCAGCGGTTCAGCCCCGCCTTCAGCCCAAGCCCAGGGCCTGATCCTGGAGACCGGGATTGAGTCCCACTTTGGGCTCCCTGCATGGAGCCTGCTCTCCCTCTGCATGTGTCTCTGCCTCTTTCTCTCTCTCTATGTGTGTCTCTCATGAATAAATAAATAAAATCTTTTAAAAAATTACTCAACATCATGAATTCCTAGGGAAATGAAATTTCAAACCACAGCAAGTTACTACTACACACTATGAGAATGGCTAAAATTAAAAAGACTGATCATACCAAGTGTTAACAAGTACATGGATGGACCAGTACACTGAAATGCTGTTGGTGGGAATATGAAATGGTACAACTTTGAAAGCTGGCTAGACAGTTTCTTAAAAATTTAACAATTCATGTACCATATGATTTAGCTACTCTATTCCTGTTTACCTAAGGAAAAAAAAGGATCTGACCATATAAAGATTTGTCACAAATGTTCAGAGCAGCATTTTTGTAATAACCCAAACTGAAAATAATCTAAATATTCATGCATAGGTGAAGGGATAAAGAAACCATGATATATCACAACTTGGGTGAATCTCAAAATAATTATTCTGAGAGAAAGAAAACAGAAAAAATACCTACTAATTTCACTTATTTAATACATTTTAGTACAAACAAATGTATAGGAACAGAAAACACTTCGTGATGGCCAAAAGATGAAGTGACAATGAGAGAGTGAGAAGAGGAGTAGAAGCGGGGAATTACAAAGGAGCACGAGGAGATTATTGTTAATGATTATTATTTTGATTATGTTGATGGTTTCATGGGTATATATACATATGTCAAATGTATGAAATTGTATTCTTGAAGTATGTACATTTATTATATATTGCTTATACCTCAATAAAAGCTGTTAAAAATTATGCATTATGATCTTGCCAAATGTTATTTTTTATTTACATCAGAAATTTTTTTTGTAGAAGAGAAACAGTGATTCTTTCAGTGGAACCCAGTTACAGGCATTATATATTTTTTATGTTTATAATTATGAAAGCAATAATGATGACAAGGTCTCAAAAAGTTTATTGCTATGGAATAATTTTACTTCAGAAAACTTTGCTATTTTTTCATTGGCAAACAAGGAAATGCCAACTAGAGAGCAATTTTGTAAAACAATAATTTTGTCAGAATTATGAAAGATGTTTTGGCTTATTGCCAGTTCTGCAGTGCATGATGTTGAATAGAATAAATGAAAATATAATCTAGAATGATGCTAAGCTTAAATTTGCATTCCGATTCTTAATAAATTTGTGAGCATAATGTAGACCTTTGGACACCTGGAAAGATTTATGAATAAACTTAACTTGGCAAACATAATTATAATTTGAAACAAATGAGGCTGAATCATGACCAACTGACTTAGATTCAATGATTGAACACAGGGACCTATTATGATGATATTAATAGGAACTCAACCTGGAGAAATTAATTTTATTTCTCCTAGGATAACAGGCATAGGAGATGCTATCACTGGAAAAGATTGAAGTCTTAATGGAGAAAGCTAAATGGAGGTATTTACATGTTAACTAATGAGGAAACTCCGTGTCCAAATTTCATCTGCAGTCACTTTTGAGGATATCTATTTCCCATCTGTCTTCTTAAATGTTTCAAGGTTTTTATTATGGTAAGTGAAAGAAAGGAAGAAAAACAAATTGCTGGAAGCAGAGCATTTACAACTTTCTCTCAATAATTTGTCAAGGCAACCCAATTCACAACCCATTATTATGCCAGTTGTAAACCTCTGTTGAGTTAGTGACAGTAAATTATATAGCCTGAAGAATAAGAATTCAATGCAATTACTAAACTCCTTTCACTAAATATTAACATCACTTACTCTTAGACCAAAATAATATAATAAAAAAATAATTATGACTAGCATTTGTCAGTACATTGAAAATATAAGGCATTCTGCTATGTACTTTATGATCTTTAAATTTAATCTTCACAAGATTATCAAGGCCTTTGTTGTCTTCTTTTTTACAGAGAAGGAATCTGGACACAGAAAAGCCAAGTCATTTGCTATAGGTCACCTTGTTACTGAGTTTTAGAAATCATGATTCGAACCCAGATCTCTGACTTTTAACCAGATGTCTTTTCCACTATATGACTTTCCATTTCCTCTACCTATTTCAGTAAGTACCCTTTATGGGTCAATCAAGAAGACATATACAAATGAAATCTAGAAACATCTTTC
Source organism: Vulpes vulpes (assembly GCF_048418805.1). Classification (NCBI taxonomy): domain Eukaryota; kingdom Metazoa; phylum Chordata; class Mammalia; order Carnivora; family Canidae; genus Vulpes; species Vulpes vulpes. Next base: position 70,943,624 of record NC_132783.1, on the reverse strand, counting down.
TGAGTAGTGAGCAGAAAGTTAAAATCAATAAAAAGCCTGAGTTGAGGTAGGTATGAAATGCCAGCAGGAGACTGTGGAGGCATGATGACATAACTGAAACTTGTGTTTTCTTTCCTTTGTTCTTTTCTGGGGTAATTCTTTTCCTTTGGACACCTACTAAGAAAGAGAAAAAGGAACAACTTCCCTAAGATACTTTTTCTGAACTATTGTATGAGATGGCACTAAGTCCTTAGTATTAAGTCCAGTATAATATGACAAATGATAGCATCATTACTATTTTCTTTAATAAGAAAGAAATGTTCCTTTAAGATTTTATTATTTTATTTATTTATTTATTTATTTATTTATTTATTTATTTACTTACTTACTTACTTACTTATTTACTTATTTGACACACACACACACACAGAGCACAAGCAAGCAAAGCAGCAGGTAGAGGGAGAGGAAGAAGCAGGTTCCATGCTGAGCAGAGAGCCCAACATGGATTTTTATTCCCGAACCCTGGGATCATGACCTGATGCTTGATCAACTGAGCCACCCAGGTGCTCCAGAAATTTACCTTTAAAAGATACACATTTTCCACCCTTAGGGATATACCCAAGAGAAATGAAATTGTACATCCCCACAAAACTTTGTACAACACGAATGTTCATAGTAGCCAAAAAATTGAAACAACCAAAATGTCCATTAACTGATGAATGGATTAAATAAGATTTACATAATAGAATATCCATGTAAAAGCATACTACTCATTAATAAGAAGGAATGAGGACTGACAGACGCTACAGCATGGATAGATGAAATTTGAAAACATTGTGCTACGCGAAAGAAGTGAGTCACAAAATACATATTGTATGATTTAATTTATATGAAATGTCCAGAATAGGTAAATCTATAGAAATGGCAAGTAGATTAGTGACTTCCTAGAATTTAAGGGCCTGGAGGTAGTGGGAAGTGGAGAGTCACTGCTAATAAGTGCAGGCTTTCTTTCTAGGTAGACAAAAATGATCTCAACTTAGATTATGGTGATTGTTGGACAACACTATGAATACACTAAGAAGCATTTTATTATATACTTAAATGGTTGATGTGTGTGAATTACATCTCAAGTTGTTTAATAAAGATAGTTATATAAATAAGGTATGTATAATGCTCCTAAGTAAAAGTGGCCTGAAAAACAAAGAAATCCCTAAAAAAAATTAAAAACAAAGTGAAAGGATAAGACTATCTATATGGTAGCCTAGTCACACAGAGAAGAAATCTTTCAAGTATTTATAAAACTCAGTGATTTGAATGCATTCCTAGGGGATATATTCTTAAAACAAAAAGACAAAAAAGAAAATGTAAAAGACACATAGTAGTCATATTGGTATTGTTATTTTATCATTAATCTGTATATGTATTAGGCTTTCACATAATTTATTAATTTAATTACTTATTTACTCATAAATAATTAAACTAGTATCTTTGGGAATTGTTATCTTAGAATAAATGAAAAAAATACAAATACATCAAAGAGTTAAAGAAAAATGCTTAATCTTACATTTATGTAATTCCAGTATAAATTCATGATGCATTTTTCCCTTAAAAAAGTATTTACTTCCTACTTCTATCTGTAGAAAAATTCCTAGGAGTACTGTCTATACAATAGCACTAATTATTGAGTCCAGACTGAGATTTCTAAACAGCAATTCTTACTAAAAGGAACCAAGTCTCTTTGGAAAAATGGCTGATGCCACATCCTGGCAAGAAATGTATAAGATTAGCCTGGAATATCTTTTTTTTTTTTTTAATTTTTATTTATTTATGATAGTCACAGAGAGAGAGAGAGAGAGAGAGAGAGGCAGAGACACAGGCAGAGGGAGAAGCAGGCTCCATGCACCGGGAGCCTGATGTGGGATTTAATCCCGGGTCTCCAGGATCGCGCCCTGGGCCAAAGACAAGCGCCAAACCACTGCGCCACCCAGGGATCCCTAGCCTGGAATATCTTATGCTGGAAGGTATGAAGGAAGTGATCACAGATCACTGTACGGTTGTGTCAAGAGGAATCAGGAGACAATTTTCAAAGGGCTGCTATATGCCAAAGATGGGCATTTGTACATCAAAAGAATAATGATTCCAGTCAAAGAAAGACAAATACCATGTGATTTCAGTAATATGTGGAATTTAAGAAACAAAACAAACGAAGGGGGGAAAGGTTTTTTTCTTTTTAATAGAGTGGAGGGGAGGGGCAAGAGGGCGGAAGAGTAGGGTCCCCAAATCACCTGTCCCCAACAAATTACCTAGATAACCTTCAAATCATCCTGAAAATCTACGAATTCGGCCTGAGATTTAAAGAGAGACCAGCTGGAACGCTACAGTGAGAAGAGTTCGCGCTTCTATCAAGGTAGGAAGACCGGGGAAAAGAAATAAAGAAACAAAAGGCCTCCAAGGGGGAGGGGCCCCGCGAGGAGCCGGGCTGAGGCCGGGGCGAGTGTCCCCAGGACAGGAGAGCCCCGTCCCGGAGGAGCAGGAGCTGCACCAACCTTCCTGGGCGGAAAGGCGCCTGCAGGGAGTTAGAGCAGGACCCAGGAGGGCGGGGATGCCCTCGGGCTCCCTGGGACAGTAACAGGCACCTGTGCCCGGCGAGAGTGCGCCGAGCTCCCTAAGGGCTGCAGCGCATTGACCCGGGTGCAGCTCGGAGGGGCTCGGGCGGCGGCTCCGCGGAGGGGGCTGCGGGGCGGGAGCGCGAATCCAACAGCGCAGGCCCAGGAGCGCTGGGCGCCCGGACGCAGCCCAGGATCCGGCCTCCCCCAGACAGGCAGAGGCCGGGAGGGCCCAGGACAGCAAGGACGCTCCTGCCTGGAACTGAGCAGATCAGCGGCCCCGCCCCGGAGCCTCCAGGCCCTGCAGACAGAGAGCCCCGGAGTTACTGCGGGGGCTGAATCCAGGGCTCCAGAGCAGGCCCCACCACTGGGGTTGATCCTCCTGGGGCCTCACGGGGTAAACAACCCCCACTGAGCCCTGCACCAGGCAGGGGGCAGAGCAGCTCCCCAAAGTGCTAACACCTGAAAATCAGCACAGCAGGCCCCTCCCCCAGAGGACCAGCTAGACAGACCAGTTCCAGGGGAAGTCAAGGGACTTAAAGTATACAGAATCGGAAGATACTCCCCTGTGGTTCTTCTTTGTTTTGTTTTTTTTTTTTTAATTTTTATTTATTTATGATAGTCACACAGAGAGAGAGAGAGAGAGGCAGAGACACAGGCAGAGGGAGAAGCAGGCTCCATGCACCGGGAGCCGGATGTGGGACTCGATCCGGAGTCTCCAGGATCGCGCCCTGGGCCAAAGGCAGGCGCTAAACCGCTGCGCCACCCAGGGATCCCTCTTCTTTGTTTTTGTTTTTGTTTTTTTGCTTTTTGATTTCTGTTTGCTTCCCCCACCCTTTTTTCCTTTCTTTTTCTTTCTCTTTTTCTTCTTCTTCTTTTTTTCTTTTTTTCTTCCTTTTTTCTTTTTCTCTTTTCTTTCCTTCTTTCTCTCCTCTCTTTTTCTCCTTTTCCCAATACAACTTGTATCGGGCCACTCTGCACTGAGCAAAATGACTAGAAGGAAAACCTCACCTCAAAAGAAAGAATCAGAAACAGTCCTCTCTCGCACAGAGTTACAAAATCTGGATTACAATTCAATGTCAGAAAGCCAATTCAGAAGCACTATGATACAGCTACTGGTGGCTCTAGAAAAAAGCATAAAGGACTCAAGAGACTTCATGACTGCAGAATTTAGATCCAATCAGGCAGAAATTAAGAATCAATTGAATGAGATGCAATCGAAACTAGAAGTCCTAACGATGAGGCTTAACCAGGTGGAAGAACGAGTGAGTGACAGGGAAGACGAGTTGATGGCAAAGAGGGAAACTGAGGAAAAAAGAGACAGACAATTAAGAGACCATGAAGACAGATTAAGGGAAATAAATGACAGCCTGAGGAAGAAAAACCTAGTTTAATTGGGGTTCCCGAGGGCACCGAAAGGGCCAGAGGGCCAGAATATGTATTTGAACAAATCCTAGCTGAAAACTTTCCTAATCTGGGAAGGGAAATAGGCATTCAGATCCAGGAAATAGAGAGATCTCCCCTAAAATCAATAAAAACCGTTCAACACCTTGACATTTAATAGTGAAGCTTGAAAATTCCAAAGATAAGGAGAAGATCCTTAAAGCAGCAAGAGAAAAAAAGTCCCTGGCTTTTATGGGGAGGAGTATTAGGGTAACAGCAGACCTCTCCACAGAGACCTGGCAGGCCAGAAAGGGCTGGCAGGATATATTCAGGGTCCTAAATGAGAAGAACATGCAACCAAGAATACTTTATCCAGCAAGGCTCTCATTCAAAATGGAAGGAGAGATAAAGAGCTTCCAAGACAGGCAGCAACTGAAAGAATATGTGACCTCCAAACCAGCTCTGCAAGAAATTTTAAGGAGGACTCTTAAAATTCCCCTTTAAGAAGAAGTTCAGTGGAACAATCCACAAAAACAAGGACTGAATAGATATCATGATGACACCTCTAACCTCATATCTGTCAATAGTAACTCTGAACGTGAACGGGCTTAATGACCCCATCAAAAGGCGCAGGGTTTCAGACTGGATAAAAAAGCAAGACCCATCTATTTGCTGTCTACAAGAGACTCATTTTAGACAGAAGGACACCTACAACCTGAAAATAAAAGGTTGGAGAACCATTTACCATTCAAATGGTCCTCAAAAGAAAGCAGGGGTAGCCATCCTTATATTAGATAAACTAAAATTTACCCCAAAGACTATAGTGAGAGATGAAGAGGGACACTATATCATACTCAAAGGATCTATCCAACAAGAGGACTTAACAATCCTCAATATATATGCCCCGAATGTGGGAGCTGCCAAATATTTAAACCAATTAATAACCAAACTGAAGAAATATTTAGATAATAATACACTTATACTTGGTGACTTCAATCTAGCTCTTTCTACCCTCGATAGGTCTTCTAAGCACAACATCTCCAAAGAAACGAGAGCTTTAAATGATACACTGGACCAGATGGATTTCACAGATATCTACAGAACTTTACATCCAAACTCACCTAAATACACATTCTTCTCAAGTGCACATGGAACTTTCTCCAGAATAGACCACATACTGGATCACAAATCGGGTCTGAACTGATACCAAAAGATCAGGATAGTCCCCTGTATATTCTCAGACCATAATGCCTTGAAATTAGAACTAAACCACAACAAGAAGTTTGGAAGGACCTCAAACATGTGGAGGTTAAGGACCATCCTGCTAAAAGATGAAAGGGTCAACCAGGAAATTAAGGAAGAATTAAAAAGATTCATGGAAACTAATGAGAATGAAGATACAACCGTTCAAAATCTTTGGGATGCAGCAAAAGCAGTACTGAGGGGGAAATACATCGCAATACAAGCATCCATTCAAAAACTGGAAAGAACTCAAATACAAAAGCTCACCTTACACATAAAGGAGCTAGAGAAAAAACAGCAAATGGACCCCATGCCCAGCAGAAGAAGAGAGTTAATTAAAATTCGAGCAGAACTCAATGAAATCGAGACCAAAAGAACTGTGGAACAGATAACAGAACTAGGAGTTGGTTCTTTGAAAGAATTAATAAGGTAGATCAACCATTAGCCAACCTTATTAAAAAGAAGAGAGAGAAGACTCAAATTAATAAAATCATGAATGAGAAAGGAGAGATCACTACCAACACCAAGGAAATACAAACGATTTTAAAAACATATTATGAACAGCTGTACGCCAGTAAATTAGGCAATCTAGAAGAAATGGATGCATTCCTGGAAAGCCACAAACTACCAAAACTGGAGCAGGAAGAAATAGAAAACCTGAACAGATAATAACCAGGGAGGAAATTGAAGCAGTCATCAAAAACCTCCCAAGACACAAGAGTCCAGGGCCAGATGGTTTCCCAGGGGAATTCTATCAAACGTTTAAAGAAGAAAACATACCTATTCTACTAAAGCTGTTTGGAAAGATAGAAAGAGATGGAGTACTTCCAAATTCGTTCTACTAGGCCAGCATCACCTTAATTCTGAAACCAGAAAAAGACCCCACCAAAAAGGAGAATTACAGACCAATATCCCTGATGAACATGGATGCAAAAATTCTCAACAAGATACTAGCCAATAGGATCCAACAACACATTAAGAAAATTATTCACCATGACCAAGTAAAATTTATCCCCGGGACACAAGGCTGGTTCAACACTCGTAAAACAATCAATGTGATTCATCATATCAGCAAGAGAAAAACCAAGAACCATATGATCCTCTCATTAGATGCAGAGAAAGTATTTGACAAAATACAGCATCCATTCCTGATCAAAACCCTTCAGAGTGTAGGGATAGAGGGAACTTTCCTCGACATCTTAAAAGCCATCTACGAAAAGCCCACAGCAAATATCATTCTCAATGGGGAGCACTGGGAGCCTTTCCCCTAAGATCAGGAACAAGACAGGGATGTCCACTCTTACCACTGCTATTCAATATAGTACTGGAAGTCCTAGCCTCAAAAATCAGACAACAAAAAGACATTAAAGGCATTCAAATTGGCAAAGAAGAAGTCACACTCTCCCTCTTCGCCGATGACATGATACTCTACTTAGAAAACCCAAAATCCTCCACCCCAAGATTGCTAGAACTCATACAGCAATTTGGTAGCATGGCAGGATACAAAATCAATGCCCAGAAATCAATGGCATTTCTATACACTAACAATGAGACTGAAGAAAGAGAAATTAAGGAGTCAATCCCATTTACATTTGCACCCAAAAGCATAAGATACCTAGGAATAAACCTAACCAAAGAGGTAAAGGATCTATACCCTAAAAACTATAGAACACTTCTGAAAGAAATTGAGGAAGACACAAAGAGATGGAAAAATATTCCATGCTCATGGATTGGCAGAATTAGTATTGTGAAAATGTCAATGTTACCAAGGGCAATTTACATGTTTAATGCAATCCCTATCAAAATACCATGGACTTTCTTCAGAGAGTTAGAACAAATTATTTTAAGATTTGTGTGGAATCAGAAAAGACCCCGAATAGCCAGGGGAATATTAAAAAAGAAAACCATAGCTGGGGGCATCACAATGCCAGATTTCAGGTTGTACTACAAAGCTGTGGTCATCAAGACAGTGTGGTACTGGCACAAAAACAGACACATAGATCAATGGAACAGAATAGAGAACCCAGAAGTGGACCCTGAACTCTATGGTCAACTAATATTTGATAAAGGAGGAAAGACTATCCATTGGAAGAAAGACAGTCTCTTCAATAAATGGTGCTGGGAAAATTGGACATCCACATGCAGAAGAATGAAACTGGACCACTCCCTTTCACCATATACAAAGATAAACTCAAGGTGGATGAGAGATCTATATGTGAGACAAGATTCCATCAAAATCCTGGAGGAGAGCACAGGCAACACCCTTTCTGAACTTGGCCACAGTAATTTCTTGCAGGATACATCCACGAAGGCAAGAGAAATAAAGGTGAAAATCAACTATTGGGACTTCATCAAGATAAGAAGCTTTTGCACAGCAAAGGATACAGTCAACAAAACTAAAAGACAACCTACAGAATGGGAGAAGATATTTGCAAATGACGTATCAGATAAAGGGCTAGTTTCCAAGATCTATAAAGAACTTATTAAACTCAACACCAAAGAAACAAAGAATCCAATCATGAAATGGGCAAAAGACATGAAGAGAAATCTCACAGAGGAAGACATGGACATGGCCAACATACACATGAGAAAATGCTCTGCATCACTTGCCATCAGGGAAATACAAATCAAAACCACAATGAGATCCCACCTCACACCAGTGAGAATGGGGAAAATTAACAAGGCAGGAAACCACAAATGTTGGAGAGGATGCGGAGAAAAGGGAACCCTCTCACACTGTTGGTGGGAATGTGAACTGGTGCAGCCACTCTGGAAAACTGTGTGGAGGTTCCTCAAAGAGTTAAAAATAGACCTGCCCTACGACCCAGCAATTGCACTGTTGGGGATTTACCCCAAAGATTCAGATGCAATGAAACACCGGGACACCTGCACCCCGATGTTTCTAGCAGCAATGTCCACAATAGCCAAACTGTGGAAGGAGCCTCGGTGTCCATCGAAAGATGAATAGATAAAGATGTGGTATATGTATACAATGGAATATTACTCAGCAATTAGAAACGACAAATACCCACCATTTGCTTCAACGTGGATGGAACTGGAGGGTATTATGCTGAGTGAAGTAAGTCAATCAGAGAAGGACAAACAGTGTATGTTCTCATTCATTTGGGGAATATAAATAATAGTGAAAGGGAATATAAGGAAGGGAGAAGAAATGTGTGGGAAATATCAGGAAGGGAGACAGAACATAAAGACTCCTAACTCTGGGAAATGAACTAGGGGTGGTGGAAGAGGAGGAGGGCGGGGGGTGGGGGTGAATGGGACGGGCACTGAGGGGGACACTTGACGGGATGAGCACTGGGTGTTATTCTGTATGTTGGTAAATTGAACTCCAATAAAAATTATTTAAAAAAAAAAGAAAGAGAGTGTGTGAGGGGGGAATAAGCGAAGGACAGAGGGAGAGGGAGAGAGAGAATCTCAAGCAAGCTTCATGCTCAGCACATAGAATGTGGTAGAAGCAAAGCTATATCTCTTTAAATGGTGGACCCTAAGAGACTGTCTGGCTTCCTCCTTTGAACCTTGAACTACCATATAAAGATACTCAGCTACCCTACTGAAGACATCTATAGAAAGAGAGAGAGATGCCCATCCACTCTAACTGTTCTAGCTATCCCAATTGAGTGGCCAGATATCTCAGTTAAGACACCTTGGACATTCAAGACCCAACTATTTTAGTGCTAAAATTGAGCACAGCTTCCAACTGATCCATTAGCTGAAATTAACCAAGGGAATGACCCCAGATGATGCCACATGATGAAGAACTCTTAACTCTCTGAGTTCTTTAGCAAATATAATAGTTGTTGCTTTAAGTCACTAATTTGGGAGAGTTTGTTATGCAGCAATAGATAATCTGGTATTTGCAGGATAAAACAACCAGATATAGTCTTGGTCTCTGTAAATTTTTAGTCTGAACTTAAGCCTGTTTTAAACCCCACAAAAATGGCAATAAGCCAATGGTCATAGTTTACATATTGGACCAATAAGTGTTTGCTTCATCATCTAACTAGCTATAGATATGTGAAGATTGAGGAAAGAACTATAATGCTGAACCAAAAGATCCTCTTCAAGAGCTTACTGTTATGTTTGAGTGAATGAGATGGTACCTAAGTGGGTCAAATTTAGGTCTTACATGATAGTGTATGGTCAAGAAGAAGAAAGACATGGCTATAGAACAGTCTTTTCTTTTTGATGTGCTACAGTGAAGGAACACAGTATTATTATAACTGTATTTTTTTCAAGAAGGAAAGATATAGGTTTTTAATAATATAGGATATAGAGAGACTTCTATGGACAAAAAAGATGCAGTTCTACATTTTTGAGGAACCATGACTATGTGTACTTTCAGTTGTAGTATGCCCACTATTTCAATCAAATATTACACAATCCTATATTCTTAGCTGTGGTGGTGGTTATCATCATCAACATCATTATCATCATCCATTTCAGGAAGAAGGATCTGAGTGGGAGGTAATGAACCCAAAGGGAAAAGAAAAGGATACAGAGAGGGGCATAGCAAAGGAAGAAGAGAGGAGGTGGAGAAAGGAGTGAAGAATAAGAGAAAAAAATGAAATAATAAGAACTCTTGGTAAGATTGGGAGAGATAGAGAAGTAAGGATCATAAAAAATAATATGATGGCATATGGTTTGCAAAGCAATTTACTATTTATAAGTGGAACATTAATTTATGTCATCTAACTTAATCTTTTTAATGCTTGCTAATGGTGTTTTATTATTCACATTACATAGATGAGGAAATATGGATAGTACTACAAGAATACAACTTCAGCATTTATTTTTTTCTTTTTTTAAAGATTTTATTTATCTATTTATTCATGAGAGACAGAGAGAGAGAGAGAAAGAGAGAAAGAGGCAGAGACACAGGCAGAGGGAGAAGTAGGCTCCAGGCAGGGAGCTTGACGTGGGACTCGATCCCGGGTCTCCAGGATCACACCCTGGGCGGAAGGCGGCGCTAAACCACTGAGTCACCTGGGCTGCCCAACATTAATTTTTTTCTATTAAAAATATTCACCGAAAAAAAAATAAATAAAAAAAATAAAAATAAAAATATTCACCAAATGTACACTGTGCCAGTCACTATGCTAAGTGCTAGCAGTATAATTGTTAGCAAAATAAACATGCTATCTACCCTTTTAACTTAAAATCTAGGAGAGGAGGAAAGCATTATTCAAATAATCACAAAAACAGCTATAAAATTACAACAAATTAAAGGAACATTGTACTATGAAAATAGACTATCAAAAGTTTGATCTACTCAGATAGTTCTGATTACAGGTTTTTTAGACAGACAAATTGCACAATTACCTTGTTTGAATCTCTCTTATTAATATATTTCATCCAATGATTGTACATTAAGCAATCATAATCATTTTCAAATCACTCTTACTCTTTTTTTAAATTTAAATTTTCCAACGATGAGGTGAAAACATTGCTTTATATTTATGCATAGCACTGTGTACCTCTAAATGCCATTATTTACTGGATCAAGATTCTGTACCCTGTAGTCTTTAGTCAAGAACTGGCAAACAAGAACTTTTGAGCAGGGAGGAGGGATCCCGTTCTAGACATGAGAATTTACCACCACTTACTTGGCTGGCTTTGAATGTATCACTCACAGCCTGTCAGCCAGAAGATGATTAAAGTCTGTGCCTCTAGTCCCTAGGGTTTCCCTTTTTTTAGACTTCTCAGAGTAAATGTTAGCTTTATGCGCCACCAGATAAAAGAGATTGTGATCAGGTAAGAATTGTACTCAATAAACCTGCTCTAGAAGAAAAGCAAACAATGTAACCACTGAATATCCAAGAGTACTTCTACTCTAAGGACATAAAACCTAAATGAACACCTTCTTCTCAAATAACCCCCAATGGTTTCAGATTGTTAATTCATTAATCCTTTTAAAAGCCCACAGCCAAGGTTGATAAGAATAAACAGGAAACTAAAATACAAAGAGTTGAATTGATGTACTCCCTTTCCTCTAAACTGAACAGGAAGAAGCACACTTGTGAAGCTCCTTTTTCTCAGTATAGACACTCTACAAGAGATTCTGAATGAAATGGCCCCTGTTGACCTTTTCTAGAAATGCACATTTTACCCTAAGTGCTAATTAATCTATTAATAGTTGGTTTTTCTTCCTTCCACATTTAATTTGAGAATCTTAGATATCCTTTGTAGGCTTTGATCATTCCACACTTGGAATTTGGGCATTTTGTGTTAATTTTTTGTTTTATATTCTTTTCATAAATATTTTCCATGTGACAATATTTGAAAATAAATTTTTAACACTTCAGTCCATTTTGTAGTAGCTTGTCTTCTCATATTCTTCTGGTCTCTCTCTAGTAAATTTTAGATATCTTGCATTTACTTAGTTCTTCTTTAATTCTTTTGTGGTCAGAAAACACTTTGTACGATTTATTTCCTTTATTGGTGAACATACCATGTACACTTGAAAAATATTGTGTATCCTGTAGTTGTTGGGGATATCATTTAAGTTCAGTTGGTTGATAGTGTCATTTGTATTATTTATGTCTTTACTAAATTTTGCCTAGATCTTCTATCAAATGCTAAGAAAAAGGAAGTGATAATGAAATTGTCAGGTCTCCCTTTTAATTCTGTCAATTTTTACTTCATATTATTTTGAAACATTCTAATTAGGTACATTATTTATTATTGTTATTTCTTATGAGTTAAACTCTTATTGTTTTTTTAAAATATTTTATTTATTTATTTGAGAGACACACAGAGAGAGAGGCAGAGACACAGGCAGAGGGAGAAGCAGGCTCCATGCAGGAAGCCCAATGTGGGACTCGATCCCGGGACTCAAGGATCAGACCCTGGGCCAAAGGCAGGCACTAAACCGCTGAACCACCCAGGGATCCCCTAAACTCTTATTGTTATGAAATTTTCCTTTTTATCTCTCCTTGTGTTCTGTCTTGAAGTCTATTTTTATCTCATACCGAGTCCCTCTTCCAGCTTTCTTACGCTCACTGTTTGTATAGTACACCTTGCCCATCTATTTACTTTCAACCTATTTGTGTCTATATATTTAAAGTTCATTCTTATAAAGAGCACATATTTGGGCCTTTTTTTAATCCTTTATGAATATCTCTAATTTCTAATTGGAGCACTTAGTCCATTAACATTTATTATAACCATCAATATGGTTAGATTTATTTTTTAATTTTTATTTTAATTTCAGCTAGTAAACATTAGTTTCAGATGTACAATATAGTGATTCAACAATTCCATACACACCTAGTGCTTATCACAAGTGCATTCCTTAATCTACATCTCCTGTTTCACCCACTCCTCCAACCTCCTCCCCTATGATAGCCATAAGTTTGTTCTCTGCAGTTAAAAGTCTATTTCTTGGTTTTTCTCTCATTCTCCTTTGCTCATGGTTTTGTTTCTTAAATTCCACTTGCTAGTGAAGTCATATGGTATTTGTCTTTCTCTGACATTTCACTTAGCATTATATTCTCTAGCTCCATGCATGTTATTGCAAATGGCCAGATTTCATTCACTTTTATGACTAAGTAATATTCCATTGCATATTTATACTACTTCCTCTGTATCCATTCATTAACCAATGGATACATGGGCTGCTTCCATATCTTGGCTATTATTAATAATGCTACAATAAACATAGGGGTATATGTATCTCCTTGGATTAGTGTTTTTGTATTCTTCAGGTAAATACCCAGTAGAGTGATTGCAAGATTATAGGGTATTTCTATTTTTAACTTTTTGAGGAATCTCTATACTGTTTTCCACAGTGGCTGCACCAGTTTGCATTCCCACCAACAGTATGAGAAAGTTCCTATCTCGCCACATCCTTGCCACACCTGTTGTTTCTTGTGTTGTTGATTTTAGCCATTCTGACAGGTGAGAGGTGATATCTCATTATAGTTTTGATTTGTATTTCCCTGATGACAGGTGATGATGAGCATCTTTTCATTGGTCTGTTGACCAACTGGATGTATTCCCTTTTCTTCTTTTCTTTTTTTAAATATAAACTCAATAAGCCAACATATGGTACATCATTAGTTTTAGATGTAGTTTTCGATAATCTTTAGAGAAATGTCTGTTCATGTCTTCTGCTCATCTCTTAATTGGATTTTGTTTTGGGGTGTTCAGTTTTATAGGTTCTTGATATATTTTGGTTAATAAACTTTTATCAGATATGTTATTTCAAAATATCTTCTTCCTTTGAGTAGGTTGCCTTTTAGTTTTATTGACTGCTTCCTTTGCTGTGCAGTAGCTCTTTATTTTAATGTAGTCCCAATAGTGTATTTTTGCTTTTGTTTTCCTTGCCTCAGAAGATATAGAAAAATGTTATGGCCAATGTCAACGAAATTACTGCCTGTGCTCTTCTAGGATTTTTATGGTTTCAGGTCTCATAGTTAGGCCTTTAATCAATTTTGAGTTTATTTTTCTGTATGGTGTAAGAAAGTGGTCCAGTTGTCTTCTCTTCCATATAGTAGACCAATTTTCCCAACACCATTTGTTGAAGAGACTGTCTTTTTCCTATTGGATATTGTTTCCTGATTTATTAAAGATTCATTGACCAGGGATGCCTGGGTGGCTCAGCGGTTGAGTGCCTGCCTTTGATTCAGAGCGTGATTCTGGAGACCTGGGATTGAGTCCCACATTGGGCTCCCTGCATAGAATCTGCCTCTCCCTCTGCCTCTCTCTCTCTCTCTCTCTCTCTCTCTGTCTCTCATAAATAAATAAATAAAATCTTTAAAAAAAAAAGATTCATTGATCATATAATTGTGGGTTCATTTTGGGGTTTTGTGTCCTGTTGATTTTGTTTCATCAGTGTTTTACAGTTTTCAGAGTACAGGTTTTTACCTCTGTGGTTAAGTGTATTCCTAGGTATCTTATTATTTTTGGTGCAATTGTAAATGGGATTGTTCTTTTAATTTCTCTTTCTGCTGCTTCATTATTGGTGTTTAGAAATGCAACAGATTTCTGTACACTGATTTTATATTCTGTGACTTTACTGAATTCATGTTTCAGTCCTAGAAGATTGTTGAGTGAAGTCTTTCAGGTTTTCTACATATAGTATCATGTCATCTGCAAATAGTGAAAATTTTACTTACTCCTTACTGATGTGGATGCCTTTAATTTTAATTTTTTTTTGTCTGATTGCTGTAGCTAAGACTGCCAGTACTATGTTGAATAAAAGTAATGAGAATGGACATCCTTGTCTTGTTCCTAACCTTAGGAGAAAAGCTCTCAGTTTTTCCTCATTAAGGATAATGTTAGCTATTGTTTTTCATTAATGGCTTTTATTATGTTAAGATATATTCCTTCTATCTACTTTGTTGTGGGTTTTTATCATGAATGAATGTTATACTTCGTCAAATGCTTTTTCTGCATCTATCAAAAATGGTCATATGATTCATATCCATAAGATTGTGTTGTGAATATTGAACCCTTGCAACCCAGGAATAAATACTACTCGATCATGATGGATGATTTTTTAATGTATTATTGGATTCAGTTAGCTAGTATTTTGTTTAGGATTTTTGCATCTACATTCATTAGAGATAACTGGCCTGTAGTTCTCTTTTTTTGTGGTGTCTTGATGTCATTTTGGTATCAGGATGATAATGGCCTCATAGAATGAATTTGGAAGCTTTCCTTCATTTTCTTTTTTTTTTTTTTTTTTTTGATTAGGTTGGGAAGGTGTTAACTCTTCTTTAAATTTTTTATAGAATTTGTCTGTGAAGCCATCTGGTCCTGGACTTTTGTTTATTGGGAGTTTGTTGATAATTGATTCAATTTCTTTGCTAATAATTAGTTTGTTCAAATTTTCTATTTCTTCTCATTTCAGTTTTGGTAAGCTATATATTTCTAGGATCTATTCAATTCTTCTAGATTGTCCAACTCTTGGCATATAGCTTTTCATAATATTCTCAGAGTTGTTTGTATTTCTGTAATGTTGGTTGCTATTTCTCCCTCTCATTTGTAATTTTATTTAAGCCTCCTTTTTTTCTTGATAAGTCTGGCAATATATCTATCAATTTTATTGATTTTTTTCAAAGAACTAGCCCCTGGTTTCATTGATCTCTTCCATTGTTTTTAGTTTCTGTATCATTTATTTCTGCTTTAATCTTTATTAGTTCCTTCCTTCTACTGGTTTCAGATTTATTGTTCTTTTTCTAGCTTTTTTAGTTGTAAAGTTAGGTTGTTTATTTGAGATTTTTCTTATTTCTTGAGGTAGGCCTGTAGTGCTATAAACTTCCCTCTTAGAACCTCTTTTGCTGAACCATTGTGTTTTGAACCATTGTGTTTTGATGTTTATTTGTTTCCATGTACTCTTTAATTTCTTTGATTTCCTGGTTGAGCCATTCATTGTTTAGTAGCATGTTATTTAACCTCCATGTTTTGTGGTCTTTCTAGATTTTCTCTTGTGGTTGATTTCTAGTTTCATAGCATTGTGGTCAGAAAAGCTGTATGGCATGATTTCAATCATTTTGAATTTGTCAGGCATAGTTTTTTGGCCTAATATGTGATCTATTCCAGAGAATGTTCCATGTGCACTTGAAAAGAATATGTATTCTGCTGTTTTAATGGAATATTCTGAATATAGCTATTAAATCCATCTGATTCAATGCATTATATAAAGCCACTGCTTCCTTGTTTATTTCCTGTTTAGATGATCTGTCCATTGATGTAAGGGGGGGCGGTTAAAGTCCTCTACTATTATTGTATTGTTATCAATTAGTTCCCTTCACTTCCAATCTCCAAGTATCTTTATGTGTAAAGTGTCTCCTGTAGTCAGGATATAGATGGGTCTTGGTTTTCTCTTTCTTTTTCTTTTTTTTTAAGTCTATTCTTTCACCCCATGCCTTCTGATTGGAGTATTAAGTCCATTTACATTCAAAGTAATTTTTGATATGTTATTTATTGCCATTTTATTACTTGTTTTGTGGTGTTTCTGAGAAGAGTTTCTCTGATCTTCTTTTGTCTTTCTTTCATAGTTTGCTGGTTTTCTTTCATGGTATATTTGGATTTTTTACTCTTTATTCTTTGCATATTTAATAGTGGTTTTTTTTTTGTGGTTACTATTAAGTTTGTATTATAACATCTTCTGCGTATTGCAGTCTATATGAAGTTGATGATCATTTGAGTTTGAATTAATTCTTTTCTTCTCTCTTCCCCATGTTTTATACATATGATGTCATATTTCCCATCCTTTTATATTGTGAGCTCCTTAACTGATTTTTTTAACAAAAATATTCAATTTGTGTGTGTGTGTTTCCTGACTCCATACATTCACTTTTGGCCTTTCCTTTCCACTCACAGAGTCCTTTTAGTTTTTCTTGGAAGGCTGCTTTAGTGGTCATGAACTCCTTTAGTTTTTGTTTGTCTGGGAAACTATATCTTCTTCTATTGTGAATGATAGCCTTGCTGGATAGAGTATTTTTGGCTACAGATTTTTCCCATCCAGAACTATGAATACATCATGTCAATCCCTTTTGGCTTAGAAAGTTTCTGTTGAAAAAGCCTTGATAGCCTTAGGGCTTTCCCTTGTATGTAACTATCTTCTTTTGTATTGTAGCTTTTAAGATTTTTTCTTTATCAGTATATTTTGCCATTTTAGTTACAGTAGGTCTTGGTATGGATCAGCTTTTGCTGATTTTGTTGGTGGTTCTCTGTGCTTCCTGGATTTGGATATCTGTTTCCTTCTCCAGATTAGGGAAGTTTTCAGCTATTATTTCTTCAAATAAATTTTCTGCCCCTTTTCTCTCTCTTCTTCTTCTTGGACTCCTATCATGTGAATATAATTATATCTGATGGAGTCACTGAGTTCCCTAAGTTTATTCTCATTTCTTATTTCTATTTTCATTCTCTATTCTTTTTTCTCTTTTTTGTTCAGTTTCATTACCTTTCATTATTCAGTTTTCTAGGTCATTAATTTATTCCTCTGCTTCTTCCGGCCTGCTGTTCATTCCATCCAACATTTTTCCTATTTTGTTTATTGAGGTCTTGATCTCTGCGATGTTATTCCTTCTCTGTGTTAAGGGTTTCAGTCATATCTTCTACTCTTTTCTCAAGTGAGTATCTTCATGATATTACTTTAAATTCTTTATCAGACATTTCACTTAGATTTCTAGTCATGGAATTGACTAGAACAGTCATTAATCCTGTTCTTTCATTTGGAACAAATTCCTCTGCTTTCTCATTTTGTCTAAGTTTCTGTACTTTCTTCTGTTAGGAAAGTCAGCTACATCTCCTGTTTTTGATGGTAATGGGATTATGAAGAAGAACCCTTGGGTTGAGAATCTCCATGTTGGCAGCATTTGGGACTGGTATTCTGTGGGAGAGGGGTTCACCATACAGTTCCTGAGGCAAGAGTAACTGGGAGGGGCAATTCTACTGGAGTCCAGGGATGTGGGGTTTGGGGTAAGCAAGTTAGGTAGTGAGTATCTGCACTGTGTAGGTTCCCAAAGGGGGCCCTGTGCTTACTGCTGAAGGGTGAGGGATGAAAATGGCACTGGCCAGTTCCTTTATTTCCAGAGGGGTGTTTCCATGAAAGCTGCCTCTCTGGGACATGCTCCATGAAGAGCAAATAACCTCTTCACTGGGTGCCCTAGGTGCTCTTCAGATCCCTGTTTCCATGCTGTGTGTCCATGGGCTGTATGCCTGTGTTCTCTTCAAAGGAAGCCCCAAGCCTCCAACTCCTCCTGAGCCACACCTGTTAATCTTTAGAACTCCAGGCTTTAAGCTTTACTGGTTGCAAGAACTCATGCAAAAACTCTCTCTTTTCAAGCCAACTACTATGGGAATTCATCTTCCTTCTGTGGGCTCCCCTTTGCACTAGTCTGTCTTTCACCCATTTCTGCAACATGTCTCCCTCCCCACTGCAGTGGCCATAATCCATTTCTCTCTCAAACCATGTCTCTGCACTCTCTACCTCTTTGATGTGGCCTCTTCTCTACCTTTAGCTGTAGAGTTTGTTCTGCCAGTTTTCCAGGTCAATTTCTGTGGTATTTAGGATAATTTGATAGTTATCTAGTTGGATCTATGGGATAAGACAAGCCTAGGGTTCTCCTACTGCGCTGCCATCTTTCCTGGCCCACTAAGGTTAGATTTAGATCTTGTTTTATCATTTTATTTTATCATTTTAATTTCCCCATCTGTTTTGTTTCCTCCTTTGTTCCTTTCTTTGTGATTTGTTGAATTTTTTTTTAAAGAATTTCATTTCTATTCCATATCTATTGAATTTTTAGTTACACCTTTAAATATACACAGTAAACTTTTCACAGTATGCTTAACATTATTTAATACAAACTATAAAAATCTATATAAGTCCATTTATTGTAACTCTCCATAGTCATCATTAATATACACACAAACTCAAACCCTACAACACAAGAGTATTATTTTACAGTATTGTTTACTTAAATAATCTCTAGACCCAATGTGGGGTTCAAACACAGGACCCCAGGAGCAATAATCACATGTTCTTCTGATTGAGCCAACCAGGTACCCTTCAAGAGTACTTAGCCATTCATTTTAATAGATAGAAGGAGATATAGCCTTTTATATTTACCAATATATTTATTATTTCAGATTCTCTTCATTACTTCCTCAAGTTCTGATACCAGTTCCCAATACCCTAAGAAGTTCCTTGAGCATTTCTTGTTATGTAGATTACCAGGTAATGTATTATCTTCCCTTATCTGAAAATATTTTTATTATACCTTATTTTTGAGGTTTTTTTTTTTCAGTTCACGTTTTTTCCTTTCAGCACCTTAACAAATTTTTTTACTATCTTGTGGTCTCTATTGTTTGTGAGGAGTGAGCAGTCATTTGAGTCCCTGTTTCCCTGTATTTATAGGTCATCTTCCTTTGGATGCCGCCAATATTTTCTGGGTTTTTTTGTTTGTTTGTTTGTTTGTTTGTTTTTGAATTTACACCACACCTTCCTTCACACACATTATTTTCCAATGGCTGTGATTGTCCTGTATTTTGTTCTCTGGTTCTTCATGCCAGAGAGGACTATGGGTTTTCTATTGGAGTTTTTGTCACTCCATTCAGTGCCTACTGTGGATTAACCACAAGCTAAAAGCCTTCTTAATATTGTTATTTTTTACTCATTGATGAAGATTCAGCTTAATCATCTTTTTTTTTCATAAAGCTTCTCAGAATCTGCAGATTCAACTGGATGTATCCATGAGTTGAGAATGCATTTGGCTGCATTTGACAGGAAATACTACTACAGCAACTTGAACAAGACCAGGTTGATTTTTCTCATCTAATTCAGAGGTAGGCAATTCAAAGAAAATATAGCTGATCATATAGGGTATTAGGGACCTAGGTTTTTCCCTATCTATTTGCACTTCTATTGGCATAAAGTATTTGTTCTTATAGTCTCAAGATGAAAGTTATATGCTTGAGCATTACATTCATTTCCCGGTGGGCAAAAGAGGCAAGGACAATTGGTGGGTGACTAACTCAACCCAGTTTGTCTGGAAATTTCTCATTTTCAACACTGTAAGCCCCAAATTCCATTAGTTGAGCTAAAAACAAAATCTCATCAGATTTACCCTTGGTTTTTGTTTTTCATGCCAAGAGAATATCTTATAAGATTGTAAAACAAAAATCAGAGCCAATTCACCTTCTGCAAAGGTAGAATCCAACCAAGATATGATCACAGTCCTATTCTCAATTTTTTATTATTCTTAGATATGGCTTGTTTCCCTGGGTCATGGCATAAATAGTCTGGTTGATTATCTCCAGAAAATGCTATTCCAGAATTTACCTAGGTCAATTATTCTTAGGATCTTTCCTGAAGAATGGCTTAGTTAAATGTTGTCATTACTTTGGTTATTTTATGAAGCTTTAAAAATAATAGTTTAACAAGTATATTACAAAACAAAGTACATATAGTAAAAAGCAAAATCAAAATGCACATTGCTGTAATGTTTTCAAATATAGGCTAATATCAAAAATTCTTAAAGTTCTGATAACTGTAATTAATAAAGCAATAATTTGAAATATTGTTAGAAGTTAAACACAAAATCATTTATATCTAAACACACTAGAACAACATTTAAGGGTTGTTTTTTTTGAGAGAAAATATATGCCTTTTGCATGGATGAAATTCCCTTAATCAGTCTGTTTCTGTTTATCAAAGGAGTTTGAGGACATCCAACAAATGACCAATATTAGTTATGAATTCTAAAGAAATTAAAATTTATTTATAGCCTGTTTATTACTTGCTGTTTTCAAGGCATAAAATAGTATTTTACAGCCTTAGGAGCAAAATATAGATCTTTCCATGGTAAGCATAAAATTATAGTATGGTTAATAATTATGTAAGATCTTTCTTATAAAGTCTGACATTATATAAGCATAGTTTGTGATGTGCAGCACATGTATAGTGTTGTAAAAACACAAAATAAATTTAACAGCCAGTAGCAGTTTCTTTTTCTTTGCCTCATTTCCCCCCCAGTTTTGCCATGAACCAATGATTATAAAATGTGAATACTAATAAAATAACCCTTACCTTTTAATGAAATCACTTTCATACATTTTCTTTCATGCCTAATTTGTGTTAATTACAAATGCTTCTTAGCTCCATTTCAGCAAAGTAAATGCATGTTTTTTTTTCTCTATGAATGAAACCAAGTAATTCGTTTTAATGCTAAGGGTTCCCTGGTCCAGAAATGGAATATACTTCTAGCAATATTCTCTGACCCCAAGACTCCCAAAGAACCACTCCTCTGACTTCAGTTGCCAAATTAACATAAGTAAGGATGTAATTGTCTTGCTTAAAGGGCTTGGAAATAAAACCTTCTTTAGATCTGTGATGATATTTGAACTGACTGTAGTCCTCTTCAACAGATTTTTTTTTAAAGATTTTATTTATTTATTCATGAGAGACACAGAGAGAGGCAGAGACACAGGCAGAGGGAGAAGCAGGCTTCCTGCAGGGAATCCGATGTGGGACTGGGTCCTAGGACTCTGGGATCACACCCCTAGCCCAAGGCAGAGTCTCAACCACTGAGTCACCCAGACGTCCCCTCTTCAATGGATTTTAATAAGCAATTAATTGAGGAGGTATGAGAATTCTCACCTATACAGCTTCATTCATGACCCCTATCTCAAGTTCAGGCCATTCACAGCCTACCTCAAGCTCTACAGAACTTTTATTCTCCTCACCTTACTAACTTTGAGTCTAGAATTCAGTTCTTTGCTTCCAAATACAACTCCATTCTGATCCCATAATTTTGGATATCATTGTGTCTCCCCAGTTAGTGCTTTTAACCATCAAGCCATCCTCTTTTCTCTAAGTTCCTATCTTTTCAGTTCTCTATTAATAATAAAGAGCAATGTTATTTAGGATCTATCTTTCTAAATCTTCCCCAGCTACTGGTAGCTCAAACAGAAGTACTGCACAGCAATTATACTGGCACACTGTTATACTGTACACCGGTATACTGTTCAACTCCTAGCAATTTAACATGCAAAGATTAGGTGATCTTTCTATCACATCAAGAGAGTAAAATGTTATGGAATCTCATGAATTATTCTTATTTGTGAAATTGCTTAATTTCATCAGAACTTCTATCATGTCCACCATCGTTATTTGGAACTCATTTGGATAGTTTCCAATGCAATGAAGACTATCTTTACCCTCCAGCATTTTACATTAGCCTAATAGCACAAAGTAGGCAGTTCTTATGTATCAAAGCCAAGAAGCCATGCACAGAAAATAAATAGGTAATGATACACCTTCCCCTATTATATTTTATTCTTGCCAGAGCTTTAAGTCAACGTATACTTTCAGGGTAAACTCTAGGTAAAGTTAAAAAAGGCATCTTTTATCTCATAACATATGGAAGAGGTAGAAATTCAGGATGAGTGGAAAATATTTTAAATTTGTGGAAACTTCAGTTTACAAATATGTCTGTAGATTCATATTTGCTTTGTAGAGAGGAATCCTGCAGTAATTCTGATTTACTTAATATAACAGCAAATCCCAGAGATCCCTGGGTGGCTCAGCGGTTTAGCGCCTGCCTTCTGGCCCAGGGCGCGATTCTGGAGTCCTGGGATCGAGTCATGAGTTGGGCTCCTGGCATGGAGCCTCCTTCTCCCTCTGCCTCTCTCTCTCTCTCTCTCTCTCTCATGAATTTAAAAAAAAAAATCTTAAAAAAATATAACAGCAAATCCCAACACAAATGTATAATAAATATTCAATAAATGCTTATGGGAAATCAATTTTTGTAACTATACATGTTAACTGGACTTGTGATTATTTTTTAATATATACAAACATCAAACCATTATATTGTACACCTGAAACTAATATAATGTTATATGCCAATTAGACTTCAATAAAAAATAAATGGTTATGGAATAATATGATTAACTGAAGAATAACTTTTTACTTTCCGTTTGAAAATGGTATTTACGTTGACTAAAGAGTAGAATTTACCATTGGGCAGGTAGAGTAGATAGGATACTGGATTTATGGTCAAAGAGTAGATTGAGTCTTTGCCTTTTACTAGTGAGAAAACCTCCAGTAAGGAGGTTTCACCCCTCTGGACTCAAACAAGTTACTTTGTTTGGAAAACAAAGCCTGAAATCCTCACAGGGTGTAGTGAGAGAAATTGTTTTACAAAGTTTAAAATGTACACAAAAGTAAAATGGCACTCTAAAGTCAGAGTAATATGTACAGTTTAATCTAAGAATTATAAGATTCCCCCACAGTCTTTTTATGCTTATCAGTTTGATCACCTAAAAAACATAGTCTCGTTCAAAGGAACCTCAGAGATCAGATTTTAGTTTAAAATCCTTGTTTTACAGTTGAGGAATCCCATAACTAGTGATGCTTAGTGCTTTGTCCAATTATATGAGCTGCTTTCATGTTTGTGTTAGAGACCTTTCTCTATTTTTTTAATTTGGAACTCTAATTTTTAAAAATTACTTTTTATTAATATGTTATATGTTACTTTGTCTCAATGTGATAAGTTATGGAAAAATGTTTGTCACTATCATTCTACATATTGAATAGGGAAGTCTAAGAGAAGTTAAAATGTTTTACCTTAGAGTACTCCATATATTTAGGATAAAACTAGAGAAATCACATACATATACACCCCTCCAACAATCCTATAGTTCCTCCTACAGATGCCTTTACATGTACTTCCAAAGCTACTTTCAGAAAGTCATTAAAATTTTAAATCAAAGTTTAGAAAGTCACTATTTCTTGAATTTTTAAATACTGTCTCCTGAAAAGTATTATTCACCTACTAGTACCTTCTTTGCATCTAGTGCCTTTTTTCTAACCCTAATCCAACCTCTACATTACTTCCTATCATGTAAGATATGTTGGTTTCCTGAGACACTCTATTCATTCTGACAATCAGAAAGGTATGCCTAAGGCACTGACATCTCTAGAAATGCTGCTGTACTTGACACTGCTTTTAGAAGATGTGTATTCAGAAACTGACTTTTTAACCTGCAGTTTTATGTATTTTTCACCTGATGGTTTGCATTCTTCTCCCTCCAACTGTGCAACTCTCTTCTCTTATGAGTTGTTATGAACTAAATATTTGAATTTCTCCATATTCATATGTTGAGGTCTTAGCCTCCAGTGTGACTGTATTTGGAGATGCGCCTCTAAGGAAGAAATTAAGGTTAAATGAGGTTAAGGGTAGGGCTCTGATTTAATAGGATAAATCTTCTTATAAAAAGGGATACCTTTGTGTTTACTCTCTACTCTCAGTTCACAAAGAAGAGACCCTGTGAGCACATAGAAGAAGGCAGTCACCTAGGAGCCAAAGGAAGAGATCTCAGACTGAAGTTTCTCTTGCCAACATCTTCTCAGCCTCCAGAACTGTGAGAAATTTATTCCTAACTCTGGGAAACAAACTAGGGGTGGTGGAAGGGGAGGAGGGCGGGGGGTGGGGGTGAATGGGTGACGGGCACTGAGGGGGACACTCGACGGGATGAGCACTGGGTGTTATTCTGTATGTTGGTAAATTGAACACCAATAAAAAATAAATTTATTAAAAAAAAGAAAAAAAATAAACAATCCAATTCTATGGTATTCTGTTATGATAGTTCAGGCTCCATATACAGAGTAATTCCTAGATATTAAAATATTTCCCTTGCTTGAATTAATGATAGTGATAGGAGAAATTGCTGTGTGTGGACACATTTGAAATCTTATTATAGCTGCTTTGTTTGCTTCTTGATTGACTGTATACTGTTGGAGCACCTGAATACCACTGAATAATTTTTTTGTATTAAAATCTGGCTTTTTTTTCCTCAGTTATTCCAACTAGTTGGCACAGTTGGTACTATTAACTTGTGGAGAAACAGATGCCTTTTTCTGGGTATTCAGAAGCAACTAAGTCACTATGGTCTCTTCATTTGTTCCATCTTTACCCCTGCTAAATCAATGATGCATGGTTGCTGTTTCATTGTTTTGCTGAGGTTTATTTATTTTGTTGCCTTGCACTTTTTGTTCATTAGACAAACATGGAGCAGATGATAAATAGTCATTGGGAAAATAATGTGTTAGACCAAAATGCAAAATGTGTTTCACAGAAAATGGCATGTCATAGATGCATTGTTTCTAGAGTAAAACAATTTAAAGAGATCCTTTTTGTGTAGGAGGAAAGCATCTGCTTGAAAAAAAAAAAGAAGCCATGGGAAAGATGCCATTTTAGTCTGTTTTATAGGTGTTTAACATTGGGCAAAATAATGATTAAATATGCATTTGGCCAGAGTCCCAGTGCCTTTCTTGTACAATTCCTTGAGACCCTACACATATTATCTGAAAGAATTTAATATACTGAAATGGCCTCTTTCCTTATCTGTGTATTCCCTAAAATGGAATCTCCTTGAAGTCAAGGATTTCATCTTAGCCTTATTTTCCCATCATTTAGCACAGGACTTGGCTTATAAAAGGTTTTCAGTTAACATTTGTTTTATTGAATTACACAAAAATGTTCAGTAGATCTGTTTTTTTTAACCCAGCCAATATAATTGCTTTTAAACACTGGAAAAGCAGAATTTTCTTTCCCTAGGGCCGCCTGGGTGGCTCAGTGGTTGAACATCCACCTTCAGCTCAGGACGTGATCCTGGCTTTCTGGGATTGAGTCTCGCATCGGGCTCCCCACAGGGAGCCTGCTTCCTCCTCTGTCTATGTCTCTACCTCTCTGTGTCTCTCATAAATATATAAATAAAATATTTTTTAAAAAAAATAATTTTCTTCCCCTACTGCTCACACACTAAGGACATACATCTAGATGTACACACTAGATATTTTTAAACTGAGTATGCATAGATAGGATTTAAGGAGGAACTTAAATTTTGAAGCAAGTTTAAACAGAATGGAAATGATTAATTGCTGGATTAATTTCATCTATGAGAAAGGTTAGAGAGGAATCTTTATGCTCCAGGAAATAGAAGATCTAATTCAGGAATATAAAAGGCTACACCATGGTCAACCAGGCATTTTCTTTTCTTCCTGAATGAAAAGAAATCTGGTCAGAGGATCCACGTTAAGTATACAGTAGAGCTATTTAATAAGGGAGATGAAATATAAGAGTATATTTACTGAGGAAGCAGGTGGATTCTTTGTTTCAAGGTGGGATATATACACAGTTTTCTGAAATCAGATTAGATGATCTGATATTTTTTTTTCAAGATCCATTCTAGTTCCTCCATTCAAGGTTCTTTTAAAAAAGTTTTAGCCTTTAGTTTGAAATACTTTTGGATTTATAGAAAAGTTGCTGAATAGTACTCAACTTCTCCCCATGCCATCATCTTACAAAACTATGGTATTTTGAAAATCAAGAAATTAACATCGATACTAGTCACTAAACAATAGACTTTATTCAGATTTCTCTAGCTTTTCCACTGATGGACTATTTCTGTTCCAGGATTCAACCCAGGTTCCCACATTGCATTTAGCAATTCATGGGTCTTTAAATTTCACTTTTGATTCTTAAGATTTATGCTTTACAGAGTTCTTATACCAAATCAATTGTGTGCTTTGGCCATTTCCTGGTGTTAGTTCTCCAAACTTCTTGTGTTCATCATTTATTTACCATCTTAAAGTAGATTTGCAAACCTCTCTCTGATCATAGTTCTTCTCTAGTTCCTTTTCTCTTTACCCTGCCTTTTCTCTCTGAAGATTCTTTGCCTTTGATCAGCCAAGCGATCTACCTAAAGTGGATCAGCTGAAATGTACATAATTTTTCATAATTCAAACCCTTAGAGAAAACACATAAGCAGAAGTTGTCAAGTCAATCTGACAGTCTTGTTAATGTTATATTTAATTTGTACTATAAAATAAACAAGTGAAGATTTTAATCTTTTCTTAGAATTTGGGACCAAATAATAACTCTACATCCTTCTCAATGTTTACCATTTGAGGATATTATGATTCATTTATGAAAATGCTTTTCTTTAGTTAAGTATCACTTAATGAAATTGAAATATTTTATTCCAGTTTCTTTATCAGAGAATTTTGGAATCCAGTAAGAGCCATTAGCATTACCACAAATGAATAAAATTATGTGCATAATATTTTGTTTATAAGTGTATTTTTTTTCTAGGCTGGAGGGTCTACAACTCTCATCAGATTTTTAAAAGTACCTCATGGCTCCAAAAAGCTAAAGAAACATCCAATCTAGGGGTATGAGAGAATCTGTATCAATAGATAGATTTGACTTCTATGTTTTAATGCAAGGACTATTTGGAGACATAAAATAACTCCAAATGCCTTACATTCACAAAATAAATATTCTTTCTTCCCCATATAATAATTTAGGAAGTTAAAACAAATTTCATTTTTATCTAGCTTTGTATTAATAAGTATTATATTTTTATCGTATGTTCTTTTGTGGTAAATTCTTTCTTTTTTTCCTTTATCTCCAGAGTCCTTTTCAGGTGGGTTATTATTCCTCCTGCCTTTGCTTGTCTTTGTTTCACAAGTCATTCTTTCATCTATCAATCCTACCACATTACTTTTCCTTGACCAGACTGCTTGCTCGGCACTGCCTGCCACCTTCTCCTTTCTGGTTTCTACTTCTCTGCTTGCTTGTGAGAAGTGCTCTGGCTAACAGAATGTGTAACCATAGGGACTGTCAATGCCAACAGCATACCAAAACCACAATTCTGGGAAAAAAAATTAGCTTGACTTTTTCATGAGATCTTCTTAATAGAAAGCAGCCCATGTTGTGGGTAAAGTTAGAAATTTATAGCATGGAACTAAATTTAAACATAAAGAAAGCAGACTCCTTTAATGAGAAAATATACTTTACCTAGTCATTGGAAGGGGAAGGGCAGGAGGTTAGATGGATAAAGGGTGAGATATTGCTTCTCACCCATTCATTTTCAGGCAAAATGTCCCTATATTGGTTCCCACAGAATGAGATAACTCCCCTCCCCATTTCTACCCCTATCAGAAGCCATGTGATACATAAGGAGCTTAATTTAATTGCTAATTACTTTTAATAACTATAAAGGGTTAATCTCAAATCTGGCTTTTAAACATAAAATGTAGAATGTGACTCAATAAAACTAGATGTATTATGCTGATTGTATTATCACAGTTCTTTGTATTGAGTAGTACTTCTGAACCAGGTACATGCTTTACATACATTATCTTTAAATCTAGCATAGTCCTGGAAAATAAACGCTATTATTCTCATTTTTCCAAAATTACTCTGCTGGCTGGTGGTACAGCTGACCTTCGCCTACTTGTGATTGAAGTCCAAAGTTGCATACCCAAAGCTATAGCACACTTTGATGACCAGTGGAAAGTGAGTTGTTGGAAATTGGAGGCAAGAATAAGGGTAGCAAGGTGAGAAGAGAAAATAGAATTAGTGGGAATAGAGAGTCGGGTTCCAGACACTTACTGAAAGATTGTATTAAGGTGTGTGTTCCATTCACTTAGATTTTCTTGTCCTTGAGGTCAGTACTTTTATTCTTTTTAAGGACTTATACATAATAAGTGCTTAATGAAAGGTTAAAATGTGGGAAGAGAAAAGAGGAAGGAGAAAGGACAGGAGGGTTGAAAAGGAAGTGAGAAGAAAATGAGAGAGAGCTATGAAGAATGAAGAAAGAAAACAATGAGGGATGTGTATGTATGTGGAGAAAGAGTAGACAGGCAGTAAAAGGAGACAAATAGAAAGTGAGACAGAGGAAGATGAAGGGAGAAAAACTCAGTTCATTCTGACGTCTCAACCTGGACGGCTTACTAGTTACATAGTGTCTGAGCTTCAGGGAATTGTCATTTTGGAATTTAGTCCTTTGAAATATGAGCTAGATAATTTAACCTCCAGGCACAGTTTTTCACTGATTATTTCATCCTTCAAATAATTTACAATCAACAAATATCCCTAGGGCCTATATAACTGGTACAGCATTGGGAGAAATAACCAAGAGTTTACAACATATATAGAAATAGCCCAAAAGGAAAGGTATTATAAGTACTCTTGCCCCCCCACCCCCATTCTGGGGCTTCCCTATGACCAATGACTGGTAATATATCACCTCTTCACCTATGCAAGGAACAACCCTGAAGTGGAGATGTCTATATTGGAGGGTGGAGAAAGTGGAAAGTTAATATCACTGAGGCAAACCTTTGACTAATGGTAGATGGGAGCCATGATTTGGCGTTGATATATTCTTTCATTTTGACTCCTCTCCCATACAGTGCTGAGTTTAAGCCTCTTAAAAATAGTCCCATATGATTTTAAGCAGTAACCAGCCGGGTAAAACAAATGCCTATCAGTTCTTTTTTCTTCTTTGACTCATTTCCCTTTTTCATCTCCTGCTTCCATTTGATTGTATATGCTCTAACAAAGTAGTAGTGCAGAAACTTCTGCCTAAGGTTCTACTTTCTGAGAACTAAGGCCAAGACATAAACATTATTCTTTTTCTCTCTATATTCTGTTGGTTCTATTAGCAATCTCATCCAGTCGCCTGGTTTTCAGTTACCATCTATATACAGACAAATTCTTGATCTACATCTTTAACTCAAAGCTTTTTTTCTATAATAACCAGATATAGTTATTTAAATGTTTTATGAATATTTTGACTTGGATTTCTTACAGGTGCCCCAAGCCTCTCTAAAATCAAACCAACCACCTTCCTACATTTCTGAGAGTCAATCTTAGCGAGTCTCTTTCTTTTACCCTTTGATTCTATTGATCAGCAAAGCTTGCTAATTGTCCTAAAATCCTCTTTAATTCATTAATTTGTCTCCATTTCTATTGCCATTCTCAAGTTCAGCCCAACATCACGTCTTTCCCAGATTTCTACAACATCTTCCTATAGGTCTCTAGACCACATGTCTTATCTCCCTTAAATCCCTACTCTATACATAAACCAGGTTGATCTTTCCAAAATCATATGTTCTACCTTGTAACAATCCTGCTAGAAAATCTTCAATATTGTGGCACCTGGGTGGCTCAGTGGTTGACCGTCTGCCTTTGGCTCAGGGTGTGATTCTAGGATCTGGGATTGAGTCCTACATAGGGCTCCTTGCAGGGAGTATGCTTCTCCCTTGGCCTGAGTCTCTGCCTTTCTCTCTCTCTTTCTCTCTCTCTCTCTCTCTCTCTCTCTCTCTCTGTGTCTCTCATGAATAAATAAAATCTTTAAAAAAAAAATTTCAATAGCTTTAAGATAAAGCCCAAACTCCTTAGTGTGGCTTCCAAGACCCCCAGTGACCTGCATCACCCACCCCAATAAACATTCTACTTCCTCATCATTATGCTGCCATGTTGAATGTCTTTTAGCTCCTTAAAAGATCTTGGCTCTCTTTCAATCATTGTTGTTCCTTTAGACATGTGGACTCCTCTCCATCTTTCTTCCTTATGCCTCTCTGATTTTATTCATTCTTTCCATGTCAACATGAAAAACACTTCAAGTAACTAGAGTCTGAGGTTCAGGATATGAAGAATTTTTTAGTAATTTTGATCTTTAAATTGAGGATTACAGTTTAGATGATTCAGAGTAGAGAGTTGGAATTTATCAAAACTGACTATAAAGATGAAAAGGATGATGGCTATAAGAGGAAAAAACTGAGCTACCCACGGAAGGCATTTGAGGAAGGTAAAAGAGTGCTGGAGATCAGTAAACCACAAGGTGAGGTTCTGTTTTGGGATTACCATTCCGGATTGCCACAAAAGAGGTTATTTCCTGAGTTACTAAGTCAGTGACTACTATAGTAATGAGATTAAAAAATGTCTAGCTCTGATCTTTGGGCTTGATGATCTACCTCCAACAGCCTCAGCTATGTTTAAAGGGAGCTCAATAGCTACAATTGAAATCCTGTGTCATTCTGGTGGCACAAAACAACAGAAGTCAAGGAAGTAGGCACAGACTAGTTTTATTATATATACCTAAGTACACATTGGAAAAATTAGATGCTTCTATATACAGGACTGATCAGAGGCCAAATCGATAGCAGTAGATATATTTTAATGATGATTAAGTTGTGGACTAATCTAATATAGACCTCCAATCTAGTTTGCCCACATAAGTAGAGTTTTATGTTTTTATATCCCAAGTTCAATATTTGTAGGCCTGTAACTAAGTTTCATTTAGAAGACTTAAAAACCCCTCTGCAAAAAAAGAAATGAAGAAAGAAAAAGAAAAAGGAACCTTCTTTATCACTAAAAATTAGACCAACTTCCTCTAAAAATCCATGCCTACTTGCATACACCAAACAGTAATTGTCAGCTATGCCAGTAACACATGACAAGTGGAATTGAATGTCCAACTCCTGAGTAACTTGGAATCTGACACTACAAAATCCTGACACCAGCCTCACTTTTAAGCCATATTTTGACTGTTCAATTATAAAGTCATTTATCCACTTTTTAATTTATTTAACAGATATATATTGAGCACAATAGGACAGCAACTCCGCTTTGATGGAGCTTACAATCTATTAGCAAGATAAGTATTAATTCATTGGTTCATTAATTACAGTGCTATTCATTGGTATAAGGAGAATAACCCTTAAGCTTCTTGGCTTGTGAGCTCCAGGCTGATTGACTGAACTTGCAACATCATAAATTATGCTAAACAAGTTAAGGCTAACACAGTTTACGTATTTTTTTTTTATTTTAGATTTCTATGTGTAAGTTCCATTGCTTAAAAGAATTGACTTATTTGTGACTTAGGTTAAAAAATTTTTTTTGTAGGTTCCTTGTATGAGTTCTATTGCCTAAAAGAAGTGACTCACCTATGAGGGATATGTGATGATATCCAGAGAACTATTTCCCCACTTCTTGGCTCAGGTCCCTGACAACGGATGAGCTGCAGAAGACAATGTGTTAGGAAAGTGATTTAGCAATTTATTTCTCATCTGAAACACGAGAGGCAGTTTATACTTGCTTAACAGACAAGCATATGTCTAAATGGCTTTTTTGAGGTCTAATCATGAGTCAACAACACAAGAGGACTCAAATCACTCTGTGCCTGAAGTATCAAGCTTTTGTCATAAATTATCTCAGGCCATCATTTCTTTCAAAGAATATTATCTCTTATTTCCAGAATGAATAGATCAAAATAATTGACTCCAAAGTACCCTCTTGATGCAATGTACCATAGAAATGGCCGTATAATGAAGCAAATTGAAAACATTATTGTGTTAATCAATCATGGAACAGTGGAGCCCTCAATTTAGGATTGGATTTATATGAATTTAAATAAATAATTTATAGTGTATATCAGCATGAAAGTGGTCAAAGAAAGCAGAGAAGGTGTGAATTAAGTCAGGAAGAAACTAATTGAAAACTTACTGCAATCCAGAGGAAACGAAAAATAAGCAAGACTTGAATAGGAGTTTAGAGTTTAGCTAATAGTATTGCCAATGCTTAAAGTAAAAATAAAAATATGTCCTTAGAGCTGACAAAAAAGTGAAGAAGAAATCATTGGAGTAGGAAGACAAAATTGGAGGAGCTCTATGGGAAGCTTCAGAGGCCACACAGAGACAGATATCCCCTCCAACCATAGAAAGCCTTCCTGGCTGAAAGAGTGGGAAATATCACTGGCCAGAAGCCTGGGGCTGAGGTCTAGAGAGAGTTGGAGGCAGGATGAGATATAAAAGAAAACCGGACAAGAGACCTGGATCTTTCAAATTAGGAGGAAAAATTTAAAATTCTAAAGCACCGAAGGGAAACTGAAGAAGGCCAAAGGAACAGAGGCTCTTGGAACTTGTTGGGGAGGATAACATGTAGGGGGCAAGATCTTCTGGCAGTATTTTAAGTCTAGGACTATAATTTCACCTCAAATTTCTGGAACTTATACAAACCATTGAAGGTCTCTCAATTTTATGGAACCCTTCGGAGGGACTGATGCCCAGCAATTCAGTTTCCTTCTATTTATCTATATGTAACACATTGTTTCCTGTAGTGAAGAGACCATTGAATTTTCAGACAGCACAGAAAACTTACACTTTTCAATTGCAAATGTAATACCTTTCTTTTTTTCAACAATTGTCAAAAATCCATTATTATAAAATCAATTCTACACTTGACTTCCAACAACAGATTAGAGATACTCAGCATATGACCTTCAGGACACTATGGAGTGTATTTTCTTATTTTTGGACCAGGCATTCTTCCAGAATCTTTATTATTTCTTCTCTCTATTCTTCCTCTATCCACAGACCATATTTAATTGAGAGTCATACTTCCAACATTGCTGCACTATTTACCTCCTGGAAAGAAATCTTCATTTCTTTAGTGTGAAGCATAATACCCTTTTAATAAGAGTTTTGGAAAATTTGATTTTCATTTTCTTCATGGATAATGATGTCCAGCATCTTTTTGTGTGCTAATTTGCTATCCATACTGCTAAGCATCTATTATAGAATCTCTAAATTACAAAATAATAACAACCCCCCCCCCACACACAATTGGCCCATCAAGTTTTGACAAAGATGTAGAGCCACAAGGACTTTGATACATGTGACTTATGGCATAGCAATTCCAGAAAATGGTTTGGTAATTTCTTATAAAGTTAAACATAAACTTTCCATACAGTCCCAGTCCTAGGTATTTACCTTAGAGAAATGAACACTTCTTTTTACACAAAAAACCTATAAAAATATTTAAGCAGAATTATTTATAATCACCCCAAACTGAAAACAACCCAAACTTCCTTTAACAGGTAAATGGCTAAACAAACTATAGTAAATTCATACAATGGAATATTACTCAGCATTAAGCAAGGATAAACTATTGATGCTAACAACATGCATGAATTTCAGATGCATTCTGCTAAGTGAAGCAAACTATCTCAAAAAATTACATACTATATAATTGTTTTTCTGGAAAAGGCAAAATGATAGTGACGGAAAACAAATCAGTGGCTTCCAGGATTTAGACATGAGAGACAGTACGAGGGAATGTTGAGAGTGATGGAACTGTCTGTTTTGATTGTGATCATGGTTATATAACCTAGGCATATGTAAAAGTCATAATACTATATACTCCTCAAAAATAGATGAATTTTAATGTATGCAAATTATAAACAAACAAATAAATAAATGTTGAAAAAGTTTGTCTTTACCAAACAGGTAGAAGTGGTCCCCATCCAGATTAGCTCCTTAATTTTAGATGTTCACATCTTATCTAGACTGACCATTCTATCTTGAAATGATGACTTAATACTTTGAAAAGGTGGATCCAAATTCAGGTCTTCTGTAATCATCCTACATCTCTTCTATGAATGGAGAACTAGTGGGAAATCTCATTATTGCCCAAAACAAAACAAAACATCTCTATTTGAAAGAAAAGTTTTAATTTATTCTTTTAAAACAAAATTCAGGGACACCTGGGTGGCTCAGCAGTTGAGCATCTGCCTTCAGCTCAGGTCATGATCCCAGGATCCAGGATCAAGTCCCACATTGGGCTTCCTGCACAGAGCCTGCTTCTCCCTCTGCCTATGTCTCTGCCTCTGTGTGTGTGTGTGTGTGTGTATGTGTCTTTCATGAATGAATAAATAAAATCTTTTAAAAAATAAAATTCATATCACGTTTGATTTGTTTTCTTTTTAGTGCCAGCAGTGGGGCTTGGTGGGCCAGAGTTGACTAGGTAAGTCCACAATGCAAAGTGAGGTGGCATCCCTCTTTACCCCATCTTTGTCCCTCTTCAAGTACTTACTTGTGTTTGCTGAGTCTTCTGAAAACTGGCAGAGGTGCTGACTGGGGTGGAGGAGGGGGGAGGATGGGTGCCAGCACAAGTGGAGCTGGAAGAGATGACAGAGCCACTGAAATCAAATTCATTATTAGATTAGAAAAATCTGGTTCCATGAGATTCAGCAGCAGGGCCTGAGAGTAGGAGAAGAGAAGTGGGTAAGTATTCAGAGTTAGTGACTGAAACCTACCTCAATGGGGGAGGACTGAAAGAGCCATCTTTAGGCCAAAGTAACTGTGTTTGTTCCTCTACCAATTGTTTCTCACATGGAGGAGAGTGCCTTGTCCCTCTAGCTTTGCAACCTGCAAAATTGTGCATCACTAAGAAATTTAGAGTGGTTGAGCCAGGCTAAAAAAGTGAATGGAGACAAGGACAGGAAAATATTAATAAGAGTTTAGAAGGGACATAATAAGAAGCCAAAATTCCACCAACACTGGAACTGAGATGACACTGAGGGACACACCTTTTCTTCTCACCTCCATGTTTCCAAACACAGAAATGCTGGATAAAAACATAACAAAAAGTTATAGTGAAATGCAATGAAAAAGAAAAACATAAGATGTCAAAAATAAAAAGGAAACAAGAAAACAGGATAGTAAGCATATAAACTAATGCCATGACAACTGACTTATAAGGTATTGTTCCCAAATATAATCCTAATGGCCAGAAATTTGGATTTTAGTACCCAGGCAAGGACCAGAAATGTCGCCCTGGAACTGAGATTCTTGCACAAATCTCAAAGCTAAGATGCCTAAAGAGTTGAATGCTCTGTAAAATTGAGTCTGGAAGTGGCAAGAAACTTTTCATTAGTCTGGGGCTTCAGGTAAAAATGAAAACTGGGGGACAAAATAAAAATAAGGTAGAAATAAAATATTAGGAAATAATATCAAGGAAGTTGGATGGCTTTCCTAGAGAGCTTAGGAGTCAATCAGTGTCACAATTAAGAACATGTACAGTGAAGACAGACTTCCTGTGTTCAAATCCCAGCTCTATCATTTATTAGCTGTGTGATCTTGGACAAGTTACTTCCTCCAACTTTCTCCTCTGTAAAATGTAGATAATAATAGTGCCTACTTCATTAATTTACCTTATTAATATCCTACCTCCAAAATGTTTAGTATATTGATTTAAAAAACTCTTTGGAAAAAAATTTAGGATTTGAAGGGAATTTTCTTAATCTGATTAAGGTTGCTTAGCATTCTCTTTAATGTCAAGAATAGAATAATGCCAAACCCACAACTCTATGGTCAATTAATCTTTGACAAAGCAGGAAAGAATAATCAATGGAAAAAAACATTTTTCAACAAATGGCCTTGGGAACACTGGACAGCAACATGCAAAAGGCTGAAACTAGACCACGTTCTTATACTATACGCAAAAATAAATTCAAAATGGATTAAAGACCATATGTGAGACAAGAAACCATTAACTGGCAGTAACTTCTTTGACATTGGCAGTATCAGCTTCTTAGTAGATATGTTCCCAGAGGCAAGAGAAACAAAAACAAAAATAAACTATTGGGACCTCATCAAAATAAAAAGCTTCTTCACAGCCAAGGAAACAATCAGCAAAACTAAAAGGCAAACTATGAAATGGGGGAAGATATTTACAAGTGACATATCTCATAAAAGGTTAGTATCCAAAGTCTATAAAGAGTTTATACAACTCAATACCCAAAGCTCAAATAATCCAATTAAAAATTGAGCAGAAGACATGAATACACATTTTTCTAAAGAAGACATACAAATGGCCAACACACAAAAAGTTGCTGAATATTATCATCAGGGAAATATAAGTCAAAACTATAATAAGATATCACCTCAAACCTATCAGAATAGCTAAAATCAGCAATGCAAAAAACAATAGGTGTTGGCAAGGATGTGGAAAAAGGAGAAAACTCTTACACTGTTGGTGGGAATGCAAATTGGTGCAGCCACCCCGGAAAACAGCACAGTATGAATTTTCCTCAAAAAGTTACAAATATAACTACCTTACGACCCAGTAATGACACTAACAAGTGTTTACCCAGAGAATACAAAAATACTAATTTAAACAGATACACGAACCCCAATGTTTATAGCAATATTATCTACCATAGCCAAGTTATGGAAAGAGCCCAAATATCCATTGACTGATGAATGTATAAAAAAGATGTGGCATATATATATATATATTATATTGGCTGATCACCACCCAGTCAGGAAAGTAACACCTCCAGCGTGTGGAGGGACGAGATCAAAATGCTTATTTGAAACCTCACATGGTTTTGAGACTCCCTCTTGGGTCCCGTGTGAAGGCAGGTGGTTGAAGTAGCAAGATGTTGACCTGTCTAGGCTTCCTTCCCACTGGAGGTTCTTCCCTGACTTTGGACTTCACATGATTCTTATTCATACTTGAACCTTTCTCGTCACCCCCTCCTCAAAGCATCTCTGTGTCATTCGAAAAGAGCTCTTCAGACCTTAGACCGAAAATCACCCCTTTGAGGGGGTGGCTATGCTGCCAAGAGTAAAAGGGACCCGCTGCATCCGGGTCACTGGCATTGAACTGGTCGTTTCCCCAGCTTGCTATCCTTAATGTGTGCTTGTCTCATCTCTTGTGACACATGTTTTCTTCCCTACCCCTGGGGATTGTCTTCAGGGTGTGGACTTCTGGGGTTTGCAGATTTGTAATGTGGTACTTCTTTTTTTGTCTGTAGTTTCTATCTCCAGGGGAAAAGGCAATAATTTCCTAAAATCCATATGAATGTGAAAAACAGCAGTATGTTACTGGGTGTTGTTTTTTATAGTGCAAAATAAAAAAGATGGAAAGAAAAAAATATATGTGGAATATTATTCAGCCATAAAAATAAATGAAATCTTGCCATTTGCAATGACACAGATGGAGCTAGAGAATATTATGCTAAGCAAAATGTTAGTCAGAGAAAGACAAATGCCATATGATTTCACTCGTAAACGGAATTTAAGAAACAAAACAAATGATCATACGGGATAAAAGAGAAAGGCAAACCAAGAAACAGACTCTTGATTATAGAGAACAAACTGAAGGTTACCAGAGGGGAGATAGATGAGGAGATGGGTGAAATAGGTGATGGGGATTAAGGAAGTCATTTGTGATGAGCATCGGGTATTGTATGTAAGTATTGAATCACTAAATTGTACACCTGAAACTAGGATTACACTTAGATTAACTAACTGGAATTTAAATAAAAATTGTGTGAGACAATTATGAAAAATATTATAAATATTATTGCAAGACCTAAGAAGACTTAAATAAATATAAAAATCATGGTCAATGAATGAGGAAATCTGTATCATAAATGTCATCTCCTCATAAATAATTTATGCATTTTAAATTCCAATTATACCAACAGGTGTTGTTTTGTTTCTATGGAATTTTATGAATTGATTGTAAGATTCATATCAACAGTCAAAAGCCAGGAATAGTTGAAGTAATTTTGGATAAGAAAAACAGGAAGGATGTGATGTGTCACACAGATCTCTCTTTAGGCAAGAAGAATTATTACCCCAAATACTGAGAGTGCTGCTGACAGACACTCATTAGTTGGCAGCTGACTTTGAGTATTGCATCTGTTGAAAAGACCCCAAGGTCATGGCTCTTGTTCAAGGCAATTTACTGATCAGTGCTGTGGTTTAAAGGTCAAGTCCTTTGGTCCCAGCTTGGGATACCTTTGAAAGGCTATCCCAACTCCAGAATTCCCTGTGTAGTTTGCAGAGGATTTCATTGGGACTGCATTACAGCTCAGCTTCTCTTTCTGTCCAAGTCACATCTTTCCTTTCCCTTCCACATGTTTTAATCCCAAGAGAAATTCATAATAAACCTTCTGCATGCTAATGTCTTTCTCAGTGTTTTCCTCTCCTGGGAATCCAACCTGCGACTAAAGACTTTCTCTTTCAGCTATCAAAACATATTTATTACAAAGCTATGATACTTAAGTAGTGTCATAAATAAATAAATAAATCCAAAAAAGTACAGAAACAGAAAGTGGTATAGGTGAAAGGTGACACTATATTAAGTTGGGAAAAAATGCTCTATTTGGTAACTATCACTCTGACAAGTGTCTATTCAGATAGAAAAAATATTAGGTTTATTTTGAAAAAAGTTCAATGAGGAACAAATACCAAATGTAAAAAGTGAAGAAGTAAAGTTATTAATAAAATGTAAGTTAGTGTCTTTGTGACAGGATAGGAAAGAACTTCTTAAACAAGAGGCAAAAGTGGAAACCATAAAGAAGAGGTTGATAAGCTTGATTATATTTAAATTTAAAAGTTTTGCAGGCAATCTCAGGCTTGGATATGTATAATCAACAAAGGAATGGTACTCAGACTATACAAAGAACTCCACAAAGCAGCAAGAGGTAGAAAACTGGCAAAAGGGACACCTGGGTGGCTCAGTGGTTGAGCATCTGCCTTTGGCTCGGGGCGTGATCCTGGGATCCAGGATCGAGTCCTACATTGGGCTCCCTGCATAGAGCCTGCTTCTCCCTCTGCCTATGTCTCTGCTTCTCTCTCTCTGTGTGTCTCTCATGAATAAATAAATAAAATCTTTTTTTAAAAGAAAACTGGCAAGAGATATGAACCGAAAATTTGCAGAGGAAGAAACACAAATGGCCAAAATCTTAAGAAAGGATGGTCAAATTCACTAATCAGTAATGAGTTATAAATAAGGAGATGCTATTTCTCATCCATAAGGAAAATGAAAATAAAGAATACAGATGTAACAAATGTGGCTGAAGATGTGGGAAAATACAGCAACCTCTTTGGACAGGAATTTGGTAATATCCTGTAAATTTTATTTCTTATACACATCCCTGAGAAACGCATAGGAATGTGCACATGGTGGGATGCCTGGGTGGCTCAGCAGTTGAACATCTGCCTTTGACTTGGGGCATGATCCCGGGTTCCAGGATCAAATCCCACACTAGGCTTCCTGCATGGAGCCTGCTTCTCCCTCTGCCTTTGTCTTTGCCGCTTTCTGTGTCTCTCATAAATAAATAAATAAATAAAATCTTAAAAAAAAAAAAAAAAGGAATGTGCACATGGTGACATGCAAAAGGATGGTCAGTATGATTTTGTTTGTAATAGCAAATATTTGGAAATCAATAGACAAATCAATCCTGCCTATCAATAAGGAATGAATGAATAAATAATTGTACTACATATATATGATGCCATAGTATAAAGAAGTAAAGTGAATTAAACACATTTACATATCTCAACAAAAATCTTGAAAACATAATATGGAATAAAAATTTGTGTGTGGTTAGGGATGCCTGGATGGCTCAGTTGGTTAAGGGTCCAACTTGTGATTTTGGCTCATGTTGTGATCTCAAGGTCTTCAGTTTGAGTCCAGAGTCAGATTCCATGCTCAGCAGGGAGTCTGCTTCTCTCTCTCTCTCTCTGAAATAAATCTTTTAAAAAATTGTGTGTCGTTAGATAGCATTTATTTATCAAACATAAATTTACAAAATAATATTGTATTCAGCTTTGAAAAATATATAAGTGGTGAATATTTTTAAATATAGAAATGTTATAGAAAGGAAACATAACAGCTTCAGAAAACTGACTGTCTTTGGGGCAAGGAGAGAAGGAAATGGAAAAAGTCTTCAAGTGTATATTACATTTCATTTTTTATAAAAATATTCTGAAGTGAAAAGCTTAATGTGGCAAAATGTTAATATTTATTGATTCTGGTTGGCGATATGATTTTGGATAGTGGATACTCTGCATTTTTCTGTATGTTTGAAATATTTTAGTATATAGATTTCTAAAAATTTAAATAGCAGAGACATGTAGTAGAGGCCAGAAGTAAGTAGGAGCCTTGGATTGGTTTTGTAAGCATTTGTAACATATCCTTTGAGGAGTTTCAAAAATATTTTGGGAGACTTTTTTTTCCTGGAGGTAAAATTTGCATAATATGAAATTCACCATTTTAATAATTTTGAAATGTACACTTAGAGTTTTTAGTATATTCATAAGATTGTGCAATCACCATCACTATTTCATTCCACACACTTCCATCACCTTTGGAAGAATCCTGCAAGGAACCAGAGGTCTTACATTAGCAGCAGCTTGGGGAAAATGGTAAAGATATTAATAACTGATTTTGTATGAATTCTCAGAGAGAAACCTGGGATGATTCAACTTAACGTTTAAATTGCCAGTAGGGATTTAGGGTTTTAATATTTCCCCCATAGATAAGAATAGCTCTTACAACTTCCAAAGTTACTCAGTAATTCCTTTTCCCAAGTGGTAACTTTAC
Organism: Vulpes vulpes; assembly: GCF_048418805.1. Taxonomy (NCBI): domain Eukaryota; kingdom Metazoa; phylum Chordata; class Mammalia; order Carnivora; family Canidae; genus Vulpes; species Vulpes vulpes. The sequence goes on along the minus strand of NC_132783.1, from coordinate 70,902,904 downwards.
CCACTATTTCACATGATTTCTTTCTCCTTGGAGTGCTGCTTAGAACAGAGAGACAGAGATACGTCCTCTGCCTAAAGTACATTCTTTTTTGCCATTCCAGACTGTGCTCGAAGTCTTAGAAACTGCTCTGGACTGAATGCTGTGCTCCACCCCACACCAACTGCCCCCACCAAACTCATATGTTGAAATCCTAATCCTTGACATGACGGTATTTGGATGTCCCTTTGGGAGGTGATTAGATAATAAAGGCAGAGCCTTCATGAATGAGAATAGTGTGAATGAAAGAGCCTCTGTAGGGGTCCCTGCTCCCCTCTGCCACATCAGGACACAGTGAGAAGATGGCTGTCCATGAATCAAGAAGTGGGTTGTCACCAGAGATCCCTAATCTGCTGGTGCCTTGGTCTTGGATTTTCCAGCATCCAGAACTGTGAGAAATCACTTTCTGCTGTGTATAAGCCACTCAATCTACAGTATTCTGTTATAGAGCCCTGATAGACTAAGGCAGGGAACCCTCTTCTGACTCTTAAACTGCAATGTGTAATTATTTCCACTATAAAAATTACTCTTAGGGATGTGATTACTTATGGCACAGTCTATCACTTCAGGAAGCTCTGAACTCCTGGAATTCAGTGATCACATCTTTTTACCTTTGAATCCTCAAAACTTAGCATAATTTCCAGAATTCAGTAAATTTTCAAATAATTTTGTTTGAATGACTTTGACGATGAAGTATCTGTGACTCATTTTGGGTCCATCCAAGTTCAAGAACAAATATTGGTTGGCCAAACATATCATTTTCAATCAACTGTTGGAGGTAGCCATTAACTTAATATTTAGCATACCTCAAGTAAGCAAACCCCCGAGAACAATGAAATGTTAAAGTGCCCTACCTACTCTTCCTGCAAGGGTTAGCTTAATTCTTTCTGTTTCGTGAGTCTTTCCCTGATAGCCTGATGTGATGGCAGATGTCTTAGACCAGGAAATCAGAAGATTTATACTCAGTGAGAGATTTCTATAGTTGTTTAAACTTCAGGAAAAAAATTTTTCTGAGTCTTATTTCCTTTTGGATAAAACTATGGGTTAGGTTTCTTGGTCCATTTCTCTCTTATCAGTCTCTGATTCTTCCTTGGAACTCTCAGTAGCCATTATTAGTTGGTTTAGACATTAGGCACTTACCAGATACTATCTTTATTATTTTTATCCTTTTATATTTATACTCATACATATGTATTTTATACTTTTGCAAGGCAAGCATTTTATATTATACTTATATATGTATTATATAGGTATATAGCAGAAGGTTTTTGTTGTTTTGTTTGCTTTTGCTGCACCAAATTAAAATAATTATCCCAAAACTTTATAATATGCAGAGGAATTATTAGGCTTCAAGTTTTCTGAGGTAAATGAATCTGCTTGTGTGGATTCAATAGAGATAATTTTAATGTTTATTAGCAAGTTTCTCATTTTTCTCCCAAAAAAGGATTTTCTGGATAAAGACCTAGACAGTTTTCAAAAGCTTTTCTTTATGGATACTTGCTCCATCTTCAAAATTGTTGAACTTTCCATCAACAAGCAAAAATACCACTAATTCTTCTAAGAGTTGAGCTCCAGGTTCTAGCTCTTCATTTCCAAACATTGTTCTTCATTCCATCCAGAGTCCCCTTCAACTTCCTCTGGCTTCTAACTACAGACCTATCAAGAATTTACAATTAGAAAAAATCACCACCAAAACTCACAGATTTTAACCTCAACAAAACAAACATGTAGATGCATGTTGTCCTCAGCCTTTAAAAAGCTCCCAGGCTGAACTCTGCTCAGTCAACCAGCCAGAAAGAGGCTCCTACATAATTCTGTGAGAAGGCCCTTGAACTGTGAAGATTTGTTATATATTTTTGGCATCATATTTGTGCATGTAAATATGTGTATGTGTAAACAGATATAAGGATGAGGTTTATAACAAATGTATTATAATATTTAACATCCAACTGTATAATTAAGCAGGGTTTTTTTTTTAAGTATAGAAAGTCCAACTTTAATCAAAGGACTTGATCTGGTGGTTGATTTCTGCAATTAGGTATCTCTAAATCTTACATCAGATATCATTTTACATTTTTTGGTTGATTTTTAACAAAAGAGAAAGTGTGAATTCCTTAGAATTATTTTATTGTCTCATAATTTCATTTTTCTTCTAAGGAACATACAAAACAAGGCTAAGATTCTTTTATCTGGTTCTGATAAGATAGGAAGCATATTAGTATAGTGACTAGAAGTTTGGCTTGCAACAGTTGGATTGTACTTCAAATTTCCACCATCACTTTCTAGCCAGAAATCCCTAGACAAATTATTTAACTTTTCTAAGATTCACTTTTCTTATCTGTGAAGTGAAGATAATAAAAGAATGTATGTTATAAGTTTTCTATGACTACTAAGTAAGGTAATACATAGGAAAAGCAATAAAGATATAGCTTGGAACATTGTGTTTACTTAACAATAGTGATTATCTGAAACTCTTCATGGTAGATAATTTTTGCTCATGGAGAGGGTCTGAGGAATGGTCAGGTACAATTCAGTAGAGTATAATGTGAATTAGATCAAGGAATTTAGGATTTAAAATTCAATTTCACCTGAAAGAGCTTGGGCAACTCACTCAATCTGCACTTATCCTCAATATTGCATAAAAAACACCCTGGAATTTGTATTATCCCAGCTTCCTTTTCCCACATTTTCTCTCTTGCTATGTACTCTCCTCTCACCCCTTATCACAAACTTCTCTTAGAAAAGAATCTGTTGATACCTACTGACACCCTAATCAATAATATCCTTCCTCTCCATAGGAATTTATTTTTCAGCATAATAATTCATTTGGTGCTCATAAGCTATATATCTACTAAGGGAACTTCATGTATCAGAAACTGAAAATGGGAGAGGGTTTTGAAGTTGGTGGAGATTTTCAATGACCTTGAAATATTCTTCTGTGGATATTCTTCTTCTTTGGCTCTGCACAAAGCTGGATAGGAAAAAAAACAGAACAAAACAAATACAAAAGTGAACAACAGCAAAAAAAAATCTCACACTAATCTTTTCTTTTTGGTTGCTTGACAAGCAGGGTAAGTTTCTAAGTCAGCTGAAATTTTTTTTTTTCTTTTGATAAAATTTTCCATTTCAGAAGTAGGTTCAGTCTGACAATAACAGGAAAGGATGAAAATCTTTTCATTTTTGTCTGTCATCTTGTGTCTAAATGTCTGCTTTGTCACTGTATGTTCACACACACACACACACACACAAAAGTATTTGGCCTTCTAGGACTATGGAGACATTGTGGAGTGACTATGCTTGGATTTGGGGACCTAGTCCCAATGTAAGCTCTATAGCTCATTGGAAGTCCCAATTCTTGGACCTATAAAATTAAAAGAATGCACTAACTTCTGAATTGCAGATAGGATTGAGTTTACAGCCATACTTTGAGTGATTGGTAGTAGCTGCCTAGGGTACTGACTTAAGGCAGTTGAGATCTTGATGAATTGGAAGAGTGTTTTGTGATAAATTAGCCATAAACATGGGACAGAAAAATGAGGGCCATCATGCCATAATCTTGCCAATCTTAGGCTGCAAAAATCACTAAGGTCTTTCAATTTTTGCATCACATCAGGTGATGATTAATTCTTTACTTGCTGAAGATGTGACGTATCTGCACTTCAAGTAGGTCAGCCACCTGCTGTAACCTAGTAGAAGACTGTTAACATGTACAAAATATATTATGACTCATTCCTTTCTTAAAGGATTTGAAGAATCATAAATAATTTTCAAAAGCTAAAAAGTGAATTCACAAAAGGGAAGGGAAAATAAGAGTAAAATATAAAAGAGAATTAGCATAAGAGTCAATTATGAAATTCAAGGTTTGATTTTAATTTCTCTAACTTTATTCCATATTATTTCCCCTTTCTATTTCATTTCCATAGATTGTGGCAAAATAAAAAGGAGTCACATTGGCCTGATAGTAGTATGTGAAGCCTGAACATTTTTCAAATTTCCTCATGAAAATGCCTGGTAAAATCTTGAGATTTGTTGAGGAGTCTGTATGATGGGGAAAATGCTTTAGCTGGCTTACTGAGTCAGACTTAAGCAGAGCAATCAGGATGATTGTTCTATTTAAAATTCATCAGCAGTAATGATCACTTGCGTCATCCTTCAAAGATAAGACTTGGGTCTCATGTAAAGGCATTCAAAACCTCATTACCATCTACAGTGCCCTTAGATGCAAGTTACTCAATGCATAGTAAATGGATCAGCACAGCAAGTTGGGCTAAATAGTCACATGCTCTAAAACTATACAGAGTTTTATAACTGGAATGACATTTTCCTTCTTATATTTTGCATTGAGAATACCACGCAAAAATAACGATATTGGCATGCTTGTTAATAATATATCCTTGGTCTTCCTCAAGTATTCAGTTAAGTAATGATCAAGGCATACATGTGCAGAAACCACCTCTGGCTAGGGAAAGAAATTCTCAAAAAGATGAAACAACAGCACTCAGATCCCACATGGGGCCATGGTTACTGGGCTCAGTTAGGGTGCAGGACTAGACCAATTCCCTGCCAGAGAAGAAAAACTCATAATTCATGAACCATTGGATAGAGTATTCAAAAGAGTCTTGTTTCAGCAGTGAAGAGTAATTAAACCCAGACAAAATACAGTTCATGTATAAAAGCAATGGCAGAAAAAAATCAAACTATTGATTAGTTTGATAAAATATAACTGTGTCCCAGAACAAAACCCAACAATAGTTATAGAAATACAAAAGTATCCAGCACTCAACAAGGTAAAACACAATATCTTACATCTAATCAAAAATTGTCAAGCATGCAAGCAATCAGAAAAATGCCGCCTATAATAAAGAGAAATATCAGACAAAACTGACAGAGATGTTAAAAATAGCTGACAAAAACATTGGAAAACTATTACGCTATACTTTTATGTTCAAAGAACTGAAGAAGAAATTAAATATACTAAATATAAAGATATATTTTTAAAGACCATATAAATTTCAGAGGCGAAAACCAGAAGATAAATCCTGGAAATAAAAACTAGAAGAAAAAGACATTAATGAGATTAAGGACAGATGAAATATTGTCAAAGTTTAATGAAATTGAAGACAATAATTGATACTATCCAAAATGAAACTCAGGAACTTCCAGAGAAGACAGAAGAGTAGGACCATAAGCTTACTGTATCCTATGGGATACAACCAGATAACACTCACAGCAGTGTCAATAACCCAGAACATGACCTGAAGACTGGCAGAACAAACTCCAGAACCAAATATAGAGAAGAGGCCACATCAAAGAGGGTAAGAAGAGAAGAGATGTCGTGGGAAACTAAACCCCATGGGTCTGGCCACTGAAGGGAAGAAGAAAGTGAAGATGTGGAGAGGGGAGAGAAACAGACTACCACACAGGGGAGCCTGCACAGCCCATAGCATTCAGCTTTGAAAACCAGAGAGGCTGAACTTCATGAGTTCTTATCCAGCAAGAATTAAAGTCTGAAACTTTAAAAACCAAAAGACTTGGCTCTAGGAGGACCAGAAGGGTAATAGGAAACTCTGTCCTTGGGATGCCTGGGTGACTCAGTGGTTGAGCATCTGCCTTCAGCTCAGGGCATGATCCCAGGGTCTTGGGATCGAGTCCCACATGGGGCTTCCCTCAGCGAGCCTGTTTCTCCCTCTCCCTCTGTCTCTGTGTCTTTCATGAGTAAATAAATAAAATCTTTTTAAAAAAGGAAACTCTGTCCCTGCACATAAAGAGACAGTACAACAAACAGCCTGGGGAGATACAGCATAGAAGGAATGGTTTGAAAAATTCTGGGGGCATACAGGAAGGAGAATCTCAGAATTTTTTGAAAGACTATCCAGAGACAAAGGAGTTGGCAGGTGCCATTTCCCTCTCCCAGCCCCCAGGATAAACACATAGCAACTTGTGGGCATCAACAATGGTACCAGCATTTACTACCTAACTTGTTTGCCTTATGCCCTGCTCCCTCCAGCTGGGTGTGCCTCAGTTCCAGTGCTGCAAATCCCCTCCCCCAGAAGACCAGTGCAAAACTTGCCAAACCTTGCAAAGACCTCATCTGCTGACTCTTTGCTTTGTAGAGTCTTGGTCCCAGTGGCAGTGGGGGCTGGTCACCTTCTGCAGAAAACATAAGCACCTTGTTAAAACTGCATGCCCCATCCACACATGCTTTGCAGAGTGGCTCAGGCCTACCCTAGTCTCTGTAACAGCTGCACATCTTCCTGTGGAAGAGGACCAGTGCCACGTTGTTAAAAGCACACATTCCACCTGGGCTTTCAAGAGCAAGAGAATAGCTGACTTTCGTAACACAGAGAAACAGACACAGAAAGTTAGACAAAATGAGGAGACAGAGGAATATGTCTCAAATGAGAGAACAAACAGGACAAAATCACAGCAAGAGACCCAAGCAAAATGGAGATAAGTAATATGCCTGATAGAGAATTTAAGGTAATGATCATAAAGATACCCACTAGACTTAAAAAAAGAGTGATCATATCAGTGAGACTCAACACCGAGATAAGAAAGAACCAATAATCAGTGATGAAGAGCACAATAAATGAAATTTAAAAATACACTAGATGGAATAAATGGCAGGCTAGAAGAAGCAGAACAAATCAGTGAGGACAGAATAATGGAAAGTAATCAACCTGGACAGGTTACAGAAAAAAAAAAATTAGAGTAGACTGAGCAAAATGAGAGTAGACTTATGGAAGTCAGTGATGCCATCAAGTGTAATAACATTCTCATCATAAGCATTGCAGAATAAAAGAGAGAAAAGGGGGCAGAAAACTTATTTGAAGAAATAATAGCTGGAACATTCCTAATCTAGGGGAAGGAAACATATATCCAGATCCAGGAGGCACAGAGATCCCCCAGCAAAACCAACTTAAAGAGGTCCACATTAAGACACATAATAATTAAAATGGCAAAAAAAAAAAAGCCATGATAAAGAGACAATTTTAAAAGCATCAAGAGAAAAGAAAACAGTTACATATGAGGGAAACCCCATAAAGCTAGCTACAGATTTCTCAACAGAATCTTTTCAGGCCAGAAGAAAGTGAAAAATCTTTCACTTTCTGGAAGGGAAAAATCTGCAGCCAAGAATCCAGCAAAGTTATCATTCAGAACAGAAAGAGAAACAAAAAGTTTCCCAGACAAACAAAAGTTAAAGGAGTTCATGACCACTAAACCAACCCCAAATGAAACGTGAAAGGGGACTCTATGAGTGGAAAGAAAATACCATAAATAAGAGTAAAAAAAGGGAAGCACAAAAGCAGTGAAAATAAGTATACCTGTAAAAAATTGGTCAAGAGATTCACAAAATAAACGGATGTAGAGTATGACACCATATACTTAAAACATGGAGAGGAAAAGAGTAAAGAATGGGTTCAAACTGAAGTGACCATCAACTTAATATAGACTGCTATATGCATAAGATGTTATATACAAACCTAATGGTAACCACAAATCAAAAACCTGTAATAGATATACAAAAAATAAAGGAATCCAAGTATATCACTAAAAAAAGCCAACTATGGAAAGAGAAGAGAGCAAGGGAACAAAGGAACAGAGAAGATCTACAAAAATGAAACACAAAACAAATAGTAAAATGACAATGTATACATACCTATCAATATTATTTTGAATGTAAATGAACTAAATCTTCCAATCAAAAGGCATAGGGTGACAGAATAGATTTAAAAACAAACAAATAAAACCCTACAGGCTTCAGATCTAAACACAATTACAGATTGGAAGTGAGAGGATAGATAAACATTTATTAAGCAAATAGATGTCAAAAGAAAATGGGGGTAGCAATAGCTATTTCAGAAAAAAAAATTGACTTTAAAACAAAGAGTAACAAATGACAAAGAAGGATACTATATAATCATTAAGGAGACAATCCAACAAGACATAACAATTGTAAATATTTATGCACCTAACATGGGAGCACACAAAATATAAAAACACTTAATAACAGACATAAAGGAACTACTTGACAGTAATAAAAGAATTGTAGGGAACTTTAACATCCCACTTACATCAATGGAAAGACCATCTAAATAGAAAATAAACAAGGAAACAGTGGTTTGAATAACACTCTGCACTAGAAGGATTTAATATATATATTCAGAACACTCCATCTTAAAACAGAATACACAAATTTTCAAGTGTATATGGAATATTCTCCAGAATAGATCACATATTAGGTCATAAAACAAATCTCGACAATTTCAAAATGATCAGTGTTATACTATGTACCTTTTCTGACCACACCACAATGAAACTAGAAATCAACTACAAGAAAAAATGTGGAATGAACACAAATACATGGAGGTTAAATAATACGCCACTATACAATGAATGGGTCAACCAAGAAATCAAAGAGGAAATTAAAAAAAAAAAAACATGGAGACAAATTCGAAAACATATCAATGGTCCAAAATCCTTGGGATCAGGCAAAGGCAGTTTTTAGAGAGAAGTTTGTAGCTAAAGGCCTGCCTCAAAAAGCAGGAAAAATTGCAGATAAACAAACTAACCTTATACCTAAAGGAGTTAGAAAAAGAAGAATAAACAAAACTCAAATATAGCAGAATGTTGGAAATAGTAAAGATTAGAGCAGAAATAAATGATAAAGAGATTTTAAGAACAATAGAACAGATCAATGAAACCAGGAGCTGATTTTTGAAAAGATCAACAGGATTGATAAACTTCTAGGCAGGCTTACCAAAGAGAGAAAGACAGAGACAGAAAGTACTCAAGTAAACAAAATCAGAAGTGAAAAAAGAAAAATAACAACCAACATCACAGAAATACAAAGGATTGCAAGAGAATATGAAAAATTTTGGGTCAATACATTGGACAACCTAGAAAAAAATGGATAAAATCCTAGAAACATAAAAATAACAAAAACTGAAGCAGTAAGAAATAGAAAACTTGAACAGACCAATTACCAGCAATGGAATTGAATCAGTAATTAAAATACTCCCAACAAACGAAAGTCCAGGACCAGACAGATTCACAGGTTAACTCTATCAAACATATAAAGAAGACCTAAAACCTATTCTTCTCAAACTATTCCAAAAAATAGGAAGAGGAAGGAGGAAGAAGAAGGAAAATGTACAAATTCATTCTGGGACCAATATCACCCAGATACCAAAACCACATAAAGATACCATAAACAAAAGGTTTGTTTTGGTGGGTGGCTCCGTGGTTGAGAGTCTGCCTTCTGCTCAGGACATGGTCCTGGAGTCACAGAAGAGTCTCACATTGGGCTCCCTGCAGGGAGCCTGCTTCTCCCTTTGCCTATGTCTCTGTCTCTCTGTGTCTCTCATGAATAAATAAATAAAATCTTAAAAAAAGAAAAAAGACACCACAAAAAGAGATAGGCAACGATCTCTGACAAACCTATACGCAAAAATCCTCAATAAGATATCAGCAAACCAAATCCAACAGTATATTTAAAATATCATTCACCACTACCAAGTGGGACTTATTCTTGGGATACAAGGGTGGTTCAATATTTGCAAATCAATTACCATAGTATATCACATCAATAGGTAAAAGGATAAAAACCACATGATCATTTCAAAATATGCAGAAAAATCATTTGACAAAGTACAACATCCACTCATGATACAAACCCTTAAAAAAGTTGGTTTAGAGGGAATGTACCTCAATATAATGAAGACTATATAAAAGACCCATGGCAAACATCATACTCAGTGGGGAACAGTTGAAAGCTTTTTCCCTAAGGTCAGAAACAGACAAGAAGGTCCACTCTCATCAATTTTATTCAACATAGTACTGGAAGTCCTAGTTACAGCAACTAGGCAAGAGAAAGGAGTAAAGGCATCCAAATCAGTAAGGAAGAAGTAAACATTTCACTATTTGCAGATGACATGATACTATATATATAAAACCCAAAGCACTCTACCAAAAAATGACTCGAACTGATTAAAGAATTCAGTAAGTTTGCAAGTTTTTACCCAAAGAACACAAAAACACTAATTCAAAGAGATACATGCACCCCTATGCTTATTGTAGCATTATTTACAATAGTCAAGTTATGGAAACAGCCCAAGAGTCCATTGATAGATGAATAGATGAAGTATGGCATATATACATATACATATATATATATATATATATATATATATATATATAATGGAATATTATTCAGCCATAAAAAATGAAATCTTGCCATTTGCAACAACATGGATATGATTGCAAGTATAATTATATAATTAAAGTATAATTCTAAGTGAAATAAGCCAGTCAGAAAAAGACAAATACCATGATTTCATTTATAAGTGGAACTTAAGAAACAAGACAAATGAATAAAGGAACAAAAAGAGAGAGACAAACCAAAAACAAGATTCTTAATTATACAGAACAAATAGATAGTAGAGGGAAGGGGAGTTGGGGGATTAGTGAATAGGCAAAGGAGATTAAGAGTACACTTACCTTGAGGAGCACTGAATAATATATGGAATTGTTGAATTGCTATATTATACACCTGAAATGAATATAAATGAGTGTGTTAACACACTGGAATAAAAAAAAAAAACAGAAAAAGAAAATGAAACAGAGAAAAAAATACTAGAAAGTAAAAAAGACAAAAAAAATCAGTAAACTGTGGTACAACTTCAAGTGACTAATGTATGTGTAATTAGAGTTCTTTAATGTATGTGTAAACCTTCTTTAAGGTGGGAACCAAATAAAGATAGTTGAACACATGGTGGCCAAAAATTTTTCAAATTCATAAAAATTATAAACTTCAATGAAGCTCAAAAACTAAAAAATAAGAAATGTAAGGAATACTACAAGGTACACTATAACCACATTGCCCAAAACTAGAGAAAATGAGAAAATTTTTAAGCAGCCAGAGAAAGATTTTAAATTATATACAGAGGAGCAAAGGTAAGGACAACAGATATCTTGTCAAAAACAATGCAAATGAAAACACAGAGAACCAACATTTTTTAAATTATGAAAGGTCAAAACACTCTGTCCATCTAGAATTCTACACCCAGTGAAAATACCTTTCCAAAAAAAGTGATATGGAGTTTTTTTCTGAAATCCAAAGCTGAAAGAATTTACTACCAGTGGTCTTGTAGTATAAGAAATGCTTTAAGAATTCTTTCAGGTAAAAGGAATATGATACTAGTTGGAAATGTGAATCTACACAAAGGCAATAAACATTTGGCTTTTATTATTTAAATACCTTTAAAAGCTAATTGTGCAAGTAAAAATAATAATCAAATATGGGGTTTATATATAGAAGTAAAATGAATGACAGTAATAGCATCAATATCAAGGAGGTAAAAATGAGAGTAAACTGTTATAAAGTCCTTATAATATGATATGATATAAAATGATATGTTACCACTTGAAGATAGACTGTGTTAAGTTAAAGATATATACGGTAAATCCTAAAGCATCTTCTAAAATAACAGAAGAAACAATTACAGGTAATAAGCTAACAAAGGAGACAAAATGGCACCAAAAAAAAAGTTGATCCAAAATAAGGCAGGAAAAGGGGAACAAAGATCATATAGAGAAATCAAATAGGAGGTTGATTTAAATCTTGTCATGTTAGTAATCATATGATGTGTAAATCTAAACAACCAAGTTAAAAGGCAGAGACTACCTATCATGTTAAATAAAAAAATTACTGACCAAGTATATGATGCCTACAAAAACCTATGACTTCAAATATAAAGGCACAAATAAGTTAAAGTATTTGAAAAGATATGCCATGCTAACATTATCATTTCATAATGACAAAGGGATCACATATTGCTGGTAAAAAGGTTAAATGGAACCATGCCTTTGGAAAACAATTTGGAAATTCTTTATAAAGTTAAACATAAACTTGCCCTATGACCCAGCCATTTTATTCCTTGGTATTTATTTACCCAAGAGCATATGTCCATATAAAGACTTGTATAAAGATGTACAAAATAGCTGTACTTGTAACAACCCCAAACTGAAATCAACCCAAATGTGGATCAATAGATGAATGGATAAACAAGATATATTTTATCCATACAATGGAATACAATGGAATAGTATTTAACAACAAAAAGAATGAAGTCTTGATGCATGCAACAATGTGGATGAATCTCAAAATAATGGCTCAGCTTGAAAAACATCTTGAAACATTCTTGAAAAACAGAATACACACTATATAATCTATTTATATAAAATTCTAGGCAATGCAAACTAATGTATAGTGACAGAAAGGACACCATTGGTTCCCAGGCGAATGAAAAAGAGGGAGTGTTTGTGGGTAGAAATGGAAGAGAGAGATGACATAGGGACACAAGGTTTCTTTTGAGAGTGTTTATGTGTTCACTATCTTTATTGTGGTGATGAATTCATATATCATATTGGACATGTGGACATATGTCGTGTCAAAACTTACAAGACGGTATACTTTAAAAACGTGCATTTATTGTACATCAATTATACCTCAATAAAGCTGTTCAAAAATAACTGGAATGCAAAGTATGCAGAGAACATATCACCTCAGGGTGATCCGGATGCAAATGTTTTTCCTCTCCACCTTACACCTTAAATATTAGCATTTTGTTTTATCAGCAGAATAACTAACTTGATAACTGTCTCAGAAACAGGCAGATGCTGACTAGAGACCTTAATTGGACACATATTAACTGAATATATTACCCAAAGATAAAGGCTGTCGTGTTGGTTTTAAGTATCTTTCTGTACAATTGTAATTTTTCATCAATTTAAACAAACTTATAATAACCTCACTTAAAACCTTTTAATTCACCAAAGAAAAATTTCAGACTTTCCTGCGGCACAATTGTAAATGCAGACATAGATTCATAGTACCTGAAAGGACCTCAGAAATATCTGGCTTGCTTTTACAAAGAAAGAGATTGAAAGTCAAGGGAAATGAGTGGCCAGCTTGAAGTCACACGGCTGAGACCAGAACTTGTGTTTCCTGACTCTCTAGGTAGGATTTCAGTATTTCAAACTCAGAGGACTTTGATATAAAGCCCATTCAATATATATTTGTTCAACTCGCAATGAATATCCCAGATTGAGCTGGTGACCTTATATTCTTCTCTTTTAAAATATACTGAATATTATAAAAGAAAAAACACATTTTTGTGCAAATATCTATACCCCCCACCTTTCTACATTAACAAGTTTCCGTTTTTGGAAAGGGACACCATAGGAAGAATATAAACTGCCCTCATCTCTTCATCCTCTCATTTCTCTTCTGTTATATTTAGGGCATGGCCCATTTATGAGGATTTATGAAAACATGGGCCAATACAAACTCTCTCATTTTCCCCCTTACCTATGATTTCTTAATTTTGTACTGTACTTAATTTTTGTCTATATTTTTATCTTTTTATTAAATTTCTGGTAATAATCTTTCTAGGAATTCTGGGGAACATTAGTCAGTCTTCTCGAATTCTAAGCTGTTAAAGGCTCAAACTATGCATTAAAAACTGCTAAAAGAGGAAGAGAAAGGGAATAAAGGACTAGCACCACCATTCATCCATTAGAACAAGTGGAGGGGTGGAAATCTATGCATGGAAACTAAGGGAAAACTAGTTTCGGTCATTAAGAAACAGATGCATCTCATTCATGGTTTTTGCCATGAACAAACACACAGAAAATTTCTCAGCTCTGTTTTTTTTTCTACTCTACCATTGTTTTGTGTGACTATTCCACAAATTCCATCTAAGGAGAAAATGCTAATTCTTTGTGGCCCAATTTGAATCTAAAATATAATCTTCTGACATTTTTTGTATATAGAGTTTCCAGAAATCTGACCATATTCGGAGGGATTGAGAAACAGTAGGTGATAAAACAAGGCTAATCTTCAAAGTAATTTAATTGTAGGGTAACACATTGTATCCTAAAAAAATAACTGGAGCATAATGACAATTATGACATAGCAGTGGTTCTCAAATTTGGGGGTGCATAAAAGTCACAGAGAATTCCCTGGCACTTCTCCCAGAAATTCTGGTTTAGTAGGTTAGGAGTAGAGCCCAATTTCCACTTATTAAAAATTTTGCAAGTGATTTTTGCTGTAAGCAAATTTGTACTGATAAAAATTGCTCAACTTCTCACTTTTTTGTTGCTAGTAAAACTTTGGTTAAAACTTCAGTTCCTCAACTCACTAACCAGAAGTCCTTAGAGAAGTCACAGGACCACTCTGTATCTCAGCTTTAAAAAAATGAAATAATGTATGTAAAGTGCCTGATACATAGGTAGATATTTAAATAATATTAGTTTCTTTACCCAAACACATATTCTATTCAATCTGAGCCTAATCTACAATGTGTCTCTCTCTTAATTCTTAACCTAAGTGTAAACAACTCCACATATTTAAGATCATGAAAACTCACATACCTCAACTCAAATGACCGGTTACCAGCCTCAGAAACATTTTTGCTATGTTTGAACGAGTAAGGCACAACAGAATATTGATGCATGCATATGATTAGTCCTGTTACAAAAGCCAGCTGACATAAGATTTTAAAACTTATTCAAGTAAAAAATGTAATCATTAACCCAAACTTACCACCCCGCTTTGGGTACTATTTTGTAAACTGAGAAAAACTACTTTAAGTAGGAAGATATAAAGTATTTCTGTGTATAGACAAGAGTTCAAGATAAATCCTTATACATTTTTTGACATATGTTCTAGTCCCTCAGCTTCTTGCATTCACATTCATTTGAGTGCTTTAGATCCAGCAAGATGCTCTGAAACACCCAGGATTTAAACATAGGCCCAATGCACACCCAGACAACCCAGAGGAAAGTGAGAATTACACTTGTGCCTGTAGTCAATAATGGTTAAAGAGAAAATCATCATCTCAGTGAACACACAAAACTCAATCCGAGGCAGTATATGAGAGTCTATCTCCTTATTTATCAGTGCTGGATCAATGCCAATAGAAGTTATTAACAACATTTGACCAGAGCCTTCCAGACCAAACTCCAGTCCTAAAACTTCCTCCAGTCCACCAAATCCACTGAAATCTTCCTAATCCTTATACTTAAAAAGCCAACCCCTCTTTAGCACTGCTCCACAAAACATTGGGGAAAGCATGCCAGCCTTGTACTTATGGTAGAGGGAGTTGGAAATACAAATTGTATTTTTAAATGTTTAATTTTTCATGAAAATCATATTGGTATAAAGTTTTAAAAGTCAAATAGTCCTATGTAGTTTACACTAGAAATTGCTCTCCCAAGACAAGCAACATCAACCCTGCTCTCCAAAGGCAATTACATACAAATATCTGTTTCTTCTGATATTTATCTCCATGTTTTTAAAAATTAACTTCATTTCACTATATAAATATAATTCACTAGTGGGCCATTATGCACATAATTTTATTTCCTTCCCTAAACTTAATTTTTTATTTTTCCTGGAGTTATTCACTGCATCTTTTTAGAATAATTCACTTGGTTTTCTCTGTACTTACTCGTAGGTCTTTCTACGTCCCTGGCAACTAGCATTTCAGAATTGCTCACAAATATAACTTGTCAGATAATTCTTCGTTTCCATTTTTTCTAGAAACTTTTCTCCTAGCATAATTTTTGGCCTCCTACTTCAGTTTGAACTTATTTCCTGGAAGGGAAACTTCACAGCTCTTATTCTTTGCCATTCCCCTGTATTGGATTCTGTAAACCCATGGCTAATTTTTTTTAGCCTTATTTTTTTCTTTTGGTGGAGGCTAATTCATTTTTAATGGCCAGGTTTTAAGATCAACTCCAAAAAGCCCCCCGAAAAAAACCTACTCCATTTGTATTTTAGAAATATCCCAAAATAGAAAATTAAACCAATTTACACATTACCCTTAATAGTGGCAACTGATATACTCTCACAAAACACAAAATCAAAACTACCTAATAGAGCAACCTAAAAATACTGACAAACTCTCCAGATGAGAAAGCAAAAGGCTAGGATATTATCAGTATAGAAGGCTTAATATTTTTTATTTTCCTCTCAAGTTCTATACTTTCTTGGATAGCTGATTGTCTTCTGATTCAGGAATTTCACTATAATTGAGCACCATGTGCAAGCAACAAGGAAAAATCAATTCAATGACCATGAGAAAAGGAGAAATGAGCTACAGAATCACTGGGGAAGTGTATGAAGCTTCTCTATAGGATTAGGTTATTAGTTTTTGTTCTGAAACAGCAGCACTGAAGCACAAAAAATTGCCAGTAATTGGGGTCAATGTTCAGTCAGATCCCCAAAAAGAAGATCTAAGCCAACTAGTATGCAGTATGCAGTGTCCTCTGCTAGAATAAAACTTCGGCTTCAAATAAGCATGTGATGCTTCTAGCTTTTCTATTAAAGAAAGTTAATGAGTTTCTTTTGACTAAAGTGTTACAAAAGTGTGATTCTCAGAAATGAAAACCCAGATACCTCAAACTTCATGTGTAAAAAAGATACTCTTGAAAGGAAGCAAAATGTATATTCATTTCATGCCTTTTTTCTCTGTATAAAACTTAAGTCCAATAGCAAAGAAACTGTGTTGAAATGAATGAAAATGAGATTATTAGTTCTTATAGAGAGGAGAACGGAAGTAGTCAAGAACTGATTTCAATATCACATGCAAAGGAGGCTTTAGGCCACTAGACATGGATCATGCCACCAGAGCTTTGCCCAGCTGCTTATGGGGAAATTTGTCCTTACTGTATGACCTAGAAAAGAGACCAGAAAGGCAAAAAGAGCACTGATTTCCTGAAAAACATTGACAACAGCCTGAATATGAGTTCCTCAGAGGTTACCTGCTTGTTCCCTCAGGTCTAATATGCGCCTGCCTATACTTCCTTAAAGCTGTCACTTACTTCTGTAAGGTGTCAGTTTCTTAGCTGAAAATAACAATAGCATTCCCTTCAAGAACTGTTCTGAGAGCTGAAACTTTACAGAAATAATAAATTATATTTACAAAGGTTTTGTGGTGCCTTGGAAATTTAAGCTGCATACATACGAGTATTTCAAGTAGCTCCCTACAGTCCGGAAAACATGACCCAAAGTTGATGTGAAAAAGTCAAGGATGATCTTTCTAAATTTCATATTCCTCTAAATCTTCAGGTACCTACCTCCTCTGTCATGAAACCTTTGGCCAATCCAATATTCATTTACTTTTCACCTCTAAATTTTATTTTAGCATTTAGTTTCTGACTCTGTCATATACCCACCACTTGTAACCTTTTGGCTGTTTATCAGTTTCTGGGTGGAAATTTTCTCCTACGAGTAGCTGAAAGCTCCTTGAAGACAGAGAAAAGTTTTGGTTGTTTTTGTATCCTCTAGAGTACATAGCACACTATCATGTTCTGACAGTTTGTTCACTGCCTGTTAATCCTATTAAGAGGAGCATCTCCTAGTTAGTGATTGTCAAACCTATCTGCAGATAAATTCACCAGGGAATGTTTTGTAAAATACTAATGTCTCACTCCAATTTTGAAAATTCAAATTTAACTGGTCTTGGATAAAATCTGGGCATTTGTATTTTCTAAATGTCCTGCAGGTGATTCTTGTCTGCCATTTCTGCATGCCCTCCTTTAAGAGAAGTTCTGTAAAATTGTGTGGAGAAAGAATTGTGGTGAATGGCAAGAAGAGAGAATCTGGTTGTTGTTGTTTTTTTATATTGACTTAGAAGGTACAGAAGTTGAATTGGCTTCACATCAGTTCTGATTATTTGACAATCTTATAAGTTTTCTGACACCTCATTGACCTTTCAAGACACTGAGACATCTTAGATGTCTTGGATGTTTCAGGTAGTGCAGGCCTTAAGGAATGACACTTACCTTGCACATTTAAACCCCAAGTCTTTGTTACAGGTATTTTTTGGTGGGAGACAGTCCTCTTGGAATAGGACTTCAGAGGCAAATAGGGAGTCTCTGCCTTGAGCCCAGTTGTAAAGATCTAGGTAACTCTTCTTCACATACTAGAAGTTCCATCCATGTAGGGTTGTGAGGGTTAGAGGAGAATACTAAACCAAATATGTTCCCTGCCAGGAAGCCATCTGTAGAAACCAGTAATTATATTTTAAAAATCAACTATATGCAACATACAATATCAAACATTTCTTTCAATGAGTTTATAATTCAAGAAGGCACATTAAGATATAAACCTATGAAACCTAGAAAACAAAATAAAAAGTTACAACTATGTAGAGAGAAATAGTAATGGCTACTAATAATTGCATGCTGACCATGTGCCAAGCATAGTGCCAAATATTTACACTTATGATCTCATTTAAACCTCACAACTTTATGAAGTGAGAACATTTTTTATTATCATCATTTTATGGATATAGAAACCAAGATGTGAAAAAGCTGAGTAACTTGCACAGAGTTAGACAGCTAGAACATGGTAACAAAAGGATTATAAACCAATCTGATTCCAAAGTCTACACCATTGGTCCTCAGAGCCACTGCTTTGTGATGATAAAAAAAACAAGGGCAACGGTTGTTCAGAGGATCTAGGGAGTAGTGTGAGATGTGATGAGCAGAGAAAGTAGTCACAGTGGCAGTGAGATCTCTGCTGGCCCTGGAGGAATTTCAAATGAAATTAAGGAGTCTGGGCATGAGTTCATCACATGAATCCATGGTTCAGAAGCCCCTGAAGAAATGAGATTATCAGTGGCAGTAGAAAACACCTGCATTCTCTGACAGCAAATCTCAGTCCCAGAGTATAACCAGGATTATGACTTGCCCTGGACTTTGAATTGAAATCTGAGTAGTTTAATCTAGAACTATTCAGTAGGAAGATCTTCTAAAAGGGTTGAACTCTTCATGCAATGCCAAACTGAACCTACTTTCCCCACCTACAAATGTGTATTGAGCCATATGGTTGTTCAGCAAATATTTCCCTAAGGCAGTGTTTTCCAAGAAGAACTATTTGCTTTTCATATTCACTTATCCTTTTGACAAAGTCATTTAATTCACTCATTCTTTATCTGACAAATGTGTTAAGTCATTTATTTATCCCTTGATTTGATGAATTTTCTTTTATTGTTTATTATGTAAACTGTAATGGTAAACAAAATGGCAAGCTCTGCTTCCATGGAGCTTAGAGCCATGGACAGTGGTTCTAAATGCTAGCTGAACATGACCCTTGATACACTTTAGGCTGGAGATTGGGAATCTAATGTGAACCTGAGTTGATATCCAGTGTAGTGGACTGGGAAAATGCATTTATATAGACTCTGTGGTAGTACATATATGGGAATAAAAGAAGGCAAATGTAGATGGAAGAAGGTAGCAAAGAGAAACAGTGTGAGATGAGGTCTGGGATTTGGGAAACACTGGATTTAACAAAGTTAAATAGATTTCTTTGTACAGGCCTTCTCAACTCTTCAATAATCTAATGATCTGTGAATCTCCAAGAGGGATATTATATACAGTGTTACAAAGTTACTTTTACACAGAGCTTATTGAGACTGTCATGTTTCTTATCAAGGAAATGCTGCTCTATATACTACATAAGTATAGTATGAACTAGAGGGATGGGGAATGTAAAAGTGGGGCAGGTGAAATAATTTTGTTCCAGAAGTTAAGAAGATTGGTAATAAATCTGCTAAAATCCAGATCTTCTAATCTCTGAAGGATTTTGAAAGGGACCTCAGATTGGAATTAATAGCTGTTAACATAAATGGCATGTAATACCACACAGTGATGTGTTCAATTTTATCAACTGATTTTCACCACTTAAAAAAGTATTTAATATTTTCAAGTTTTAAAAAAAAGGAGGATTTGTTTCAATATTTCTAAATGTAAAAGGCAAAGTATAATTGTAGGAGGAATTCATTATATTCGTGATTTGAGTTAGAATCAAGGCTAAGGATCACTAATCTTTTGAGGATAGCCTTTGTTCTTAATTCACTGAAAAAGAACTCGTAGTTAATGTGCACTAGATGAGAATCAAATTTTAGAGGGAGAATTTAGGGAAAACTTATTTAAAGAGGAAATGCATGGAATTGACTGTTATAGGTGTCTTCCTGTACAAACTTGATTGCAAAGATTTCTCACTGATTAACCTTTGCATATTAAATACGCCTAACTGGAATTTGAAAGTCATGAGACTGTTTCATTTATATGGCTTTGGAAAACATTTTGACCTGTTTAGGGAGTTGAGCCAAAAGCCTTAAGGCAGGAACTTTAGAGGTGTAAAAAAATGTGTAACCTTCATTATATTTCCTGCATGTTGATTAACTAGGTCTACTTTATTGCTCTCACATGGTAGTCACTCCATACACTGGTTCTAATAATCCTTTTAAAAAATTGAGTACACTTAAGTTTCAGAATAGAAGTAACATATGACATAATCCCACAACAATACAATGAGGCAGGTATTTCTAATAAGTGGTTGAGCTTTGCCTAATGTTACACAGCTGGTAAACAGCCCAAAGGATCAGTACCTATAACTGACACTAGAGCCTAAGCTCACATTAAAGGATAATTTTTAAACAAATAGAAAGTAAACACATGTCAAAGATTTCATTTAGCTCATTAAATAAATGAGAGAAGTGGTAAGATGTTATAACCAGCTCAAAGAGTGTCCAAAGAGCACTGAGGTGGACACTTGACGGGATGAGCACTGGGTGTTTTTCTGTATGTTGGTCAATTGAACACCAATAAAAATTAATTTAAAAAAAAGAAAAAAAAGAGTGTCCAAAGAACAGACATGATTATAGATCAGCAATGTTGAAATGAATTTGCAAATGGACACAAAACTGGCTGCTTCCACAGTGGAGCGAAGTCTTTGAACTTCCACTAGACAGAATTTATTTGCCTGTGTATAGACAAGAATTCTTTTGTACTGCTATCAGTTACCTTCAACTTACAGTGTTGTAAAATAGTTCAAAAGCAATGAAAGACTCATAGTCCCCACGGAATGGAATAACCTGGAAGAATGTGCTTTAAACAAGGCATATATACTAACAAAGAGTCCTGTTCATGAAGGAATAAACTTTCCTTTTTTACAGCAAGGTTGTATGCTTCTAAAAAATAGAGATATTATTTTTCTAATATCTACTTTATAGTCCTCAAAATGGTGCTTAATAAACACATTTTGATGTTGACTAATCCCTGGCCTTTAGAATTTTGTTTTTGTTTTGTTTTCAATAATAACTGGTATTTATTTATTTTTTAAAGATTTTATTTATTTATTCATGAGAGACACACAGAGAGAGAGAGAAAGAGGCAGAGGCACAGGCAGAGGGAGAAGCAGGCTCCATGCAGGGAGCCCGATGTGGGACTCGATCCTGGGACTCCAGTATCACACTCCTGGCCGAAGGCAGGTGCTAAACCACTGAGCTACCCAGGGATTCCCAAGAATAACTGGTATTTATGTTTCAAAAATGTGTTTACATCACACAGTTCTTGATTTCCAAGCCGGATCCCAAACTTAGCAGCAGTTTCAGGGTTTTACTTTAGATCAATGTACTTTATACCAGTATTTTAATTGAGTCTTGAACTATGACAACAACACAGCCAGCCCTGCTTATCGAAGATAATGTTATCAAAATCTGAGGGTGTAGCCTTATCTAATTAGATAAATACAAAGAGTTTAATGAACTAATATTCTGTTCTCCTTGAGGTAATGAAGAACACATCCTTCTTATAAATCTTTTGAGTGATTGTTTTCTAGACTCATTATAAATATTAAGTTTAACAAATGCCCTATTCTTAGACATTATCATCTCCTTCCTTTCCCTCAAAAAAAAAAATGGAAAAGCTTGGAATACCCACCAATTATCAACAAGGTTATCCCTGAGTTTTAAATTTTTGATTGACGTGTGTGTGTGTGTGTGTGTGTAAACAAAAATTTATTTACAAAACAAGTGGCAGGGCCATATTTGGCATTCAGACTATAATTTACGAAGTGCTGGCTTAGGGTGTGGGCTCTGGGTCAGTCGCTGTGGTCAAATTCAGGTTCTGCCTCTTATTATTTGGTTGACCCTGGGTGAGTTACTAAACATCTCTATGCCTTAGATTTGTTATCTCTATAATGGGAATAATAGTACCTATCTGGGTTTGTAGGGAGGACACTTGCACAGTGGTCAGAAAGTGTCTGACACACAGTAAGCTTTCAGTGATGGGTAGCTCTTATTGTTCTGTTTTAAAATGGACCCTTTTGAAGAACTAACATTTCACTTATCTGAATGTATTTTCATTGATCCAGTGAGGTAAATTCAGCAAGAATAATGACTAATCCCATGGGTTGTCCAAATTGATTGCTTTTTTCCCCCATTTTATGTCTTTTGTTTATCAATAGATACAATATTTTCTACAGAGGCCACATAACATCTTTGCAATCATATTTGAAATTAGAAAATTATAAAATTAAAGTTTGATACTAGAGGAGAAAACTAATGAAAATCTGTTTTCCAGCTACTAAATCAGACTAAACCTCCTGGAACAGTGGGTTTGGGGGAAAAATCCTTAATACTTCTAGGTTCAGTCCTCATGTGCTGGTTTTTCGTTTGCTTGTTTTTCATTTCTTGTCTGTTTACCTTCCTTTGACTTCCCGAAGGAGCAAGTCTAGTGCTGAGAGTCGAACATCAGTGGAAATAACAGAATCTTTTCACTCCTCCTACTGTGAGCTGCCTAATGAACAGTTGACATATTTCAAGAACATACTCCATGTCCCAAGTTTCTGTGTTTGGTCATGAAATGAGGGAGGCTATGAACATCTTTATAAGAGCAAACTCTGTGCAGAGTCACTACATTTCTAAACTGGGGCCCAAATCAGGGAACTGCACACTGCTATTATTTAATCCAGCTGAAGTTTCCGCTAATAGAAGCTGGTTCCCCCAGCCACAGCTGGCTAATTACAAGCTTCAAGATTATTTTTCTCTCATTCGAGCTGTTTTGGAATACTCAACCTAATATG
The DNA here is from genome assembly GCF_048418805.1 of Vulpes vulpes. Classification (NCBI taxonomy): domain Eukaryota; kingdom Metazoa; phylum Chordata; class Mammalia; order Carnivora; family Canidae; genus Vulpes; species Vulpes vulpes. The sequence continues at coordinate 70,879,923 of NC_132783.1, read as the reverse complement.
GAATTAATAGCTATTTGACTTCTGGCAAACATGCCTGAATAGTTCAACTTCTGCAACCTGAGGGATATAGAACATGGAAGTTTGCAAAAAAAAAAAAAAAAAAAAAAGGAAAGGACAAATTCTCATTGCATGATAGAGGACTTCTATGGCTGAAGGAGGTGGTGCAGAGATTCTCAACTCCAAAATTAGAGCTTCAAAATGCCACACTCTCCATTTTTAATCCTATCTAAGTAATCACAAATGAGAGAGTTAACAATCATAAAGTTTTTTTAAAAATGGCTTAAAATCTGCAGTACTATAATAACACAAGAATCTTTTGCATTCTGTGGTTGTTTGTGTTTTTTGAGACACTTACAAACACTGTACTATCTGATCTCTAAAGTGAAGGTAAAAACCAGTGAGGTAGCAGAAGAGGTATACTTTCCTTTGATTAAAAAAAAAAAAGAACAGAGTGAGAAGTTTAGTGACAGATAGAAAGCAGAATACCTGACTCCAAATCTAAGGTTCTCTGCATTAAAGCTGATTCTCCTCAGCGGTGCTGCCACTAGCATATCCACACAGTACACTAATTAAATCCAGATGGCTTGTGAATCTCCTTCATTTCCATCTGGGATAATGTAGAGAATGTATAGAAGCAATTCCTCTCCTTGAGTATTTTAAGGGTCAGTTGCAAGTTTTGATTATCAAAGAAAATCAAAATTATCTCTTTCTTTACCATAAAAAGTCAATTTCCTCACATAAGTACATTAGTGCTCCTAACACATTAGTAGCATGCCACAGCTGCCCAAATCAAATCATTAAAAAGGAAAAAAAGAAGCACAAAATTCCAGACTACAAATAAACCTATGAAACCCCCATTGAGAAATGAGATTACTTCCTTATGGATTTCATGAAACAAAGATGAGGTTTTCTCACTTATATTTATGAAACAGGTCTTGCAAGCAACTTAAGCAGCTGGAGGGCAAACTATAGAACTCAGGAAGCAAATGTCATCAAAGATGTCCATGAAGCTTCCAGGATTCACTGGGCACTAGAAATGGGGGTCTCTGGTTTAAAGTTGGTCTGCCTGAGCTCAAACCTCAGCACTGCTGCTTGGTAGCCAGGTGATGTTAGGCAAATTATTGGCCCTCCCTAAGCCTCAGGGCTTTAGTGCTTTCCTAAACACTATACATGGGGATAATGATATTACCTTCATAGATCTGTGGTAGGATCAAATGAGATAAAGCTCATATTCCCATGTTGTATGTGAAAGCATTTAATGTTTATTATTCAGGGAATATTAATTTGAGCCTCTCCTTAAACTGGATGGCAGAGAGAAAACTATGAAGCTTAAAATTTCATATAGATCAAAGACATTTGTCCATTGAAGAGGAATTTGGGTATAATTTAATCCATATATATCAGATGAGAACTCAATATGCATTAGGAAATAAATATATCTTCACTGAGCATATTCTCTGTTCCATGAGAGCTTGAAAAGTTCTTAGCTCTAATGTATATGACACAAGAGGTACTACGAGGCTTTATAGAGTTAATTGCCAACTGAGTGGTATTTATCAGTGTTTTTCAAAACTGGGATCCATGCACTTCTGTGTGATCCACAAATATCCTTATTATGAAAGGCTCCAATGTGATGTTTTGATCCACTGTTATGCATATCTATTTTATAATAATTTAATAATTTAATCATATTCTGGATTATTTGGTGATAACATAACTGAGTACATTTGTAGTTGTGACTGTGATTGTGTGGAGTCCAAATCATATCATTTTTTCTGTGCCTATCCACCAAGAATTAACCAATACATGAAGCATTCAAACCAATTAAAATGCAAATTGAGGGACGCCCTGGTGGCTCAGTGGTTTAGTGTCTGCCTTTTGGCCCAGGGTCCCTGGAGTCCCGGGATCAAGTCCCACATCAGGCTCCCTGCATGGAGCCTGCTTCTTTCTCTGTCTCTCTCTCTGTGTCTCTCCTGAATAAATAAATAAAATCTAAATAAATAAATAAAATGCACATTGATTTTAGAAGGCTATATAAATAATACAGAAGGAGTGGAAGAAGAATTTGAGTTATCCTATAAGAATAAGGTAATCACAGGCATGCTCACCTAAAAACAATGGAGGATATTATAGTGGATCTCATATTCATGTGAAAACAAAGAAAAAAGACCTGTCATATTATAATGATCCTGCTACTTTGTGAATTTTATATTTTGCTTATATTTAATCAATAAATATATCTTTATCCCATTGTTGTATAGGAGCCATAAACTGAGAGACTATATATATATATACATTTCATGGCTTTTTAAAACTACCATTTGGTTCTCATAGAATTTTTGTAGATTCTTTAGGATTTTCTACACAGATAAGCATGTCATTTGCAGGTAGTTCTATTTCTTTCATCCTAATCTGAATGCCTAAACAACAGAAATTCAAAGGATTATAAGACACTATTATAAAAACTATATGCCAATTAATTGGACAACCTGGAAGAAATGGAACAATTCCTAGAAATATGCAATCTTACAAAATGGAATCAGGAAGAAATAGAAAATGTGGACATACCAATTACTAGGAACAAAATTGAATCAGTAATCAAAAAACTCCCCAAAAAACTACAAGACCAGATGGATTCACTGGTGAATTCTACCAAATGTTTAAAGAATTGATACCTATTCTCCTCCTATTTCAAGAAATAGAAGAGAAAGGAAAGTTTCAAAATACATCTCATAAGACTGGCTTTACCCTGATACCAACACCAGACAAAAACACTATTAAAAAGGAAACTACACATTAATGTTCCTGATGAACATAGATACAAAAATCCTCAACAAAATATTAACAAACTACATTTAACAATTCATTAAAAGAATCATTCACCACATTCAAGTGGGATTTATTCTGGCAATGCAACTATGGTTCCATATTCACCAATTAATCAATGTGATACACCATGTCAACAAGAGATAAAAATCATATGATCACTACAATAGATGCAGAAGAAGCATTTGAAAAAATTCAACATTCATTCATGAGAGAAATTCTCAACAAAATGGGTTTAGAGGAATCATTCCCTAACATAATAAAGGCCATATATGACAAAACCATAGCTAACATCATATTCAATGTTTATTTCCTTTTCTTGCCATATTGCATTGGCTAGAACCTACAGTACAATGTTGCATAGTCAAAAAAAGTTTCATTTTGATGAGGATCTGCTTTTATTTTTGGTATGAGTCTGTCTTTTCTTGCCTATCTTTAGATCCTCAGCCAATACCACTGTCTGTATGTTTACAGGCTGATCCACTAATCATATGATATTTCACAGACCAAGGAACTTATTTTAAAGCAAAAGAGGTACAAAAATGGGCACAAGACAGTGGGATCCACCAGTCCTGTCTCATACTGTACCACTGTATCACTCTGGAGCTGCTGGTCAGAAAGAGTGACTGAGCTATCTGTTATTGTGCCAGCTTGGAAATGATGCACAACAAGGATGCGATATCATCTCAAAGAATCTAGCCTACACTCTAAATCAATAGTGCTGTGTTTTTGATTGGTAAAAAACATGGGTCCAAAACATAGAAATTTGAATGGCCCTGGTTGCCTGTTTCCCATCACTCCTGGTACCGAGTCAAGGAAATTTTGCTTACCATCCCCACTGAGAGGTCTGTGGCTTATGGGGGAAATGGCAAAAAATCCCATTGAAGTCTTTCTCCCAAGACTCCTGTCAAAGGACCAGCTGACAAAAAAAAAAAAAAAGAAAAAAGGAATTACCATCTAGGCAGGTATAGTGACACTAACAGGAGGAGATTGGTCTTTTGTTATACTTAGAAGAAATAATATAAAACAATAAGACTTTAGTCTAGAATACTATATTGATTTGAGTTCAATTACTTTTTAAAAATCATAATTTTCATTAATTGGGTACTTCCATTAGAGTCAGAGGGTCGCTGCCTATATCCAGACCTATTAAGAATACAATTATAAGATGTTGAATATTCGCCTGCACATCTTGGGGAATTGAAAGGGAGAAAGAGTAGTGAAAATGATAACAAATCAGGGATAAGGATGATTGGGAATGTTTGTTTATATACAAATCTAAATCCTTCAGTCATTTATTAAGCAGTATAATGATAATTAAATCAGGGAAGCATAGATCAGTAGGACAGCAGCTTGTCTTCAGTACTGACTACTCTTCGTTTTCTATCCTCAGCTGTGTTGATCCACTGCCCACCTCTGACTGCCAAGACCTGTCTTCTTAAAGGGTGTTAAGCCATTGCCTGTTTTTATTTTATTTACTTGCTTTGTTAGCCTCTCCAGTTTCATAAGTGCAGTTTCTTGCCCATCTATCTTCTTCACAGCTTTATCTCTGGCACCTAGCACAATGCCTGACAGACATTCACTCTATTTACTAAATGAATGAATGACTCACCAATGTTAAAGACATACAGTAGAGTGCTATTCTATTTAAAATTATGCTGTAGGTAGATAATTATGTGTCATATGTTATTAAGTATAATCAAGTTACTAAGCAATGCTTACAGTATAATCTCATTTTGAAGATTTTGATCAAAATTATTAGATAGTAATTCTGATTGTCTCTGGAAAATGGGAATAAGGGACGCCTGGGTGGTTCAGCGGTTGAGCATCTGTCTTCAGCTCAGGGCATGATCCTGGAGTCCTGGGATCAGTCCCACATTGGGCTCCTTGCATGAGGCCTGCTTCTCCCTCTGCCTGTGTCTCTGCCTCTCTCTCTGTGTGTCTCTCATGAATAAATACAATCTTAAAAAAAAAAAAGAAAATGGGAATGAGTATTTATTCTTTTCTGATAGTTTTACCTGCATTTTCTGTTTTTATCTGCAATGAACATATATTGCTTTATTTTAACAAAGATACATTTACTTTCAATAAAAATGATAATGACAAACTTGTCTGTTGAGACTTGTTTTTACAGAGTTTTGTCCATATGGAAAAACAAATAAGATCATTTTACCTGTAACTAAAAATGGAATAACATGGTCTTGTCTCTGGGCTATGGTTCTCAATTGGAGGCAATTTTTCTTCCTCAGGGATCATTTGGCAGTGTCTAGATATTTTTGATTATCATAATTTGGGAATTGGGGTGTAGCTGCCACTTGCATGTAGTGAGTAGGGGCCTGAGATGCTGCTAAACATCCTACAATGCACAGGGCAGCTCCACCACAAAAAGAATTATCTGGTCCAAAATGACAGTTGGAGCATCAAGTCTGAGAAACCCTGATCTAGAGTAATTAGAATTTTGATGCTGGGAGACTCTCTGATGGTAAAATTTAAGACTATAGAATCAGGTTAATGAAGGAAATTTTTTAGGCATCAACATTTAACTGCTCACTCTGGTTAGAGATAAGCCATGCATTTATTCAAAATGAAGTTCATAAAAATATATTTTTAAAGATTTTATTTATTTATTCCTGAGAGACACAGAAAGAAGCAAAGACATAGATAGAGGGAGAAGCAGGTTCCCCACAGGGAGCCCAATGTGGGACTTGATCCCCAGACCAGTATTACACTCTGAGCCAAAGGCAGACACTCAACCGCTGAGCCACCCAGGCATCCCAAGTTCATAAAAATATTTTTAAAGGTATTTCTTTATAGCTCTGTGTACATATGGTTCATTATAGGAAAAGGAGAGGCATTAAAGGAAAACCGAATAAAACAAGATTGTATTGGCTATTTTCATTTGATAGTTTTGTGAAAAAAGTAAATTATTGATATAATAGTAATCCCTTCAGGGCCAGCATAATGTTTTCTAATCAGTGGCTCAGTCAGATATCCAAAAATAGGTCCTAGAAATTAGAATTACTGAGCACTTCACAAGGGAGATTTCTCAATCTTACTATCTAAGACCTTTAAAATAGAGACTTAGGGGTATTTTTATTTGTTTATAAAAAGCTTTAAAAAAAGATTTTATGTATTTATTTGAAAGAGAGAGCACTGACTCCAACACTCACCATCTCTTGCAACAGGCCCCATTGCTTCTTGGAACTCCCTAACTTTCCCCAACCCATCTTTCCCTGGATTCCACCCTTAGGAGAGAGAGAGAGAGAGAGAGAGATAGAGAGAGAGAGAGAGACAGCCTCTGATCCCACGCCACGGTGGGGGTTGTGGTGGCCTGAAGGCATGACCAGGGAGTGGGGGAGGAGCAAAGGGACAAGCAGACTCCCTGATGAGCCGGAAGCCTGCCTTAGGGCTTGACATGGTCTTGACCCAGGGCTTGACATGAGATCATGATCTGAGCCAAAGTCAGACACACAACCGAGCCACCCAGGTGCCCCTATAAATCACTTTTATTAAAAGAAAAGTATAAGATATGATCCAAAAGACTCCTGTGAACATGTTTGCATATTCAGTTGCAATTTAATTGAATTAATTGATTTTTGTAATGTGCTATTTGGAGCAAAAATATAAACACTGTAGAATCTTTCCAAGAGACTTACTTCTCTCCATTTCTACAGACCAACAATGTTTCTCAACTAGAGTTTTGCTAGTCCTAACTAGATTCCTTACCCCTACTTTACATCATAGACATTGCTCATGAATCCAGGCTAATTTCTCTGGTTATCTCAAGTGCAAAATGAGGGTAGTATCTTTTCTACAGGATAATGGTGAGAAACAAAAATGACATATATAAAGCACCTAAAACAGTGTTGAACACATAGTGGATGCTCAGTAAGAAGAATTTAAGCAAAATAATGTCTATGCTCATGGAGGGATGAGGGGCTTTCAGCCCTACCACACATACTGGCATTTATGTTTGCATAATAACATATTTTATACACTTGTGTCTGAAATTATGAGAACTTGCCAGACTGTAAGCACAATAAGGTCCCACCTCATGGAAGCCTGAAAATCACTTGTCCCAACCTATTTCCAACTTCTTTCCAACCTCTTCAACTTTCTGGGAAGTAATATATCTTAGACGAGTGCAAACCCAAGATACGTTTGTTTCTAAGTTGTTTGGTCCTTGGGCAGCAAGAATAACTAAATGAATAAGAAAATATCTTCTCTTCCAGTCACTTCCAGAGACAATGGAAATATCCTAATAATGCTGAGTCTCAGACATGTATCTGTTCACCAGAAATTTAAAACTACTATTTATTGACATTTATCTTTTTGTACTTACTCCTTGTGCCAACCCTAAAAATAGTCATTATTTATACTATTTAATTGGATGAGGAAGTTGAAGTTTACAGAGATAGAGATTTGCTCAGGGTGACATGGCTGTAACTACGTAATTTGGATTTAATTCCGTGTTTCTCTAACTTGTATGCAGACTACTTCTCAGCATCAATATATTAGAAGGAAACTAGATAAGCTAAAATCTATTTAATCTCCCCAAAGGTAATTGAGAGTTGAGAAAAAGTTAGATATTTCTCTGGACCAAATGGAGTTCTTTGCTTTTTTAAAGAACTCAAAATAGTTGATTGACTCCTTATGCTAAATTTTCTTTTGCTTCACTTTTAACCACAAACATTTTTTTGCCAAATTTTTTCTTCTCAATGCTAATAATTTCTTCTTCGATGCTAATGTAGTTTTGTTTTATCCCAAAGGAAGGAAAAAATCACCTAGAATGACATGAACCTGTAGCCTAAATGTAGACTCCACGTCTGTTTGTTCAAATTCACATTCCCTGGCTCATCCATAAGTCTGTCTCTTTTTCTCAGTGGGAGACCATATTCCTTAAAGTCAGTTGCAATAAAAACACACATTATTGCTGGAATAAGCTACATGCTACTAAGGAAAAAAATCAATAATAGTTAACACACACTCTTCGAATACCTAACTAAATTGAGTGTGTAAACATTCTAAAAAGAAATTATTGCTTTCTTATTTTTCCCTCCAATCATGGGAGTCATTTCTCCTATCTCTGCTTACCTTGGCAGCTAGTCAAGACTGTCTTTCATTTCTATTCACTCTTTGTTATATCTGCCACATGTTTGAATAGTCATAGTTCTGTGCTCAGCTTGTAATTAGATGAAGTGATGAAAATAACTTTTACATGAGCCCAATTTTCTCTGCATAAAAATAACTCCTTTGAGTCTTCTGATGTAATAAATTATAGAAAGCTTTAGGTAGGACTAGTTCTAAAATTGGAGTCTGATTTGGGCCAGATGCGTCTAAGTGGTATCAGAACTATCTTTTACATTGTGTTCTTTTATTGTAAGCTTAGATGCTATGCCACAATTCATTTAATGGGTTCTGCAAATGTGGAGATTTTTAGTCCAATTACCAGTAGGACACTGTTGTCATTTTACACCCTAACTCCCATCCAATAATCACTCTAGGTCCCAAACAGCTTATTTATAAAGTTGAAGATTGAGGATCACATTCTGAAGCTCCTTTCAGGCCTGCTGTTTGCAATTTTATTTGCTTCAATTTCCATATCCAGATATATAACACAACAGGCCACAATTTGGAATTTGGGTCTTGGGCTTTTAAAAAATTTCACTATTTCTAAAATTGTATTAGGAGCAAAGATTCCCCTCACTCAGCTTACTAGAGGCATTAGACATTACTAGAATGAATATCAAAACTCTACTTTGAAGTGCTTTAACTTGATCCAATAATAAAAACAATGGTAAATAATTTATATCTTCATAGCACTGTAACTTATAAATTAAATTCAGGATAGCAAACTGATATCTCTAAAAGGCTCATTAGGTACCCTAAATGAGTAAACCTAGGTGGGGCTGAATGTAAAGGAGACAAACATGCCTAAGAGTCCACACATTGGAATACTTGATGCAATTCAGCAATATACAAGATCTCCCTCTCTCTCTCTTTTATTTCCTTACCCAGATCCAAAGCTATGAAATCTGAATGAGTAGCAAACCCCTCAATGACTGGAATGTCATCCATAAAAGTTCCTGGGAAGAGAGGAATGACCTCAGAGAGTGAAGTTGCCTTTATCCTCTACAACCCCCCTCTGTGCACCAGGGATACTAGGGCTGTGGAGCCAGCCTTCATTAGTAAAGTGCAAAAGAACTGGAACATTTCCTTGCTGAAGTACAAAGGCCCTTTGCCTCTTTTGTTGGCTCAGAAGCTTCAATCGGCTGTAGAGTTTCAAAGGTTCAACCAGCGGAGTTCCAACTGGGCAGGGATTGAGTAGTGCCCTGGGTACTGAGTAGGGAAGCAAGTGTCTCTGCCCACTCAGTAACCCCAGGCTGATGGGATCTCTCTACGAAGGTTGAAACATAATGTTTCATGATTTGAGCCACCACAAGAACAGCAGAGAACAGGGTGATGAAATACCACTTTACCCTTCACTATCAAACATCTATTTATTACTTGGCTACCTTTGAAAGAACATAAACAACTGTTCTTAAGGACTTACCAAACCTATTCTCTAGCATCACACATTCAGAACAGGCAGTTTCCTTTGAAAGTTAAAAGAGAGTCAGGCCATCCTAGCTAGTAGTTAGAGAGTCAGTGATGGACAGATATATAAAAGCCAAGTTAAGTGAAAGGGAAAGAGAAATGAACCATTAGCAAAGGGCATGACAGCTCAGAAGAAAAGTCATAGAGGAAGGACTGGGAAAAGCAAGATCCATTGTTTGTTACCCCTAGCTCTGAGCCAAGTCAGGGGGAAGATAGAAGATGATCAGCATACAGAGAACCCACTTATTGTCAGTTTTTGTTACACTCCATTATGGTTAAGAGACCAGATAAGCTTTCTTTCTCCCTATGATGCTAAGAGGACAATTATTTATAAAGGACAATTGCAATGAGGTGCCTTTAGTGCCGGATATAATTCACTAACATCCCCTGACATGTTCCCATTACCCAGTCCCGACTCACATAAATTAAAGTACTAAATCATTCTATTAATTTTTGTCAATCAATTTCATAAATATCTATTATCTATTTTACTGTAGGCAAGCCACTGCACAAGGCACTGGTGATACAAAGATAAGTGAAATACTAAGTGTACTCAAATAAACTACAGTTTGGTGGATGAGACCACATACTAAAACAAAAATACCAATATGAAAAAGTGGACAGAACCCAACCTTCAGATGAAGGCATACCTGAGTTTGAATCTTTGCGCTGCTACCTGTTTGCCAGCAGAGTTATCTGAGTCTGTTTTATCATTTGAAAAATTATATACACGGATAACTGTGTATATAATGTATGGCACTTTTATGAACTAGGGATATCATTTGTTAAGTAAAGTAAGTGTTCAATAAATAGGCATTGGATGTGCTGGTAACTTGTATTTGTACTTCTGGATCTAACCTCTACTTCACTCAACAGTGTTCTGTGATATAAAAGTCTGACTTTTATGGATTACATATACAAATGACAGCTTTCTCTATTTGCTACTTGGCTTCTTATTGGATTTAGCAATTTGGAGTAGATTGTCAGGCATGAGGGATGTGAGGTTGGTATATATTTCCTGGGCTCCCTCCATGGGGAGTTGCTGTGGCTATTTCTACCAAAGGCCATAGGCATCATAAGATGAAGTACCTTGGGGTGCCTGAGTGGCTCAGTCAGTTAGTGTCTGACTCTTGATTTTTGCTTAAGTCATGATCTCAGGATTGTACTATTGAGCCCTGTGTCAGCCTCTGTACTCAGTGTGGAGTCTGCTTAAGATTCTCTCCCTTTCCCTCTGCCCCCTACCCTGTTTATGCACTCTCTCATAAATAAATAAATAAATAAATAAATAAATAAATAAATAAATAAATAAGATGAAGTACCTCCATACAGTACTGCCTCTGAGTTATGGTAACAGCTTTTTCCCTTTCCTTCATCAGGTGGTAACTTTCTGATGCTACTAGCACTGAGGTACTATACTATCCCTGGTTGCTTCCCCCAAACTCTGCCTGTACTTTTGTTTCATTAAACTCTCCTCAAATTGCTCAGCTGAAGTATACCATCTGTTTCTTGCTGAGACTCTGATAAATATAAGTAGTATTATTAGTGTGGATATGAAGGTGCTATGAAAGCAGAGGAATAACAACAACAATAACAAAACCAAAACCATTGTGAAGAATGTCAGAGAGACTTTTTGGAGGAACAGTTATCTAAGGGACTGTCATATGTTTCATCAATGTTCACATTGATGAAAGTGAGCAGTGTGGAAAAAGCAGGAAGAGAACATCTGGGCAGAGGAGTACCATATGCAGACACAAACAAGAAGGTATACAGCATTATGGGGGAACTTCAAGTGTCTCAGCCTAGCTGGAGCATAAAATAAGAGATGGAAGGATGACTGCTGAAGTTGTGAAGTTGGACCAGTTCACAAAAGACCATGTATGATTTTTTGCTATAGGCAATGAGATACTATTAAAGATTATAATATGATCACATTGTATTTGAAAGTAATATATAGAGAGAATTAGAAAGGGGCAAGACTGGAGACAGAAGTATCAAATAAAGAATCTAGGTGGGAAAGAATACAGTAACCAAAAAATGGCAGTGTCAGGAGAAAATGGTTTGAATTTACCAACTATTAGGGAAATAAGGTCTATTTGATTTAGTGAGCAATTAATGTAAGGATCTGAGGAGGCAAAGAAGTCAAACACAGCCTCCACCATCAAGTTTAATTTCTTTGGATAGTCCTGACTTTTTCTTATATAAAGTGACTTGTTCATCCTCAAGAGAACTTTGGAAGACAGGAGCGTTTTGATTTGGGCAACAGTGTGACTTGTGGTGCAACTGCTCTTCAAAAAGAAGCAAACTAAACTTTAAGCTAGAAGTATGATAGAACTGATTCACACAGGCTTGTGATAGTCAATTACATACATCTCTTCCTAGTTCTGACTTCAGTAACATCACTTTGATAGTTTGAAATTGGTCATGGTGGGAGTATTTACACCACAGAAATTATCAAATACTACCAATCAGGCTTTTATACCCCTTCTCTGAAAATATCTGGTTGCTAAAATATTTACTTGCCACTACTGAATAAGGCCATTTAAAAAAGGTGGGGGGATAACTCTGATAGTGATGGTAGAATTGAGACTTGAGCCAAAAAACCTGTACCAACAACTGATAGTCAAACCAGAACTAGAAAGAAAATTCTATGACCTGGATGAAGGCAGATTAGAAGGTTCAGGGGGACATCCATGAGGGGCTAGATACAGATGGATAAGTACATTGGCATTTAGAGGGGAATCTGAAACATCTGAGGTGGCAGGTAGTTGAGGTTGATGAGTGATGAGAATTCATGATGGCCAGGAATCAGAAACCAAGAGCAACACAAGAATAGGAGATAATTCAAGCAAGTATGGGGAGAAAGCTTTATCAAGGCAAATCAAGAAACAACCCTTCTAAAATGGTGGCATACCTTCTTGTCAGTTTTTATAAAGGAAGCCTTCCATTTTCTTGCTATGTAATTGCATTGGAATATGTCATCGTCTCTATCATGGAGGCATCTTCCAAAGAGTAAAGCAGATCAGAGTTCAAAAAGCTGTCATATTGCAGGGAAGATATGAAATGAAGTTGTGTACATGGGCAACTACTGGCCAGGTCTAGTCTTTGGGCTCATACTTCTGTAGCCCATACTCATGTAGTTGGGGCCAGTCATCCAGGACATAAAGGTCCAAAATGGATGAAAGAGCAATCTCTTGTTTCCCTTAAGTCTGATAAGCAGGACTGCCTAAATCATTTGCAGGACCCAGTGCTAAATGAAATGGTAAGGCCTCTTGTTTAAAAAGTATAAAGAATTTCAAGGTGGCATAGCCAAATATTAAACCAGGCATAGTCCTATGAAGTTAGCTCTGATGATAGATCACTTCGGTAATGGTAAAACTTGACCTAAGTTATTATCTTCCTCTGTTTAGTCCGGATTCTCTCTTGCGTTATTCATCCTTAAGTGAAATTTAGAACGCAGGAAGGTATTGGCTCTTAGGCTAATGACTGTAGGTATATTAAGCTCAGACTCCCTGGAACCAGGAGATTTAAGGCTCTGAGAAACAAAAGATTTAAATGATGCCCAGCTAATGAAATACATCCTAACAAGTGGCAAAAACAGAATAAACATGACTGTTGTCAAGCAAGTTCAATGGGCTAAACAATGTAGCACAATTTTGGTGGGTACAGAAACAATAGAAGTTTCTTCTTGCCTACATCACAATCTAATAAAAGACAATGGAGCTTTTGTTCCACATAGTCAGAGACCAAAGACCTTCAGTGTTATTGATCCATCTTCTCCTTGGGACTTATATTTAATTCAATTTAGTTGGTGGATAGGGAAAGAGTAAGAATCCCCTGTGGAAAATCTTCATAAGTCAACACTGGAAGTGGTACATATCATTTCTACTCATATTCCTTTGGCCAGAACTCAGCTATATGAGTCAGAAAGGAGACTGAAGAATGTGATTCTATGCTCATGCAGAAAAGAACCTGAATATTGATGAACACCAGCAATCTTAACCACATTAAGCCTATTGGTGGTAGTCGAGGTCCACATAATCAAAAACACATCTAAATTTTGTTTTAGAAAACAATTCCTCCCTTTCTTCCTCTTTATTCTTTCCATCATTAAACACATATTTGCCAGGAGCCTATAATGTGCAGGAATTACACAGGAATATAATGTTGATAATACATAAGACCTGCACTCAGGGAGAAATTGTCACAAACAGAACAGTAAAGAGGACAATACATGCATGACTTGCTCTAGATGGTATTGCCTTTAAAGATTTTTATTTTATTTATTTTATTTTATTTTATTATTTTATTTTATTTTGGGGGGCAGGAGGACAGAGGGAGAGAGTCCCAAGCAGACTTTGAGCTGAGCATGGAGCCCAACAGGAGGCTCAATCTCATGACCCTGAATCACAACCTGACCCAAAAGCAAGAGTCAAATGCTCAATTGAACTGTGCCACCAAGGAACCCCTAGATGGTATTGCCTTTAAACTGATATGGCTCTGGCTTCTCAAAGCTGTGACCTTCGAAATAACACTGGACTCTCAGTATCTATTTGACAAATTAGAGAAACATGGGCTTGATTGAGGATATATTGATTTTCCCCAAGTAGGATTTTTCTCTTAAGAGAAGTATAGTAGGGGTACCTGGGTGGATCAGTAGTTGAGCATCTGCCTTCAGCTTAGGTTGTTATCCTAGTGTCCTGGGATCAAGTCCCACATCAGGCTCCCTGCAGGACTCTTGACTCTTTCCGTGTGTCTCTCATGAATAAATAAATTTTAAAAATATTTTATTTATTCATGAGAGACACACAAAGAGAGGCAGTGACATAGGCAGAGGGAAAAGCAGGCTCCATGGAGGGAGCCTGACCCCAGGACTCCAGGATCAGGCCCTGGGCTGAAGGCAGCCCTAAACCACTGAGCCACCAGGGCTGCCCCGAAATAAAATTTTTAAAAAGAGAGAGAAGATATAATAATATAATGGGACTCCCCTGCCAAGGCCAAACCTTCATTGAATGTGAATGTCAAAAGAGATGATCTCTAAAGTTCTTTCTAGCCCTGACATTCTAAGATTTTATGTTCAAACTAAGCAGATCTAGGAAACCCGGTAAAGAGGCTGGACAAGACCCAAGGATAACATGTAAGTGAGAGCAGTAGCAAAGTGGAATTTAGGAATAAGAGTCAGCAGAATGGAGAGCCTACTAGGACAATGACTTGAGGGCTATTTTCTGACTTAAAAATATTTCTTTATGAGCGTATCTTCACATTGCTTGGAGCATAGTGCCTGGATTCTTAAATATTAAGAACTCCTTGAGCTTTGGAGTACATAAGAATCATACCAAGAACTTGTTTAAAATACACCTTCCTTCCCCAGAATTTCTGGATCCATACATTAAGGACAGAAACCAGAAATATGTGTTTTTAACAAGAACTTCTCAGAAACCTTGAGGTTGAGATTATGCATCCCAAATAGCCTATGGTGAGGAAGCTCAATGCAGTTAGGTATTTTCTCTCCTACAAGGCAGCATGTGGCAGAACAGAGGTGATCAGTGTTCTGTTTTTAAAGTGTATTAGTGCTATGGCTGCCAGTCCCATCACTTTACTTTGCTGCCAACATTTGTAGAGTAGTTATAAGAAGAAGGGGAATTGCAACAAGACTTTCCAGCTGGATGTTGGTATTGGCACACATCTGGATAAAAATTAGAGGAGCCACATCAATCCAAGAGACAGCTGTTTCCCAATATCTCACTGTTTCACACTGTGGGCCATACATCTGGATTCAGGGCTCTTTAATCCTATTTGAGTTAGAAAGTTTAATATCATAGAGGCAATGTTTTTCACACTTTAGACAACTTGCCAGAGCGCTATCTCAGGTCAACTTGTACTCAGAGCCACCCCAAGGGATGGAAAATTAGGTCTCTCCTTACAGACCACAGATGCAGACCGTAAGGAACTTCAGATACTGCTTAGAAGGCCCTATCATCCATGACCACCAAAATACAGTATGCAAACAACTTTCCTCCTTCCACCCTTTTCAGACTACATTGGAAAAAAATTTTTTTTTGTCTTTCAGGGATTGCCTTAGGCCCTTATCCTGATTTCATCTAGAAATAGATGCTAATAGTGAGGGCCAGGACATTCCTAAGGAACAAACAGATCCACAACATGATAAAGATCAATATCTAGAACCTCAGATCCCACCAAGAAGTTCCTATTTACTATACCTTTTTATGAAATTCCTTTTTGACTTAAATTCCATAACATGAACCAGCTGCTATGGTGGAATCCTAAGCGCATGAGTCTACGTATGCAAGAAAACAATGCTTTATAAACCAAGGATTCTGAAAGTATAATCTGAATACCCTTTTCTATTGCACCTGTCGCTCTAAAAGAGAAAATATTTAAGTGAAGTTTGAGCTTTCATCAGAGATTGCCAACTTTTCTTTTGACTGTGGCAGACTCCACAGTTAATTGGAGCTTTTGATGACTAATGAGGAGGATCATTCCATCAAGACATGGGATCACTGGGTTTTGAAAAAATAAGGATCTGGCTGCAGTCCAAATCCAAGAAAAAGGAAATTAGCCAGAAAGAGTACCTCAAATGAGGACAAACCTTGGCATGTTTTTTTTTCCTTTATTGAGGAATTCATTATATCCATCTTATAACTTACATTCATTTATGTGACATTTCTGCCAAGTAGGATTGGTGGGCCAGCACCCAAGATTACTCCAGAGGTGAGGCAAGTAGAATCTTCAAGTTTTCATGTTGTCCTACTCATTGTCGGGCAGACAATTAAATAATCTGGAATATGTGGAAGTCTCCCACATGAGTCTCTGTGACTGCAATCCACAGCTCAGAGGCAATATTTTATAGGTTATTATTATTCAGAAAGCAGCAGAGCCAGGAGTAGTTCCATATATTGTATCTACAATGACAACCAGTGTCCAGCCACGGTTAAAGAAACATTGAGAGGTAGTACCTTACCTTCCACTGATTCTTGAAGAGGGTTTTGTTGCAGTAAAAACTGGTAAAATATCTACTGGTAAATATCTACTGAGTTATGAGGAACAGAAGAACAAAGGGAGGAGGGGCAAAAGAATAGGGAATGAGACACACTGATGTATAATTAGGCCTAATTATCACTTTTTTTGTAAGGATAAGGATCTCTCTGAATTTATTAGTTTTTTCATCCATTAAATAAATATTTATTAAGCACATGCTATGAACTAAGTACTATGCCAGGATTGAGAATATAATAGTAAGCAAGACTTCTTCATGGAGCGTTTATGGGTGTCATAATCTAGTATGTTACTTGCTATATGTTCTTTTAAGATTTAATTTATTCACTCATGAAAGACACACAGAGAGAGAGAGAGAGAGAGAGAGAGAGAGAGAAAGGCAGAGACACAGGCAGAGGGAGAAGCAGGCTCCATGCAGGGATCCCAATGTGGGACTCGATCCTGAATCTCCAGGATCATGCCCTGGGCTGAAGGCGGTGCTAAACCACTGAGCCACCCAGGCTGCCCTGTTACTTGCTATTATTGGTGCTATGGGAATCCATAGGATGGGCAGCCAATTGAAATTTGAGAGATCAGATCAGAAGGCCTTTTAGGAAGAAATAACTTTGGATAAGTCACTTTCAGGGGCCTCTTTTTTCTTCATTTTAAAATGGGAATAACAAAACTTTCATAAGTTTGAGGTGAAGATTGAATAAGGTGATGCATGTAAAATTTTGTTTGTGGACATAGTTAGCTCTGCAAATATATAGTTAATATTATTTTTATTATTTAAACTATTATTACTAGTACACTATTACTACTGTTATCTTTGCTTTTATAATTATTTTGGACTTGAAGGATGGGTGGATGAGAGCCAGGAAAAGGATGGAGATCATGTCAGACAAAGGAACAGCAGGTGTAAAGAACTATAGGCAAGAAACATCATATCTTGGGGGAACTGGACATTTAGTATGTATATAAAAATATATAGTATATATGCATAGTATACATTTATAGTATTTACTATATGTGTACATGTATATGCCTATATATAATTATAAATTATATATACACATATATATGCATGTATATATATAATGTATGTAACAGGTAAGTGGCAAGAGATGAGATGGAAACATAATCCATGATCCAAAGAGTTTTATAAGCTGAGCTTAAATAGTTTGTATTTTATCCCAAAAGCCATTGAAGAATATTAAGTAGTGGAGCAACATGATCATACACTAACATACCCTCAGCCACAGCTTTGCACACAACACACTCATATCCATAATTTACAATCATAGTACAGCTAGGGCTTACAAATTATATAATTCAAGTCTTTTATATTAATGTTGAGGAAACAGAGTACAAAAGGTAACATGACTAACTAGGATAACAGAAAGAGTTGCTACATGTCTTTCGACCTCAAATACCTTATTTTTTTTCCATTACACAATACTGCTTTCCTTAACACGAGTATTAGTACTCTGTTGTATCTAGTATTAATTAGTACTCTATGGGACAATTCTCAGGGTGAGAGTGTCTCAACTAAGCTGTTTACCCTCTAAAAGTGGGTAGGAACCTGCAAAAAAAAAAAAAAATTCTAGCATGCTGATTTGCCTCTAAAACCCAAACTCTTAAGTTCACAATGGATCCTTGGGAATCCAGTGAGTTAAGCTTTTAAGAGCTCAGAATCATCTCCACAAGGCTGTGGATCCAGGGTAAAAAGTTCACTACATGACCAACCTTCAACCTCCACCTCCATTCTTATATAGATAAAATTGAAACTAGAGGCAAAATTGACTCAAAAAAGCATCTTGCAGATTTCAAGAAGAAAATTCTATTGGGAAGTAGATTTGTGTTGGTGTTGACCCTGGGTAATTTTAGAGCTTGTTTGTGTGTAATTTTTTTTCTTATCCATAAAGATAAATTCCATCTACACTTAGATACTTTCCTCTATCACTGACGATAAGATTATAAATGTCATGTATCCTGTTCCTACCAATTTGTCCTTCCTTCACAAACTATTCAAAGCCTATAGTCCTGATGTTCTATATGCTAATGGACAACTTAGAATATGCAAACAAAATGTATCTGTACTAGATATCTTTTCATAGAAATGCCTTTACTGAACTACTATTTAATATTACATTTTAGGAAGTTGTACTTCTTATGAAAAATGGCCATCATAAAGGGTCTTCTGTAGAACTGCATTTGAAGACATTTTCCATGATTTGGCTTCATGACATTTATTCTTATAATTAATTTCTCTAAACCTTAACATCAGAAAAAAGATCATCTCTTCTGAAGATCAGGTAATTTTCTTTCCTTTTTTTTGGAAAGAGTTATATCTAATTTTATTTCCTGCACTCTTTTTCTTTCTTGGTTTGGCTGTCAGGAGCTTGGAGTTAACACAATACTTCATTAACATCAATAGCTCATCCTTGGTTTAATTCCCTACTTCTTTATCTTATTCCCACTAGTTTTTCAGATGGCCTGTGTGAAAAGAGGGTTATCTATGAGGGGATCATCTGGTTGAGGCTGGAAGTTCACAAAGATCAAAAAGTTACAATCATTTTTTTTTAATTAATTTTTATTGGTGTTCAATTTACCAACATACAGAAAAACACCCAGTGCTCATCCCGTCAAGTGTCCACCTCAGTGCCCGTCACCCATTCCCCTCCAACACCCGCCCTCCTCCCCCTCCACCACCCCTAGTTCGTTTCCCCGAGTTAGGAGTCTTTATGTTCTGTCTCCCTTCCTGATATTTCCCAACATTTCTTCTCCCTTCCTTTATATTCCCTTTCACTATTATTCATATTCATTTTTTAAGATGATCATCCAGACTTCCATATGAGAGAACATTTTATTCTCTCAGTGAAGTCCTTGGAGACTTAGAATCTTCTTCTATGTAATATTTTCTATCCTTTTCTTATTTAAACTCCATGTAGGAATATATATTCATTTTCATTGCAAGATACTTGAAATTACTTTCAGAAGAAGAAAGGTTATAAATTATAAATAAATGTTCATGAATTATAAATATTTGGCATTAAGATTTCAGCAATCATAAGTTATGTCCCTGAGACATGAGTTCAACTCACCACCAAAACAAAGTGTCTGTGAAGGAGGTCCAAGAAACACCAAGTTTCTGCAGCTTTTATTCTGTGAACAAATCATTTGTACCTTGGGTGGCACTCAGGCCCAATGACCTAGGATGAGCTTGGAGAGAAAACCATAAAACTATGCATCTTAACATTTTTCCCTCCGCAAAGGGAAGCAGGAAACTGTGGCTTTAGTTTCTCCTCAAGTTAAATAAATACAGGCATTTGCAGTTTTTAGAACTGCTTCTGAGACAAGTAGGAGTGAAATGAGAGTAATAGCTGGAATATTCTTCAGCCTGGGCAGCTTTCTTTAGGATGTTTTTGTTTGGTGACAAATCACTTCTTATTTCAAATCCTGCTGTTAGACTAAATGGCTGTGTGAAATTGAAATGACAGTGAAGACAAGTTATTCTAACTTCTCCACATTTAGGTAACCTGAATGGTGTTGTCTCAATGCTCTTACACTGAGCTCTGAAAGAACAGGTGTTAAGCGTGGACTTCTAGGCCCCAATTATATGTCATTGAATACTAAGGCAGGAAGAGTCAGAGGAAGAAAAGTCCAGAATAGTACTTGGGGATGCTGGCAACTGGGAAATGAAAATACTGTAATTTAAGAGAGAAAAATGAAAGAACATTCAGATGAGGAAGATTGAAGAAAGAATGATCTGAAATGAAAGTGCCTGGATGGACTATGAGAATGGGTGGGGAGGATTGAGCATACAAGATGGGGATAGCTAGTGTGATAAAAAATGGACACTGTATGTTAAATAGAATTTGAAATAATAAAAATAAGATTGCATAGGTAGGTTGGGACTAAATTATCGAAGTCTGTAATAACCGCAATAATGCATAATAATACACGAGTATACAATATGGATTAAAGCTGTAAAAATTACATAAGAAACCAAAAAGATGTTGCGAATGTCTAGCAAGAGATGAGATGCAGAAGATGATAAGGTCTTGGAGGAGAAGGATGACAATAAACCTGGAAACAAGGAGGCATTTTTTTTCTTATAAAGAGACATATTTAAGTGGAGGAAGGAACTGGCATTTATTGAGCACCTATCATGTGCCTGACCCTTTACATGCATTACCTAACATATTTACAGCTCATGAAAATCTTGAAAGGTAGGTAAGATTATCCCAGGTCTACAGATAAAGCAGAAGATGTAACCCTTTCAGAAATTCATTCAGCTGATATGAAGAGCCAAGATTTGAATTCAATGTTTTCCAGCTCAAGCAACTATATAGTCTTCTCATTTCAACTTTAGCTAACCTGAAATATAAAAAAGAAAGGATGGGATTTATTCTCAAAGTTATATTTGTCCTATTTTTTTTTAAAAAGGGGGTTTCTGGAGACTAGGTTTTTATCTGTAAGTAATAAAAATGGTGTCACAGATGGAGACAAAATAGTTATGAAAAATTAAAGGAAGAAGAGAACAATAGTGACCCTAATTTTTGTTGATATTTATTTTATTCTAGGTGCTGTTTTTAAATATGCTTTATTTTTTAATTTTTTACTATTTTTATTTAAATTCAATTAATTAACAGAGTGTATTATTAGTTTCAGAGGTAGATTTCAGTGATTCATCAGTCTTATAATAACACCAGTGCTCATTACATCACATGCCACTGTTAATGTCCATCACCCACTTACCCCATCCTCCCATCCCATCCCCTCCAGCAACCCTCAGCTTGTGTCTTATGGTTAAGAGTCTCTTACAAGTTGTCTCTTTTATTTCATCTTGTTTTGTTTTTCCTTCCCTTCCCCTATGCTCTTCTGTTTTTTTTTTTTCTTAAATTCCACATATGAGTGAGATCAGATGATAATTGCCTTTCTCTGAATAACTTATTTCACATAGCATAATTCCCTCCTAATTCCATTCACTTTATTGTAAATGGCAAGACTTCTTTTTTATGGCTGAGTAGTATTCCATTGTATATATATAATACATCATCTTTATTCATTCATCTGTCAATAGACATCTAGGCTCTTTCCATAGTTGGGCTATTGTGGACATTGTTGCTATAAACATTGGGGTGTAAGGTCCCTTTGAATCAGTACATTTATATCTTTGGGGTAGACACCTAGTAGTGCAATTGCTGGGTTGTGGAGTAGTTCTATTTTCAACTTTTGAGGTACCTCCATACTATTTTCCAGAGTGGCTGCACCAACTTGCATTCCCATCAACTATGTAAGAAGGTTCCCCTTTCTCTGCATCCTCACCAACATCTGTCATTTCCTGAGTTGTTAATTTTAGCCATTTTGACCAATGTGAGGTGGTATCTCATTGTGGTTTTGGTTTGTATTTCCCTGATGACAAGTGATGTTGAGCATTTTTCCATGTGTATATTTGCCATTTATATGTCTTCTTTGGAGAAATGTCTGTTCATATCTTCTGCCCTTTTCTTTACTGGGTTATTCATTTTATGGGTGTTGAGTTTGATGAGTTCTTTATAGATTTTGGATACTAGCCTTTTTTCTGACAAGACATTTGTAAATATCTTCTCTCATTCTGTCAGTTGTCTTTCATTTTGTCAACTGCTTCCCTTGCTTTGTAAAAGCTTTTTATCTCCCTGAAGTCCCAATAGTTCATTTTTGTCTTTGTTTCCCTTGCATTTGGAGATGTGTCTAGCAAGAAGTTACTGCAGCTGAGATAAGAAGGGCTGCTGCCTGTGTTCTCCTTTTCTTTATGGATTTTTAAGGATTTTTATGGATTCCTGTTTCACATTTAGGTCTTTCATCCATTTGGTTCTATTTTTGTGGATGCTGTGAAGAATTGGTCCAGTTTCATTCTTCTGCATGTGGCTGTCCAATTTTCCCAACACCATTTGTTGAAGAGACTGTCTTTTTTCCATTGGATATTCTTTTCTGCTTTGTTGAAGATTAGTTGACCATAGAGTTGAGGGTCCATTTCTGGGTGTCTGTATTCTGTTCCACTGATCTATGTATCTGTTTTTGTGCCATTTACATACTGCCTTGATGATTACAGTTTTGTAAGAGAGCTTGAAGTCCAGAATTGTGGTGCCACCAGCTTTGGTTTTCTTTTTCAACATTGCTTGGGCTATTCAGGATCTTTTCTGGTTCCATACAAGTTTTAGGATTATTTTTCCCAAGTGTGAAAAAATTGATGGTATTTTGATAGGTGTTGCCCTGAATTCATAGATTGCTCTAGGTAGCATAGACATTTAAAAAATATTTGTTCTCTTAATCCATGAGCATGGAGCATTTTTCTATTTCTTTGTGTCTTCCTCAATTTCTTTCATGAGTGTTCTATATTTTTCAGAAAACAAAATATAGAAAACCTAACCTTTGCCTCTTTAGTATCTAGGTTTTTGCAATTGTAAATGAGACCTACTCCTTAATTTCTTTCTTCTGAGACATTCATTGTTAGTGTATAAAAATGCAACTAATTTCTGTGCATTGATTTTATATCCTGACACTTTAGTGAATTCCTGCGTGAGTTCTAACAATTTTAGGGTGAAGTTTTTTGGGTTTTCCACATACAGTATCATATCATATGTGAAGACTGAGAGTTTGACCTCTTCTTTGCTGATTTGCATGCTTTTTATTTCTTGTTGTTGTCTGCTGAGGCTAGGACTTCTAGTATTATGTTGAACAGTGGTGAGACTAGATATCCCTATCATACTCCTGACCTTCGAGGAAAAGCTCTCAGTTTTTTCTCATTGAGAATTATATCTGCTATGGGCTTTTCATATATGGTTTTTATGATATTGTGGTATGTTCCCTCTATCCCTACACTGTGAACAGTTTTAATCACAAAAGGATGCTGTACTTTGTCAAATGCTTTTTCTGAATCTATTGAGAAAATCATATGGTTCTTATCCTTTCTTTTATTAATGTGATGTCTAACACTGATTGATTTGCAGATGTTGAACCACCCTTAAAGCCCAGAGTAAATCCTACTTGGTTGTCGTGAATAATCCTTTTAATGTACTGTTGGATCCTATTTGCTAGTATCTTGGTGACAATTTTGGCATCCATGTTCATCAAGGATATTGGTCTATAATTCTCCTTTTTGGTGGAGTCTTTGGCTTTGGGATCAAGGTAATGCTGGCCTTATAGAAAGATCTGGGAAGTTTTCCTTCCATTTCTATTTTTTGAAACAGCTTCAGAGGACTAGATGTTAATTCTTCTTTAAATGTTTGGTAGAATGGGAGGCTGGGAAGCCATCTGTTTCTGTATTCTTGTTTGTTGGGAGATTTTTGATGACTGCTTCAATTTCCTTCTGGTTATGGGTCTGTTCAGGTTTTCTATTTCTTCCTGTTTCAGTTTTGGTAGTTTATGCATCTCTAGGAATGCATCCATTTCTTCCAGATTGCCTAATTTGTTGCATATAGTCGCTCATAATATGTTCTTATAATTGTTTGTATTTCTTTGGTTTTGGTTTCTAGGTGCTGTTCTAAGCCCTTTCCCTGTGTTATCACATTTCATACTATGAAAAAAGCTTAGAGGGTAAACATAATTATGCTCATTCATGTTAGGAAGGTGAGGCTTGTTTGGAGAAGTGAAGAAACTTGCCTGATGTCATAGTTAGGGATCCCCCAAAAGTAGAGCCTGAAATAAGGGCTTGCCTATCATGTGGTTTATTTTGGGAAGTGAACCCAAAGGACAGGAATGCGACTGGGAAAAGTAAAAGAGGGAAACACAGAAAGCCAATCAAAGCTATATAGCTGACATGGTCACTAAGTGGCTAATTGGGCCTCAATCCATCTGGGACTCTGAGTTGCTGAGGAAAAGAAACCACAAAATTGTCCTCTAGGGACAGAGGGAACTATTTAATAATGACTTCCATTCTCTCATTGGTCAAATGTTGGCCCACAAGTGGAGTGGTCAACTCCCTTGTACTTTCAGGTTTGCACATGCATTAGAATGTTGAACAGGACCCATGTAACAATGGCAGCAGAAAGCAAGAGATGAGTGCATGATAGAAAAAGTATGGTCAAGATAGTTATCGTAGCAACAACAAGAGTTACAATAATCAAGAGGATGTGAGATGAGACACAAAAGGAACACAAAGTCCAGAGGCAGAATAAAGATTTGAATCTGGGTAGTCTGACTTGAAAGCCCAAGCTCTTAGAGCAGAGGTTCTCAAATGTTGCTGTGCATCAGACTCATCTGGAAGCTTGTTGAAACATAGCTTACAAAGCCCCACTTCTAGAACTTTTGATTCTGTGGCTCAGAAATGGGGCTAGAAAATTTTCATTTATCTCATTTCCAAACTGACATTGCTGATGCTATTCCAGGGACCAGAGCCTTGAGAACCACTGGCCTTAAACATACGCTATGCTATCTTGACAAGGATCTTTGAAATAAGCAAATGAGAAATGCATTACTGTGGGGAAGCTGTGCCCAATTCACTGACTTTCAAGTTCTTTGGGAAATAGCTTGGATCCCTTTCAAAAGGAAAATATTCTTTACGTGAAAAAAAAGGTTTAGATAATAAGCACCTGTGTAAGAAATTTTAAGCCTGGTTCAAGAGGCTCTGAAAGATCAAAGAAATGATATGATGGACTGTCACACTAGAGGCAGGAGTCCCAAAGAAGTAATTGTTAAACTTGGAAAGAAAAAATGCAAAAATCTAAGAGATTTAGAGTATGATGAAGCCTAACCTCAAAATGAGAGAACATAAGAGAGAAAACAGAGCAGCTGCTATAGCTAAGTGTTTATCTGGGGTGCTCTTAATTTTTGCTACATTTAATTAACACCTATTAAAAATAAGACTGTAAAATAAATAAGAGTTCTTACTTTCAAGAAGTTTACAGTCTAGTGAGGATGAAAAAAAAAAGCAAATTAATTTAAAAGCTGCCTGGTAAACCTATAGAGAAAGGAACAAAAACCTTTAAGAGCATTAAAAAGAAAGTAGCAAAATTTGACTCAGAATGCTGAAGAAAGGTGTTTAAAAGACTATGGTATAATTAAAGTATATGTTAAGGGGGAATGAAGTTTGCCTTTCAAAGAAGGGAAGAAAGAACATTCTGGGTACAGGGTATCATATACTAAGGAATCACGAAGAACCTGGAATGTGCTAGGAACAGTATTGAGCTCAGCTTGATTGGAAAGTATCAAGATATACCCTGGAAACAGAGTGTGAAGTTCTTGTGTTGACTAAAATGTTTGAACTTTATCTAGTAAGCAGCAGAGAGATAATAGAGGTGTTAAAATGAAATTTGGCACACAGAGATTTGTTTTCTGGGAATTAATTTTTCAGAAATACTTCTAGATGAAGTGTGGAAAATGAAGTTGATTGGAAAAATGAAGCGTGGAAGATGAAATATGGAAATGAAGGTTCTAAAACAAAGCAATGACAATGGGTACCCTATCCCTGTTGAAGAGGTCAGATTTGAGGTGCATGGAAAGATGCCCCTGTGAATACAGTCCAGATGGATTCAGGAAGTGGGAGAAAGAGAAAAAGAAGGTATGCAGGAGTCAGTTATTAGCTTGAGGATCATTCATAAATGTGTGAGTCCTCTATCTGGCTCTAAGATTAATGCTCCATGGCTTTTCCATAATGCTTGTGATTTTTTATTTGTTTTATTTTGCTAATAAACACCTAGATGTAGATATCTCAAAGAAGTTAAGGCAACACTTCATATAGTGTTCTTTAAAATATCAAATATAAGTAGAACAACTGTCTCAAGGTCAAATAGTTTACAAGGTCTTCTTTTTTTTTTTTTTTTTTTTTTATACAAGGTCTTCTTAAATGTGCATTGGGATCCACTAAGTATTCTCTGTTCCCTAACTCACCTGTCTATAGAATCCCTTTTTCACAGAGAATCTCTCAGGTCTGATGTATTTTTGAGCACAATCTGGAAAGTAGTGGTTTAGGAGGTAGAGGAGCTCTTCCTCTTTACAGTGAGATCATTTTCACTAGATAGAAAAATTGAAGGTGATCCTTTCCTCAAAAGAGATTTCATGGTAGAGTGAATGGGTCATAGGCTTCAGAGACAGTCAAACCTGGGGTAATATCCCAACGCTTTCCTTGATACGTGTATAATTTGGGGCAAGTTAGGTAAACTCTGGATCTTGGTGTGCTCATCTTTGAAGAGCAAATAATGATACCCACCTTGTAAGGTACTAGGGAATTAGGGAAAAATGTATATCAAGTATCTATCTGGTCCTGAAACAACAAATCATAGCTGCAAATTTTGCATTAGAGAAGCCTAGAATTTTAGCTTATAATGCTAACCATTATTCCTGTTCTAATTTTTGACTGGGTTGAGAATTTCCTTACCCACTTTGTGTTCTGGTGCTTGAAATCTTCACCTTCTATTTTTTTTATTCTCCATATTGCTCATAGGTGTTATTTCTGCCTACCATCTATTGGTGTCTGCTTTGGTTGATTTGGCTTTTGTTTGCTGAACCAACTGGCAGGTTCACTGAAAAAAGGTCCAAGGATCTTGGTAGTTTCTAAGGTCAAAAATCACAAAGTTAAGAGAGTTTGCTTTTCAAAGAGAAGTCAAGGCAGAATGAGAGATGTGAGGAGCTGAAGCTATTTCTGTACAAGTTTTAGATCCAATTTCTGTATTGCTAAGAAGAATGACTCATAAGACTAAATCACAAGCATGTCAGAAAAAATAACCATTATGACCTCTTCAGGTTGTGGTTAAAAATGATTAACATGTTATTGTGAGGATACTTCCTCTGGTAGGAGGGTAGATAATGGCTTAACTGGAATATATAACTTGATGTAGCTATATTTTGTTCCCAATTATAAGATCCTAAGCCAGTTAATTTTTTTAAATGGCACATGATATTTTCTCTAATATATATTTCTTAGCTTCTACTCAAACTCTTTCACAAAACAATTTGGAAACCTTAGTGCAAGAAGATTATCATTGGTCATCAAGATGAACCAATTTCAAGTATGTGCTTTTTTTAGTCTGCTATTCAAAAATTTTTCCATGTCTCTGTTGCTTACTGAATTAACTATTAACCACAAGCTTAATGTACAATTTAAAGCTCTCCATGGGCATCGTGAAACAAAGTTGAACTAAATTATGTGTCTTAGTCCTGGGATGTTGACAATATGTGTTTCTGATTTAGTAGGTTTGGGGTAGTACTACTTAGAGCAAAGCATGGCAAGATCTTGGGTGGTAGGAATCAAGGAAACAAAAAAGAGTTTTAATCATTTTTTTAAAGATTTGATCTATTTATTCATGAGACACAGAAAGAGAGAGGCAGAGACATAGGGAGAAGCAGGCTCCATGCAGAAAGCCGGATGTGGGAACTCCGGGATCACGCCCTGCCAAAGGCAAACGCCCAACCACTGAGCCACCCAGGCATCCCAAGAGTATTATTCATTAAATCCTGGGATGGGAGGAGGGGGTAGAAAAAAAGCCAGTGAAGGGCTCCAGTGGAAAATAAGAGTGAGGGATGAAGAAGCCTGGAGAGATTTCCAAGAGATTTTCCCTCCAAATGTGACATTCTTTCAGACAAATCCAGGGGGGTTCCAGGATTTGACTTGCTTGCCCAGTTTACATTTCCTCTCTCACTAGGTACTGCATAATGGGTTTCCTAGGAGCGTGAAACTAATAGTCTGAAACCCCTTCAGTTTTTTTCAGTAATGCTAGAGTTTTGTTTTAAGATGGAGAATATGTGTCTTCACTTTATCATACTTTAGAAAACATCACCATCTTCTTGATAGATAAATATTATGGCAGTCTTCATATCTTTGGCTTGAGAATTTTAATTGTGGTATTTAGAAGCCTGGCCATCAGTCAGAAATTCTAGTCCCAAGTCACTTGGGAACTTTCATGCACCTTAGACTTGCCACAAGATTCCAGAATCCTCAGGTATTGGGTTTATAACTTATTGAACATTTATTAAACAATGGTTATTATGATTAAGGCTCTATATACATTATCTCATTTGAAACACAGTAAAAAAAAAAACACTGAATGAGCATCTGCTCAATTAAACTGAATGTCTTATAAAATAATATTACAACTTTCTTCAGAGTTTTGTTTTTAGCCTGTCCTTTGTATAAATAGTATGTAGTGGTTGTGGGTTTTCTTTACTATTCCATGTTAACGGTTTAGCTTCTCTTCATAGTTTTGAGAGTATTAGATACAAAATACTGAAGATTCTCTGTCTGTAACTGGAGGTGATTTTGAGTATTAATGATACATTTGAATCATTCTTATTTGGTGTTTAGAGAACATACTCTTTCTAAAAGTTTGAGTCCCTGGTACCATTATTCCTTCTGAGATTTCACTCAACTCCTTAACTGAGTCATTTTCATTTTAATCAAACTGTTGCTTGGAGCAGTGACAATACCATAGGAAGTCCTACTATAGATCTCACTTTGGCTTTTACATGGTTAATATTCCATTTTGAAATCCAATCCATGAGTTACGTTTCCCTTCACTGGCTTCTGTGAAGGTAAAACATTAACAATTGTTAAACTATTACTTGCTTATTTGCCTTTTTAAGAAGAGTCCAAAGGTTAATAAAATAGAAATGTTTTTGCAGCAAAGCTTTTTTGTAATATTTAAGCTCAATTTGTTTCTGGGACCAGGTCCACAAGGAAAGCTTTCCATACTGTGTGAAACTATTTCAACACGAATAGTTGGTCCTGGTTTCTACTTCAGTGGTTTTAATCATGGCTGTGTGCAAAATAACTTTGGGAAAATTTTGGAAGTGGATCTTCAGCCCCTACCCTACCCCCAGCTCTAGTGAATAAGAGTCTCTGAGGGTGTGGACTGAACATCTGTGTTTTAAAACCACCACCACCACCAACACCACCTCACTGAGTGATTCTTGTGCCCAGTCAGGTTTGAGAACCACTATCCAGAGCAATGAAATGGTCCCAGCTGATCAAAAATTGGAGGAGAGCCGTGTCTTTACTTGGCCAAACATATTAGAAAGTCAAAAGTGTGCTCTGGAGGACATTTACATCAGAACCTCCTGTTAAGCTTATTTTAAAAGGCCAATTCCAGAAACTTAATCTAGATTTACTAAATCTGAATTTCAGTGACTCAATAATCTATTTTATACCAGATCCCCCCAAGAGATTTCCATGTATGCTCAAGTTTTAGAAACTCTCTCTATATGAATGAGCAATCAACTGCCTAGATGGATACTCTTTTCAGTTCTTTTCTGACCATATTTAATTCTATCCCTGGTTTACAGGTACCATCAGAATCATTCTAAGAAACTGTTCTCAATTTTCTCTGACTATTGAATTCCTTTTGGTGAAATCTGTGAATCCTCTCCCTAGAAAATTTCACACAGACACATATATATATATATATGTTTTACATTTGATGAAGTTCACAGATTTGAGGCCAATTCATATACACCAGATTAAGAAATGTTACCCTGGAAAAGGTAATCAATTTACTGAGTCAATCAAATTCAGTATATATTTTGTCTTGGTGGGTCTACTTTAGGACACAGCAGGGCTAAGGAAATGCAGAAAAGTCTGGGTCAGAAATCTATAGTGGGACTGAGAATAGGAAGGGGGAAACTCCTCCATCTCAGAGCCTTGCTTAACATGGAGTCCAGTCTGAATGGAGACCTTCTTTTTAAGACCCATGGACCTAAGAGTTCTCAGAAACACTTCCTATTCTCTGGCCCAAGAGTACTATGACAGATAATAGAAGTTTCTTCAATGGAATAAATATATTTTTAGTACCTACTCTAAAGTGCTGCCAGGAGCTAGAAGTACAAAATTGAATCAGACACATGTGCTGATTTCAAGCAGCTCACAGCTACCAGTATATTGCATATTGCTGGATTTTGCATCCAGCTGGCCCTCCCAAAATGTTCACTACCATAATCATGAAATATCCAGCCAAAGACATTAACTAAAGTTTGGGAGATTTTCCTGATTGCTATCCTATTTTGTCTTTCAGCCCAGTGCTCAGTACATTCTTCTACTGGCTTTCAGCTCCCCAGCTTTATTCCCTAGTTCTCCATATCTGTTTCTTCTCCTTTGGGTTTGATGACCCATTTGGATTTATTTCTCTGGCATATCAAATTCACATATTTCCCTCTACACTTAACTCTAAGAAATCCCATGGTTTTGGTGCCCCTGGAGCTCTGGCCCCCAATATCAACAGTTCTGGCCTTTAGAATTCTTAGTAGCACAGAAGTTCCCAACCAAGGAATAAAAGCACTTTAATTTATTCATTCAATATTACCAAGTATGCTAGGTACTATTCTAGGCATTGGGAATACCTCAGTGAGATAAACTGACAAAAATCCTAAGCTTTGGAGTTTATATCTTAGTAAGAGGAAGTTCACCATATATACATAATAGTTACATCACAAACACCTAAAAATATATGTAATAAACACTCCATTTTCATTATTCACAGATTTCATATTTGCAAATTCTCCTACTTGCTGAAAGTTATTTGTAACTCAGAAATCAATACTCACAGTGTTTTCATGGTCATTTGTAAACATGCCAGAGGAGTGAAAACTTGTCACCTAACTGGCACATTCCAAAGTGAGGTCAACCAAGGCAATGCTTTGCCTTAATTTCTGCTCTTGTATTAAAA
Organism: Vulpes vulpes; assembly: GCF_048418805.1. Lineage (NCBI taxonomy): Eukaryota > Metazoa > Chordata > Mammalia > Carnivora > Canidae > Vulpes > Vulpes vulpes. Next base: position 70,848,871 of record NC_132783.1, on the reverse strand, counting down.
ATGTCTTTTCTTGGTCTATTTAGTTCCTCATTTTTGTGTTGTTAATGATTTTGCTGTTTAAAATTCACACCACCTCCCTCTCCCTACAAACATAGTGCTTCAGTACTGTCTAGTGTTTCTTAGCTCAAGAAGGCTGTGATATCCTTTACACAGAAAATTTGTGTGTTAGACGAGCTTTGTTCAGGCATAAGTTCAATGTTAATGAATCAGCAATATATAATAAGTAAAGTGTCTTTAAACAGAAGCACACATAAAATAGGGTTATGTATCGATGGTTGAAGAAAACATTGTGGCCAAGGCTCACAGTAAGAATGATGGTTCAGTATTTGCTAATTCAGCATTCACAGATAAATAACTAAAGTGAATAATGAGGATCAACTGTACATATTAGATCAGATTTTAGTAAATGTCATGGATAAAAAAGTAAAGTAACAAGGTGTATAAGAAGTGTTCAGTGTGGGAGTGTGTTTTCAAATTACAATGATATGTTAGGTGATATTTGAGTGAAGATATAAAAGAGATAAGGGAAGAAACCATGAAAATATCTGGGGGAAAGAGCATAGGTAGTAGAGAGAAGAGTAAGCACAAAGGACGTGAGGCTAGGAAGAGGAATGGAAGGAGGCCAATGGAGCAAAGGGGAAGATAGAAGCTGAGGTCAAAGATTAATGGGGAGCAGAAAATTCTGTAAAAACTATAGGTTTTTTTCTGAATGTAGTAGGAAGCCCCTGGAGAGTTTTGAATGGTAGAGTGACTTGATCTGACTTATGTTTTAACAAGATCTTTTATATTGAGCATAAAAGAGAATAAAAGTGGGAGAAGTTAGTCCATTTAGGAGGCTTATATAATACAGGGAAGAAATGATGGTGGCTTAGGTCAGAGTGTTAGTAGTGGAAATTAAAGAGTGACTGGATTCTGGATATATATTTTAAATGTAGAGCCAACAGAATTTGCTGCTGATGAAATGGGGTACATAACAGGGGAGAAGCAAGAATCATGTAAGGATTTTGGCCTAAGGAACTGAAATAATAGAATTATCATTTGATAAAATGGGCAAGCACTTATGGAGGAACAGATTTAAGACCAAGGTCATCAGGAGTTCTGTATCGTACCCATTATGTTTGGAATGTCAAAGAGACACTCAAGAGGGGATGTGGAATAGGCAGATATATGTATGAGTCTAGATTTCAAATGACAGGCCCAGACTGGAGAGTTGTCACCAATTAAAGCCATAATCCTGAATATCCCACAGTTTCACATATCTAGTGCTAGGTGTATATCCTGAATATGGATATCCATATCTATCCTGGTAGATAGAAAAAAAAAGGTGCCCTAGTTCTGACCCTAGAAGCACTCCAGCATAATGGAAAATGAAGGGGAAAAAAAAACACCTAAGAAAACTAGAAGGAACAGTAAGTGAGGTAGATAGCAAAAACAGGAAAGTAATATTGTCCAAGAATACCATAAGAAAAGGTTTTTGAAGGAAGAGGAAGCTATCAACTGTGTCAAATTCTTCAGCTGGGTCTAGAAATATGAAAAGAAAATTAATCTTTGGATTTAGCACACAAAGATCATTGGTGGCCTTGATAAAGCAGGGTAGGCAAGAAAGCCTGATGGCAGTATATTCAAGAGAGAACAGGAGATATATTTGAGACAGCAATCATAGACAAATATTTCAAGGGTTATAGGTATAAAGAAGAGGAGAGAAATGAGGTGGTAAATGGAGAGAATATGGGGTTCAGAAAGTTTTTATTGGGATCCCTGGGTAGCTCAGCAGTTTAGCACCTGCCTTCGGCGGAGGGCATGATCCTGGAGTCCTGGGATCGAGTCCCACGTCAGGCTCCCTGCATGGAGCCTGCTTCTCCCTCTGCCTGTGTCTCTGCCTCTCTCTCTGTGTGTGTTTCTCATGAATAAATAAATAAAATCTTTTTTAAAAAGTTTTTATTAATGATGGGAGACATTAAAGCATGCTTGCTGTTAGAAGTCAATTTTTCATGTGTCTCTTCCATTTATGCATGTCTTGTGAGCAGAGACAATGGTTGCTTTTATTCTAGATTTCATTTTCAAGCATTTGAAGACAAAGAAAGTATCTTCCTTCAGAACAAAGGGCAGGCATATTTACTGCCCAGTATAATACGTAATTCAAGCTCAGAATTACTCTCCGGGAATGTAATTTTCTGTGTATGCAGGTGTCACTTGGCTCTTTTGCATCACCACGTGCGTGTGAGGGCTCAGGGAATCAGCACAATAAAATGCTGAACCTCTGACTACTGCTGTTTCTGTCAATAATGAAGCCCTTTATTTCCGACCCAGGAGTCTCATAGCTTCTCCCAGCAGCCAAAAAATTGTGGCAGGCTAACTTGTGGTTTGCAAGTACGGTAAAATTTCAGACCCCTCGCAGTTCTTGACCTTTGCATATTGACAACAACAATCCAGTAGGGAAGAAAAAGCATGCTGGAAGAGAGAGAGGGAAATATTTCTGTAGTAATGCCTTGAGTAGGTAAAAGGAGCTAATATATAGTGCATAAGCACAGGGTCTCAGACTTTTCCTCCATAGCAATAGAAGACAAAGGAGAATGCATGGGAGCAGATGCAGGGAGGTAAATTAGTGTGGTTATGGGACTGAGTGGACCTTCTCTTGACATTGCTTTTGTTTCCTCAGTGAAATAAGAAGCACTGCCATTAGCTGAGAATGAAGCTGGGAAAGAAGTGTTAGAGATTGAAAAAGAAAAGGTACAGAATAGTCATTTGTGTGTGGGAGGGAGAACAAACAAAAGAAAAACCAGTTGGATTGATAAGCATCGCTACAGACCTTGTTCTAACTAAAAGTGAGAATTCAGCAGGATATACTCGTATGTGTCCTTCATGAGTCAATCATAATAAATGAATGCTGATGACTCTTCCCTTTTGGGCATTAAGGAACCACTGTGGCCAACGAAACCCCCTTTTCATTCAATGCATAGTCAAATATAGTGAATCCTAATTCACCAATTAAGCACTGGTCCTTTTGCCCAAATGTTCTGGGGCTTATGTGTCTGTGCAAATAAAGCTTTAGATTCACATTTTAGTAACAAGTGGCTATCTGGATTACATTGTTAAATTTTAATTGTATTACTAGAGAATGTCTGCTCAATTTGTGTCTTTTATTGGTGATGCTCTGTTTTCTGGCTTACTAGACATTTACTTTACTTCCAGATAATTACTGTGGCTTAGATTTTAATGTCTTAATTAACTATCCTTATTAACTTTATGGCAAGAGCAGTAGCACAACATACCTTCTTATAAAAACATGCTTGATAATAAAAATATTATATCCTTTTCACCTGCAGAAAGAAGAAAATGGTAAAGCAGGCAACATTCAATTTAGTTGGTCCCACTAAATGAATTTCTTTTAAAGCTCAAGCTCAGGCACATGGACCAGTCCAGTGTCATGGTGAGACAGCCTCACTACAGCAGCTGCCTTGGCTGGGCAGCTTCTTCTCAGTCAAAACATTCAAGTCCCAGACACTTTTTTAAACTAGCAAAGCATGCCAAGAGAAAACATAAAGACGCCTGTATTTTTCAGTCTTTATTCAGTAAGATTCTCTGTTATCTTTATTTGTTGTGATGATTTAATTAGCCAACCAACAGGCACTTCTCAGCACCTCCCCATGTGTCCACATTGCTTTGTATATTAGTTAAAATAGGCTTGGCTCTGGCATGGTCATCAATAGTCCCTCAAATTTCAATGGCTCACACAGTAAAGTTTTATTTCCCATGCATACAAAACCCTATGCATACTGGATCACCCTCCTTCATCTTGTAGTGACTCAGTCATGCGCCCTCTACGTTGCCATGGGGCCCTTAAATTTGCCATTGCATGGGGAAAAGTCCCCTGGAGGATTAAGCAGGATGGATTTGGCTAATACTACTTCTATCCATAGCACACTGATCAGAAGCCAGTACATGGCCCTAACCCTAAAGAGCAGGGAACTAGAGAATGTAGGGAAGCCCAGTGGAGTATATTAGTTTCCTAGGGCTGTTTTCACAAAGTGTCACAAGCTGGAAAACTTTAAAACACAGAAATTTATTTTCTCACAGTTCTAGAGGCTAGAAGTCTAAAGTTAAGGTGTTATTAGGGCCATGCTCCCTCTGAGACTATAGGGAGAATTCCTCCTTGCCTTCTCCTAGCTTCTAATCATGACCATCAACCTTTGGCCTTCCTTGGAATGCAGCTGCATCACTCACTCCACTCTGCTTCTGTTATCACATAATATTCACCCTGTGTGGCTCCATTTTTACATAGCTCTCTTCCAGTAATATGGGGATTAAAGCCTACCCTAATGATGTCATCTTAACTTGATTGTATCCACCAAGGTCCTATTTCCTAAGTTCATATTCACAGGTACCTGGGTTAGGGCTTCAACATATCATTTGGAGGAACACAATTCACCCATAGCAAGGGGTAAGCCTAGAGTGTTAGGAAAATACATAGGAGTGACACCTGCATCACAGGAACTTCCTAACTTAGAAAGAGGTATTTCTAAGACCCTAAGATCATCAGCAGACAGTCAAGCAAAAACATGAAAGAAAAGGGGACGCCTGGGTGGCTCAGTGATTGAGCATCCGCCTTTGGCTCAGATTGTGATCCTGGGGTCCTGGGATGGAGTCCCACATCAGGTGCCCCACAGGAAGCCTGCTTCTCCCTCTTCCTATGTCTCTGCCTCTCTAAATATCTCTCATAAATAAATAAATAAAATCTTTAAAAAAACAAAAACAAAAACAAGGCATTCCAGGCATAGGAACCAGCAGTGTGCAAAGATCCAGCAGCAAGAAAACCTGATGCACTAATGCAAACAGTTTGATCTTGCTGGAGATGAAGTTCAAGATGGGAAAGTAAAAAGAGATGGGGCTATAAGGCTTGGTTTTGAATGGTTGTGACTTTATCCTTAGAGCCAAAATTTTTAAGCAGAGAAGCGACAGTATGAGGATTTATGAACAATCATCATGGCTGCAGAATAGACCAAACTTTGAAGAAAGCAGGATTGGAATTAGGAGTTATTATGATGACCCAGATAAGAAGGGGTGGCAGCCCTAAGAATAGTAACAGGAATTATGGTGAAAAGAAGTGAGTGGATTCTAGAGATATTGGTGGAGGGATTATGCTTTATGATTGTTACTATGTGAGAGAGAGAAAATGGTAAAAGATGACCCCCTTTTATGGCCAGATGTGGCATATAATTCATTGAGACACAAAACAAAGGAAAGTTTTTCAGAGTGTGGACTGACAATGGAAAAGTTGCTGAGGTGGAGATACATGTTACTCAGATACCTGGCATGTCACAAGGAACCCAGGCAGTTAGGTAACAATGTTGGCTACAATCCATGTGCTCTTTCAACCACATCCTGTTGCCTACAAAAGCCACACTGGCAAAATCCTAACTAATGGAAAACAAAAATACCAATATATTATTTAGAATGGCATAACAGGAGTGTAAAAGTTATAATAAGCATTCACTGAAGAGTAGGTCCTTGAGATCCAAGAAGAAAGAACAGTCTTGACAAAAGAGGTAAAGACTCTAAAGATTGATCTTTGAATTACAGAATTCAGAGAACCAACAAGAGGTTGGGAAAGCATACCATAATGGGGTGGAAAGGTGTAGAGGCCTCCTGGGGTAGACATTTCGATTTGAGCAACAGTGTGAGAGAGAAAATTAGATAGGACAGGTGAAGACAGATGAGGGAGGGTTTGGCAGCCAAACAGCAAGCTCTCCACAGTGTCATCTTACTGAAATGGCACTCTCTTTCTCTGGAGAGCATTTCCTGCTTTCTTTAAGTATGAGGAGAACTGTCATCCTACAATACTTATTGAATGAATGACTAAATGATTGAATGACTATTTCAGGCCAGGATCATCAAATCTTTGAAGTTCCCTTTTGATCCATGAGTCAGCATCTTTGTTTATACTTTTTATTTTTATTTTAGTGACGTTTTTCTCTCAATGAGAGGATGAGGTTACTTTTTAAGGGGAAAAATATTATTTTACTTTTCTAGCAGTGGCAATTTATTCTAATCTCAGGGGAGGTACCATAGGCCAGGTTAGGTTAGGATGTTTTTGTTCTTAGCCACTAATGAGCTCTATGACCTTGGTCACTAGGGCTCCCCAGGCTCTGGTTTCTTCATCTGTAAAATAAAACACCACACCAGGCCCATCTTTAAGGTTTATTCCAGCTCTATTATTTTATGATTCCTTTTTAATCTTTATGAGCTATGTTTGATTTATTAGTCTCCTGAATGCACCCAGTTCCAATGATGCAAGGGAAGTATAAAGAGCTGAAATTTTATTGTTTTTACAATATCAAAATAACTAGATTCTTTTAATTCAATTAACAAAATATTCAGATATTTTCACAGCCGGCCTGTTCTATTCATTGCTTGAATGTAACTGCACCTGTTAGGGGCCAATTCCTTTCAACTTCCATACTAATTCTACCTCACACTGGCCCCTGTGAGGGCTCCCAGTTCAGTTATCTTATTTCAACAGTAACTGAAAAGGGCAGTTTAATCAGGGACTTCAGAGTAGAAGTTCTTCAACTTTCACATGCTTAGAATCATCTGTGTGATGATTTGAAAATGCAGGTAACTGGGCCCTAACTGCTGGGCCCTAACCTTAGAGAGTCTGATTCTGAAGACTGGGGGTAGAACAAAGTCTCTGCTTTCTCACAAGCCCAGTGAGGTCTGTTGGTCATAATATGAGAAATACTATCTTAGGGAAATTTTGTTGAGAAATATTGAGTCAACACTGATTGAATTATGTATCAATTTTAAGCTAGTAATTTAATTGTGGGTATTTGTATGTGCAATTTTTTGCAATATAAGTATCTAGGTCTACTATTCGGCTCTGAAATCAGCAACAAATAGCTCTGAGGATAGGTTGGAAAAGTGCATGACTCTGAGTGACTACCAGTATTTTGCCTGTTTCTGGCATTATTGTTTGGCTTTGCCAAATTTATGTTGCTGCTCCTTATATGGAATCATCAATTTGCACTGACACTGATGTGCCTATTGAGAAGAGGTCCATCTCTCTCTCCAGCATCCAGTCTTTCTAGTCCAGGCTCCATGCCTCAGACCAGGAGTCCATCAACTCCCCAGCTTGTTCTCTGCCCTGTACTCCTCACAGTGGCTCTACTGTCACCCAATCCTGTACAACCAAACTGAAGGATGGAGAGACTGGTGTGAGCAACTCTGCAATGGCTCTCTTTTGAGAGTATCAGGGAGATATTTTAATCAAGTTCCCAGTGTCATGTGAGAAGAAGATTCTCTTTGGAGCTTAAAACACTCTGGAAAATATTTTCTCATTTTTTCCCCATTTTTAAACAGGGTCAGTAAGATCTTTGCCTTTTGGCTCTTTCAATTTACAAGTTGGCTTCTGCTTACCAAAGTTTTACAATTTGCAATAATATATTTACAAACGGTGAATCTGTGTATTTGACTGAATACACTTGGAACTGAACTGACCAGTCTTTCTGATAGTAGATAGGTATATAATAAGCACAGAAGGACCTGGAGTCATAGGTTAATGTGTCCCTCCATGTATTCCCCATCCTACCTAGAATAGCCTAACCTGGATGCTCCTTAACCTTTATTCATCACATGCACTTCTAAAATTCAGATTCCTAGTCCCTACTTTCAGATAATCCTGATTCAGTGGGCTTGGCCTGGGACTCAGGAAACTGAAGAATTAGATAAACACCCTAACAATGGTAATGCTGATGACCACACTTGGTGAAATATTACCTAGCATTCTAACCTTTCAAGTTTACACGTTCCTTAGATATGTCATGTCTCAAAGTCATTATTCAGTTTGTCTCTGCTGAAATGCCCTTTCATCCTTGTCCAACCAAGAAATTTCAATTCATCCTTTGAAGCCCAGCACAACTGTTCTCAAACTCTCTCTTCATCACCAAAATTCTTTGCTACCTTGTCTGTACTCCTATTACATTTTGAAACAACTTAGCAGAACATTCTACAGGTAGCTATTCAAATGCCTACCTTTCTAAGGTATAAGCTTCTGGAAGGTGGGAGCCCTGTCATCTTTGTTTGTTCAGAGCTCAGCATTGTATCTGACACGTGTCAGGTACTTTAAAGTGCCTTGATTCTAATAAACTGGTAGGGACACAGGTACAGATGTGTGACACACCTACACAAGCTGATACCCAGGTAATGGTGGTTTCCTTCCAAACATTCTAAAATATATTTGACCTTTACAGTTCTTCCAACAATATAAAGGCACAATAGGAAATGAAATCTTAGTCTTAAAGTAATCAGGAGGCTTTATCATTGTGTAAATTATTCTCTCCACTTCAGTAGCACTTACCAAAATTAGGTTATAGAATCAATATTTTCTCTACTGTATGTATTGGCTTATGAGGGAGTAATTGCTTCTGGGGGTGTGCAATGAAGAAAACCAGAGGCAGAAGAAGGGAATTTCAGAGACAGGAGTTGGAAACAGATTTCCTCATCAGAGAAGCCTCCTTTTTATCTCCAGTGAGGAGGCCATTTTCCACCTTGTTTTTGTCTGTGGCAAGCCTTCTTGGAAGCAGCAGCTCCATGGAAACAGGAATTGCTGTTGTATGTCAGGCATTTAAGCTTCTATTAAGTGGAGATGAAAAGAATATAGACGTGGCAGGGCAAAGGAGAGGCAACAGAGAAGAGTGCAGGGGACAGCATTTTGATTGAGGATGGACATCTTGCTAGTGAGATTAGTGTGGCTGGTGGGAGATGTAGTGGCATCTTTTGACTGTCTTCATAGGATTCAATTATCAAAGGACCTGCAGCTGCCCTCCTTTACTCCAATCAGTTGCAAAAATCCTAGCATTAGGCACACCAAATAAGGAGCTCTCAGAATTTAAAAGTGATGCAGCTCATGAAAAATTTCAGGTTAATTCTATAGTTGGCTTTCCTCCAATATGCCCCTCAAAGGTCTGAAATTCTGCTTGAATTCAGCCCAGAATCAAAAGTATCTAAATCTTTCTTCAGTAAATATTTTTAAAATGTTTACCTCTATTGCATTCCTCACCACATAATGCTATGAAGGTGACAGGCACTGTAAGAAGTCTTTTATAGATGAAGAATCTAAGGTTCAGTACTTTTCCTGGGGTCCCTCAGTTAATGATGGCAGAGACATGGCTGAGTGAAATCTCCTCTCTTCTACCTAGGCTGAGGTACAGGTTTGGGTGAGGAGAGGTGAAGGCCTATTATTTTCCTTCCCAGAGAAAAGGCATGAAAAGCTAGGAAACTAAGTATCCAGCTCAGCCATTTCAAAGATCATGGTGTAATACTCACCGAGCTGGTGATGGCAGATCTGTGAAAACTAGAATCAGAAGAGGGGGCTTTAATCTGAAGGTAATGACAAACTCAGTATGGGAAGAATCAATAGATTATTATGTGAGTCATTGAGCTTTGTTATGAACAGCAGCCTTTCACAGTAAGCACCTTATTGCTACAACATAGCAAGATAAACAGGACTTCTTATTCTTCAGATCATGGGAATTTAAGGTATTACCACGTTGGGCAGAAATTATTTTTAAAAGCATTTATTTATCACCTATCTTGCAGCTATTGGGTACAGAGAACAAAGGCAAGCATTCTCTTCCAAACCTTTAGTGCATACCATCTGGCACCAGTTGTTATTTCCCCAAACATCCTGTAGGAATTAATATTAGACTACCAGATTCTGGGCCATTTGGGAATTAGATGATGGTGGGAGTTTAAAGTCCTGAACCTCCAAGAAAATGATCCCCCTTTTTTATCAGTACGAATTTATAAGAGCCTGAACCCATCTGACCATATTGTTTCTTTTGATGGAACTGAATGGATGCATGGGAGCACCAGACTAATGGTAAGCTATTTAGACTTCATCAAAGCTCTCAACACTGTTTTGGGATGAAAGGCCAAGAAAATGACATAGATAATGTAGACAATATAGCAGAAAGTAACATAGTAACTAATTGGTTTCTAAAAAGGCCTAGATTAATAACAGTGCTGCCACTTATTACCTTTCTCCTTTATAAAAATGATTTTATTAGACATATTTTACATATCATATAATTCATTCACATCAAGTGTATTTTTTGGTATATTTTCTAAGTTGGGCAACTATTACCATAAATCAATTTTAGAACATTTCCATCACCCCAATAAGATTGTTCGTGCCATTTTGTAGGTTAATCCCCACTCCCATCCACATCCTGCCCAGGTAACCACTAATCTACTTTCTGTTTCTATGGATATTTGCCTTTTCTGGATATTTCATATATAAAAGGGAACATATATTATGTGCCCTCCTGTCTTATGCTTCACATAATGGTTTTGAAGTTTATCAATATTATATGATATACCAGTAGTTTATTCTATATTTATTGCTCAATAGTACTCCACTGTATGAATATACACATTTTGTTCAGTCAGTCACCAGATGATAGACCTGTAGACGGTTTTCAGTTTGAGCTATTATGAATAATGCTACTAAGAACATTAGTGTGCAAGTGTTTGTAAGGATGTAGGTTTTCATTTTTCTTGCGTAGATACTGAAGAGTGGGATTATTCTTGTTATCTTTACCTCCATTAGCATGAAATTCCTTTAACATGGTGACTCAGGTCACTATGTGCCATCTGTCTCCTTTGAAAATCAAAGTGAGAAGGGAGTGTAGATCAGATAATCAAGAGATATTTGAGGATAGAATTCCTCTAGGTGCTAGAAAGAAAAAAATTTCCATATGGAAAAACATAGCCACAAATGGGTAAAACATTTTATGATAATATTGAATAGTTCCACTGTAGCATTTGTTGTCCCCTGTATTTTCTCATTGGTTTTTCTAGTCCAATATCCACACTGGGACCACTAATTTTAATTAAATACAAGGTTCCAAACATTAAGGCATGAAATGCAAACACTTAAGCATGCTTTTCAGGGTCTTCATAATGTAATCCCAACATATCACTGTCAGAACATCAAATCTTGTCAGAAAAACAGTCTTCCCAGGTAGTTCAAGAGAGGAAAATTAATACAGGAAATTTGATACACAGGTGTTGGAAGAGCTGAAGGACAAAAGGGATGGTAGTGAGGCTCCATAGATATTAGCACACAATTATAAATAGAAGCTCCCTCCTATCCTAGGGCTAGTGGGGGTGGGAGAGGGGTGTTATTAAAGTCAAGGGGTACTATTAAAGTCAAGGGGTACCTGACCCAGGGGTACCCTTGACCCAGGAGGATGACTCTGGAAGGAGGGAGGAGAACCTATCTGCCAGAGACATCACCTAACACAGAGAAATAAAGGTTGAAATATTCTGGTTTACATTTTCTCCTGTCTTCTACTCTCCTGCCAGTGCAGCCTTTGGCTAACCTACCTGGCTGCCAGTTGGCAATTGCATATGAAAATCAGAGCAAGGCAGGAAAAAGATAAGAAAGCAAACAGATAAATGTCCAGCTCTGTCTAACCACTTATATTAATTCACAGTCCTCAGAATATAAATATCATTAAACGTCCAGCTTCCCAAATAGAGCCAGTACAAATTTATGAACGTTTTCTGTGCGTTGAATAGAATTCTAGTGCTAGAAGGGGCATTATAGACCATCCAGACCAATGGTTTCTGAAATCCTCGATGAAGGAAGGGCTGCTAAGCAAAATTAAAGCAGGATCACTTCGTTTGTTTTGTTTTACATGCTAAAGCTTCCAAGTAAAATTCTCATTGAATAAAGGAGTCTGTGGCTTTAAAAAGGTAGATGTTTACTGGTTAGTACGGCTCTGCACTTTACAAATGGAGAAAATGAAGCATGGAGAGTTTAGTGACCTTTTCAGGATCCTGCCAAACTTCCTTCTACAGCAAAGAAATGTTTCTGGGGATAGAGCCAGAATTCAGGTTGCCAGCAGTCTGTCCCTTCACCAGCAACCTTCACACTAAAGCAGTGGCTCTCAGCCTATGGTGACCCTAAGATTCACCCAAAGAATTTTATTTATTTATTAAAGAGTTTATTTATTTATTCATGAGAGATACAGAGAGAGAGGCAGAGACACAGGCAGAGGGAGAAGCGCTCCATGCAGGGAGCCTGATGTGAGACTCGATCCTGGTCTCCAGGATCAGGCCCTGGGCTGAAGGCAGCACTAAACCACTGAGCCACCCAGGCTGCCTAAGAATTTTAAACCTATATGTAGATATCTTTTCTCCCCAACACTAGAATATCCAGGGTCAGGGCCAATGCATCCTTTATATTTTTTAAAGTCCCAAAGGCATTTCGGTACAACCCCTAGAACAACTGCTCTAGAGAACTATTCACTAATCATAGAGGTTCTTCAATCAAGAGCAAATTCAATTATAATCAGTCCACCTTCCATTTGGATAGCACTTTCCCATTTATTATTTAGTTTAATCATAGCTGAACCCTAGGTGGTAGATCACAAAGGAAACTAAAACTTGCTCAAAGTCACACAGCAGGGAATGATTCCCAGCATTGGAATGCTGTTTCTGACATCCAGTCTAGTGCTCTTACTTAACATAGCAAGTTGACCCTGTCTATTCCAATTACTATGGCAGGTACATAGCAATTTAGAATGATTCCAACAAGGAAACCATATACAATTTCTGTTTCCTTAAGCATTATGAATCTCAGTTTTCATAATGGTAGCAGGTATGTTTCCCCACCACGCACATTTACCAACTATAAGAAAACCACTCCCTCCAAAAACTCCCCCAATGATTCCAGGAAGTCCTCAGCACTTGTATCTCATATGTTCGGAAGAATGTTATCTTTTCAGCATCACACAGGGCTCACTATGCTCTTCCCCTCAAATCTAGCCACAGTGGACTTCCTTCTTTCTCAGTGCTCTTATGTGTGGGTCTTCTTCTCTCAGTGAAGACTGGACAAGCAGCACAGGCACATCTCAGAGATATTGCCAATTCAATTCCAGACTACTGCAATAAAGTAAATATCACAACAAAGTAAATTAAATAAAGTTCATGGTTTCCTAGTGCATAGAAGAGTTATGTTTACACCATACTGTAGTCTATGAAGCATGGAATAGCATTACATCTAAAAAAATGTACACACCAAAATAATTGCAACAGTAGCATCAAAGATCACTGATTGCAGATCACCATAACAAATATAACAATAATGAAAAAGTTTGAAATATCGCAAGAATTATCAAAATGTAACACAGAGACACGAAGTGAGTAAATGTTGAAAAAATGACACCAATAGACTTGCTCGAGGCAAGGTTGCCTCAAACCCTCAATTTGTAAGAAACACAGTATCTGTAGAATGCAACAAAGTGAAGCACAGTAAAGCAAGGTATATTTGTAGGTTTAAAAAATCATGTACGATTAGGCACCACTGTTTTAAGTCATATTTTCCCTAAAATTAAAAATTATTATCAACATGTGGGAGTTAATTATTTGATTTGAGGGGGCCAGGCTTTCCATAAGTCTGGCAGAAAGAGAGGAAAACCATAGGCTTTTCTTTGTGAAAATATACATTCATTTACAATAACAAGTACCTCATTAAAATGTGATACCTTCATGCTTTATCCTTATATGATAATATTAGATGTGTAATTTAATAACTTTCATAGATTTGCTTTTTTCTGCCTTCTATCAACAGACTACAAGGCTGAAAGATTCAAATTAGGAGAAACTCCAATCATTCCCTTCATCCCTTTGTGCCTTCACTTTCATGCCTCTCTTGTCTATCAGCAACTAGACAGATTAATTTTACATATTGCTAATGTATTTCCCCACCCAGATAGCAGAACAACCATCCAACAGGAACTAGTATGCTTAAGGAAACAATGGCACAGAATGTTTAAAATCAGAACTGCCCTGGAAAATGCAAAACATATGCTTTCCTCTGTCTGAAATCCTTTCATTTTCTTATCCTCAATTATATCCCTCAGCTGTTCCAACTCCCTACCCTCTCCACTCCCACCCACCCCCCCCCCCAGCACACCAGCTGCTAGGTGTAGCATAATTTAAATATAATGTTGGGGATTGCTCTGCTACTACAACCCTCCAATTTACAAACATGGTTCCAATACAAATTCTGTGATGATTCAGTCTTTGGAATTATAGAATCAACCCTCTGTAAATTCATTTCTAAAGTTCAGTATTCATAAACCTGGTCAGAATTACAGGGTTTTCAAAGGTGAATGGAACCCCGTGTATCTCATGGTCTGGAGGACAGAGAATAAAACATGTAAGCAAACAATTAAGAGTACTAACTACAGTAATGTGAACAAAAAGTTATGACATCCCATAGAAGGAAGAGATTGCCCTGGGAAGGATGATGATGCAGGAATTCCTTCCCAGTAAACAACATCAGAATGGAATCTTGAAAGCTATATAGTTGTTTGCTAAGTATCTAAGATGGCAAAATGCTGAGGGGAACAAAAAAGCTTAACTGAGAAATCAAAAGTTGTTCAGAACCACAGACCAAGGCATGAAACTACAAAAGGAGATTCAGAGGATGAGTGTGCTTGTGAGGAACATTCTGTAGAGTGAGGAGCCATTGAATGATCTTCTATAGGAATGCTGTAGGGGACTTTTGGAGTCCACTTGGCACTACCCTACTTCTAGGGAATGGATTTAACAAGTCTTTGGAATGAGGGCAGTCATCTTCTCATGAGACCTCTTGACCTCCTTTCCTCAGCCCCCATGATGGGTCTGGTGGTGGAGGGCTGACAGCAGTGGACCAGTCCTTGGCTCAGGACCTCCTTGGCTGATCTTGCATCAGCGATGGGCCAAGGGCTTAGTGCGTGGTGACACATGCAGGCTCAGAGGGAGTGTTCTTTACTTGCAGAGAAAGCCTGATGAAACGGTGTTGCTGCCCAAGGATGTTCCTCTAATTGGCAGAGAAAATCATTAATGTATATCTAGAAGAGAATATACAGTTTGGGGCAAACACAGTGTAGCAGCAACAGGAGTCACTGAGAGAGAATTGTGACAGGTTTTAGTGCCTCCCTTCTAGACTAGGAAGTCTCAAAACTGCCCTGGTTTTCCCTTCCTAAAACTCTGATTTCTTATACTCTGTGTCACTGCCACCCTCAGCCACTCACCGCCCCCCACCCCACTTCATTAGCTTTCTGAACTACTTCGAATTGGGTTTTTGGCAGGGGCACCCAGGTAGACTAATGAGGTCCTCATCCACTCTTCTCTATCAGAAATGCCCAAAGCTCCCCAGCCTTCATGGTTAGAGGGGCTTTGCTTAAAGCCCGCATGTCTTAATAACTCTCAGTCCAAAAGTTCCATGTCAAAAGAATATTTTGACTTAGAAAAAAATATTGCCATTCTTAGGAGACCCCTCACAACAAAGAATGACAGCTGTTGTAAGTACAACCCTGAGTTCTTAAGCTACTAAGCCAGTTTACACAAGAAGCAAATAAAAGTATGATTGCAACACCAAATCATCCAGCAGAAAGGGACATGGAGTCTACTGCTCTTGGTGAGCCTCTCCCACTTTTGTCCACCTATTTGAAGGTCACACAGACCTAATTTAGAAGGTTATGTCTGTGGTCTTTATTTCCACCACACTATAATACAGTAATAACATGATCAGATGTGCATTTTAATCTGGTTTACTTCTTGAAGAATTTCTGTGCTGTAATTCTTCAAAGTGAGCATAAAGTGAATTTATCCAGCACATGGGTAGAATAACTAACTAGAAGCCATGCTTAATAAAGGGTACAAACTTCTGATTATAAGGTATATGAGTTCTGGGGATGTGATTAGCATAGTAACCACTATTATAAATACTGTATTGTATATTTGAAAGTTGCTAAAATAGTAAATTTTGTAAAAATTTTTAAAGATTTCATTTATTTATCCATAGAGACAGAGAGAGAGAGAGAGAGAGGCAGAGACACAGGCAGAGGGAGAAACAGGCTCCATGCAGGGAGCCCGACGTGGGACTCGATCCTGGGTCTCCAGGATCAGGCCCTGAGCCGAAGGTAGCACTAAACCACGGAGCCACCTGGGCTGCCCAAGAGAGTAAATTTTAAAGGTCCTCACCCACCCCCTCACACACAAAAATTATAAATATGTGAGATATATTAACCCTACTGTGGTAATCCTTTTGCAATATATACATATATCAAATCATGATGTTGTATACCTTAAACTTACATTATGTTATATGTTGATTATATCTTAGTAATGCAGGAAAAAACTTAAATTTAAAAATGCAGCTTGAAAAAAAAATCCAGTTTGGGTGGGGGGCAAAAGAAATCATGCCTGTTTCCGAAAAACAACAACAAAACCAACTAAGCCTCACCAACCAGTACAGAAATAAATATTCCGAATATATGTTAGGATAACAAGTCAAAGGCAAAGTGCATCTGTTCCTTAGGCCAAAGACCAACTGCTTGAACAAGTGACCTGTAAATAAATTTGGATTCCCTTCATTTAGGAAGAAATAGGTGGTCTTTGTCAACATTAGGAATCAGGTTGGAAAGGCCTTTGCAAGCAAAGTGCTGAGTTACCCAACTGAACTGATGGAGCCTGTCTGTCTCCAGCCCTGGGCAGATAACACACCAGAGCACTGGCCTCAGCTTCTCAAGGGCAAACCCCAGAGACCACATTCCTGTAATCTGGCCTAAGCGTTCCCATAGCACTGAAGGAAGTGAGACTGTCTCTGACTTGCCAAACCCCATCTGAAAAAGCACACCCCACTGGCGGCAGCCTCTTCTCCTAAGAATTCTGGGAGAAGATCCAGACAGAAGCACTTTATGTGGGGCAAACGAAGCATCACTTTAGCATCCTGTTTCCTCTCCTGGCAGGCGGACATTTTTTTTTTTTTTTTGTCTGTTACAGAAACTAGAACTGGATCATGTGCCTGGGATACTTTAAAGATGGAAATCAGTGACTAAGGGAAAAACTGCAAAGGAGGTTATATAAGAGGGGCAGGAAGAGAGGAAGGAGGACAGAGTGACTTTAACTTAGATCAGCAATGCAAATCCCATGGGTAGAGCAAATACTGACAAGGGGCCTCTAGCAGGAGGATGAACTGGGGCCAGGTTGCTCAAAAAATGTCAATTAGCCCTAGGAAAGCAGGCTTTGGGAACTGTGGGGACCACCTGCCAAGTTTAGGGTGAAAGTCTTCTGTTTTTACCTGAGGATGAAATGATTTCCTTTTTGGTAGCAAGAATACTGACGCTGTGATTGAAATGAAACCCACTCTTGCTGGTTGGTTTCTGTTAAAGCCCTTTCTCCTCAGTCTTTGACAACTCTGGAATCTCTCATAGACCTCCCAAATCTGACCAGCATATATCCAGTAACAAGGCTTTTATTTGTTAAAAATAGCTTTGTTATTGTTTTTCTAATTTTACATGCTCTTTGGAAGAAAAAAATTATGGAAATATAGAAAAGAACAGTGTTAAAAGTAAAAAAAAAACAACCTAGATACAACTATAAACATTTTGGCAAATAATCTTTTCATTCTGCCCTTGTTTCCTCCTTTACTGTATCCTTTCAAACATTTATTGAAAACTGTGATCAGCACTGCAGTTTCACAGGTGTGTGCAAGAGAAAACAGTGTTTCTGTCTTCATGCTTTAGGATCTAGGTGTCCTTTAAGATCTTAACCTCTCTGTGTATAAACACATACATGCATAGAAGATGTATATAGATATTGATAACTTAAAACAATATGCTAGATCATATATATTTTACACAAATGAAACTGCTTTAAAATCAGCTTGTAATCTATTTACTTCTCCATTCAATAATAACCCATCAATACTTCATCTATATATATCACCATGTTAATGTCTCCAAAATGAGATTGCTCAGTGAGTGAACATTTTATATTCTGGCACAAGGTGTCACATTGCTCTCCACAAAATCTGCATCAATTACAGTATGCAAATAACTATGCATTGGGAACCTAGTGCCCTGCGTCTGGCTTACCTTTGCTTATTGCTTACCATTGTCAACCATATTTATACTGACTTTCTTTTTACATTCATGTTTTTCTTTCTTCCTCTGGAATCAAATTTATCTATCTTTTCTTTCATGGTTTCTTTTTTATGATATTTAGAAAGGCTTCCCCTATCATAAAATTATTTTAAAATATACTTTCTTCCAACACTTCCCTAGTTTCTCTTTTTTATATTTAAATCTATGATCTATCTGAAATCTCATGTAGTGTAACAATTTACATAATGATACAGATTTATTCCTTCCTCAATATACATAAGTATTGTTATTTCAGAGGACTGTGTTTTATGCATAGCTTGCAAACTTCATGGTGTAATTTTGTATTTCTTCTGCATGCACACTAATGCTAGAAATTCCACAATTAGAGACTGGTATTTCATCTTCTATTAAAATATAAATATCCTAATGAAGAGGAAATATCTCAAGGTTTGATAATCTTTCCTTTGACTTAGGGCAAACTGAAGCTTTTCTAGGACCAATGCAGGAAATGAGGGATGGGCTTAGGTTTGGATTTTTTTTTTTTGGAAGTATAATTGACAAATAAAATTGTAAGATATTTAAAGTGTACATTGTGATGACTTGGTATAGTATACATTGTGAAAGGATTCCCCTCATTTCGTTAGTTAATGTATTTCATCACCTCACATATTTATCTTTTCTGTGGGTGAGAACATTTAAATTCTACTCTCAGCAAATTTCAATTATACAACAGTGTTATCAACTATAGTCACCATGTTTTACCTTAGATCCTTAGATTTTCTTCATCTTACAGTGTAATTTTTTACCCATTTACTAACTTTTCCTTATTTCCTCCATCCCCACCCCCTAGCAACCAGTTTTCCACTCTCTGTTTTTATGAGTTTGGATTTTTTTTCCCCACATATAAGGGATCTCTGCAATATTTGTCTTCCTCTGGCTTATTTCATTTAGCATAATGCCCTCAGGATCCATCCATGTTGTTAAAAATGGTAGGATTTCCTTTTTTTTAGGGCTGAGTAATTATATATATATATATATATATATATATATATATATATATATATATAGTCTTCTTTATCCACTTATCTGCTGACAGACACTCAAGTTCTTTCTATACCTTGACTATTGTGAATAATGCTGCAATGAACATGGGAATGCAGATATTTCTTCAATATCCTGTTTTCCTTTGGATATATACCCAGGAATGGGATTACTGGATCATATGGTAGTTCTATTTTCATTTTGCAAAATTTTTTAGGATTTTGGAGTGAGAAGGTGGAAGTTATAGCATTTCTGGAGAAAAGGAGACACTGAACAGAGAACTTGGCATTGCTGGAGTTTTGGAGCTAGTGGCAGAAAATGATGAGCTATAAGGTCAAATGGGAGGGCAGGAACCAGATGCTGGTGCATTTTATATGCTATTTTAATAAACTTAGACTTTTCGTAGAGTTGAGGAGGTACACAAATGGTCAAACATGGCAGATTTGGGTTTGGAGTAGATCATTCTGATGGCTTTGTGGATAATTTATTTGAGGACTAAGAGAAAGTGAAACCCCACAGAGGAGGCCGTGGAGGTAGACAAATTGAAAAATAACAATGAAGCTCTGAATAAAGATTTTGGCATTAATTAATGGTAGTGAGCTCAGGGATTTGAGCAATATTTATGTGTTAAAATTAACATGTGAGGGGAAAGGATGAGGAGGGACAAGGATGATGCCCAGATTGCTAGCCTGTGACTGGGTAGAAGGCAGTACCAACCCAATGAAAGACAGCATGCAAAAATGACTAGTGATTAGTCCCCAAGAAAATTCAGATTAAATTTACACATCCATCAAAATGACTATATGAAAAGAAAACAATAATACCAAGTGTGGTTGAGGATGGAGAAATTGGAACTTTCATATGCTGCTGTCAGTAGTATAAATAGTTACAACCCTTTGGAAAAGCGTTTGGGAATATCCACTCAAGTCACACTTATGTATAACCTTAAACCTGTTATCCCACTTTTGGATATATACCTAACAAAATACATTTCTGTGTTTGCAAAAAAAAAAAAAAATTACCACGATGTACAGTTTTACTACTTATGGATAAGAGGAAAGGCTCATCAGAAGTAGAATGGAAAAAATAGATTGTAGCTTATTAATATAACAGAATATCACATAATTATGAAAATGAATGTGCTACATAAAACAACATGGATGGATCTCATAAATATGATACAGACAAAATTCATTGCACTTCACATCATATTTTTTACAGATACTGTATTTTTTACTACTTGAGGTTAGAGCAAGTCTCAGCACCATTTATTCAACAGCATTTGCAGACTTCTTATCTCTGTGTCACATTTTAATTCTTGCAATATTTCATTTTTTTCATTATTATTGTATTTTTTATGGTAATTGGTGATTAGTGATTACTGCTCCTTGAAACCTCAGATGACAATTAGCATTTTTTAGCTATAAAGTATGTTTTAATTAAGATCTGTACATTATTCTTTTACAATAGTCCTACTGCATAGTTAATAGACTATGATATAATGTAAACATAACTTTTTTAAAAGACTTTTTAAATTTTTTTATTTGAGACAGAGACAGAGAGCGTGAGCAGGGGCGGGGCAGAAGACAGCCGAGAAGTAGGCTAGCACGCTCCCCATTGAGCAGGGAGCCCAGTGCCGGGCTGGATCCCAGGACCCTGGGATCATGACCTGAGCTGAGGGAAGACACTTAACTCACTGAGCCATCCAGACACCCCTAAATATAACCTTCATATGTACTGGAAAACCAAAAAATTAATTTGACACTCTTTATTGTGATACTTGCTCTATTACAGTAGTCTGGAACCAAACCTGCAATATCTCTGAGGTATGCCTGTATTGAACTAAAGAGGCATACACAAAGGGAATATACCATATGATGCTATTTATATAACATTCAAAGACAAGCAAAACAAATCTATGGTATTAGAAGTCAGAATAGTGGCTTCACTATTCACTTCTTACTTTTAGAGTGAAGAAGATAGCAATCAGGAGACATTGGAAAGGCTACTGTATGCCAGTATGGCTTATATATTTTTATATGAGTACTGTTTATATGTGTTCACTTTCAAGAAATTCATCAAGATCTATGATTTATGTTTTTATATGTATATTATAATTTCAATAAAATTTTTTAATAAATTCCTTACAGAGCTAGTATAGTGTGCATATATGAATGATCAGTTCTGTTTGGGATATGTTGAATATTGAAGTAGGTAATCTAACACATAATGAATAGTGATCTGTGTAAGATCTGGGTGGTGGTCTGGGTATGTGTATCTGAATCTCCAGGCAGAAAAAATGGACAGGAGTAAGGAAGATGCCTTAACAACTCTGTGGAAAGAGACTGTGAATGAGGATAACAGTAGGCCTTTGATATAACGAAGGAAAATATCAGCACTTAGTGTGCAGGCAGAAGAAAATAGAAAAGAAACAGGGAACATGTAGAACCATGAACAGAAATTGTTACAAAACATAAGGTAGTAAAACTCAATAAGAGAGTGATCAATAACATTGTATGAGGCTATGAGACTCAGTAAGATAGGACTGAAAATGTCCATTGGAGTTATTATCAGCAAGTCATGGCATACCTCAGCTAGACTGATTTCTGTGGAACAGTAAGGACAGCAGTGGTGGAGACCAGCTGAATTGTAGCATGGCTCCTATATTACCTGTGTGATTATTTAAAAAGCAGGTTTCTGAGCGCCACCCTCAGAGATTTTGTTTATGGATCTTGCTTGGGGCTCTGATGATTCTGAGGCAGATAGTCTCTAGACCACACATTGAGAAACTCTGGGTTAGAAAGTTACATGTGTCTTGTGTGAAGCCTAAACTTTCCATCAGAATGGGACAGAGCAAAAAAAGAATGAGACAGAGCAACTGATCTCTGAATTTTTGCTTAATCATTTTGTTAAAATCAGGATATAAAAATGCCTACTAGGATTAAATGTGTGAGAATAAAATAAGTTATGGTTCATATACATGTATAAAATCATTATGTTGTTTAACTTAAATTAATACAATGTTATATGTCGGTTATATCTCAGTAACACTGGAAAAAGTAAGTTAATGTATCTAAGTGTCCATTATGTGCTTTCCCCTCCATCTCCTGCCATATGTATAAGTCCATGACATTCTCTTTCCTGAAGGCAAATGTAAAAATCATACAGTGCCAGAAAACAGTGTCTAATGGGAATCGGGCCTGAAGACAGTTCTTGATTTTGAACAATTGACAATTGTTAATGCCAGTAACTTTTGAAATGACATTTACTGTATCCTATAAAAGTATCTGATGAAGGGTCTCTGAGATAGCCTAAAATCAAAGACTTTCATAAGGGAAAGCCTGACTAGAATTAAGAAAAATAATCAAACCATGCATTGAAAAGCTAGATGGATTATTGATAGCATCCTGCAGGGTCTCTAAGGCCCCCAGTTCTTGCTTAATAACTTCTGGAGGATTGAAGGAAGCTATAGGCACTGGGAAAGGTAATAGTATGCCTTAAGGTGTATATGCCCATTAAATGGCAATTAATTGAGCTTCCTTACTAGCAAAGATAGAAAACAAAACAAACTATAATAGATCAAACACTGGTGCGTAGTACATTCCATTAGAAAGCCATAACAAATAATCTTAGCTACCAGAGCTTTCTATGTGCCAGGAATGGTACTAGGCACTTCTACCTAAATTTCACAGATGAGGAAATAGAGGCCAATGGAGGGCAGGAGAATTTCTCAAGATCATACTCAACTCTGTTTGATCTATTGCCTTTTCACGGGCTTCGATAAAGCTTTTAAGATTTGTGCTATTTGCACACAAAAAAGATATGGTATAGATTACATTATGAAGTTATTGTATTAATACAACTCTTGCTTTACTGAGCCAAGCATATAGTATGGAAGAATTACCTCTTTGGCATAGATGGTCTAGATGTTCACCAGACCCTCTTCCTTCTGAGAATGCAGTTAGACTGCTTTTCCAAAATTATTGCAGTAAGGCATGGTCTTCTCACTAATTTCTGGCCAACAGAAGATGGGCAGATGTGATGTTTAACATCTCTAGGCCTAGCCTAAGAGCAAGAAGATGGAATGAAATTAGGTTTCTCAGTCACTGCTCAGAGGAGAGTCATCCTACTAGTTAGGAATACATAATTTTTTTGTTCCTGCTAGCTTAGGCATATTGAGTAAAAACAAAAACAAAAACAAAAACACCTGTTTTGTTAAACCACTGAGTTTTGAGAGTTTATCTGTTATGGCAGTTAGAATGACCTTGAAAGCCTTTTTCATTGGTGTCACACAAATAAGCAGTCCTGTGATTGATATCAACAACCACTAATTAAGGGGCAACTGGATTAAGTTGGAAAACACTGCCAACACTTCCAAACACAGGAATCAAATTTACTGTAGATTGTTTATGAAAAAAAAACTCTTCAAAAGTGAAATTGAAATTCAATAATTATATAGGATAAAATTAGGAGCAAACAAATTCACATTGGGATCTATGGGGAGAAATTGACTAATCATTTTATTATTGCAAAAATATCTCATGGTCCAAATAAAACACAAACTGAGTATGAGTAATCAATAGTATTGCTATTTTAGATGTAATTATTGGTGAATAGACATATACACAAATACTTAAAGTACGGGAAGAAAAAAAAACACACTGGTAAGAAATTGGCAGAGGTTCAGTGAGGACAGCTTTGTTAAATTTGAAAGCCCAGAGCTCTCACCTACATCAAAAAATTAGAAAGGAGTGTCATGAAAAATGCAACCTGATTTTACATGGAAAGCATTAGGTTTTCAATATTATTAGCCATCGTTGACCTTTGACTGCATGTGAGGAATTAATTATGGATAGGATGACTATGTGTCCCAGTTTGCCCAGGACAGTCCCAGTTTATGACTGTTGTTTAGGCCTAATAATAAATAGTGCCCCCTTTCTTCAGAATGTCCCAGTTTGAATGATAAATTATAGGATCATCTTTGTTTGGGGCCAAACTTCAGGAGTTCAGTGCAGACTTCCCTCCCCCGTCCAACAACTGATTGTCATGTAGCGCTATCAATACTACTAATACTACTGTGAAAGTTAGGTTGATGAAGCAGAAAACATTTTCCTTTCTTTTAACTTCAGCAGGATGACTATTTGATGACAATTTTGAATAAGTTTGACGCACTATCACCCTCCCCAGCCCCCCACGTACAATAGAAGCTTTCTCTTAAATGCAAGTGACAGTCTTTTGTGACATAGTCTAATGTTACAAACTCTGAATGAACTTTAAAATAGCAGCTTCTTCTATTATATGATTACCAGAATTAAAGGCCATAGATCAATTACCTTAAAATAAAAATCATCATTTTAGGCAAATGTCTCCAAAATTTTGCCTAGATTATTCTAAGCAACCTCATACCATAGACATTGAGTTATATTAGCAGACATTTTGCAAACAGTATATATTAGAAGGCACATCAGGATGTAATTCTGAGTTATAATTGATCTCTTATGATGTCTTATTAAGATGGTATGGGAAGAGGTGGTTCTAGAGAGAAGCATTGCAACCCCTCTGAAATATTTCACAAGCTAAGGTTATTGTAGCTGTTGGTATTGTTTGAATTCTCAATTTGGGCTTTCCACAGTTCTGGAGAGCTCAAAGTAACAGAATAAATATTATGTACCTCTTTGGAGATTCAGTTTCACTTTGGTGTTTATAATTTTAACTTTTAAAAATATGAATAAACATGAATGCATTCAAAACAAACATAAATTTCTAATATAAAAAAATGAGTTCCCAAAGAATTTCTCCTAGTTCTAGTAGAGTATATTGTGATAGTCCCATGTCCTCTGAATATGGAAAATTGGAGAAGAGGCACTGCCCTGACATCCTTGGGGCCTCCATCATCTGATCATCTGTTTGCTATCCTGGTCCCAAACTCAAAAGGTGGGAGTGTTAAGAGCACAGGCTTTGGTATGGAACAGACCTGGTTATTGTCCTGTCTATGGCATTTACTAGCTCTGAAACCTTACATAAGTGTGAAGCAGGGATAATAATAGTTAATTCATAGGAGTATTTTGACTATTAAAAAAATATGTGAAGTGCTTAGCAAAACACCTGGCACATAATAAGCACTCCACAATTGTTCATTATTATTATTTCTTGATAGGTCTCTTAGTCCCATTCATTGAAACTCCCTGTGATAACCTAATCTATATAATTTTGGCCTAGAAAAGCAGATGTGGAGAAACTGAGAGTCATTCTGCAAAAAAGCAACAAAGGTATTTTTAAAAGCTAGAAAGCTATAAAGTAAGATGAAAGGAACCAGAGTTTTTTTAACTTGGATGAGAGAAAGCTGAAAAGTGACAATAGCATTCAAGTGTAAGAATTATTATGAGAAGGAGGCTGACAGGTTGTTTTCCATTCCTACAGGGGTTAGCACACGTAGAGATTACAGCAAAATAACTTGATTTGACACAAATAAGAATGTCTTGTCAGGGAGAGTGACAACACTTGAACAGCATGCTAGAAAGGGTATGGCTAAATCAACCTGTATGCACCTAAAAATATCCTGGCTAATTTAGGTGAAGATCTAGTTGTTGCTGCCCTGGCTGACCTTTTATATCTGCAGAGATCAGTTTTCAATCAGTTCAGGGACACAGACTTTGGCAGATGTTCATACCAGACTCTAGCACTTAGAGCAGAGATATATACCCAGCTTTGGGAGATATATTTATACAAATTAATGTGACACGTAATGGGAAGAATTAGTTTTAGATTTATAATGATAATAATAATGTAGTAACAATAGTTAACATTTATTAAGTACTTACTATGTAAATGATTCTATTGTAAGTGTATTATTATCTTCTGCTGTTCAATAATAAGTTTTCGCACTTAACTGCTTAACTATTCTAATCCGGACGTACCTTGAAACTTTTATTTTAAATCCATCCAGGACAGAACGCATGATAAACATCTCAACCAGTCAAATTCTACCCATTCTTCCATGCCCAGCTCCACTTGCTCTTCTCTGTGAAAGCTGCCTGAATTTCAATTGTCATTCTTTTTCTCTAAACTCACCCCTTTAATTTTCAATATGAGGATTTATATGAAACTTAAATCATTACTTTGAGGTATCTGTGCTATTATTTTGTCTGGCTATCGAATCCTTGTGCTTTCATTTAACTCTTTATGCACATGTGTAGTATCTTCCAAGCTTAACTGTAATCTTCAGGGAAACCAGGTATAATCATCATGTGATTGTTTAGCTATTCATTTATCTTACTTTGGTAACAGCAACTTGTTTTGGGGAGTGGAAATTCTCTTTCTTCTATTGCATGCAGTCTTGATGGGACAGTCCATTGAAACCCTCTGCCTTTTCTTTCCCAAAGGTAAGTAAGTAACTCAGATCTACTTGGAATTTCTTTCCCAGGGCATTGAAATTTGATGAAAGTATCACACACGTAGCGAAAAGAGTTGATTTGTTCTAGTGACTGTCACCTGGGAAGTTGTCCACTTTTTGTTACCTTGGCTTCCTGAGTCTAGCAGATCCTATTCTGACCAAGCTTGCTATTCCAGCTTTTCTTTAAACTACCTGATAGCCTTGCAATTAGTTAGCCAGTTTTTCTTTTGCTGGCAACTAATACATGCTAACTGTTACAGGGGCAAATCCTCTACATACCAGACCACAACACAAAGGACAGTGCCTGTCACAGAGTAGGTGTTCCTGAGTGACATTGTAAAGGACTTACGGAAAAACAAGCACTGACAAAGAGAATTAAAATCTATGAAAGCATTTTGTAACTAGATAAGAGGTATAAAAATTCCACTGAAGAGCCTCAGGAATGCTAGTAATAAAATTATTAGAGAATTTACATAACCCCCAAATCCATCTTAGCTACCTTTGCTTTGCTTATTAAGGCAATTGAGAAGAGGGGCAAATGGCACACCATGCAAAACACCACTGAGATGCTTCAAGCATGCCGATCGTACATTCTTCCCTCTAGAACTCCCAGCATTTTCCGGCCCAGAAGGCCCTCCCTTAAATAGTACTAAAGAAGTTGATCTGAGCCAGGATGAAAGACACTCATTGGGTCCACCAGGAATTCATCCTATATTTTACATTTTCAAATGGACTTAGTAGAGTGCAGATGTGTACTACCCAGGACCGAAAAAAAAAAATTAGGACAGAGCTCAGAGAAGTCGGGCAGGGGTCAAGCAAGCAACCAAAATAGAAAGCAGTACCCACAGCAGTTGTACTGCTGCACACAATACAGGGAGTTGGATTAGATGACCTCTAATGCCTCCTCCAATTTGTGCATTCTTTGTTTCTACTTCTGTCAGTTGCTCATAGGTATAACCATCAGAATCAGTCCCACTAAGAGGTAAGTGTAGAAAAGATGTTGAAAATGATGTTTCAGCAGTTTGCTTAAAAAAACAGAAATCTAATTATTTACAGATAGAATTTTTCATTCAGTAAACATTTGTTAATGACATGTACAAATAACTGTGCTAGGTGCTAGGAGGAAGGGCAAGCAGAGATGCAAAACCCCCCACCCAGTTATAGCTGCTGATTTTCAGTAGCTTATAATTGACTGAACATGATGTTGTGCCACTATCTGCACCAAAACTACTCACTGCAAATAGTAGCCATTCACAAATGATCTGTGACAAAGAACCCTTCTTGCTTGCAAGGAGCTTTCAGTTCTTTATTCATTCACAGATGAATTCAGCAGTTTTGTCAGATTAATCTCCATGTACCAGAACACCTGGGAAAGAATGACAAGTTCTCACCTTAAAGGAGCTCAAAGGGAAATGGGATGACCTACGTCTCCTACTTAGTTTTATTATGTCAGTTTTTAATCTTCTCCAAGTCTTTTTTCTCCTGTAGTCATAATGCCATTTTGAAAAATCAAATCTGATCAGGTCACATTTCCTCTGCTTAAAGTCTTTAATCATTTCTCTCGGTATATAATTCAAAATCCTTGTTAATGCAAACAAGTTCCTGCATTATCTGGCCTTGACCCATTTTCATTTGAAGGGTGTTTAAATGTCAGGACGGCAGCCCCTCATAATCTAATTCTGCCTGGACAGATTGCAGTTGATGTAATAAGCAGGCTGAAGTGCTATCAACAAACTTATCACAAATACCCTGTAAGTATTCAGTAATCATTTTTACGCATAGAATCCAGGAGGATGTGGTGAAAATCCAGAATTGAAGCCCATGGAGAAGTGGATCAAAGGCAGTGCAGAAATCTAGGACAAATGATTCACTTTTTATTGTTCCAAGATGAGCACTCTGGCCTCTGTGAAATAAATATGTGGATAGAGAAACTTAAGAAATGAGAAAACGATATTCTGAAAGGATATGGTGATGGATTTTTATCATGTTGCAAGACCTTTGAAGCACTCTCTGGACAGTTACTTGAGATGCTCTTAGATCCTCTCAGGCTGCCATTGAAGACTGTGGGCAGAATTTGACTCTTTATCTGAGAGATGTTGTAACTATAAATGTACTACTTCAAAGGGTCTGTGACTTCTGCTGCATCTGCACAACATTCGTCAAATTCTCTGAGGAACTTATAGTTCAACAAAGGTTAAGAACCATAATAAATAGACCAAAGCTATGGATGTAATCTCAATATTGAATTCTAGTTCTCTTTGTTAATAAGAAAGACAAACCAGATTCCTGGGTTAGTATATGAGACAAGTGGTCACAGAAATGCTAGCTGAATTAATGGAAAATTTTGAGTGCCTAAACCAGTTTCCTTAGCCATAACTGGGAATATCAATATTTATTTCATAGTGCAATTAAAAGGATTAAATGAAATAATGTATGTAAAGCCCTTAGCACAGTGCTTGAAACTTGATAGGCACTCAAATTTTTATTTATACAGTTATTATTTCTCTGATACTCACATTGTGTTAGTGCTCATGATACCATGAAATTCATGTTATGTCCTATCTATGTTCTCTTGTTCTTCATGAATACACTCTTCTATGTATGTCCTCAGAGCCTTTGTAAAGATATAGACCATTTGAGCTGAAAAGAATTTGGGGAAAACTCCTTAATCTAAAGAAAAATATGCTGAGGCCTGAAGACTTATCCAAGTTCCCATGGCTAATTGATGGTAAAACTAGGTTTTGACCGAAGTGTCCTGTCTCCTAGTATAGTAGCTTTACTGCTGCATTATTATTATTATCTCAAATAATATCCTCTTGGGGAGGTATCCTAAATCAATATATTTACTAAGCACCTACCTAAGTGGACCTAGAGCTGTGCTAAAAACTTTAGAGAATATAAAATAAGTATGAGAAACATTCTATACAATTAAATCATTGTAAATTATAACACAAATGAATCAAATTGCTCCTCTCATTGCAGACTTCTTTCTCCTTAATTTTACATTAACTTTGAATATTCCTTCTTATGTTTCTGTCTTCAACTGTGAGAATGAGGGAATGCAAATGTATATATAAATTCTTGCTAAGCAGTTTGTGGCTGATTATTGCTCTGCAAAAATCTCCATTATTAAGGTCAGGCACACATTCACACATCATCCAATTAGATCCTCTAATGGTTCTATTTTATAGAAGAAATAAAAAAGGCATGGAAATAAAGTAACTTGCCCAAGTCCCTCTCAGACCCCAAAGCCCATGTTTCTGCCACAAAGACCACTGAGCTTTTTAACTTCTGTTAAAAATAAATAAGACATAGAAGCAAAATAAATAAAAAGGACAATACACAAGTATGATGCATACAAATTGTTTAATTAGCAGGAATTTATTCCCAAACATTTGTAAGGTGCCAATTATTTCTCTGGCTACCTCATAAGAGGGTAATATTAGTGTCATAGCAATGGCCACAAATGGTATTTTGTTCACTCTGCCTATATCTCCAACAAGGCAGCTCTTGTCTCTGGGTCTTGCCTGTGTTTGTGACCTAATCCTTCCAACTACCAAGGGTCCTAAGCTGTTTTTCATTTTGCAGTTTCATCTTTTGGGTGAGCAAGTGTGCTACTTAGGTCACTGTGTTCTTGACCCATTTAGGCTCTAGAAGTTATCTTAAGGCAGTAAAGTTTAGCTCACCCTGATTTGTATTATTAAACTGATTACTAAATCACGTGGCCCTGTACTTACTGCCCTACAACAGCATGAGTGAAGGTCATTTCTCTTTTAATCTTAGGTCAGGCATAAGACCTGTAGTCTGGACCACAGGACATTTAAGTAGCAGATGTATCAGAATTGCCCTCCTTACTCAGCCTGGCCTACGACCTCTAGTCTCTCAGACCTAGAAGAATTCGTGCCCAGGAGTTTCTTCAGGTTTTCATGCAAATAGAGGTGGATCAGTTCCAGAGACCTCCAGATGTGTAAAAAATGCACAGGTCACACTCTCCAATGTGGTGCAGAGGTGCTGTAAACAGCACGATCCCATTCCTACAAGCAAGAAATCCACTGTTCTCACCTGCGAAACCAGGCTCTCAGATCTCTCTTTTTCTTCCTTTATCTTAGTGTTTGAAATAATGATTCTGAATAGTGTGTGTGGCTGAGAAGTCATTCTCTTCCCACCTTCTTTTGAACTAACACTAATTAGCCTTTGCTATGTGTCAGATACTATAGAACATTCTTTACACATATCATTTAAACCTCAAAACAACATAATTATGTGTATATAAAAATGGAGGCTCAGAAAGGTTAAATAATTTCCCTCAAGTCACCAAGGTCTTAGGTAACGGAGCTGGAAATAGACATAGGTCTGACCACAGAACCCGTTCCCTGACTATTAAGCTACATTGCTGTTAGCTGCCTCAGTTTAATACTAATTTCTGAAATCCAAAATAGATAAAAGGACAACATAAGTAAAAGGAATACAAATGCATAATTAGCACAAGTAAAGTGTGCATTATCATTTTTATGTCAAGCCCATTTCTGTGAATGCTCCATTATAAGAGCATTTTAGTTGATAAAAATCCATAGATGCACATTTGCTGGTTGAAGCAAGAAAATGTCAATAATCCCACTTTATTTTATTAATTTAGATATGGCTCAGGCAAGTACAGCTGGTACTGCTATTCTTAGAGCTGAAAGGAATGAAGGGGGAGGAAGTATTTCCGTTAACAGATAAATCCAATCAGATTCAGGAGATGATTCCACTACTCCAAATCTCTAGTCATCCCCCATCCTGCTCTGCCCATAACAAATCATCGACTGCAAACTGTGCTGGAGAGATGAATGTGAGAATGGAATTAATCAAAATAAGACGAGGGACTAGCAGTCTATCACAGGTGGCAGTTTGATTAATGAAAGCCAGAAAGCAGCTAGTACAATTTGAGAAGTCAATGAGACCCAGGCGAAGGCAAAAACAGCTGGAAAGCTCCAGTTCTCTCTCTAAAAAAAATAAAAACAATCCTTTGTATTTTCTTAGTTCCTTTAACCTTAGCATGTCAAGGCATTTCACAAGCAATTGCTTTTATTCTCGTCTCTGTTATAGAGAAACCAACACAGACATTAATGCAACTTTCCCTCTGGGCTAACGGAGGAAACAGGAACAAAGAAGAGAGAAGAAAAGAATCAGGGTTCTTAACTGTTCTTATAATTGATGCCTCCATGAAAAAGCAACCAAATCTTTGAACAGTCATTTTGATTAATCTTGTAATAGATATCTTTGGGAACATCCACCTAATTCAGAGTGTTCCCTGAGACCTATTCTCTTTGTTCACAGAAGTGAATCATTGGCTGCCATGTTTATTCTGTGTGTTTTTCCCCAAGCCCATCATGACCATAGTTGATTGGATCATGGTTGGACAGCTGACCCCTGATTGGACAAGGGCCAATAAGATTCTCTTTCTAATGATTTGGAACTGGAATTCAGAGAACTACTCTTTGAAGCAGTTGTTTAGAGAACTAAGCAGGTAATCCCCCTGGGTTCCTGACTGCTGTTCAGTTCCTCATTTCAGTCCCTTGGGGGACCAAGCACATGGTGTGCCTTTAGATTGAGTGAAACACTCTTGAATCCTATTTTTAAATTTTCTTCTGCTTAAGTTAGCTCAAGTGAGTTTCTGCTACTTGCAACTAAAAGTATCATAATAAATACCTTATTGATGGGGCTATTGGGTCCACATTTTCCTTGAAATATCTGCCTTGAAATTTCTTTTAGTTCTTCTACCTCTTCATCTATTTCTTAGCTGCCATTAATTGTGCCTCTTTTTCTGCCTGCCCCTTAATTATAGGTATTCCCTAATGCTTAGTGCACAAGCCATCTCTTTGTCTATTTTTTTTTTTTAGAGAATCTCACCTTCTCCATTGTTTCAGATAACACCTACAAGCACCTGAATCCTAAATTTATCTCTAGCTCATACCTCTTGACTGGTATTGCCAAACCACTCTGGATAGCTTCACAAGCTACTTACGTTAAAAAAATATATATGAAATCACTCATTGTCTTCTCCCTCAAGAAAAATCTGCTTTTTCTCATTTCCTATTAGAAAATGATGTCACTCTATTGGTAGACCCAAGCTAGATATCACAGAGTTATTTTCATATGATTCCTCTCTCTTACTCCTTGTCATATTTCAGTCTTCATCATTTCTCAGTTGGACAATATACTATGCTGAGTTTCCCTAAGGCCTTTTCTTTCCACAATCCCACATAAACCACTTCTAACCATTGTCAATCCCTTCTCTTCACTCTACCAGGATGTAGAACATTTT
Organism: Vulpes vulpes; assembly: GCF_048418805.1. Lineage (NCBI taxonomy): Eukaryota > Metazoa > Chordata > Mammalia > Carnivora > Canidae > Vulpes > Vulpes vulpes. Next base: position 70,816,188 of record NC_132783.1, on the reverse strand, counting down.
CATTTCTATTAATCTATATGTTTATCCTTATGCCAGGACCACATTGGCACTGATGGCTGTAGTTTTACAGTAAGTTTTGAAATTGGAAGATGTGGATCTTTTTAAAAATGTAGATTCCTGAGCCCCATCTCTTGCGGTTCTGATTCGATTAGAATGAGATAGACCATGAGTCTGATTTCTCACAAGTTCCATAAAAGCGTCCATCGCAGGGTCCCAAGGATGCCATAGAGCAAGAATTAAGAGTGTTGGGCCTATCTAGGACTCAATTCTGGCTTTGCCCTTACTTGCTGGGTAATACTGGGAAGAATATCTGCTTCTTCTGTAAAATAGGAATGATAATAACAGTACTTTTCACACAAATTAAATTCATATAGAATAGAGGAGTGCCAGGACTCCACAAATGTTAAGTAATTACTTTTACTAATAGTTACTCAGAGGATCAGACAATGGAGAAATGTAGAAAAAGAAAAGAAAACATGTGCCAATCTGATGGCATCAAAGATTTTTCAGTGACTTGGCAGCATCTAAAATGACATGTGTGGGTAGCCCGGGTGGCTCAGTGGTTTAGTGCCACCTTCAGCCCAGGGCCTGATCCTGGAGACCCCGGATCAAGTCCCATGTCAGGCTCCCTGCGTGGTGCCTGCTTCTCCCCCTGCCTGTGCCTTTGCCTCTCTCTCTCTCTCTCTCTCTCTCTCATGAATAAATAAATAAAATATTTTTAAAAATAATAATAATAAATTAATTAATTAATAAAATGACCCAAAAGCCTCCACCCCAAGATTGCTAGAACTCATACAGCAATTTGGTAGCGTGGCAGGATACAAAATCAATGCCCAGAAGTCAGTAGCATTTCTATACACTAAAATGAGACTGAAGAAAGAGAAACTAAGGAGTCAATCCCATTTACAATTGCACCCAAAAGCATAAGATACCTAGGAACAAATCTAACCAAAGAGGTAAAGGATCTATACCCTAAAAACCTATAGAACACTTCTGAAAGAAATTGAGGAAGACACAAAGAGATGGAAAAATATTCCATGCTCATGGATTGGCAGAATTAATATTGTGAAAATGTCAATGTTACCCAGGGCAATTTACACGTTTAATGCAATCCCTATCAAAATACCATGGACTTTCTTCAGAGAGTTAGAACAAATTATTTTAAGATCACACAAAAAGAACCTGAATAGCCAGGGGAATTTTAAAAAAGAAAACCATATCTGGGGGCATCACAATGCCAGATTTCAGGTTGTACTACAAAGCTGTGGTCATCAAGACAGTGTGGTACTGGCACAAAGACAGACACATAGATCAATGGAACAGAATAGAGAATCCAGAAGTGGACCCTGAATTTTATGGTCAACTAATATTCGATAAAGGAGGAAAGACTATCCACAGGAAGAAAGACAGTCTCTTCAATAAATGGTGCTGGGAAAATTGGACATGCACATGCAGAAGAATGAAACTAGACCACTCTCTTTCACCATACACAAAGATAAACTCAAAATGGATCAAAGATCTAAATGGGAGACAAGATTCCATCAAAATCCTAGAGGAGAACACAGGCAACACCCTTTTTGAACTCAGCCACAGTAACTTCTTGCAAGATACATCCATGAAGGCAAAAGAAACAAAAGCAAAAATGAACTATTGGGACTTCATCAAGATAAGAAGCTTTTGCACAGCAAAGGATACAGTCAACAAAATTAAAAGACAACCTACAGAATGGGAGAAGATATTTGCAAATGACGTATCAGATAAAGGGCTAGTTTCCAAGATCTATAAAGAACTTATAAAACTCAACACCAAAGAAACAAAGAATCCAATCATGAAATGGGCAAAAGACATGAAGAGAAATCTCACAGAGGAAGACATAGACATGGCCAACAGGCACATGAGAAAATGCTCTGCATCACTGGCCATCAGGGAAATACAAATCAAAACCACAATGAGATACCACCTCACACCAGTGAGAATGGGGAAAATTAACAAGACAGGAAACAACAAATGTTGGAGAGGATGCGGAGAAAAGGGAACCCTCTTGCACTGTTGGTGGGAATGTGAACTGGTGCAGCCACTCTGAAAAACTGTGTGGAGGTTCCTCAAAGAGTTAAAAATAGACCTGCCCTACGACCCAGCAATTGCACTGTTGGGGATTTACCCCAAAGATTCAGATGCAATGAAACGCCGGGACACCTGCACCCCGATGTTTGTAGCAGCAATGTCCACAATAGCCAAACTGTGGAAGGAGCCTCGGTGTCCATCGAAAGATGAATGGATAAAGAAGATGTGGTCTATGTATACAATGGAATATTACTCAGCCATTAGAAACGACAAATACCCACCATTTGCTTCAACGTGGATGGAACTGGAGGGTATTATGCTGAGTGAAGTAAGTCAATCGGAGAAGGACAAACAGTGTATGTTCTCATTCATTTGGGGAATATAAATAATAGTGAAAGGGAATATAAAGGAAGGGAGAAGAAATGTGTGGGAAATATCAGGAAGGGAGACAGAACATAAAGACTCCTAACTCTGGGAAACGAACCAGGGGTGGTGGAAAGGGAGGAGGGTGAGGAGTCGGGGTGAATGGGTGATGGGCACTGAGGGGATGTTATAACTGGGTGTTATTCTGTATGTTGGTAAATTGTATTCTGTATGTTGGATGTTATAACTGGGTGTTATTCTGTATGTTGGTAAATTGAACACCAATAAAAATAAATTTATTATTAAACAAAAAACAAAAAAAAATGCTTGCTGAGTAACTGATCTTTTTTTATTGTGGTAAAATATATATGGCCTAAAAGTTGCTGCTTTTAACCGTACAATCCCATGGCATGACTTACATTCACAATGTTGTGCGGTACCTCCTCTATTTCCAAAAATTTTTCATCATTCCAAACAGAAACTCTGTTAACAATTAGATAATAACTCCTCATTCCTCTCTCCCCCAGCCCCAATCCACTTTCTGTATCTTTTCATTTGACTATTCCATACATTTCATATAAATGGAACTGTGAAGTAAATGTCTTTTTATGTCTCAGTTATTTTACTTAGAATGTTTTTAAGGTTCATCCATATTGTAGTACATACTAGAACTCCATTCCTTTTTACAGCTGAATAATATTCCATCCTATGTATATACCACATTTTTTTATCCATGTATCTGCTGGTGGACTCTTAGGTTGTTTCTACCTTTTGGCTACAATGGATGATATTGCAGTGAACACTGACAATACAAGTACCTGTATTCAATTCTTTTGCATATATTTCTAGGTGTAGAATTTGAGAAACCGGTCTTTTCATAGAAATACAATGCTACTTTGGAGTAAAGGAAGCCCTTGGCTATGTCTCTCATGCCCCATCCTTATGACATGAGGCTAACCTTGTCAGTCCTCCCTTGACCCACATGTCCACAGTGCATTGTAATTGCTGTCTCGGTTGTAGAGATGTGAATGTCTCTGGAGGAGGGCAGGCTGGAAAAGGAGTTCAGACTATTACCAGATGACAGAAATCAGTGACAGGGCTCAAGGGAGCCATCGAATCTGTTCTGTAACCCTTCTTAGTCTCCTTTTCTCTGATACCTCCTGTGTTTGACAGGATGATCTGTTCAGCCCAGGAGACTATGAGGTTATATAAGGTTCAGAAAGGAGTAAAGAAGGACTGCATAACTGTGCCCATCTCTTGACACTGTCAGCTTGCCAAGGCTGTCATTAATATCACTTCGCCAATGTCACTGGTTTTATCCCCATCCCAATCCTGGCACTGCACATTCTGGTACTTCCCTGAACTCCCTGGCTCATAATGACCTTCTCCAAAGTTTGGTAAAGATGAATGCAGATGGTAGGGGTGCTATGTACTGTATCCTGGTATAAGGGATTGTTACTTTAAGCCATATTAAAAGAAATACGTGTTCTATTAGGTTCTATACGTAAAAGGCATAATTTGTGTGATTGTCCATGCTTGGAAATATTTTCTACTTTTTGGCAGAAAAAAAATGCATTGAGGTGGTAGACTTAGGCAAAAAATGAGCTCATTAGTAATAAGTACATGGCTCCTTCAGCCTATTCTAGGTACACAGGCTTGTTAAAGGGAAAGGAGTTATACAGAGGACTTGAAGATCTGTGGTAGATTTGCAGGGAGTCTGGGCCCCATTACTGAGAGTTGAGAGGGCACATTTAAGACTGTGAATTAAAGAGTGGCACAATTGAGACCCTCTGGGCACCATGCCTGCCTGTTGTTTCTCCAACAGTTTAAGGAGCAGTACAGTATAGTGGTTCCTATAATTGTCTATTCTACCTGCCACCATCAATGGATGGCAGAAATCTTGAAGTGAAAATGGGATTCTACTGGTAGCTTTTGGAAGATGCCTAGAATGCCAGAATGCTGTCTAGACCAGCAAATCTACTACTTGTTAGAAGTGATGAAGAGTTTACACATTCTTGTCTCTTCCAGTGCTTGGCTCATCTAGAGCTGGGCTGGCTCCACTCCTCCAACTTGAGCTACACATCATAACAGCAACTACTCTATCTTTGTCTGGTCTCTCTGACTCCTGACCATCCAAGGAGAGAAAGACTTCCCTGCCTGGCCACTAGCACCTATTTTAGCCTTCAGGAACTAGATATGGCATTGCATTTGTCCCTCTGATTCAGAATAACTGAATGTCTTATTTGAGCTCATGACATTTTCAAACAATTTTTCTTCATGTGGTTCTATGAGGCATTTTATCTGACTTAATTTTAAGACTCTATTTACCTTTCAGAGGTCCATGGTGAAATGGAAAGAAGTAGAGTCTAGACTCAGACAATTCTGGTCCCAAATTCAAGATCTACTACATATTAGCTATCTTAACTCTGGGCCTCAGTTTTCTCATGTATAAAATGAGATAATAATAGTTCATAAGTTTTTTGGAGCACTAAATGGCTAATGAATGGAGAGCACAAAGCAGGCCTCCGCATTAGGTTTACTATCTCCTAAAACCCAGCTTTCTCTCATAGGGTCGTAGATGATAAAGGTCTATGCAATGTCCTATGATGAGAATCATCTTACATCTCCCAGACTCCATGTCACACCTACACTACCTTTCTTATGTCCAAAGTTCATATTCTTATTGAAAAGCCATTGAAAATCAAGCTTTCTTGGAGCATATTTAATGACATGAAAAAGTAAATAGAACATATTTATGAAATAAGAAAAATATGTATAGTATGAGTACAGTATTCAGAAAATAATATATGTCTGTACATGTATTTATGCACATGATCCCAAAAGGCATTTCTTTTACCTGGACTTTACATGGTAGTTGTTCAGCGTGATACCAGCTTTTTTTTCTTTTTGCTGAATTGTGGTATTTGTAAGCTGAGAAGAGAAGCAGAACTGCCTACATAGGGGAAATATATCCAGCAGGAGACAGGAATTATCTAGGAGTTAAATAGAGAACAGGAATTTTTAAAGCAAAATGCTATTTGTTCTGTGAGGCAGTTCTACCCATTTCTTTCATCTGCTTGATATTATCAGTAAAGTAATAATTGCTCATTGTGTATGGAATGCTTCAAGATGAGTGCGAAAGAAGACTACATCCAGGCTCCAACTATGTAGAAAGGATAGTCACACACACACACACACACACACACACACACACTCATGAGTACACATGTGCATCTAAAAAGATTATTGTATTTTCCACATTGAAAAATGCCTCTTGGACTTAGATTATTTGACAAGCAGAAATAAGGGTCCTAACATGAGACCCAGGAAAAAACAAAGCTGTCCTGTGTCGAATTTTCAATCATTCCACTTCCCAAGTACTTTGTACTTGTGGTGATGCCTCAATAAAATAATGTTGAATTTTGAGTTACAATATTTCAACACTCAGACTTTATGGTCATACAACAACATACTACACTAAAAGGAGATCACTTCTTAGACAGATTCACCCAAGACCACACAAAATTAGTGGCAGAATGAGTCTGGAAGCTTTCCATCTTACCTCAAGGACTCTCCTTCTTCCCTTGTTGCTTTTGGTATGCATGAACATTAAGAAAAAACAATACATGTGTGTGTATGTGTATAGAGAGTTACACATCAATACATACATGCTGTATATATATGTGTGTATATATATACACTATTTTTTTAAGATTTTACCTATTTATTCACAAGAGACACAGAGAGAGAGGCAAAGACATAGGCAGAGGGAGGAGCAGGCTCCTTGTGGGGACCCCGATGTGGGACTGAATCCCAGGACCCTGGGAATCACACCCTGAGTCAACCACTGAGCCACCCAATCATCTCTATACTTTTTTTGGTGGGCATGTAACAGTCTGCTTTTCCATGCTCTTCCATGTGTCAGAATATTTCAAATAATCTTAACTTCTGTTAGCGTTACCCCATGATGGAACTGGGATTTAGTAAGCCAATAGGGAAGATATGATCAAGAAGCTATTCTTTGGACCTAATATTCCAAATAAAGGCCTTAGGCATGATGCAAAAACTCTCAGGGCCCAGGGCCCAGAAAGAGTGGCTTTCTTCTTCAGGGATTGACCAGCATTTGGTCTCTGCTTGGTTCAGCGACTCTATCAGGCTAACTGTAAATCCCCTTAAGTAGAGACTCAAGCAGATATTCAATCTCATCTTCAGCCATGAATCCAGCCCCATTCTATGGGTAAGTCCAACCAGGCCCTCACACATGAATTCTCCTGTCCAAAGGAAGACTGATTGGGTTGGAGAGGGTCAATTGCTTAATCCATCCCTCTTTTACTCCTGGGCCAATAGCTAAATGCAGTACTCCTTTTTCCTTGTCTTGCTTCACATATCCCAAATTTCACATGGGTTTATATTTGTGATCATGGTTACTGGACAAATCTCTGAGAGAAGGGTAGATTCCCTAGAAGAAAAACTGAGAAAGGTAACATATCTGCTCTTGTAAAGATAGGGACTAGCCTATGTTAATAACTAAAGATCAACCAAGGACAGATGCAAGTTTAACACTGAAATGTTCTTAACTAAAGATCACCTAGAGAGGGATTTTTAAAACCATTTTGTGATGCTCGGGACCTCTTTGGATGCTTACTAGGGATCTGTAAATTGTTTTGCAAAATGACTTAGGCTTTTGGTGCTTTTGTCAAATTACAGATTTTTAATAAGTTTTATATTTGTGTAAGGGCTTTTGTTCTGTTGCAGCCTCATTCTTATGCTCTTGCCTTCCCTTCAGTGCAGGACACATTTCCAGTATTGAAACTATATGGCACAGTGGGAGGACCACAGTCTTGAAGCCAAACCTACCAGGCTCCATTCTCAAGGTCTCTCCATTAGATGGAGATATTAGTTCTGGGCCTTAGTTTCCTAATCTGTAAAATGGTGTGTGTGTTGGGGAGCGTGTGATAAGGTTTAAGTAAGATCATTGTTTGAGACAGTTATTTGCCATATGGTAAGAAATGTCTGCTATTATTACTATTACTGGCTCAAATGTCTAAGCCAGACTGCTGTACATTGCCAGCTGGAAGTAAAAAATTAATGCCTAATTTGACATGCCTCAGAAAGGGAATGGCATAAAAAGAAAGGAGAAAGATATTGTAACGTCAACCCCAATCTTATTTTTAGTACTTCATTAACATCGATATTATTATTTTTGGAGTCTCCCAACCATTCTTGCAGAATTATTTTTTAATTCATGGATCATAGGATTAAAGTGGCATAATTCTTGCTTCATTATAAGTTGCCATATGTAGACATGCTCTCTATATTTAGCCTACGAATATAAAAACTTTACCATGTTGCCAAAGTGCCAGGATTTTTTAAAATTTGAATCTAGTCAAAACTCTTTGGTTTGCAGAGGAATTAACAGGCCCAGAAAATTTGAGATACTTGCCAAACTAGATTGCAGACTAGAATTTGTATTTTCTCATTCCTTAACAATTAGTTCATGAGAAACTTACGTAAGACTCAAAGAACCTCAATTTTAGTAAGGTACCTGAGAAGCACATTCAGTTGTGCTGTGAGTTTGAAACAGATGCAAATTTGAATGGAAATGAAGCTATCCTTAACCCTGCTGGTGTTAGCTCAGTCCCACATTCTCCCTCAAAGGACACCAGGAGAATAAACAGCCTGAAGAACTAGGATCCAGCGCTCCTTTCCAAAGTCCGAGCCAGGTTTTTCTTTTCAAATTGTGAATTGAAAGACAGGAAAGAAGGGAGGGAGGGAGAGAGGAAGGAAGGAGGGGAGGTAGGGGGAGGAAGGAAGGAGAAAGTGGGGGTTGGGGCTTGGGGCTTTATTAATATCTAACTGATTTCTTCAGTCTTTTCCTAAGAATATTTCTTGGCTAGTCACTTTATAAGACACTGCATTTATTTTCTTATATGATAAAAGGTTAGAAAGATCCAACATATTTTAAAGATGACGTCTAAATAGCTACTTAGCTGAAAATCTCATCTATCTGGAAAAAAAGGCTTATTTTTATTGTAATGAGTGAGGGTTTTTTAATCTATTTTTTTTATTATTGGTTAGTTGCTTGCTTGCAAAATTTGACCTTATTTTTCTGGAAAAATTATCTTGATAAGGTGGCTGTAGAAATATCTTTGGAATCCAAAGCAGGCTTGTGAAGAATGCATTCTAAAAATAACTCCATACACACTAGAAGATTGATAATGGAAACATGTACACACACACACACACACACTGTATTGCTAAGCCAGCAATTTACTGTCATCAATAAACATGACTGAGATGATTTACCTGTTGCCGGCTCCTATTGTCCTTCTTTTGTTCCTCTTAGCTGGGCCCCCTGATGCCCTGCTGTGGTTCAGCAGCCTCTGGGCTGACTCCTTGCTGGTTGGAGCTGGGTGACATGGAATCATCCATGCTTCTTGCTAGCCCATTTCTAAGCATGAGATATCATTCAGTTGCTTGCTTTCTGCCTTGTTTATTTCCATCTTATGACACTATTCCAGGACTTGGGCTCCTATTTTGGTTCCCCTGCCACAGTCTTTATACATACAGTCTATGCCTTGCAGCAATTTTCCAGGATAGATGCTCACTTTTATTCCTGTCAAACTAGACTTTCACCACACATCTGTGATTTTGTTTCAAACCTTGCTAATATCAGTGACTAGCCTGTTAACTTGTATCACTGTGCATTGTGCCCCTTGACTTGCTGTTGATAATTCTGCTCTGCGATTTCTTGAGCATTAATTATATATCAGACACCAAATTTGGAAATTAACTTACTATAAGCAGTGTGCAATACTGTGATTAAGAACACTTATTCTGAATCTGGGTTTCGAGTTGTAGTTCCACCAATTATTAGCTATATTAGCTTAGAGCAAGACATTTAATCCCTCAGAGTCTCAGTTTCCTTGTTTATAAATCAAGGACAGTAATACTACTGACAACCTAGAGTTTCATTAAGAATCAAATGAAGTAATAAATATAAGTCACCTTAACATTCTTGGCACTCAATGAATGTTAGTTATAATTATCATGTGTTCAATCCCAGAGAAATTTCATAACAAGTTTATGCCATAGACATTTTCATACCAATTTCACAAATGAAGAAAATGAGGCTTGGAGCTAAATAACCTGCTCAAGGCCAAACAATAGAGCTGGGATTTGAACCCAGGTCCATCTGACTTTAAATTCACTCATTCAACAAACATTTATTGCATAGCCACAAAGTGCTGGGGTATCTGGTGCACTATATGTCATTATTCCTTCACCACCTGTAGCTTGGTTGGGTCCTTCTCCACTTAAACCTATTTAACTCCTAGGACCTCAAGGATAGATGTTATTATTCACCAAAAATGTGAGATATACCACTTTCTGGCCTCATCCATAAAACTTTCCCATGCATAATCCTGTCTATTCTCCCAACCACTGGCTGCAGGGAGGACTCAATAATTGAGAGGGGTCTTAGATCCCTGGGTGGCTCAGTGGTTGGGCAGCTACATTCAGCTCAGTTCGTAATCCCGGGATCCAGGATGGAGTCCTGCATCAGGCTCCCTGCGAAGAGCCCACTTCTCCCTCTGCCTCTCTCTCTCTCTCTGTCTCTCATGAATAAATAAATGAATCTTAAAGAAAAAAGATCTGAGACAGGGTTAAATGAAAAGACTAAGGGAAACTTGGTTCCCCAGTTGCTATTTGAAGCAGAACCCTGAGGAAATGTACCTGCCTGGGAATACCTGTGTGGTCCATTCAATGAAGAGAAAAGAACACTTACTGTGTTAAAAAACTGAAATGTGGGATCTCTGTTATAGCAGTTAGCTTCTACTGACAAATAAAACCCCAATGGGCATGTATAATTTCAAGCCCAGGTCCGTCCTTGAATCTTACGTTACTGCTATTCTGAACTACTTGCAAGTTGAACTTGCTCTCTCTCACCTATAAACCTCTGTTCCTGTGGTGCCTCTGTATCTCGGTTGGATTCTCCAGAAAATTGATACCAAGATAAGACTGCAAGTGCCTTGTGGGGGTAATGCCTATCAATGATAAAGAAGGGAGAAGAGAATTGACCTGAGAAAGTTTCAGACCACAGGGCTGATCTTGATACTTGTGAAAAAAATAGGAAGGGTCTCAGATCTGACAGTCTTGGTCAACCCAACAGAGAGCTCCAGAGCAAAAGTTCCATTAGTACCCTTGATGCTCGGTCATGGACTGGGCTACCTGTAAAAAGCATCACCTGGCCTCAAAAGCTGAGATAGATACAGCTGAACAGTCAGATAACTCATTTGTTGGAGCTGAATATATTCTTCTTGAAGAGAGATCCAATTGGTGCAACTCATAGTGCTGTACTCTGCCTACAAATACCTATTCTCTCCAGAAGTGGGCACTCCTATGAATTTTTTAAATTTCTTCTAGGCATCAATTTCTCCAGAAAGCTTTTTCTGATCCTCAAATCCATACTTGGTCAGAATAATGCACCTCCCCCCCACCCAACACTCAAAAATGTCCATGTTCTTATCCCTGGAATCTGTAAATACATTAGGTTATGTGGTAACGGAAAATGAAGATTGCAGATGACATTAAGGTTGCTAATCAGCTGTCCTAGAGACTGGGGAGATTATTTTATCATATCCAGAAGGGCCAATATAATCAAAAGCGTCCTTAGAAGAGGAAGAAGAAGGAAAAAGAGATCTAGAATATGTTATGAGAAAGACTCAACAGCCATTGATGGCTTTGAAGATGACCTTCCATTGGCCAAAGAATGAAGGCAGCCTGTAGAAGCTGGAAAAAGGAAAGAAAATGGTTTCTGTTCTAGAGCATCCAGGAAGCAATGCAGCCATTGTTGACACCTTGATTTTTGCCCAGTGACACCCACTTCAAACTTCTGACCTCCAGGACTATAAGAAAATAAATCTGTGGTGTTTTAAGTGGCTAATTCTGTGATAATTTGTTACAGCAGCAATAGAAACCAATATAAGCACCCACCTTATGTGCCTGACAATCTTTTTTCCATAACTGTGGCATATTTCTGTGCCCTTACTTATAACTCATATAATAAGTGTTTAATAAATATTGGTTGAGTTATTCCAGCCCGCTCCATTCTTGACTGTTTAATTATGAACATATCATGTTGGACATTAACAAAATAACTTCCAAAATCGCTTTTATCTCTAGTTATTTCTGGTTCACATCACATAAATAGAATTTTAATACTATATTCTTTTAAGACCAGTTCTGGGCATACAATAGGTGCTTAATAAGTAGTTGTAGAATGAAAGAATGAATGGATGATCCACTGTTACAAAGTAGCCTTTATTTGTTTGCTTGTTTTTTAGTGTATGTGCTGCCGAAGCAAGCACTATGTGTTTGCTTGTTTGTTCATCATAATAACAACAACAACAAAATCCCAATCAGTCTCAATGAACTAGAGGAGGAGAATAGGAAATCCAAAGCAGAAGATCAAGTCTGGGAAAAAAATGTTATTTTAGTTTCAAAATGTCTTTTTGCTCTCAGCAGATTTCCATTTATATAAAGATGACTATTGGGGTCATGCTCTTAAGATACAATCTCCATATTATATTTGATTTACTCCCAAAATTAAATTTAGAACAGATTGGTTTTTAAGAAAACATTTACAAACTGACCATTGATATTTGCTTAGTCTCCTGGGCTGGGTGGGGGAAAAGAAGAAAGATAAAGGAAAGGGAGAACAAGGACAAATCAGGGGTTATTGATTGGAAGGCCAGTTAAGATCCCAGAAATCAGTGGACTTTGAAGGGGATGTGGATGTTTATTTTGTTTTACCTTCCTTTCTTCATTCAGCTGATATTAGTATCTCTACTTCCCATTTAAGAACTCTTCCTTTCCCCATTATTCATCCTTTGAATTGAGAGGATTCGATTGGCATCCCAATCTCAGGCCAGTTGGCACATTCTATTTCCTTGGCCTCACTGCATAATTCAGGCTTAGCCACTTGACTCAAATCAAGCCAATTAGATATAGGTCTAGGACTTTCTGGGAACTGTTGGAAATAGGAGTTCTTTTCTCACTAGAATATCTTAGGATTTAGGACTAATTTAGATCTGGTGGCAACCATTTTGTCAGGACAAAAGAAAAGACTAAATAGAAATAGAGCTAGCAGAAGGTAAAAGCAAAACCTAACAGTGCAGTATTCTGAACTGAATTATTCAAGCCCCTGGATCCTCATCACCTGAAGTCTGTGCCACCTTGAATTTCTATGTTAAATGAGGCAACTGATTTCTGCTTTTGCATAAGCAAGCTTGAGTTGTGTTTCTGTCACTTGAAAACCAAAAAATTTTGACTAATACAGGGAATCATCACAGTTTTACAGATCCATGAACTTAAAATTGAGATCTTTAGAAATGATTGGATGCAAGGAATTGGCTCTCGTTGACCAAATATGAAAGAGACTGATATAAAGGAGACAGAATACTCATTGAATAGTTCTTTGCAAGAGTCTCAAATACATACCCCTTCTACCTGGGGCACTCATCTCTCAGAATTAGGTTACCTGAAAAGCCAAATCAGCAAACAGAAAGAAGTTGCCTCAAAAAAAGGTTGTTCCAACTAGGGAATAAGAACCAAGAAAGGGGGCTAATTTGAACCTATTTTATCTGGATCAAGATGAAGTCTTTTTTTTTTTTTAATTTTTTTATTATTATTTATTTATGATAGTCACAGAGAGAGAGAGAGAGGCAGAGACACAGGCAGAGGGAGAAGCAGGCTCCATGCACCGGGAGCCCAACGTGGGATTCGATCCCGGGTCTCCAGGATCGCGCCCTGGGCCAAAGGCAGGCACCAAACCGCTGCGCCACCCAGGGATCCCAAGATGAAGTCTTATAATCCACATTGCTGCCAAAAACAACATATGGCTTTGAATTTACAAGGTTCAGGACTTTTTTTCTCTGGGCAGCACTAGAAAATCCTCAGAAGTTCTTTTTATGCTTCAGACTGTTTACCCCTCTTCTGTTGACATACCTAATCAATTGAGTGAATCTCTCTCCAAACAATTAATTAGAATCCATTTACTAAATTGCAATCACATTCTCTTTCTGCTTTCACAAGTCTATGTCCTGAACACTTTGGCTGCCATTACAGCTGCTTTCACACTTTCCAGACACACCTTTGCAGGAAATTTCTTGGTTTACACTCACAGCCACTGATGTTGATTTTTAGTTGTTTAGCTCACAGAGGGCAATACAGGGAAGGGGACCTCATTATCACCCCAAGTATGACCTGCAAGGGAAAAGCTAACTAGGACTTGAGAGGTTGCAGTACATTTGAGTTGAAGTACCTGAGGCTTGATTTTTTAAAACTAATGTAAAATTCATACTACTGAAATGCATAGATGCTAAGCATATAATTCAATGCATTTTGACAAATGTGTACACCCTTATGGCCAACACCCATGTCATGATATGAAACATTTCCATAACCTCAGGAAGTTCACAGGGTCTCATTTTCATATGCAGAATTTCACAGACTCTAGACAATGCTAGTTATAGTTTCAGTATCCATTGATTGAGAAAATACATACTAACATAAAAATGTTACTAAGTCAGTTATATTTTTGCATAATTATTTAATACATTTGTATGGAAATATTTGAATAATATAAGAGCTGCTCACATATATTTGAGATATTAGTTATGTGATATTGTAGACTGAATATTTGTGTCTCCCAAAACTCTTGTGTTGAAATTCCTGACCCTGATTATCATGGTCTTAGGAGATGAGGCCTTTGCAGGTAATTAGGTAAGAGGATTTTACCATCATGAATGAAATTAGGGCGCTTATAGAGGGGGCCCTTGAGAGCTTTCTTTGCTCTCTGCCATGTGAGAACACTGCAAGAAATCAATAGACTGCAGCAAAAGAGGGTTCTAGCCAGAAGCTGATTGTACTGGCACCCTTATCTCAGACTTCCTGCCTCCAGAACACTGGAGAAATTAATTTCTATTGTTCATAAGCCACCCAGTCTGTGGTACTTTGTTATAGAAGCCTGAATTGACTGAGATATTTGGTGAACAGATACTTAGTGTCCGTGAAGATTCAGATGCCTTTAGAAATAACATTCCAACCACCTCCCCAGGGGTCTGCATCTCACAGATTAGCAAGGCTTCTGATTTGGCTATTTCAAATGTATGGTTATGAGTATTTGGTTGAAAATTGAAAGATACAAAGGAATATTAGGAAGATTCCTATGTCATCCTGCCCACTGGTATTTCACAGTGGGATAGAAGTCAAGAGCATGAATGCTAAGATCTATCTCTGCTACTCAATTATGTAAACATGGGCAAGAAATTATTTTTTTTAAATCTCAATCCTTTTCTTCTGTTAATTTGAAATGATGACTTTCCTTATAGAGTTTTTATGAGGATCAAATGAGATAATGTGTGGAAATCAGAAAACTCAGATTTTCATTCTTCTATTGCTACTCATTAATGAATGTGCTATTTGAAGGGGTATATTTTACTGAAGCATTCCATACATGGTTCTTTTGCCTGGCAAGTCACATGCTAACTGTTAGCACAGTGCAAAAGTTTTCTTCTGTTTAAGAAAGGCTGATGCAGTTTAATTCTAATCAAACAAACAAACACCACCACCACCGCCCAAAACAAAATAAAACAAAACAGCCATTTCAGCTTGATCACATTAGACTTTCAGAAAATCAGAGAAATAATCTTAGATTCATATTATAATCTTGGAACTGGACTCTATATTCCATGCAGTTAAATCTGAACTTTACAAATGGGGTGGGGCAGGGGGAGGCCAAAAACATAGATGATTTATTCAAGACAACACAAATAATTGTGTTAGGATGAGGAATGAAATTCCATTCTTGTCACTTCAGACAAGAATGGAAGAGTGACATTCTTGTCACTTCACTTTTTTACTGCTACTTGTTAATAAATAAACTATTTCAAGGGATACTTTTTACTAAATCATTTTTCACTGTATCACTAAACACACAAAAAACTTCTCAGAACTCTCTTTGGTATGTGGAATCATATCCCTAGCTAAGAAAATAGATGTGTGTAAAATTGCCTTCCTGAATTTCTGCTCTCCTGGTAGTATATTTTAATTGCCCATGAGACTAAAACATTGGTTCTCCCGGCATCTCTATAATTTGCTTGCAGGATAGAGTTTGTCCAGGGTTGGTTGGGCAGCTAACAGCCTTAAAAGGGCATTCTAACTTCATGAGCTCTGCCATCACCATTCTCCACCTGTGACTGAGCCCTTTAGAATCATAGCTGTGCTCCACCTCTGATGTCCGGGGATTTAGTAAGCACCTAATACACCATGAAGTCCACAGGGGAAATATTAAACTGAATGATTTCAAAGTAACCAGAGATGAATAGCAGTTGAAGCAACATGCCCAGTTAAGTTTTGAAATACACCTTCAATGGAACCCTAGAGAACAAGAAATTTGGCTCTCTCTGTCTTCAAATCCACAATAGTAAAAATGAGAGGGGCAGAAACAGTAGACAACTTTCTATTTCCAATATTTGATTCATCTCTGGGCCCACATGTGAAGAGCAGCCAGCAAAGCTGGTAATTAAGCTGAGATGGAAATGAATAATGCTGCCAAGTTGGCCCCATTGTCATTTGATACTCCATGATACTTGTCAAAAGGCCATTGGAAAGTTCTGATGGCTCCTAGGTGAGGCAAATATACTTTACATTAACCCAGGAAGCCAAACATTGTTGCCAGTGACTTGGAAGAGATTATGTTGGACAAGCTCTGCTACTAGTAGTACAATTGATAGCTGCAATCTCAATGTCATTCATACTCATTCTATTTGGAAATGCTTTAGATAAAGATCAATAATAAAACTTACCAGACCCATTTGACAGTATATTTTACCCATGCACTCAGTATGGTTGTAAATTGTATCTATTAAAGCTTACATATTAAAAATTTAATTAAACCCTTGTTAAAAGACTAAACTCTCACTCACGTACCATATAAGTAAATTCCACCTAATAAAAATAGCTTCCATTTGTTGAGCACCTGTTGTCAGACAATAAAAACTATTGTTATGTGTAGCTCAATATTCACAAGAACTCTGCAAGGTTGATATTATCAATAGCATAAAATTGAGGAAACTGAGGCTCAGAAAAGCTAAGAAAAATTGTGCACAATTATTAAGCTATGAAGTAGTAAAGGACAGATCCTAGGTGTGGCTGATCCCAAACACTACCTTCTTTCATGTGCAATAGGATTTAGGTACATTGACCTAAACCAGTTACGTATCTATCAAAGGTTACCTCAAGTTCCATACTTTCCATAACACCTTCTTTGAGTGTTCCCTTCTAATTCCTAGTAAAGTCATAGATCCCAGATTCAGACAGACCTGGTTTGAGTACCCTAGCTCTACCATTTATTGACCATTTTGGTTCATTGATACATTTAATCTCTCCAAGCTTTACTTTCCTTGTTGTTAAATGAGGATGATAGCCTGACATTATGGTATACATTTTTCAGAGAAAAAAAAAAGATGCCTGAGAAGCATAGCTTCTGGCGCATGCCAGTGACTAATGTTTATTGAGGATTTTTCTGTGCCAGACACTTATGATTTTATTTAATTCTCTTAAACACCCTGTGGTGTAGCTACTAACACAATCCCCACTTTGTAGATGGGGCATGAGGCTTTATAATGTTTGATGATTGAACCAATGTCACACCATGAGTTAGGGGCAGAACTAGCAAGCAGTCTGACTCCAGAAACCACACTCCTTGCCACTATAGGGAGGTTTTCAGACACATGCAAAAGACATGAGGTCAATTAAGTGGTTTGCCCAGCATTTTTTAATGAAGTAGATGAGAAAGCATAAAACAGATTAGAATCAAAATACGAGTATGCTCCACAATAAAGGTAAGTATTCTGTGAAAAATCTGTTTTAGTTTTGTGTACATGAGTACTGGGCTTTGCAACATTTCTAACTGTGAATTATGAAAAAAATTTACATACACTGCATTATACTCTAAGTAATAGGTTCTCAATAATGGATCATTCTCTTCCCTTTCCAAGTAATATGTTATATTGTTTTACCTGTAAAGGCAAAGATAATGTTATTGTTGCGGTTTCTAATGTTTTTAGTTTTACCTGGTCACATGGACTTTGATAGCTACTTATTGAGTCATTCTAATATTCAGTGATATTGACTTTAACCTGAGTTATTTCATTAATTTTTTAATTCATTTGTTTAACAAATATTTATTAAGTTCTTACTATGTTCCAGGTATTATACTAGGGAAGGGGATTCAATGATGAACAAAACATAGTTCCTATACTCAAAGAGCTACAACCCAGTGGGGAAACCAGATATCAAAGATACGATTATAATCAAAGCAGTAAATTCTCCATCAGCATATGTAAGGGATTCTGTAGTATCTTATAACCTGTAGTATGTAGGATAAAAGTAAAAAGACACTACAATCAAATGAACCCAAAAAAAGTTGAATTATTTCAGGGATAGCATAGAAAGTTTCATGGTAAAAAAAACAAACAACAACAAAAAAAAACCCCACACATTTAAACTTGGACCTGAAGGTTGAGCAAGAGATAGCCCGGAGAAGAAGAGACTGGGATGGGTAGAATAATAGGTAGAAGGAAAAAACATACAAAGACTGAGAAGTGAGAGAAAGAAAAATGAGTTCAAGGTACTGAAAATCCGTCATGGTTGGAATATAGAGTGTGAGAAAGCTGATGCTGGAGAGGCGATGATGGAAGAGGTGATGCTGGAGAAGGAAGCAGAGCGTCTTAGGTGCCAGCTATTGTCAGGCCATCAGTAAGGAAAGAAGTCACTGCCACGTCTGCAACCTGCTGCAAAAGTGCTCACTGAATTCAAATATACCTTAATACATGCCTACCCCGGCTCCCAAGATTTAGCCTTCATTTATTCTTGGTACCTTGCTCCTAAATGGCCTCAAACCAGCAACATAGGATGCCTTGTTCTGTTCCCCATTCATCCTTAACTCTAGGGGTCCTTCAGAATCCATGAGACACTGAGAGAACATGGAATCTCATCCTCCCCCCTGCCTGTACTCTACAGCTGTTAGGAGCATGGTCTCTGGATTGAGATAAGTCTTATACTGGGTTTCCTGATCATTCTAGCTAAGTTTTTTCACTTATAAAAGGAGGAGACTAATGGTTCCTGTCTCACAGGATTGTTCTAAAGACCAAATAAGGTAATACTTGTAAAATGCTTGGCACATAGTAAGGGCTCCATACACCCAAAATGCTACTTTTAAAAATTTACTGGAAGCTCCTGCATATACTTGGAAGAAGAGGGACTTAATTTTGCTATAAACTTTAATTTCAGACTTTTAAAAAACTTATGCAAAGATCAAAGAAGAACAATTATCTTATATGGCTGTGTATTAAGCAACACAAGGAGACACAAAAATCAAGGATGAGCCATGTGCAATTAATAAAGGAAGCTATAACTAACTAACTAACTAACTAAGTAAATAAATAAATAAAATAAAGGAAGCCAGTTTAATCTTCATCAATGGATTGCAATGTTGCGATTCCTCCTTTTCCCTTTTATGCAAATCTCCCACTTGCTTCTTTTTATAAGATGTTGGAATGATGTATGATGGTTTCTCAAATACTAGTGAGACTGAAGTAATTTCCTACATAATGTACCACAAACAGATTTAGAAGTGTTGGTTTTAGATGCTATGATGCATATTCAAATTTCCCATGCAATGGATTAGATAGTAGCATGACTAAGTTGAAGGACCAGTGAGCTAAAATACCTCTTGTATGTTTCATATTCTGGAATATTAATA
Source organism: Vulpes vulpes (assembly GCF_048418805.1). Lineage (NCBI taxonomy): Eukaryota > Metazoa > Chordata > Mammalia > Carnivora > Canidae > Vulpes > Vulpes vulpes. Next base: position 70,796,933 of record NC_132783.1, on the reverse strand, counting down.
AAGTAGAAAATCAAAATGACAGCAATTTAGGGCTTCTCATGTCCCCTTATTATAGGCTCATTTCTGTGGGTGAAATTTCAGACAAAGAAAAGAGTGATAATGGAAAAGAACACAGCAGGGGAAACGAGAATGACAAAAGGAACAAAAATGAATAGAAGCAAAATCAAAGGGTCAGCATCAAAATACTCCATCTCCACAAAACAATGCTTATTATAGGCTCCTCTCTTAGCACAATCCCCAGCTGAGCTACTGGGCTGTTATATCAAAAACTGGCAATCTTTGCTGAAATGCATCATTCACTGTTTATTGCCAGTTGGAAAGAAAGTTACAGTTTACAGTTTAGAACATTCTAGCTTGATGTGACTTTCCCTTGCCATCTTAGAGTGAGTTTCCCAGAACTACAGAATCTCTGCTTCTCACCACCATTTTTGGACCTGCTCAGTGTGGCTGAGAATGCCTTGTCCATAGAAGTCAGCTGGTGAGCTGGAGAAAAAGTTCTGCTCCACACTGAGGGGCCATAATGGAGCAAGACTGGGGCAGCCCAGACGTGGCAGAGTGGAGTCCACTTGGAGCTGAAATGTAGAAAGAAGAAAAGCAAAGAGGATGATAAATTCCATCTGACGCTAAAGGAAAACCTTGTGTTAATCAGGTTTCTTTATAATGCCAGTGACAATACCCAAACTCAAACATGTAAGCAACAAGGAAACTTGATTGACTCACATAATTCAAAAGTCAAAATCAGGAACACTTAGAGCAGATGTGCAAATGATGTGCTTTGGACTCTCTCCATGTGCTGGCTAGCTTTCCCACATTGCTGTACTTGTGGGCAGTCTCCCCCCTGTGACAGCAAAGACAACCATAAGCAGCTGACTTTTAAAACTTCTTACTAAAACTGACTTCAGTTTCAAAACCTCATCCAGAGGCGTTCACCTCTCAGTAATTCCAGCAGTTTTGTGACCAGGCCTGGGCCATATGCCAGCAATGGATATGGACAATTCTCTAAAGGGAAACAGAGATTCTGTTACCACAAGCAGAAGAGATGAAATTGGGGCAGGTAAAAACCAACAAAACAACTTAACTGCTATGCCCTTTGAATGATCTGATTATCAACTAGAGGCAGACATTTCATGATCAGAGATAGTCCTTTATTCTCTCATTTGCACTTTGACTCATAATCTATTATTTTTCTTTAGGAAAATGTCAAAGACACCATGATACATTATAATGTACCTGAGTGCTGTGCCATTTTGAAGCTCAGAATACCAGTAAAATGAAAAGTTCTTCCTGTGAGTTCACTGACATGGGGTACTTTAACACCCATGCTAAATCAAGCAGCAGGCTTCCATAGGTCTAAAGTAAAGCAAGGATGTGTCAGCCAATTTTCCTGACAGGAATTGATAGCTTCGAGTAGGGACCTCCTGCTCTTTTTCCTTGTAAAAGTGCCTTCATATTTCTGACCTCTTTCACATTTCTTCCCATTTTGCTGACCAGATGGGAACCATTATTTAGAATAGTGGTTGGCCGACCAGAATAGGAACCATTATTCAGAATAATATACCATTGTTTAGATTAGTGATTCCCACTGTTTTAAAAATGAGAACTCCTTTTACACATCAGAGTGCATACATGTCAGATAGTAGTTGAATGTCGTCTATATTCATATATTGACTAATAAAATACATAATAGCAAATAAATTTAGTAAAATTAACATTACTGAAACAAATTATATCATATTAATTGTAATAGCACCTATTTACATGTGAAAAAAGTGCATGTATGTGTAAGGGTACTATTTATTTAGTGTATATATAGGGATGCAGAGGTCTCTTGAAATAATTTCATAGACCTGTTCTATAATAGGCTCAAAGTATTGACAACAGATGACTTAGATTGATTCTTTTTGTAGTTCTGATGTTTGTTTTAACTCAAAAGGCTGGGACACCTGGGTGGCTTAGCAGTGGAGTGGCTGCCTTCGGCTCAAGGAGTGATCCCAGAGTCCCCAGATCAAGTCCCACATTGGGCTCCCTGCATGGAGCCTGCTTCCCCCTCTGCCTATGTCTCTGCCTACCCCCCCACACCTCTCTCATGCACGTGCACAACAACCATAAATAATAAATGAATAAATACATAAAATTTATAAAGAATAAATAAATAAAATCCCATGAATAAAATCTTAAAAAAAAAACTCAAAAGGCCAATATCTCAGAATGCTGCATTCAGCTTCTCCCATTCCTTTGTTTCTGTTTCCTTAAAACAACTAGCTCAAACTCCAGTTTCAAGAGAAAGAGAACGAACCAGCAGCCAAGGGAGTTGACATGAGACTCATTGCCAAGATGGTGGATGAACACAGACTCAAGACACTGAAAATAAAAGTGACTGACTCTAAGACACATACTCCAGGTTGAAGGCATCCATTAGAATAGAAAAATGGGAAGTGTTGGTTTAAGGCCTATCTTTCAAAGAATGATGATAAATCTCATCAGAGGCACAACCCTTCGCTTTCAATCAGGATACAAAACTAGCAAAGAAACATTTTTACCAAAAGGGAAATTTGTTTAAAAAGTACAGATTTATTATGAAGATAATTTTTGAGGGTGTATATTCAACATTGTAGCTGACAACTGCATTTGGATTTCATTACACACACTCTCTGTACCACTCATCACTGTCATGCTCTGATGAGCTCCTAATCTTCCTCCTAAATCCTTTCTCCCACCTCATAGAAGAGGCACAGTGGTGATGAGTGAAGTACTCAGAGGGAGGGTACTCCAGCCTATAACCCTGGACCACAGAATTTCCTCTGAACTTTGGGAGAAAAACTGTAAATAGGAAAAAAATAAGAGAAACTTAATTTTGAATTGGGTCTCAAAATCACACACACTTATGATTGAGAAGTTCCAGTACTAATTTGCAGACAAATATCTAACATTTGGTAATCAGTCTGTTAATATAGATATGGGTCAAAAATGATACATTCAGCTGAAAACTTGTATAAAGAAGAAAAACAATTTAAAAATGGAATTAAACTGCATTTCTCATATATAAATAGGTGTCACGGTATTTAAATTATTTCTTTGTTCTCATATAACCTCAGCCATTGGGGGCCATTGATGCCTAAAGTTTTGATGGTTTGGAAAAAAACAGATCAAGCCAAGAAATCCTAGTTCTGCCATTAACCAGTGGTATAACCTGCAGCAAGTCACTCAACTTGTGTAAACTATAGTTTCCTTATTTTTATGGTAATACTATAAATGTGTAAAATAATATTAGTTATTATGACATATTTAATGTAAAATAATTGGCAAAATGAGTGGAACATACTACTAATAAATGTTGGTTTTTATTATAGATTGTGATAGAGAAAGATATCTTACCTATAGCCTTAGCAATAATCTGATACTCCTACTCCCATACCAACTAATAAAAGAACTTAGTATTTTTCTGCTCAGATTCTTCTGTTCCCCTTCCCTTATGCTTTAAGAGAATTTTGCCAAACTAGTTCCTAACCCTTTTTTGTAATAATAAGCAGAACCACATAAACAAAACAAAAGGCAGAAATAAAAACAGCCAGAGAGACTGAGTAGATCTACACACGGAGGTGTGGTAGGAGATGAAGGCCACATGTTATATGAGAATAGCCTTTTGGGGTCTGCTAGAGCAGCTTTGGTGCCTGAGGAACTGAGACAGAGGCAAAGGAAGCTTTGAAAAAGTTTTTTTACTATGGATTATAAATTGAATCTGTTCTAATGATCTTTAAGAAATGAAAGTAGATGAGCTTTCAGTTGTAATTACTTTGATTTCTGGACTGTGCTTTTTAATGGAGCATTATGTAGAGAGTGGATGATGTGGGCCCCAGTGTACAGTTAGTTCATGCAGCCACATTTCCTGGATTATCAAGTGGCTCTTCTTTAATAGTGCTGTGACGGCTTTGCCATAACGTGGTGGCTCCTCCTCCTGGCTTCTGTATGTACTGGGTGAACCACAGCTTAACCTTATAGAAGCAAGCATTTATTCTCCCACCAAGCTCTTTTCTACTAGCAACTCCCCATAAAATAGCCCTGGCTTCAGTAAAGGAACATGCAATAGTCAATAGTGCAGTTGTAGACATGCAAACATTATTGCCCCTACCCCAGGTCCCAAACCCAGCCCTAGTCAGATGGAGGAAAGTGACTACAGAAGGCAGAATAATATAACTTTTCCTCAGACATCAGATTCCTTCCATGACAGTGAAGTAATCGAGTTCAACTCTGGCACCATAGCTTGGGGTTAATTTCCAAAAGATGCAGTTGATATTTCTCTTTGAAAACACACATCAGAGCTCTTCTTTACGGATCTGTTCCAGGTAATTACACTCTTTTGCCAAGGACAGAACATCCACCTGTTAGAGAGCTATTGAACATTGAATTGATATAGTGACTGATATGATACCAGAGCTTACAGGAAGAAGAGATCACTTTCATATGTTTCAAATGTACAACTGAACAATCAACACAATTCAAATGTTTCCAGCATTTAAATCACTCCTGCCCTGACTCATCCTTCAAATAGCAGAATTCAAGACTGCTATTATGGTGGTTATTACATCAGCCTCTAAATCACTCTTACATAATCAATTAACCTAACGCATTCAGATATTCAAACACTTTCCACCAATAGCCAATTTCACCATAGCCAACACAATTTGTTTTCAATTACCAGCCTCACTAATGGCCTTCTAAAACTAATGCTTAAGGAAGTATTGGAAAGTTTCCTGTGTTGTCTCAGGGCTGTATACATTTTCTACATGGCAGCAAAATGATTTGCTGTTATTACATATTAAGTCATGGGGATTTTATCTTCTCATATAAAATGTGCAAGTCAAACAACCCAAACCACCCTATTCTACACAGGGAACTTCAAGTACTCACTCTATTTTCCAAACAAATCAGAGAATCTATACAGGCTTCTAACACCAAGGACTTTGTGTGTTTATTGTAAACAAGTCAGTGGATAATCATAAAATACTTCTTGGCAGCAGCTAAATCAAGATCAGTGATGGCCAGCCTAAGCCAGTTATAAATTTTATGGAAAATTTTTAAATGAGGCAAAGGAAGGAAGCTTACCAGCATTTTGTTTTTAAGGGTCAACTGAAGAGAGTAGGAGAAAAAGAAGGGAATCTAGGGTACCTGGTATTTGGAAGAGGGACACAGAAAAGAGTGAGTAAAAAGGAAGATAAAATAAAAGTGAAACAGAAGCCAAGTAGCTTGAGGCTCATAGAGCTTTTAGCTTAAGGGCAGAAAGCTTCAGTTTGGTTTTGTCCTCAAGGGAAGCCTGCAGGAAGATTTCCTTGCCAATGTGACCTTGGCAAACATGAAGGAGGATCAGAGTTTTGGCACTCTGGTTGAAATATAGGGTAGAAAAGTGGGAGAGAGGTCAGGAATACATTGAACAGAGATAGCAGAGAGCAGAAGAGAAACCATGCCCCAAAGATAATAACCAGAGCCAGGTCATGATTATTATGACCAATAGTTCTTTGAACAATCCTGACCACTATGGTATCTTCCTTTAGAAACTGGTTTGAAAACCTCTTTGGTAATAGAACTCCTTTGCCAACCAAGTTGGCATTTCCATTAGAGACTATGAAAATGTATTCTGAATAAATAAGAGCCTGAACAAGCCAAAGTAAAATCAAGCTGTATTGTTCCAAACTAAATTAGACCTCTTATTAATCCAGTTAGAGGTCACTGGCCAAAGGTAAGCCCAAAATGGTTGTTGTTTTTTTTTTTTCAGAATGGTAATTTTTTGAAGGAAAAGAAGTGGAGAAGGGACAAATGCCCTGAGAACCCGGCCTTCATTTGCATCTGCATAGACAAAACCAGATAGATGGTTGGGAGCCTGGAAAAAGACTTACCACAGGTAATAGGGCTGACAAGTGTCTTTAGGGAGCTATAACAAGTAATCCTTAAAGCAAGGACACATGCTAAAGCAACCAATCGCAATAAAAATGAATGAAAAAAATAATAAAGAACCAATCTCGACACAGCAAAAATTCTCCTGACATGAAGCATTAGTGTGCAATTAGTTTGACCTTTGATGCAAAATTGAGCTTTGTTCCTCATGACGTTACTACTAGCTTTTATGTTGTTCTCACAGTTTGTTTCTCATCCCTGGTTTTTGCCTTTAGTGATGCCTTTAACTTTATCATCTAAGATCTTGCCTTGTCACTTTCATTGTCTTAAAATAAAGGGGGGGGGGGTCAGAGAAACCTTGCCCTTTCTAAAATAATTTTTTTTAAATCCACAAACCCATCTCTGTTACCTAAGGGGCCCTTTTTGAATCTCCTATGATAGGCTTATGAGAGAAAACAGAAAACCTCAGAAGGCCCAGAGTTTCATTTTATGTTTTATTTAATTATAAGATAAAATAATGGAGTTCTGTTTTCTGTTCTAATTAATTATAAAATAAAGTAATGGAGATTGCTTTCCTAAGGACACAAGATTCTAATAATATTTAACTGTATAAGTCAAAAAAGAAGAGTGTTCAAAACAGTGAATGTTCAAAAAGGTCGGTTAAAAATGGTGTAATGTACCTACTAAGTTGTCGCTTTTCCAGACCTCTGAAGGAAAGGGAAGAGTTCAGTGCTGTTGGAAAAGTATTAATGTCATAAGTAAAAAGTTGGGAAAAATACAAAAAAAACCATATCCTTGTTATTTAGCACCTGAAATTTTTCTATTCAAATGAGAGAGACAGAGAGAGAGAGAGAGAGAAGAAAGAAAATAAATAGCTAAATAAAGAGACAATTCAAGCAATTTATCATAATGAATAGCAATCAACTTCCACAAAGAAAATATCATAAAGATATAATTGGACACAGCAAAATCCTTGATATAAGAATTTTAATTTCAGAGTTCACTTGCTTGAATTCAAATTCCCATGCTTCAGCACATCTGATGAAGAATTATAAATTCTTCGCTCTCCTTCAGACCCCAAGCCTGCGATATAGTTTCTGGTTCAGATTTTCTTTCTCTCAGTCTATTAGTATATGATGAAAATCACTACAGTAGGAACTAAAAAGGTCTTAGGTTTGTGCCTTACATCTTGAACTACCTGTTAACAAATACACTCAATTAGAACTTCTGGTAGAAGTTAACTAGATGAACTTCTGAAGAGGCATCCTTAGACTAATTACCAAGCCCCAGGCTAGTATAAGTGCACACACCCTACAGAGTTGCAGAAGGAACTCACACTTAGACGTGCCTGTACTTGATTTAATATTCTGTTGTCACTGGATCCCACAAATTATGTGATTGATTCTGCCCCAACACTCCTTAGCCTCTGATCCTTATCTGAAAAATCAGAATTAGAAGATCTCCAGAATCATTTTGGCTCCAGAGTGTGAGGACACAACCACTTTGGGATCACTTGGCATTTAGGGAGCACACTGCCACAAGGGCTCTGAGGAATTTTCTCCAGGATTCCATTTCCAGGACATAGCCTCATACCCTAAATTGGCCACTATTCCTAGATGATAGAAACTGCAGGGTTTAATTAATGCATTGGAGGATTATCCTCTTCTTTCTCTTCTCAATAACCAACTTCTCATTACAGCACCACCATCCAATCATATATTGCCACAAGGATGCGAAAAACAAATCACCCCAAAACTGAGAGGCTTGGGACAATATTCACTATTATTGCTCACAAAGCCACAGCTAGCTGGCCACTCTGCTGATCTTTACTAGGCCTCCCTGGGCATTTCTCTGGTTACAGAGGAGATACAGAGAAGGAAAGAATTGGAGTCACTTTTGCCATAAATCATGAATCAGAAGCTCTACTTACTTAAATGCTTTGCCTCAACTACGTTTTATTGTATGACCCCAAGCTAATCACTCAAGGTCTCCCTCTATTGCCTCATCTACCAGCCAGATTGCCTCTAAAGCCCTTTCTGCTCTAACATTTTTGTAGTCTAAGAAACCTCTCTGTTCCCATTTCAACCATGATTTCCAGCCTTACCATCCTCCTCTGGACCAAATACCTATCCTTTTATCCTGCAGGGCCTTTAATCACAGATTAATCAAAGTGATCAATTTAACCTACTTTGATCTCTATAGCTTTGTCAGGCCCTTGAAAACATTAGGTCCAAAAACAAGAGTTCATAATTCTCAGGGAAAGAATTTTAAATTCTCTGCCATGACAGAAACCCTCTTGCTACATTGGAAAAGACAACAAATGATGCATCCCCCAGGTCCAATGTCTGGGGCTCTGGGGCTCCTTTGTCTCTTTAGAGCAGAATCCTTTTTTTATTGGAATGCTCTCTGCACCACCCCCACCCTCCCACTAGACTGCATCATGCACTCATGGCCAAAACACTCTGGCACAGCTCACTACAAGGCTTTGAACAGGGGCAGCGTTCTCTGAAATAAATGAGAGGGACAGTGTGTTCTTGCCGAAGACTGCAAGGTCCTGTCAGCTTTATATTTGCCAATTTACATGGCTTTTAAAAGACATAACCATAAAATTTCACTCCAGAATTAACTCTGGCCAGTCCGATCTTTGCCCAGGCTGGACAAATTTAATTTATCCAACCGACCAGACAGTAGTTTAATTTTTCTTTCTTGTTGGGATGCCCCTTTGCCCCTCATAACTCATGTTATAGCTCTTTTTCTCAGCTCTCTGATAGGACTCTATATAGACACAGATCTTGTTTTATTTTTCTAAAAAAATCCTAAAGCACAGGAACCATTCCTACCAAGATCTGTAATCTGAACATACAGGCCAGGTAAATGCATCAGGGATGGATCAGTGTGCTGCATGCAGCCTGCTAGGCACATGAAATGGCTCCTTTTTTCAGCTGGTTGGGGAAATTTGGTTTGTATCATTGTTCCTTTAAACTGAAAACTGCTTCTCATGCTGCCAGATATACCCTTGTTTATGCATTCATTTGTGTTTCACTGCCTTCAAAATAAACCTGTCTCTTCAAATCAGGAAATTTTGCACTAAGCCAAAACAATGAAGGATGATGATAGAGGACCAGCTAGTCTTTCACATGCTGACATGCCCATTTCCTCTTCAGTGGTTTTTGTCATTTTGCTGAATATGTCCATGTTGAGATGAGATTGGAGCAGCACAGTGGGTTCTTTGGTCAGCCCTGAGGGTGGCTTTTGAAGGTCACTGATGTTTGGTCATTGGTCACCTTGCATACCCTCAATCAATGCAGTGCTTTCTCTGTGAGGGCTAATGCTTTATTTCTCCATAATTAAATAAGAACATAGAATTTGTTGGGGCACCTGGGTGGCTCGGTGGTTGAGCATCTGCCTTTAGCTCAGGTGGTGATACCCAGGTCCTGGGATCGAGTCCCGCATCGGGCTCCCCGCAGTAAGCCTGCTTCTCCCTCTGCCTCTGTCTCTGCTTCTCTCTCTCTCTCCGTGTCTCTCATGAGTAAATAAATAAAATCTTTAAAAAAAAAAAGAATTTGTTGATGTTCTTGGATCAGGGCCTATTAGAATAGACAATAGAGAGAGTAGGGGTTGGGATGGCAGCTTGACCTAGCCTTACATTTACAAAATACCTCATATTTTCATTTTTTGTCTTTAAATTCAGTTATATTACAATAATGGAGATATAGAACTGAAAGCAGGCATTAATCTTATGCCCCACTCTGCTTTTTTTTTTTTTCCCCACTCTGCTTTTAATGTATTTTAATGTTTATAAAACTATAATTATCTTTAAAACAGCATACACTTGTGGTATAGCTATTATGGTAAATGTTATAATTTGACCAAGGAAATATTTAAGATACACTGCAAACTTCATCACCTTATTTTGATTTGTGTGTACTTTTTAAATAAACCAGGAGACCCAAAAGTTGGAAGTTGTTGGAGTTTCTCTTAACCTCTGAGAAGCCCTGCTTTGGGCAAATCAATTTTGTTGCTTTGTGTATTACTAACCTCTGCTGAAGAAAACCAATGGAGCTGCAGAAGCCAGAGCACCAAAGTTTTAGATATTCGGAGTGGAACTTGGAGGTGTCCACAAATCAGGTAAAATATAATCAACTGCTTAAATCCTAGAAAGTAGTTGACATCGTCATCTATAAATGAATAATAAGACCAAGGACACACCAGCTGAACAGGGGAGTTTATGAGCTGTCTCTGGATTCCCTTCCACAGAGCACCTTAGCTTCAGGATATGGCATCAATGTCTTGGCCTGACACACAGGCCCTCTATGACGTGGCCCCTGACTACTGTCCAGCATTTTCTCCTTCTGCTCTTCCACCCACAGCATTTTGTTTGGCCATATCACAAGACTGAGCCTCAGTGGCACTGAGGAACACCTCATGTGTTGAACATATGCTGTTCCTCCTGCCTGAAATACACTATCCCCCCAAACCCCACAACTTATTTATCATGAAAACTACTATCCATCCTTCACAAAACAAGTTCAGAAAGAACTCTAGAAGTATCTCTGTCAATTATGAAGTAATAATCTTTGCTTTACTTGATTCCTCAGTCATTGTTTTATTCCCAGTTTATAGCAATAATGCATACTGTATGACAGATTCAACAATGAACAAATGAATGAGTAAACAAAGTGGACCAGAAGTCTGTTATAAATGCAGAATCTTGGGGACCTTCCAGACTTAATAAACCAGAATCTGCATTCTGACAAGATCCCCAAGGGATTCGACTGTACACTGATCCACCTTACTCTCTCACTTCTGTAAATATCTGAAGCATTGATTGTTTGAAGCTTTAGGTTTGGCAATTTTTAATATACGTGCTCTGCATTGTGCCTAACGCACACATGTGAGTACATGACGGTGTATGAATGTGTTTGTGCATGCTCACATACTTCCATTCTTACCTCCTCCCCCAAAGGCCTTGAAGAGACTCTGCTGACGTTCTCTCACCATTCCCTTAGATCCTAGTGCAGGCTATGCCCAGAGTAGATGCCAGGTACAAAGTTACACAAAAAGCCAAGGGCCACTGGAAAAAAAAAAAAGGTTTCATAAAACTGCATCACACATGTCTCTACAACAGAACAGCCAATGTCAAACTAATGTTGAAGAAAACTAAGGTGAATTACCTTGCTTCTAGTAAGCGTCAGTGAAATATGAATTCTTAGCAAACAATATTGATAGTTCTCACCAACTGGGCCCCTATTTCCTCTGCTGTCCTTGAAGGGACATCTGGCAGTCCATTAGGATGTGATTTCCTGATTCAGAGTCTATATTTAACTTTACTTAATCTTGTCACGCCTAGAGATTTAGTACTTTTGGTTACTGCTCAACAGCTCATATTTTTCCTTGGGAGACTCAGGAAATGCTTGTCCACCTCATTTTGTCCCACATTCCCTGAGTTGCTCACACTTTGCAACTCAATTGCTTCAAGCACTAGTACTAAGTAAAGATATCTGTTAGCTTGTTACTCACTGAACAGGGTAAACCACAACATATTTGCATATGGGCTGACTGATGAAGGGCAACAGAAGCAAGCTAAATCACGTAGGCAATATTTTTTACCTTCCCCAGAAAAATATTTTGTAGGAAGATAAAATCTGCTATGAAAGCACCGGACAAAGGAGGAGCTGGAGGAGAGTGAGAAAAGTGGAGAAAGAATGTTAGCTTTTATGAAGATGCTACTGGTGTGAAGCACTGTGCTTGGCACTTAAAGTGCATTATCTCAGTTAGCTTCATCAACCTAATGAGGTAGGAATCCTAACTCCTAATGCTGATTTTACCTGTGAGGAACACAAGTCTCCCAGGCATTCTCAGATTCACAGAACAAGTTCTGAACCATTTTTTTTCTTCTTTTTAAAACTTTTTGTTGTGGTTTATCCATCATAACCATTTTTTAAGGGTACAGTTCAGTAGTGCTAAGTACATTCACATTGCTGTGCAACAGATTTCCAGAATTTTTTCACCTTGCAGGGCTGAAACTCTATACCCATTGAATACCATCTTCCCATTTATTTTTGTAAACTAGTCAAAGGTGCTTTTTTGCTCATATTTCTCTCCTTTATCCTTCTTCCACTTTCTCTGCCTTCTTCAGATACCATACACTTTAAGCTGCTCTGGTCTCTCACAACACTGAGGAAAGTGACCTGATAATTCTAAGGTCTCATTTTGTTACCTTCCCTGTAAAGTTTGTGAAGCAAACAGTAAGGAATGGATTGCCAATGGAAGAAAATCAGGATAGTGTGTGCTTCTTGTAATGCTGGAAATGTACCATTTTTTTTGCCTGTGTTAAAGGAAACTCCCAATACAGACCATTATTTCATTGAAAAATCAGTCACACGTGTCCAAAATTTGCCACCCAGCCACATTCCTGTGGCGAGGACTCCAGTACTTCAGCCTTATGACAGCATCCTTCCGAAGCTCCGTGAGGGTAAAATACACATGCCCAGTCCAGGAAACTCCTCCTGGTGGCCATGTCCACTGAGTTGAGGCTGTCTGTCCCTGGCATCAGACATGCATTCCCTGAAGATGAGACGGTGTAAGAAGGCAGGATGTGGCTCAAGATGCAAGTTTGCACATCTTTGAATTTTTCACGGCAACATTGTCTTACTCTTGTTTTATATAATCTTTACATATGTCTATTTAAATGGATTCTTTATTAGATATTCAGAGAAAGGAAAATATTCACATTGATGTATTAGAAAGCAATCAGGGCCCAGAGAGAGAGAAGCAGCGACATCCCCCCAGAGTCTTCTCTCTCCAGAGTCCTGTGTCACCAGTCCTGTGTCACACATCATGCAGCAATGGGCTCCTGCTAGGCAGCCAGAAATCCCATGCTTCATCTTGTGTGAACACAAAGTGTCATTTTTTTTCTGAATTTAATGTCACCATCAATGACAGACTTACTTCTTTCAGATCCTGCAATGTCACTATTTGATCTTAGAGCAGGAGCTTCCTATCATAGTCCAAAAGCCTTGAGGGGATGCTGAGGTAGGCAGACCTAGTGTAAATCCAGCTGTACGAGTAATAGCAGTGACCTTGAGTGAATGGCATAACTTTTCTATACATAGGTTTATGAAATTAGATAAATTGGATGAAGCATATATATTTCATAAATTGCTTAATAATGTTACCTATTGCTATTTTTATTGTCTTATTATTTACATTTCTAATCATATAGCCAGAGCTAGAACTTAGATTCCCTGATAGTCTCTGAGAATGGTCCTCTGTTCTATTATACTAAGAGACTCTGAATTACAGCCCGTGTGCCAAATCCAGCCAACCACCTGTTTTATAAATCAAGTTTTATTGGAACACATGCATGCCTGTGTGTTGATATATTTAGTCTATGGCTGCTTTTGTGCTATGATGGCAGAATTGAGGAACTATGTGACAGAGACTGTATGGCCCATAAAACCTTAAATATTTACTATCTGGACCTTCACAGAAAGTTTTCTGGCACTGAAGGGATAAAGGATGTTCTAGAATAAGACCAACATAGCAGCAGAAGTAAGTTCTAAGGACAGAGATTTTGACATCATGAAGACTTAGAAATTGCTCAAACTTAGGGGTGAAAAGACAGTGGCTCAGGTCTCACCCTTTGTCTCCATAGCTGAGGAACACCAGGCAAATTTATAATGATAAATTTCTTTCTCTGTAAATGAGATAATAAGAAAACCCAGAGTACATATTGGTAGTGAGGATTAAATTAAATAATTTATATTCAAACCCTGTATAAATATTCAAGGCCTCTACACATTTATTCATTCATTCATGGGACAAGACACTGGACCATACACAGAGGACTGAAGGTAAGAAAATCATCTCTGGCCTAAACATATAGCTTATCTTCTGGCTTGAAAGACAGGCTACTTGATGCAAGGTGTGTTTCCTAATTAATCCATCTTTTCAGTAACTTTTTAAGATATCCAGTTTCAGTAGGCACTATAGGAAAATGTTTATATTTTAATTCTGCCTTTGGCTCAGCCTGGGTCAGAGATATTAAGTTATACCTGTCAGTATTTAGTTGATTATTTGCTTTTACTCAAACATTGGATCAGCTGAGTCCTTCAAAAGAAACACACTCACAGAATTAGACAAGTTGTCTGGTGAATGTGACACACGCAGAGATGCTCACAGGATGATTTAAGCCTTTGTACATTTACAAAACAAAGTTCAGTCAAGCAAAATGGTGCTCTGTAAGAAAACCCACAGACCAAATACAAATGCACATCAATCTGGCATAGAATTATAAAACCTAACTAAGAAAAGAAAGTACATATCATCAGATATTTTTCTGTTACTTTTTGCTTTTTCATTTAGGTAGCATTACTTTCTAGAAAATTACAAAGAATAAGCAAAAAATAACTTTGATTTAAAACATTCACCTCCAAATCACATTTCAGCTGAGTGATAAAGAACTGCTTGTTTGTTCTAATTCTAGGCCAGTGTCCCATGACACTTTCATATATCAATTTATCTATAGTAAATATGTATTAAAAAATGAGTCCATCTTTCCTCACTAATTTTATTAATGTTTCTTTTTCTTGATTTTTCACAGCACTATGGAAATACTAATAATGTGTTAAAGATTTATAATCTAGTATAAGAACTACCAGTTTCCCTATTAAGAGGGCATCACTTTCTTAAGAACTAAAAATGCTATCAGATGCTGGTCAGTCTATAGGCGTGTCTCCCAAGTCAGTCATCTGACCATGGTTTTTACGCCCTGTGCACAAAAGGGACATTTAGTATGAAAGCAGTAAATGAAAACTAGAGGCTGTTGTCAAATTGTCAGCCATTGTGCTCATATTAATAACCACTGCAGCTGTCTGAGGCTCAAATTAGCATCTTTGAAACAAGTTAAACACTTCTAGCACTATTTAGAGCCATTCCAAAGAGAACAACAAAAGTTTATATTGAGATTTTTGCTAGATGGCCTTTAAAATAAAAATCTCTTCAGAAACCTAAACTACCCTTTTTCTGAGATTCCATTATGAGGTTATCTGATCCTCATTTCCAATTAACTAAATATTCCAAAAGCTGGATTCATAGCCCCATTAGTTTATGTTCATATGCTCACATGAACTCATGTAAATTATTATAATTTAAAAATGGAAAAGAGCTTTTCCTAGGTCAGGAACACTTCTCACTTATCAAATACCTCAAATAGAGCAGTATTATTCTTGACTGCTCACTCTGGCACTTGAGGAAAATAATTATATCCAGCACAGACAACAATCCAGGTTGGAGCCAGGTGGCTATATCTCTCTGAATCTCCTGTGTTGAGGAATGGACCAGCATCCTTCCAAAGGAACTGTTCCAAATGTACACTAATTGCAGAAAAAAAATGAGTCCATCTTGGGATTTGAGAAGACCTATGACTTGATACAGATGAGCTGGCAATGAGTAAGTCAGTCATCGTGTCAACTGCCCCAGAGGGGCCTGACAGCACTGATTTCAAGCTATACTGCTCAGATTCTTCAAGTCCCTCTCGGGACTTATATACAAGAAATTTGCTGTGCTAAGCTCCTGAAATAAGCTTTCTATTCTGAACAGTGGTAAGACACAGCCCAATACCTGGGAGCAGATAAATTTACCAAATAAGGAGGGACAGCTAAACATTTTAGTTCAAATGGCAAGTCCATTTACCCTCTGATCATTTCAATCTAACTCTTTAAATCCTAAGCAATTAAGTATGTGCTGTCCCACTATTCCCTTGGATTTACATTATTGAAAACCCCCATACCTACTACTAGAATTCAGAAGTCCAGGGTTCTAATCTTGATTCTGCCCTCATTACCCTGCCTGCCTTATTGGTGGGTATTAGAAGAACAGGTGGGAAATATATCCCCATTCCAGTCATAGCTACACAAATGTCATCCCATCCTTAGAACAATGCTATGAGATAAATTTTATTACACTATTTTTACAGATGAAGAAAATGATCCTTGAAAAATTATGTAACTTGTCTCAAATCATAACAGCCATGACATGAAAAGCTGAGATTTAAATCCAGGCTTTTTCAGTATAAATCTAAGTCTGTTTGCTCCTATATTAAGTTGCTTCTAAATTTACACTAATATTTTAAAGAATCCTAAGACTTAAATGTCTTACATAAATTTAGCAGATGACTTGAATGCTTTCACTTGAGGGGCCCTAACTTTCTTGTGGGAGAGAAGCTTCTATTCATTTCCTTGAAACCAAGGGGTGGTGCTCACAGAAGCTGGTGAGTAGAGCAAATGAGAGGGCAGTGCTTCTCCTGCGTGAAATACCCTGGGATTTCCAACAAGGTCAGACAGAACAGTAGTGAAGAAGATGGTAATGTCAACTGGTTTGGAGAGCTTCTATCCAGGTTGCAAAGTTCACTGGTAGCTCCACGTTTCTTCATTGAGAAGCCCTGACTTGCTGCAAGGAGAGGCTTGAGAATTTTATGGAACACTAGTGGAAATTTTTTTGAGGAGGACCTTTTCTTGGGACCCCTTAAGTCTCAATATGTAGGAAATCTCCAATTCTTAATAGGTAATGCCAAAATGATTGCAGTCTAAGACTTTTGAGTAATTCATCCCATAATATATCCCATTCATACCCTTAGATATAACTAAAGTACTTAGTTATATGTTTTCCTCCTTTCTCATACAGTTCAATCATCTTCCTTCTTATTTTCCAACAGACTTTTTTTTAGACTCAATAGCACAACTCTATGGCCATAGAGATATATGAGTCAATCCCAGAAGCCAGCTTACTCAGCCCTCTGTGTGCATCAGCACAGAGACCCCAATTCAAGTAATGGCTCCCTCACTTCTTAGCAGCTGTTTACGGCCTTATTTTTGAGAAGGGGAAAGCTGCCATGCAAAATGGCTCCTTTCCTTTGTAACATTGGCTCCACAGCCAAAGTCAGTGAAATGCTTTTCATGTTCTCCCGTTTCTGGGAAACTTCCTTTACTTTTGATAAATAAGAAAACAAGATAACTCTGGACCACAACTTGTAGAGTGGAGCTAGAAGGTAATAAAATACCATCCATTCATTCAGAAACATAAGAAATTTACATATTGCATAAAATTAATTCATTTGGACTAAATGGCAAAGGAACTGAAATCCTGTTTCAGGATATCCCCTTTCCCCTCTTCCCCAACTTTGCAACCTGGATAGAAGCTCTCCAAACCAGTAAACCCCCTAACCCTATCACATCTCCCTTAAATATAGCAACAAAATCTACAGCGCGCATATGAAGATCCCTTTAAAATGAGCTGGTTTAGTAAAATTCCCATGATGCTATAGAAACCATCTTTGAGCACTATTAAGGTAAAGAGAAATCCCCAGGTCTGGCCAGGTATGGGAGGCATGAGGTCTTCTCCTTAGTGAGAATAACATATCTTGATCTAATTTAGAGCCCTTAGCTTCCCCAGCCCTTCTGATTTTGCTATCTGTTGTACCTAGCCTCACTCCCTCCTTAATACCTCTTTTTCTCCTCTCTTCTGTATGAATTTATCTCTAGGATTCTGATTCTAGATCCTGACAACCAGATCCTAAAGGCTATCTTCATTGGTAACTTGGAATTACAATCGTCCACTGAAAATGTATCATGCCTACAATTCCCAGTGGAAATAAAAGTTCATTGAGTAAGAACTCAGTCTATTTCTACTCAATGACCAAATAGCAAACTTGTTTCTTTGTTTTGAATATTTACATGACTTAAAAGCAGTTGGATTGAAATCGGACTTGAGGAATTTTCTTACAATAATTTCTTTTTAACAGGAAGAAAAAGATCAAAATGTTCCTAAGAAATCCCAAGAGGCCACTTAGCCTGCCTCTCTAGTATTTTGTGCTTTCTCAAACTGATATTCAGGTACTAGGAGCAGAACACACTGATGGCTCTCTGAAGCCAAATAACTTCTTATGCTCAAATAAGTATTCCAGTGTGTGGGGAGGAAGAAGCTCTAAAATGAGCTGTCTTTATGTACTTTGATTGCTATTGTTTTTTCTCTACAAACTGGCCATTTGCTTCCAGAGCATCTGTCTTGTCAGTGTAATTTAATGCCTATCAGTCTGGTGATGGAAAAAGTGATGAGGTGTCACCATCACTTGCTTCTTAACTATACTTTTACCAAGTGAAAGTGCAACTCTAAAAAGAATAATGTATATGTTTGTAAATGAAAAGGTAGGAAAAATGGATCTCAAAACTGTGACCACTGCTGGTCTTATGGGTAAAATCGCTTTAAACAAAATGAAAGCAGCTTTACACAAAGTGTCTGTAGTGGGCTGAACTGTGTTCCCCAAAAAGATATGTTGAAGTGCTAATCCCTGGCACATGTGAATACGACCTTATCTGGAAAGAGGGTCTTTGTAGATGTAATCAAGTTTAGATTTTAATCAAGATTAAATCATATTGATTTAGGATGGGCCTTAAATCCAATGTCTTGTGTCATGGATGAACATCATTTCAAGTGACCAACTTAACTAAGTTTACCATCAAAAAATGGATGCAGTAATAGCTTTGATTTTCATGTAAATCCTCCCAATTTCACAGGGTTGTTTATGCAAAATCCAAGGAGCCTACACAAGTTCTCTGCTTAGTCCAAGCCTCCTTGATTATGGAACCCTCTGTTCCATTATCCTTCCCTAGTCAGCACATGATCCCTATATCTGATCCCTCCCTCCCTGATTGTACTTTAAATGGATCTCCCAATAGATCAGAGCTTTCAGACTTAAAGTGTGCATAAAAATCAACTCAGAAGTTAATAATATGAAAATTTATGGGCCCTGTGCTCAAAGATTCTGGAGTGAGTTTGCAGTAAAGAATTCAGCATTTCCCTTTTAACCTTTCTTCCCCCTTTTTCTTTCATGATTTTCTCTTATCTCTCTACCTTTTTCTCTTTCCCTTCAGCCTAGCCTAATAGGAGACTCAAATGAGTTTGGAGAATAACAAAAATGAAACTCACAAACACCACATATTTCTATTCATAAGTAGCATTGAACATCCCCCCCCCCAATAATATATATATATATATATAGAGAGAGAGAGAGAGAGAGAGAGAGCAGAGCAAAGTCCTGAGATTCTTGGATCTAGTTGCACAGGAGAAACATCTGGGGAACATTTAGCATTTACCAATGCCTGGGCCCATCCCAGACCACTTTGATCAGAACCACTGGTGGAAAAGCTAGGGCACTGGTAAATTTTACTAGCACCCCAAGTGATTCCCCACGTAATGGTCAGGCAGGTTAAGAATTCTTGGAGTAATCAAAGGATATATAAGCATAAAAATGGGTTCACCATGTGCCCCTACGTTCCTCACAAGAATGTTTACAGCGTGGTAACTATGAAAAGCTGCTGAGGAGTAAGAAATCCACCAAGGCTGAGAAACTCTCTGAAAAGAGTTCTCAGGGGTTTATCTGCTTCCCCTCCCCCAATTATATCAACACCTAGAAGCATTATAAGCTGCCAGAAAGCAAGGATTGTGCTTTCAGCAAGCCATGGGCCCCAGGTCTAATTTCTGGGGCTCTGGTCTTGACATTTTGCTATTCTGTACTGAGGCCATCTCTCCTGCTGTATGTCTGTGTTGACAGATTATACAACCTCTTGTACAACTGGACTTGAGGATTTTCTATTCAAATGTCCTTAAGGATTTTCTAGTAACATTTCTGGCTATGACATACAACTATCTTTTTCATCAGCTCCTTTTTACTCTCAGAGATGTACATTAAAGAGCAGCCACAAGCTATTCACTCTGCCTGTCTAAAATTTAACAGATTATGCTTCTAATAAATTATTCTTTATTATAATGAATTTAAGTGGAGAGAGAAGTAATCATTCCTAGTCCCTCCCATTTTCCTGAAAACCTGTTGAGATTTTGCCAAAGAGAAGAAAGACCTTGGAGGTGTGAAATGGTCAAAACAGAGATAATGTTTTACATTTCTAATGGCTGCACAGTATTTCACTATATACATCTACCAAGTTTATTTAACCAGCACCCTACTGACAGACATAGGTTGTTTCTTTTTTTGTTTTGTTTTTTAAGATTTTATTTATTTATTCATCAGGGACAGAGAGAGAGAGAGTCAGAGACACAGACAGAAGGAGAACCAGGCTCCATGTAGGGAGCCCGACGTGAGACTCGATCCTAGGTCTCCAGGATCACGCCCTGAGCCAAAGGAAGATGCTCACCTGCTGAACCACCCAGGGATCCCAAGGTTGTTTCAATCTTTTACCATTATGAACAATTGTGGAATGAATGTTTCTATACTTTCTACAATTATGTACTAGACATATGTGTAGATTGTGGGACAAATTCTTAGAAGTGACATTTCTGAGGTAAAGAGATCTGTATTTATAATTTTGAAAGATACTACAAACTACCTTCCACAGAATTGTGTTCATTATTCTACCACTAATGTCTGAAAAGGATTCCTCATAGCCTCATTATTGCAATGCACCATCAAATTAGTTTATCTTTGCAACTCTGGTGAGTAAAGATGGAGTATCACTGTAGTTCTCACTTGCATTTCTTTCATGATCAGTGAGATTGGACATCTTTTCATGTGCTTAAGAAGTCTATTTTCCTATGAACTATTTCTTCATGTTTTTCCGGATTTTTTCCATTGAATTTTTATTTTTTTTTCTCGTACCTACTAGTTAATAAATGAGGAAAATGAGTGTTGCCTATGATGGAGGATGCAAATTCTTTTTTTCAAGTGTCCATTTAACATTATTTTTGCTGTTTTTTTCTTGCAGATTAGAAGATTTATTTCAATAAATATATTGACAGTTTCTATGATTTCTGCATTTTGTGTCATACCTAGTAAAGCCTTCATCTCCCTGCAAATTAGATAAATGATAGATAGATAGATAGGTAGATAGATAGATCTGTATCTCTATATATTTTTTCTTTTAACACTTCTTATTTCTTTTTCTTTTTCTATTTTTTAAATGTTTGCTGAACATTTCTTTTTTCCACTGATAAACAATATCACTTTTATCACATGCTAAATTGTATTTGGGTCTATTTTTTGACTGTATTTTAGTCCATTAGTTTGTCTCTCTATTTTAATTACTATCTTTTCATAGTTTGCAATCTGAAAGAATTAGGCCTACCTCATTACTCTTCTATTTGATTATATTTCCTGGTCATTAGTACACCCTTGTTTTTCCATATGAACTTACCATCAACCTATCTAGTTCTTAAAAAAAGTCCTAAAGGCATTCTGATCACATTATATTAAATGTATTCATTAAAATAAGGGAAATTGATATATTTATGATGAATCTTTCCAAAAGCAAGGTATTTTCATTTGTTCAGGTCATATTTTGTATCTTTCATTAAGATTTACAAATATTCTTCACAAAAATCTTGCACATTTCTTGTTTAAGCCTAATTTTTAGTTATTTCATGGGCTTGGAGTCTTTTTATTCTTTGATGTATTGAAAGAGATCACTTCTCTCCTTATAAAATCTAACTTGCTGGTATTTGCATGTATAAAACATTGATTTTTGTATATTAAATTTGCATTCAGCATTCTTATTTTCCAGGAAAGACAAATGGCCTCAAAACATGGCAGTATAAAAAGTCACTAGGGGAAGGAGAAAATGGAAAGACATGTCTACCAACTCAAGAAAAAAAGATTTTTCCTTTCCACCTTGAATCTTAGAAGTATTGTTTTATTATTTTTTTGAGGTATTGTTTTAGAATCAAGGCGAGGAAATTTGATGGTGATCATATTTGACAAACTGAAAACATAAATTCAAAATCCAAATTCTAAAAGGGTTTAGATAAAATCATAGATTATAGTTCAGTAATCAAAAAGGTAATGTAAAATGCTTAGCCTTGCATTCAAAGCCTTCCCTTGGAAGCTTCCTGGTCCTCTCATCAACTAATATTCCTCAGAACCCAGGTATGACCTCCCATACCAGTCATGAAGGTCTCCATCCTGTGACTATACCCACCACCACTGTTTGCCATGCCCACAAAATTTAACTTCCTTACCATTGCTCATGGTACCATGACTAGAACTTGATTGTGCTGTGTCCTGTCAATTCCAAGTCTTATTTTCTCTTTGAAAATTGACATCTCCTCCATGAAGCAGTCGTGCCATCAATGACTATAGTCTTCTCTCTGATATTGCATATTAATGGTGGAATTTGTCTCCAAATAATTGCCATATTTTGGAGTTAGGCATCCAATTTTCAACTTCCAGCTATGCCATTTACTGATTCTGTCATCTTAAGTTCATTAGCTTCTCAGAGCCTTGGTGTTCTCTATATGATGAAGGTAATAATTTGTAATCCGCTTCTCACTCATGGCTATTACCAGGATTAAGTGCACTTTAAAATATTATATAAACTCTGAAGTGGTATCAAAATATCAAATATCAGAGGTAAGGAATCACCTACAGACAAAGACATCACTTTACAAAGAGAAAGAAACAGAGCCCTTTTTCTCTTGCTCTAGTAGGTATTCACAAAGGGGACAGAAAAAAGAATAATGTTCTCCTTTTGTGATCCAATGAACAGGGTCAGTCAGAATAGCAGCTAGGCTTGATCACAAGTGCTAGTGCTAAATGATCTTGAATGCCTGCCTGCCCAAATGCTATATTCAGGAGTCTGCACACCTATCTGCATAGAAAGAGCAGAAAGTTATGGTCACAAGAAGGAGAAATGGTAGGATAAATGCCACATGTCTGCTTCTTGTCCCTCGGCTTTGGGATGCCATCATCGGAAAGTAAGGAGCTGACCTGCTACCACTATTGACCCTATGATTTTTTTTCCAGTCTCTCTTTGTCATTAGCCTGTGTCTTAAATCTGATTTGAATTTCACTTGTTCCTTTAATGTCTGAATATATAGGACACTCCCTTGGGGAACTCATTTCAATGGATGCACTTCAGTCATGTCAACAATTATCTATTGTTCTTACACTGTGTAGAACACTCTGTGCTGGGGGCATGGGAAAACCAATAGCATTTATTGAATACCTCCTACATGCCAGGCTTATATCAAGGCACTCCATGAACTTTTCCATTTCACCCAAAAAAAGCTCTGCCCATTTTACAGATGAGGAAACTGAAATTATTCGAGTCAAAATTTTGCCATGGACTTGCAGAGTTCTTTCATTACAATATAATGTCTAACCCTCAAGGGTCCTCTATCTATTCATCTGCTGCAAATGGAGGAGCTCTTTGACCATTATGTCATCTGACATACAAATCCTTTACCTACTAACAGATTTCACTAACCTGAAATCCTTAAAACCTTCCATTTGGGAGAGTTAATCTTTCTATTGCCTTCACACAAAGAGACTTTCAATTCAGAACAAACCTTAGGAACTTTGCAAGATTACCCAATGATCTAAATTTATGCTGCAAGAGCTGCTGTTATTTTATTTACAGCACTCTGGATCTCAAGCTCCTTAGTTTCATTACTCCCAATTAAGCTTATGTATGCTCACAAAGCATCATTACATGATTTAATGACAGAGTATTTTGAATTAATTATAAGACGACATTTTATAACATATTCTAGGTAGCTTACTAAAATTGAAATTGCTTTTTATAGATGCACAAATGAGGGTGGCTGTTATTGGAGTTCCATTTCTGAAAATTATCCCCTACTTTAAGTAAAATGTACATGTTTCTATATGTATGTTTTTAGAATTCCATGATTTTACATGTATTTACTTGCCCTCAGTAAACATTTAACTGGAAAGAGAAGCCTGCATGTCTCTCCTTCATGAACCTGAGTAGCCTGAATAAATTAAAGCATATTCAGACATTTATTAATTACTTTCTTTTTGCTTGTTATTGGTGATGGATGAGGTTAAAGGTAGATCATCATTCCTCAACAGCCACAACTACATTTGAGGTAGGGAGGTTATTAAGGCTCTCAAAAAACAGAGGGATTTATATTTTAGCTGGAGTTAATTCCATGGTGAATCAAGTGAAAAAAATACTCAGCTCTCCCTGAGAAAAATAGCTCTCCCTGAGGCAAATGAGGTTACCATGACCTCTCCCAAAGTACTAAGTAGTTCCTGGAAGTATAATTTCATGTAACATTTTATTATACTTTACTCCCAGAAGTGCTTTTCTCTCAAGACTGTGAAAGCAGGCTTCCCCAGTCCTTCTATTCTCTCCCCTCCAGCCCCATTTCTGGGTCTAACCCTATATTGCAAGTGGTCATTGCTCTCATATTCCCCACCTCCAGCCCCCAGTCTACCTCTACCCCAACCTCCCTTTCCCCCTTTCTGGAACTAGTCCTCTAAGGTTTATTCTGCATCCTAACCCCACAATCAAAACTCACCTGTCCTATATCCCATTCTTTCATGGTTTTCTCTAACAGAAAATCCAATCAACAAAATGCTAAGTATAGATTGCCGATGATAAATCAATGTGTTACATTTCAACAAATAATTGTAAGTCAAAAAATATACATCAATGATGTGCTAGAGGAAAGCAAAGATGAATGAGAAGTTGCCTTGTTCTTCTTATCAGGTTTTTTAGTTGAAATAACAAAAATGACATCATAAAATGTGATCATCTGCTCACTCTTAACTTCATATGAATTTGACTCAGGGTGTCTGGGTGGCTCAGATGGTTAAGCATCGCCTTTGGCTCAGGTCATGATCTCAACTTTCTGGGATCAAGCCCATTATCGGGCTCCCTGCTCAGTGCAGAGTCTGCTTGTCCCTCTTCCTCTGCCCCTCCCCCCTGCTTGTGCATGCTTTCTCTCTCTCTCTCTCTCTCTCTCTCTCTCTCTCTCTTGCTCTGCTTGTGCTCTCTCTCAAATAAATAAAATCTTAAAAAAAATGAATTTGACTCTCCAAAATTAAATCTTCCTTGAAAGGACAATAGTCAGCTACCAGAGGGTTATTTGAAATAATATGCTGCCAATTCTGAATGTAATTACCAAAAGATATAGCTGCTATCGTTGGAGGAGCAGAGATTTTGGTACATCTGGATAGATATGGACTCAAATCTAGCCTTGATGGATGGCTAATATTAGCTAACTCAGCAAATGTTTCTACATCTCAGATTCCCCATCTGCATGAAGGGGATAAAATCCCATACCCCATAGATTAAATAGACAAGATTAAATGACAAGTAGAATACTTTATGCAAAGGCAGCATCTTAAATAAATGTAAAGTTTCCCAAGGTCAACCTTTTTTTCCCAATCACTTCCTTGTATGTTTATTTACACAATAGAAAGCTATATATATATATTTTTTTAAACTCTGCTTCCTATAGGTGACCAAAGATGCATATGTTGGCAATCTTCCAATCAAAAAATCATTAAGTCTCTTACAGCAGAACAGCTGTTATTCTGTGAAATTCTTTGAACCCATAAATACCAGCACTAGATGGTAACTATAGAATGTCATCTTATAACAATAGAATGCCAGCACTCTAGCTCTCTTCTAGGTGAATCTAGAACTGGGCAGCTCTCTGCATTTAAGTAGAAAGATAGATCAAGGCCATGTTGCTGTAACTTATTTTTTTTAAGGTTTTATTTATTTATTCATGAGAGAGAGAGGGAGAAGAAGGCTCCATGCATTGGGAGCCTGACGTTGGACTCGACTCCGTGTCTCCAAGATCACGCCCTGGGCTGAAGGTGGCGCTAAACCACTGAGCCACCCGGGCTGTCTTGAATAAAGACTAGGCTTGGAGCTTTTGGATACATTCTCAATGACCACATGACCATATATGTTAGGTGGGGGGTGACTACTTTTCCAAGGCATTTCAGGACATAGACCTGCTGTGTCATTGTACTATCTAAAGAGCTTACCAGCGATTGGTAGAATCTGGTCGAATTCCATTTCAGCTCCTTATTATCTAGGAGCAAGTTGTTGAAAATTCTCAAGGCTCAGTTACCACGTTGGGAGAGTAATAATTACATCATGGGTTGTTATGGAAATTGACAAAGTGATTAGGTGGTTAGAGGACAAAATGAACCTGTCTAAGGCAGGAAGTACAACCCTGGCACATAAGAACTCAGAAAATTCTGGCTTCCTTCTATCTAGCCCTAATTTGAGATTCAAGATCTATCTTACCTTAGCCCAGTTAACTTCCATCTGTTGATATAATGCTAAAGGTAGCAGGATATCCCCAGAAAAAATATACAAGGCAACAAAATGTGACCAATTTGCTGATTCTTTCCGACACAGCCTCACCTGACTCACTCCCATAGTTCATTTAAATTTTTGTGTATATGCCCCCTCCTCAGAAATAATCTTCCCTGACCATCCCATCTAAAGCAGCTTCCCTCTATGTCACTCTTTATCTCTTTACTGTTCTTACATTACTTTATAGCATTTATCATTGCCTGAAACAATATTACACATGTATTTATTTATTACTTGCCTCCACCCAA
This sequence comes from Vulpes vulpes, assembly GCF_048418805.1. Taxonomy (NCBI): domain Eukaryota; kingdom Metazoa; phylum Chordata; class Mammalia; order Carnivora; family Canidae; genus Vulpes; species Vulpes vulpes. Next base: position 70,770,643 of record NC_132783.1, on the reverse strand, counting down.
CTAATATGTAGGCTCAGTAAAGGCAGAGCATTTGTCCATCTTGTTCACTGCTGTTCTCCCAGCCTCACATTTAGAATAGTGCCTAGAGAGGACACTTAGGTGGCTCAGTCAGTTACATGTCTGCCTTCGGTTCAGTTCATTGATCCCAGGGTCCTGGGATGGAGCCCCGCATTGGGCTCCCTGCTCAGTGGCGAGTCTGCTTCTCCCTCTCCCTCTGTGATCTCTCTCACTTTCAATCTCTATCAAATAAATAAATAAAATCTTAAAAAAAAAAAGAATAGTGCCTAGATATACTTGACATGTGCTCAATAGCTATTTGTTGAATAAATGAATAAAGGATGTTTCAAATTCCATGGTCTTAATTTTCTTCCCTCAAAGCTTTTTTTATAACAAGAACCATCATTTATTAAACATTAACTCTATCCTTTGACACTGTATGGATATATAATTTAACCTTTTGAACATCCCCTGTGAGATAGGAACAATTATTATTCCCTAATATAGGTAAGTTTAGAAAGGTTAAGTAACTTGCCCAAAAGCAGACATGCAGATGGGATTCATTCTACATTATTGGACTATAGAGTAGTCTGTATCTCTAATTTCTTCTTTCATCCCCTCATGCTTTTACAATTAAATTCTACTGTATTTGAACTGCCTCTCTATTTCATGTCAATATGCAAACACTTGTGGGAATGGGTAACATTAAACTGTTTTCAGTCATTTACTTTTTTTGCTGAGTGTCAACAAAAAAAATAGGGTTGGGTAGAAATAGACTTTAGAGCTCTGAGTACCTAAGACGAGAAATCTTAGAACCAGGATAGCAGATATAACTAATGAGATATTGCCTCATTTTGCCAAAGGTTACTTCCCCTTGTAAATCATTCCACATTCAGAGTTCTCTAATCCTTAATGCTGAGATATTTTCCTTTTGCAATTTAACATCTCTAAGACAGCACTCTCTGAGGGATTGTGGTTTGACAATATCTCCCTCGTGTGTAAAAGAATTCAACCAGGTACAAGATGGGAAATCGACAGAGGTTTTATGTAGTGTATGTTTTTTGGGAGGAGGATTGTTTTTTGTTTTGTTTTACTTTACTCTAGAGTAATTTCTTCTTATTTAGTGAGAGTCCAGAAAGGGGTACTGGCTGATTGGATTTGAATATCACCTGTGCAGTCATAACTCTCAGTAGTTCTTTGTAGGATAGAACACAGCCAGCATGTCACTGTTACACCAGCAGATAGGACACAGATGTTTAGTAAAAGGAAAGTACAAAAATTACAAGATACCATATAAGTAGGGAGGAAAACTGCTTCCATGTTGCAATTTAAGAAGTACCACAGGCTATTTGTTTAAAACTATCAGCCTTAAGTCTTAGTTGAGATTCCCCCATTAGTGTTATTTCACTTCTAGGAAAAGACTGTCTCCAGAAACCTTTCTTGCTTGAGAAGGCAGAAAGGGCACATTAAGCTTGGATTAGCTGGGAGTTGCCATAGTAACTAGAGGCAAGGCCCTAGGGGGAATGAAACACTGGGCAGGTAAGTTTTGATGAGAAGGAAAAGGGACAGAGTGAGTGGTTACACAGGTGGCACCATAATTGGTAGTCCTGGGCAGCCATGGGGCAGTCATCTATAAAACAAAAACTTACTACTCATTTTAATGAGGTACAATCTTAAATTTCTCCATCACAAAGTTGCCTGTTGCTTACCCTTGAAATGATTAGCTTTCACTTTAACAATGCATTTTTTTTTTAATTCTTAGCCCTCCTCACTCTCTAGTCCATTTCTAAAACAAATTTAATTTTCCCAAACAACAACAACCAAAAAAATTAGGATCTACCTCCAGCAAAGACAATTGGCCAGATACCAAGATCTTTCTTATTATGTTCCCAGATATTTATCTGGGTTAATAGATTATAGGAGGGAATAGATTGCAGTTCATATGAAAAAGTAAATCTCATAAAAAGTCCTTATCTTTCAAATGAAGGTTTCCAATGCAAAAAAAAAATCTTAGAAACATAACATCTTAGAGCAGGGAGGAATCTTAAAGGTCTTCCAATTCCATCTCCTCCTCTTGTAGAAAAGAGTGCTGAGAGTCAAAGAGGTTAATTATGTCCTCTAACCACCTAATCACTCTGTCATTTCTAATTATTGCTAAGAAAAAAAAACACAGGAATTCCCAGTGCCCTCCATTTGTGTGCACTGAAAAATCAGTTTGCATATCAGCAGAAAATGTCAGCATCAAGACCAAGGATGCTCAATTTGTTCATAATAAAAGCAATAAGGGCTGATATGTATTGAGTACTTAGAATATGCTGAGAATGGGACTAAATGCTTTACAATCTGTTTCTCATTTGACCTCTAAATAGTCCTATAAAATATGTTTACCCCATCTTACAGATGAGAACATCAGAGAAATCAAAGAGAAACTAGGTAACTGGTTCACAGTCAAATAACTAGTAAAGAATAGATTCAAGCCATTGCTCCTTACCATAATACTAAGCCATTTCTTCTGGCTATTTCCATGTCTCACTTTTCCTGTAAGAATCAGAGATCAATAATCAACTATATTTATGAGCTTAATGCCTCCTTCTGAGAGCTAGTTCATCCCCAAGGAAAGTCATCCAATTCCAGCCAACTAACCATATTCCTAAGAATCTACTTTTTAAAAAATAACTCTTTCTGATTATAAATGTAAATAATATTCAATATGTGAAATTTAAAAACAAGACAAGGAAAAATGAGAAAATTAAAATCTTCTGTAATTATACCAAGAATCACATGCAAAGAAATCTATTTTTTCTTTCATTTTAAAGACCACTTTGTTTTTTGCAAAAAATCAGCAGTAAGTCTCTAGTATTTTCTACATGTGTTATTTTTCATGTAGTGAATGAACACTAGCAAGATTTCTTTAATTCATCAATTTAATCAGCTAGGATCTATTGCTTGAATGTCTGTCTTGTGTCAGATATTTAGCTAGTTGCTAGAACTTACTGATGGTGGAAGACAGGCCCAGTCCTAGCCTCATGGAACCTCATGGAAAGCTGTTTCTCTGAAGGGAGTTTTCAATGTATTTCACCTTAATTAAGCTAAAAAAAAAAATACCAATGCTTTTATCCATATGTCTAACTGAAGTAATTCCTTCCCTCAATGTGATAAATGGAGAACTAATATAAAGACAGGTCTCATAGCCTGGTAACTGACACAGAGCAATAAAAAATTACTTTAAATTGCAAATCTTATAGTACTTTTATCATGGGAAACATAGTTCACAGCCAGGCTGGGATTTTAGGCATTTCCCACCTCAAACATTTTTCCTATCCTGGGTGTTAAATTGGCAGCCTTATATGTACAGGGATTAGGAATGGGTCCTTGTACTCGGGATTCCTTTAACATGGACAATATTTGCCATTAGTCAAACACTGTTGAAGTTGATTGAAATGTGTGACTAAAATTCACCCTAAATGTCACATGATTGGAACTTCTTTCCTAAGAACAGGTATTTATCAGAATGATGCCACCAGATACCTAACAGTTGTAGGCATGGAGAGAACATTTCATAAATTAGGCAGGGGTTCTGCCTTAGTTTCTTATTTCTGCTGTTAAAAAATGTCATAATAGATTATATCTGAGAGAGCCTGGGAAGATGGTGGAGTAGGAGGACATAAGATCAACTTGTCCTATATTTACAACTAGATATCTCTCACATCCAAGTAAATAAACCAGAGAGCAATCCAAGGATTGGCGGAACAAACTCCACAACTAAATATAGAGAAGAAGCTGCATTGGAGAGGTTAGGAAGGGCAGAAATAGTGGTCAGGAGCTGCCTACAGGTTGGAGGGAGCTGCAGACATAGAGTGGAAACACCAGGGAGCCCACATGAGGAAAAAGAATCCCCATAACATCTGGTCTTAAACACCAGACAAGCTAAATTCCATGGGTTTGTATAACCACCAGGACCAGGAGCCTGGAGCTTTAAAAATTCAGCTGACTTAGCACTGGATGACTTGGGAGAGCCAATGATAGCCAGGTCTCTGCCCTTAAAGAGCCTGAGGAGAAGTAACACAGAAGCAACAGTTTCCACAATGGAAGGAAGACCTGTTTATACTGATTTCAGAACATATTGGGGATACTTCTCCAGGAACAAAGTAGCTGGCAGATGCCTCTTTACTTCCTTACCTCACATCATAAACACAGAGCCACCTGTAGAAGGCAGCCCTGCACAGACACTTGCTACCTAACCTGCTAGCAGTCCTAACCTGCCCACAAGTTCTCCTGAGGACTCACCTACTCCAAGCCTGTTGGCCTCACCCCAAGGCTCAGGGAAAATTTTGTTAATGTTGTGTACACCTCACCCCACCACTACCTCTATGTGTACCATACATCAGGGGATCCGGCCTAGGACTAAAGCTCAGTGCAAACTTTGCTAATACCACACACACACTCAGCCACCACATGCACAGACATCCCCCACCCTAGCCATCCCACTGTGCCCAGCCATTGCACACACAGTTGCCGCAAGTCATGCCCAGCCACTGCAAGCACAGACACTGCATGCCCCTGGCCATCCACAACTGCCACACACAGTATTCCACCACAGGTTGCCACCACACTTCAAGGGATCAAGCTTAGGACTAGTGACTCAGAGAAAACTTTGCTAACATTTCCACCTTGCCCACAAAGCCTTCCAGTGATGGGAAATATACTGGTTTGTGGGTGTAGTGAGAATTCTTTCTTTTTCTTCCTTCTTTGAATTAATGGACATCAAATGTATCCATAGGTAGAGGTGCCTGGGTGGCTCAGTCAGTTTAGTGTCTGACTTTGACCCAGCTCCTGGTCTCAGGGTCCTGAGATCCAGCCCTGCAATGGGCTCCCTGCTCAGGGAAGAGCCTGTTTCTCCCTCTCCCTCTGTCTGCTCCCTCCTGCCACTCATGCTCTTACTCTCTCTGTCTCAAATAAATAAATAAATAAATAAATAAATAAATAAATAAAATCTTTAAAAAAAAAAACTGTCACTGAGCAGGTGACAGTCCCTCAGAGCCAGCCTATGTAGTTCTCACTAACATCACAGAGTGTAAGCACAGCCAACAACAGGCAGAAAGTCAGTGCAAATGGATTGAAAGGAAGAGCAAATCAGATACCATAGCAAGATGCAAGCAGCACACACACAGGAGATTTCTCTGAAGTGCTAGGTTCTGGTTAACAGGAGACACAGTACTGCAGGGCACCACAGGACCTCTCCTGCATAAAGCCACTATTTTCAAGAGCAAAAAATGTGGCTCTTTTCCTAATATACACAACTAGATATAGAGAGGTAAACAAAATGAGGAGACAGAGAAATATGTCCCAAATGAAAGAACAGACAAAATCAACAGGAAATCTAAGCAATATGCTTAATACAGAATTTAAAGTAATGATCATAAAGATACTCACTGGACTTCAGAAAAAGACAAGAGTGGAGGACATAAGTGATGTCCTTGACAAAGAGATAAAAAAATAGCATATCAGAGATGAAGAACTCAATAAATGAAATTAAAAATACAATAAATGGAATAAATAGGCTGTATTACTGTAGGCTACAGTAAGCAGAGGAGTGTAACATTGACGTGGAAGATAGAGTAATGGAAAACAATCAGGTTCAATAAGTAAGAGACAAATACTGCATAATGAGAATAGACTTAGGGAACTCATTGACTCCATCAATAACAACATTCACATTCTAGGAATCCCAGAGGGAGAAGAGAAAGGAAAGTGGAGTGCACTGGGGGCAGAAAATGTGTTTAAAGAAGTAAGAGCTGAAAAATTCCCAAATGGAGGAGGAGAACAGAGATCCAGATTCAGGAGACATAGGATCCCCCAACAAATTCAACCCAAAGTGGTCTATCCACACCAAGACATATAGTAATTAAAATGGTAAAACGTAGTAATAAAGAAAGAATTTTAAAGGTTTCAAGAGAAGAGAGTTACATACAAACAAAAGCACATAAAAGGTGAGCAGCTGATTTTTCAGCAAAAAGTTCATCATGATGTATTCAAAGTGTTTAAAGGGAAGAATCTGCAGCCAAGAATACTTTATTTAGCAAGGCTATCATTTAGAATAGAAGAAGAGATAAAGAATTTCCCAGAGAAACAAAAGTTAAAGAAGTTCGTGACCACTAAACCAGCCCTATAAGAAATCTTTAGGGGGACTCTGTGAGTGGAAAAAAAGCCATAAGTGAGAGTAAGAAAAATAGGAAGCACAAAAGCAAAAAATAAAAAAAAAATAAAATGAATATGTGTGCAAAAATCAGTCAAGAGAAGCACAGAATAAAAGGATGCAAAATATAATACCAAATATCTGAAAATAGAGGGGAGAAGAGTAAAAAATAAGTTCAGAATTAAGTGACTGACAGTTTAATATAGACTGCTATATACAGATGTTATATATAAACTGAATGGTAACCACAAAACAAAAAACAGTAATAGATATGCAAAAAATAAATAGTAAGGAATCCAAGTATAACATTAAAAAACAGCAAAGGGAGCAAAAGGAAAAGAGAGAGAAGAAAGAATTAGAGAAAAACGACAAAACCACAAAACAAGTTTAAAAATTGGCAATAAATATATATTTATCAATAATTACTTTGTATGTAACTGGACTAAATGCTCCAATCAAAAGATACAGGGCGACAGAATGGATAAAAAAAAAAGACCCATCCATATGCTGCCTATAAGGGATTCATTTTAGACCTAAAGACACCGCAGATTGAAAGAGGTGATACAGAAAGATTTATCAGGCAAATCAGTGTCAAAAGAAAGCCAGAGTAGCAATACTTACATCAGACAAATTAAACTTAAAAGAAAGTCCATAAAAAGTGGCAAAGAAGGACACTATATAATCATAAAAGGGACAATCCAACAAGAAGATATAACATTTTTAAATATTTATGAACCCAGCATGGGAGCACCCAAATACATAAAACAATAATAAAGGAACTAATCCATATTAATAAATAATAGTAGATTTTAGCGCCCTTCTTACATTGATGGGCAGATGATCCAAACAGAAAATAAATAAGGAAACAGTAGCTTTGAATAACACACTGGAGTAGATAGATTTAACAGATATAATCAGAGCATTCCATCCTAACACAGCAGAATACACATTTTTTTCAAGTGCACATGGAACATTTTCTGCAATACATCACATATTAGACCACAAAACAAGCCTCAACAAATTCAAAGACACTGAAGTCATACCATGCATCTTTTCCGACCATAACACTATGATATTAGAAGTCAATCACAAGAAAAAAATATGGAAAGACTGCAAATATATGGAGTTTAAATAATATACTACTAAGTAATGACCAGGTCAAGCAAGAAATCAAAAAATACATAGAAACAAATGAAAATAAAAACACAATGGTCCAAAACTTTTGGGATGCAGGAAAGCAGTTTTAAATTTATAGCAATATAGGCCTACCATCCTTTAGAAGCATGAAAAATCTCAAATAAACAACTTAGCTTTAACCCTAAAGGAGCTAGAAAAAGAAGAACAAAAAAATTTGCAAAACCAGCAGCAGGAAGGAAATAATAAATATTAGAGCAGAAATAAATGAAATAGAAACTAAAAACAAACAATAGAATGATCAGTGAAACCAGAAGCTGGTTCTTTGAAAAGATCGACAAAACTGATAATCTGCTAAACAGATTCACCAGAGAGAGGAAAGAAAAAGAAAGAAAAGAAAAAGAAAGAAAGAAAGAAAGAAAGAAAGAAAGAAAGAAAGAAACAAAGAAGAAGAAAGAGAAAGGACTCAAAATTATAAATGAAAGGGGAGAAATAATAACTGACACCACAAAAATACAAACAACTGTAAGAGAATATTATGAAAAACTATATGCCAACAAATTAGATATACCAGAAGAAATGGGTAAATTCCTAGAAACATAATCTGACAAAACTGAAGCAGGAAGAAATGGAAAATTTGAATGGATGATTACCAGCAAGGAGACTGAGTCCGTAATCAAAAAAGTCCCAACAAACAAAACTCCAGGACCAGATGCCTTCACAGGCAAATTCTACCAAATATTTAAAGAGGAGTTAATACTTATTTCATTCATACTTATTTCATTCAAACAATTTCAAAATAGAAGAAAAATTTCCAAATTCATTCTGTGAGGTTAGCATTACCCTGATACCAAAATCAAATAAAGATACCACAAAAAAAAAGAAGAAAGAAAGAAAGAAAGAAAGAAAGAAAGAAAGAAAGAAAGAAATTATAGGCCAATATTTCTGATAAATAGATGCAGAAAAAGTATTTGATGAAGTACAACACCTATTCATGATAAAAGCCTTCAACAAGTAGGTGTAGGGGGAACATAACTTAATGTAATAAAGGCCATATATCAAAAACTCACAGTGAACATCATATTCCAAGGGGAAAAACCAAGAGCTTTCTCCCTAAGATCAGGAATAAGACAAGGATGTCCATGCACCACTTTTATTCAACATAGTACTGGAAGTCCTAACCACAGCAATTAGACAACAAAAAGAAATAAAAGACATCCAAATCAGTAAGGAAGAAGTAAAACTTTCACTATTTGCAGATGACATGATACCATATGGAAAACCTGAAAGACTCCACCAAGAAAGTACTAGAACTGATAAATGAATTCAGTAAAGTCATAGGGTACAAAATCAATGTGCAGAAATATGTTGCATTTCTATACACTAATAATGACAAATGGAAAGAAAAATTAAGAGAATAATCCCATTTATAATTGCACCAAAAACAAGATACCTAGGAATAAACCTATCCAAAGAGGTAAAAGATCTGTACCCTAAAAAATATAAATGATGAAGGAAAATGAAGACAACACAAAGAAATAGAAAGACATTCCATCTCGTGGATTGGAAGAACAAATATTGTTAAAATATCTATACTACCCAAAGCAATCTACAAATTTAATGCAATCCCCATCAAAATATCAACAGCATTTTTCTCAGAACTAGAACCAACAAAAAAGCCCAAAATTTATATGGAACCAGAAAAACCCTCGACATCCAAAGCAATTTTGAAAAAGAAAGTCAAAGCTGGAGGTATCACCATTCCAGACTCTAAGTTATATTACAAAGCCATAGTAATCAAAACAATATGGTTGGCATAAAAATAGACACATTGATCAATGGAGCAGAATGGAAAATCCAAAAACGAACCCACAACTATATGGTCAATGAATCTTTAATAAAGCAGGAAAGGGGGATCCCTGGGTGGCTCAGCGGTTTAGTGCCTGCCTTCGGCCCAGGGCGTGATCCTGGAGTCCCAGAATCAAGTCCCACATCAGGTTCCCTGCATGGAGCCTGCTTCTCCCTCTGCCTGTGTCTCTGCCTCTCTCTCTGTGTGTGTGTCTCTCATGAATAAATAAATAAAATCTTAAAAAAAAAAAAAGCAGGAAAGAATATCCAGTAGGAAAAAGACAGTCTCTTCAACAAATGGTGTTGAGAAAACTTATCAGCTACGTACAAGAGAAGACAACTCAACCACTTTCTTACACCATACACAAAAATAAACTTTCAAATGGATTAAAGTCCAAAATATGAGACCTGAACCATAAAAATCCTAGGAGAGTACAGGCAGTAATATCTCTGACATTGGCTATAGATACTTTTTTCTAGATATGTCTCCTGAGGCAAGAGAAAAGAAAGCAAAACTAAACTATTGGGACTACATCAAAATAAAAAGGTTCTGTACAGTGAAGGAAACAATCAACAAAACAAAAAGGCAACATATGGAATGGGAAAAGATATTTGCAAATGACACATCTGATAAAGGGTTGGTATCCAAAATATTTAAAGAACTCATACAACTCAATACCAAAAAAATCCCCAAATAATTCGATTAAAAATGGGCGGAAGACACGAACAGACATTTCTCCAAAGACATCCAGGACAACAGACACATGAAAAGATTCTCAACATCGCTCATCATCAGGGAAATGCCAATCAAAACTACAATGAGATATCACCTCACAACTGTCAGGATATCAAAAATCAAAAACTCAAGAAACAAGTGTGGATGAGGATGTAGAAAAAAGAAGCCCTCATGCACTGTTGGTGGGAATCCATGGTGGTGCAGCCACGCTGAAAAAACAATATGGATTCCTCAAAAAGTTAAAAGTAGAACTAATGATCCAATGATCATTATGATCCAATAATCACATTATTTTGTATTTACTACCCCCCAAAATACTAAAACACTAATTCAAACACCCCTATGTTTATAGAAGCATTATTTACAATGGCCAAATTATAGAAGCAGCCCAAACAGACTGACTGTCTGATGGTTGCCAGAAGGGTTGTGGGTGGGAGGATGGGTTAAAGAGGTGATGGGGATTAAGGAGTACACTTTTGATGAGCACTGGGTAGATGTAAGGAATTGTTGAATCACTAGATTGTACAGTTAAAACTAATAAACCACTATATATTAACTATACTTGAATTAAAATAAAACAATAAAAATAAATAGGTTGCATTATATCTTTTTAAAAAATTGCATCAAGTTTAGTACCTTATAACAACACATACTATTCTCTTACAGCTTTGGAGGTCAGAAGTGTAAAGTGGGTCTGCTGAACTATGTTCCTTCTGGAGGCTGTGGGGGAGAATATCTCATTACCTTTGCCAGCTTCTAGAGGCTACCCACATCCCTTGACCCATGGTCCCAGGTTACTCTAACATCTTCTTCCAGTATCACACCTCCTTCATTAACTGTGGTTTTCCCATTGCCCTCTTATTAGGACCCTTGGGATTACACTGGACCCACTTAGATAATCCAAGATAATTTCACCATTTTAAGAACCTTAAATTAATGACCCTGTGAAGTTCCTTTTAGCGTGTACAGGGAGCGGGGATTAGGAGCTGGTTGTCTTTAGGAGGTCCATTATTTGGCTTATCTATCATACGTTCTAGAGATAAACTTAAGTATTTCACATTTTTGTCAAGTGGGGCTGTCTGCAAAAAAGATTTGAGTCCCTCTCACATTCTTTTCCTTTGTTTCTCTCCTCAGTCCCCCTTCTTTCCTTCCACTCATCTCTGTATTCAAGGACTGAGTCATCCTCTCTGGGCATTTCCTTCCTCCCACAGGCAGCAAGACATTGGAGGCAGAGTTTTGTTCTAGCTACTCTTTCTTATTTATTGCACCATAACTCTTACTAGTGTTTGAGAAGCCCAAGGACCCAATGCATAATTGGATTTCTGCTCAAAATTACCTATATCAGATCTTTAAAAGTAGACTTATTCAGTGAATATTTATTTTAGCCATATGGCAAATTTCTGGTTGCTTAATTTTGGGAAGATGAACCCAAGTACTGGGATCTGTTTCATTTTCAGAGGATGAACTTAAGAACAAAGGTGTGTAGGCATTTTAGTCACTGAGGCAAGGCCATAGAAGAGCATTTCAATGCAACGTGAATCAACTTGGCCAATTCCATAGGACCTAGAGGACTTAGGGGAAAAAATAGCATTGCTGACCTATTTTGCCTTCCCTTTTAGGCTGAAATCTTCTTAGCAGAAGATGATAAAGCAAAAATTATTATATTGAGGTTATTACATTGATGTCAGTGGTGACAGTGTCCCTACAGAAGGAAAAGCATCCCAAAGTAGAGATGATAAATAGGAGGTACACGTAGTACCCATAGCATCCGACATCCAAACAGACATTACCAATCAGTCAGGCAGTTTCCTCTGTAGAGCCTGGATCTGGCCTTAAAATGCTTCCTGTCTAAAATAAATAAATAAATAAATAAAAATAAAAATAAAAATAAAATAAAATAAAATGCTTCCTGTCTTAATGCTTCAGCCAACCACTGCCACTCAACTAGAGCTGGCAAGCAAAAGGAATTCTATCTTATGTCCCTGCATTAGAGAGTCAATGCCGTCCTCTGTCCAGGCATTAAGGAAAAACCCTCCTCCTGCAATCCAGCAATAAAACACTCTGAGGCCTAGAAAACCACTTGAGTTCAATTTCTGGAGATGGCAAAATCCTGGGAAAGACTGGTTCAGAAGTGAAGCAGATGCTCCACCTCCCTAGTTTCTGTTTGGAGACTTTGGATAGGGACCTTGTTATATCACATTCTTCAGTTCCTCCAGTAGGGATCCTAAATAAGTGCTTCTTCCCTTTCCCTTCCAATGGGACTTCTGTCCTTTGAGTTCCTGCACAAAATGTATGGCCCTGCCCCCAATTTCTGCTTTTCCTTCCTTAGTTATGTGGCTCTCTTCCTCTTTCCTCAAACCAGAATCCTGTTGCCCCCAAGAGCATTGTCCCCAGGGAGTACTTGGCAGTACTGTCAAATTCTTCAAAGGCATGGAGGGGAGAGAAACACAGGCTCATCCTTCCCTGTCTTTTTCCACTCACAATAAGCAGCCTTAGAGGTTATCAAACCCCCTGCCGTGCTTTGACAGTTATTCATCGATTAAAGCCTCTGATTGCCTGGCATAATTTTAGATTGTACTAATACTTGGTGAACAGGGTTCCTCAACTGTTTGCAGGCACTAGCTTGTTTTTACACCAAGGCTCCCTAGGGAAGAGGAGAAACCCAGCTTATTCAAACAGCTCAGGTGAGTCAGCCACAGCTGAGCCTGGGAGGAGGGGGGAACCCAGCAAGTGCTGCTGTGCGCTTGCTTTTTATTAAGAGAAAATTATTTATACAGATGACACCCCAAAATTTTCTCCAGGATCCCAGGAAGATTTTTTGCTTTGGACGAGGGCCATCTGGAGCCTGCAAAATCCTGGAAGAACCTCAATCAAAAGAGCAGATCTCTTCAATCTCCGGATTTCATTTCAATGCCTTTCTCTGCCCCAAGCAATAATCAAGCTGCGCGCTCTGCAGCGAAGCTCAGTCTTGCAGCCTCGCGTCTCAGTCGCTGCCTTGGGAGGAGGCTTTTCAGCTTGGATACAAGCAGACCGATTGCCTTCCTCGCAAGGTTCCCGCGCAGGGACGCCCACCTGAGGCCGGCTCTGGGGCTGCTGGTGCGGCAGCTTCGTGGGGTAGCGCCCGGATTCCCGGGGGCGCAGGCGATGCGCGGGGACTCGGCTCGCGGGCCGCCGCCGCTGCCCAGTGCCCTGCGCCGGCCCAGGCGGAGAAAGCAGCCCGCAGCCGCCGAGCGAAGAGCGCCTGCGTGGAGGAGGCTGCGAACCTCCAGCAGAGGAGGTTAGGGGGATGCTACGAAGGCTCTCCAAGCTGGGTGATCTGTGACTCAGCAGGGATCAACGGCAGAGACCTCCTGGGTGGGAGTCTAGAAGCCCAGGCCCTGCGCTGACACAGTTAACACGGCAGTAACGCTTCCGGGCTACCTAGTTCTCATTTAGAAAATCCTGGGTGCTAAATCTTTATTTTTAAAATTAACTGTCATTTTTGTTTTAAGAACGGTTTGAAAAAATAAAAAGCACAAAGGAATATAATTATGTACAAACCTTCCAGCCAAAAGAGATCATTGTTAACATTTTGTCATGTTTGTTTCAAGAACTGTTTTTAAAATATAAATGAAGCAAAGCTAGATGAGATGGACACCCCTCTTAGTCCCTTCCTTCTGGCTCCCTAACCTTATCTCCTCCCCCAGTGGCAACTACCTGAAAGAAATTAAAGCAAGTCCTTCTAATCTCCTTGAAGATTTTTACCCAAACATAAACAATAGAGAGAATATACAATATTGGGAGTGCATTTTATAACTTGTATCCTCCTGCACTTCTGTTATGTGTCGGGTTTTTCTCCCACTACATCCTGTGATATTTTGTTTTGTGTAGAGATCTAGTTCATTCATCTTAAACATTGTTTGGCATTGGGTTAGGTAATTTGTAAGCCCTTGCCTGGTCTTAACACCAAGCCAGTGGTTCTTAAGCTGCACATTAGAATGGCCTGAGTCACTTTTAAAATGCAAATGCCCAGGCACTATTCTCAGAGAGTCTAAGGTCATCAGTCTAGAGATGGGCCTGGTCATTTACCTTGAGATTCTGTGATGCCAGGAATAGTGTTGGGTGACTTCTATGCCTCTCCTGATAGATTAAAAGCAATTTTACATCTTTAAAGAATTATACCAAACAAAATGATTTTGCTAGTGGAACTCCCTGAAATCTGCTGATATCTGTGTCTGAGGGATGGCAAGAGTCTCTCTCCCTTCATCTTACTGCTAAAAAATAAAATAAATAAAAAATAAATGGTGTTTATAGGCTCTAGCAATGGACAGGCTGGCCTTCACCTTTGTTCCCTGGCAGAAATGGAGATGTTCCCTTTGAGAGGACTAACTGGGAAAGGACCCATCAGGTAACAGAGAAAACCTGACAGTGAAGTGTGTAAAGAATCGCTCTCTTTTCATAATGCTGCAGGATGACAAGGAGGAAACTCCTGCTAGGTAATTCTGCAGAAAGTCTTCCAGACAACCACTCCTCTCCCTTCCCCAATTTCTATTTTTGCCAGGCTCAGCCTCCACACAGAAAGGTATTTATTAAACTGCCACTTGTACCTTCTCTTGAGAGAGCAATCATGGAAACCTGGCCCTACCCTCTAAGGACAGTCTATGGACAGAATGCAGGCACTAAGATGACCTTGATGGTATTTTATAACTTGGTTCTTTCCCTTTTTGCCATTCTTTATGTCAGCCAAAGGAAATTATCTGGAAAGAATGACCCAATAAGGTACAGTTCAAATTTCTGTCCTTGTGTAATACAATGAACAGATATTTACCTAGTGCTTATTAGGTGCCAGCCACAATGCTAGATAATGGGGATCCCATGGCCCAATAATCACACTTTTTCCTCCAGTTTGGGATATAGGCCATGAACAACTAAACAGTATGTATAATTTATGCCACAGCAGAGGGAAACACAGAATGTTTTGGAAAAGCAAAGGCCAGAGAGAAATCAACTTGGTCTTGGAGTCTCAGGAGTATTTCCTAGAGCAAATCCTATGATACACAGCATCATCTGGAAGGCTTGTTAAAATGCAAACTACTGACCCTTACCCTAGAGCTTCTGATTTGCATTTCTAAGGTGTTTTCAGATGCTGCTGATGCTGCTGATCTGGAGAGCACACTTTGAGAACCACAGTCCTAAAGTAGCTAAAGCTATTCAGACCAGCATCATGGGCCTCACCTGGGAACTTGTTAGAAATGTGGAAGTTCAAGTCTCACCCCAGATGGACTGAGTCAGAATCTACATCAAAATCTTTAGTTGACACCTATGCACATTCAAATGTGAGAAACACCTCTCTAAACTGCTAGCTCCCCAATTTGGCTGCACATTGGAATCATCTGGGTAATTTTTTTTTTAAATGCTGGTGGCTGGCTTCCATCCTGAGATGCTGGTTTGATTGGCATAGAGTATGAAAAGCTCCTGCGGGTGATAAAGATGATTCTAATATACAGCAAATTTTGAGAAACAGTGGCCTAAGCTAAATGTAGCCTGAGTAGGAGTTAGCCCTACAATGAAAGGCAGGAAGAATGTTATAGAAAATAAAATGTGCAACGGCTCAGTGGCAGAGAGAAAAAGTAGGTTCAGTGAATGGAAAGGAGTTTGGTGAGCTCAGAATATGGTGGTAGAGGAGAGACCAACTTTGACATTAGAAGGCTACAGAGGCCAGTGGTGGAAGACTCCAGAACCTGTCCAGGGTGTTTGGGTTTTCTTTCAAGGGCAGACACACTCAGATTTGCATTATAACAGTGATCAGTCTGTTGGCTGTGTGAGAACAATGTGCCCTGTGTGAAAGCTGGGATTTCTTTGATTATAAAGAAACATATATTATTGCTCTTACCAGAATGTATTCCTGTCAGGAAACATTACTTTTTAAACTGAAGATGGAGGCAAAAGGATAGGGGCAGTGACAAGGAAAACCAATACTGATATGTAGCAGAATATGTTACCCCAATATATGCTACTTTGGCATGAGGATTATTTTGAGCAATTGAAAAACAGCAGATACAAGAAAAGCTCTCGAACCTCTCCCTATTTGCCTAAAAACAGGACATAAATGTGTAGAAGTGTCCCCTCCTTCCCTCTCTACCAAGAACAGAAACTAATCAACAGAGACTACTCTAGACTCTAATCAGCCCAGAGACAGCACCAAAGGAAACTATACAACAAACCTTATGAAAACTAGCCCTAATTCACCATTAGTCTCCCCATATATTTGCCTTCTCACAATTTGCCACCCCTGGAAGCACAAAGCCCTATTTCTCTGTCTTTCCCCTTCTCTAAAGATGTCACATCCCTCTATTAAGATGTTTCATAAGGCCAAGTACTACGGCTTATCCCGAGTATGCCTTGTGTAAGCATGATGTTTCTGTTTGTTTTCTCTTCCTAAGATGTGTTTTGTCAGTCTAACTTAGAGGGTCCTGGCCAGAAAAGCTAAAATGTGTAAAGGAGAAAGATTTTTTTCCATCCCCTACAGTATCGACCAATGTAGAAGACTTCATTTTGACGCTTTGGCTTCCATCATTCAGTTTAACCAATATTTGCCTGAGCGCTGTGTACCAAGCCTCATGCTGGTGCAGTGGGAACAGAATCCAGATGTCTGATGCTCTCTCTTTGCAAAGAATCACAAGGTGGGAATTCCAATAAGCAAGTGATTTTTCCAAAGAGCATTAGTTTTAGTCTGGTTGAAGATTTGACAGTGCTGTTAAATGGGAGGATTCTGTGCCATCCAACTCCACTTAAGCCCTCAGCTAACTCATCAAATGGCCCCATTCATACTGCAGCTGCAGGATTCCTGAGGTCATGCCAGTGGGCACCAGGAATGCAAACGAGGGCTCAGTCTTGGCTTCTGACACCCTGTGAGCTTTGAGGAAGAACAAGGAGGCATTTGTCAGGGGAAAGCCCACAAAGACACCACAGGAGAGGGCATTGAATGCCCCAAGGGATTCCAGGCCAAATGCAAAAAGCTGGTGTAATCTCTGCCACCACAGTTTGTCTGACCTCACCAGCTCACTGGCTGTAGAAGCAGCTGATGGTCCTGTGACCAAAACTATTCTCCTGAGCCATCAATTCCTCAAGAAGAGAAATGAGAAACTGAAATGGACTACCATTGCACATTCTCTCTAGTTTGTTGTATGTAGAAATGTCTAATTCCTCTGTATAATTCTTATTGTGGACTCTGTTTAGCTATTTAACTTATCCTTTTTCAGGACAAAAAAATTAAAAAATCGTAGTCTCAGAAGAAACAAGGTCAACATAGCCTAAGATATGGGATACCTCTAGCAACGTTCTGGGCTACTACCTGAACTTCACCATCCCCCCTAATATGTATTAGACATGCATAATGTTTCCATTACCTAAACTTTTAATATTTTTCATATCTTTTTATCTGCTTGAAAATGCCTATTTCCCAAGGCTTCTGAACAGATTGAGTTGGCAGTTCAAATGATCTGCCAAATGATCAACACTTGATCTTATTTGTATTCTGAGATTGTCAAGCATAAACTGGGTTTGCAAGGAGGCAAACACAATTGGTTGATGGAGCTCTTGCCATAAATGTCACAGGGGAAAAAGCACACGTGCATGGTCTGTGCTCAGATGGCATCCCGTGGAGGGCAAAGGCAAGGCAGCTTTAAGTCACTGTGCAAATTATGACACTGTGTGTCAGGATGTCAGAGGGGTGAAAAAATGAAGATTTGAATTTATAAGGTAAATATATGAAAAGAAAAGGACATACCAGGTTTGGGACAAATTTACCACAAAGATCTATTTCAGAAGAAATTTGTTCAGAAAATATAGGCACCAAATTTAGGTACTCTTGGCTCAAAAGGCAATGAGAGAAAAACATTTTTCTATTTGGCAAGGCACATGGCAGGTGAAAAGTGGGGATGGCAGATGAAGTTTACGTCCAAGGAATTAGCAAGATAGTCAAGGAGGCCACAGGAAAGTTTTGAGGCACCAGACAAACATCTTCTGGAAAAAATACTGTAAGAAAGACTTAAATGGTTGCCTGATAATGAGAAAAGTTGTTGCTCTCCTGAACTACATCTGTTCATAGGTTAGTAGCAGCAGTGGGAAGAAGTTATCTCTGTGATGTGTTACGGACAGTGTAAAATCATATCTCACAGTATTTCCATAAAGATGATGATTCTTAGAAAACTTAGAGGCACAGCTGGTTCTATTAGCAAGTGAGCAAGAAGTGACCAGAGCATGGATCTTACAAATACTTAGGAGTTCTCCATATCTGGCTTCACATTCCTACCACAGTGTCAGAGGGGCTACTAACAATGCATCGAATTTACAAAGTGCTTTCACTTTATTAAGCACCTCCACATGGTTTTCTACATTTGGACCTTACCACTCTGTAAGGCATGGACAGGAACGTTTTTAATCTGTGTTTTATAGATGAGGACATTGAAGCTGAAAGACATTGACCCCTGCCCAAGGTCATAGAGCTAGGATTTAAGTTTTATCTTCCAATTCCTCTTTCTATTGTGCTGCTGGGCAGATAGACAGGACATGGTGGCTAGCTAGAAAAGGGTGGCACTAGCAGTGCCTTTTAGACCCCCTCCGCATGATGACATTTATGACATTTAACATTACATATCTAGAGACTTTCTGAGCAAAACACTTCAGGCCAAGAAGGAGAAAATTTAGAAGATGTATGTTTCATATGGAAGCAACATTTATTTTGGCTAAAAGAAGCAGGAGATCAGACACGCATGGGGAATTTCAACAGACACATAGGGTCCAGGA
This sequence comes from Vulpes vulpes, assembly GCF_048418805.1. Taxonomy (NCBI): domain Eukaryota; kingdom Metazoa; phylum Chordata; class Mammalia; order Carnivora; family Canidae; genus Vulpes; species Vulpes vulpes. Next base: position 70,751,945 of record NC_132783.1, on the reverse strand, counting down.
TTGTGTGTGTATATGAAACAAATGGCCAAAAAAACAGATCTTAGACTGTGGATTGTTTTAGAGAAAGGATTATATCCAATGGGTCCCACCTAAGGCTCAAAGTCCAATACATAATTTAGTCAAGAGTAATCGGAGGATTGTATTTTACTGTTTCTTCTCAGAGGAATTGATTTTTCTGAAAGTATCCATGTCAGCAAAATAAGGAATTCCTGAGGATGCAACTAAACTCTTGTTTCTTGTTTTTTTTAAAGATATTTATTTATTTATTTATTTATGAGCTACAATGATAGAGTACAAGCAGGGGGAGCTGCAGAGGGAGAGGCAGAAGCAGGCTCCCCACTGAGCAAGGAACCCCTTGCTTGATCCCAGGAACCAGGATCATGACCTGAGTCAAAGGCAGATGCTTAACCAACTAAGCCACCCAGGTACCCTTACACTGTCATTTCTTTTTTTTTTTTTAATATTTTATTTATTTATTCATGAGAGACACAGAAGGAGAGGCAGAGACACAGGCAGAAGGAGAAGCAGGCTCCACGCAGGGAGCCCGACATGGGACTCGATCCCAGGTCTCCAGGACCACGCCCAGGGCTGAAGGCGGCGCTAAACCGCTGAGCCACCGGGGCTGCCCCTACACTGTCATTTCTTATTCTCCTTGTTTCTCCTGCTTGCTTTACTACACACAGTGGAGGAAACTGGACCTCACTGGTAATTAGGGAAAGTGGGTTCAGGCACAGCTCTAGCAGGTCTGTGTCACAACTCCTGTGTGACCTTCGGTCTCTTTGGATTTGGTTCAATTCCATGAAAACTGAGAAAGACTTCTTAAAATAAGTCCCTCCTAGTTCTAACATTTTGTCAGCTTTGGTGGAACAACAGATAGAAAATGGCTCTTTTGGTTCATCTAGTATCTGACCTTTCAAAGTCATCTTGTCAATAACTGTGCCCCCATTTTATCCATACAGGGGTGCCTGGGCAGATGCAGAGAAAACACCATGTTCTCCACAGTTCTGTTGGGGAAGTGCCTCACTCTTCATTTCTACTTTGTTAGAAGCTGCCCAGTGCTGCTTCTTCCCCATCTCCTCAGCATTTCAGTGACAATAACTGATATAAGTTCATCATTTTTCAGGTAAGAAGTGAAGCCTCTTAGGCTCTTTTTTGGAATCTTACCTTGGACTTCTTGAAGACCATGACTTGGGATTAATAATATGGGCTATACCAGAGATTATTTTTTTTACTACTATTACTATTTTATGTATTGGATTGCTAACAGTTCACTTTTTATATAAATTACAGTAGATGCAATTGTATTTTGTGGGTGGAATAAGAAGGAAAGTGGAGTTTAATTAATGCACTAAGAATTCTACATAACTTGAGATGGCACATGGTTGTGTGTAAAACATGAGAAAGAAGGTCATTTTCATGTCTCTTCCAGAGAAAAAACTGTTTTTCAATGAATGATATCATCCATACTTACTTTTAAAGGTTCAGGCCAGGAAGAAAAGAAGAGTGATATGGAGAAGAGGGCATTTTGACACACCAGTGATTCAGGCTGACCCTAAGCAAGATGATTCTAGTTAAAATGGGTTTGAAGCCATTTGGCTGAGCTACTGACAGGTCTCTATTTTTACCATCTCTAGCATATTTTCTACCTAGGAGTGGGGGCATAGCTGAGTTGATAAAATAAGTAGCCTTGTGAATTTTATGTGTGAGTATATACAAAACTACAATAATATGACTGCATCTAGAACACAAATATTTATGAATGCTAATAAAACTGTCTAAGACTCTGGGCTCATATCCTCAAATAAATCCTTATTATATTTATAGTAATCTACAGTTAAACGTATGGTTAGATCAAGCAAGGACATAGGTAAAAATAAATGGCTGTCCATTGTATTCTGCCAAATGTATCTAGGTCCTGAAAATAAATAGCTCTTGATTTTTTCACTGGGTGGTTTAAGAATATCACTATACTATGAGCTAAATGAGAAATCTCCAGTAGCCCCAAAGCATCCCTGATTTCTCACACACATAATTTGCATTATGTAAATGTGCTTAGCTCCACATGAAGGCCGTGAGAAAAGGAATCGTTGACTTTGGAGTTTGCATGCTTTAAAGCAAATGTCTAGGCACACAAATCTCACTATTATGGGCATTTAAGACAGAACTAGGGGAGGGAGCAGTACATGAATTAGTCACTTGAGTTCACAGATTCAATTTTATCTACGTTTTTCATGAGAACTCCAAGGCTCACAGTGGATCACAAATGTAACTTTCCTTCTAAAATTAAGTGATAGCCAGTCTTCAGCCTGTAATTCTTTAAAATCTAATACGTGTCTTAGTTTTACAGCCAGAAAATCCATAATGACATGTTACTTGTTCCCTCTGCTGCGTAAAAACACTCCAAGAACTAATTCACAGTGTCATTTGCTAAGCGGCTATGTTATTGAAGGGCTGAGATTTTCAGAGAAAAACAATTGCTTAATTGATACAGAGACATGATGAGTAAGGGGCTAACAGTTTAATGAAGGGTGGCACAGGCCTCTTCAGCCACGATGTTGCAAATACTTGCAGTGAAAGTGGCACTCCCCCTGTCTGGCACACAGGTAGCTATGATTAGTGTTAAGGAAAATAAGGCCAATGCTACCAGACATGATAGTGGTTGTTACATCCCTTTGACAAGCTAATTGCTGCCCTATTGGGTGCTGGCTACGAGGGATAGATTAGTAGATCCCAGAAATGCAGTGAATATTCTTTTGATGTAAACTGATCCACGCCAGTTTTGATTTTCAGACCTCCAACTTCCTCTCCTCCCCTATCTCACAGTCAAAATAAGCCTGTTTCCTTTTTAATGTTGGACCAAACCACCAAGCTAACTAAGCTGATCAAACTGCCCTTGCCAACATCATGGGGAAATCAAGAATTCTGTGAGACTGGTTTACTCCTTTTCATGGCCTAGAGGGCCCACTGAAATCTAGCATCCTCATCTCGTAATGTGCTCTGTCTGGTTCTATGCCACAGTTATTCTGGCATCTTTTAGCTCCTGGAATGTTCTTCACCTTCTCTTGTCTATGAATCTTCATATATGCTGTTCTTCCTGGACCACTCCTTGCCTTGATTAAATTTCTTGTTAAACCAAACTTAAATTACTCTCAGATATCCAGTACTTCACTGAGGAAGTTATTCTTGACACCCTTTTCCCTATAGCACTTGTCTTTACTATGTAGTTCTCTGTAGACTTTCACCACAATGACAATTACTTGTTCAATGGCATGTGTGTCCCTCTGGAGGATAAGCTTCCTAAGTGCTGGAACTGTATTTTTTATGCTTATTTCTGTATCCTTGGAACTTATCCCAGGCCCTGTAACACAGTGGATTCAACAAATAGTTGTTGAATAAATTCATAAATGAGAGTAAGAGAAGAAATACATGATTTACTCCAATGGATCTATTGCTTTTCAAAGCATAGCTTGAAAGGATGGCAATTGTGCAAGTGTGGAGCCCTCATCAGGTTTAATGGAAACAGACAATCTTTGCCTAGGAGTTCTAGTCCTTTGCCTAGGAACTTTCTAGATTAAGAACGATTTTTTTAATGATTATTATACTCTACCTACCTTGATAAGCTCCATCACCATGGAGAGAGACTACCAATATCACAGTACCTATGTATTTCAGACAATAATGCAAGTCTGCCATCTACTGGTGATATGGGGTAGTACTGTGAATCCTAGGACAAGACATTTTGATTTTCTCTGGAATTTCCTGGATTGTGAAAGCTGGAAGGGCTTAGATTCCAACACACCCAAACATTTCATTTTTCCAAAGGGAAAGCCATTTCCCATGATGTGTATATGATCACCCAGGGCTATATAGGCAGTTAGTGGAAGGACTAAACTCTAACCTAGGCTTCCTGACAAAATCAAGTGCTTTTTTGTTCTTAATCATAATTCTGGATGGTAACAATTACATCTGGTCAACAATGTATACTTCTTCCAAAGGAAAATGGAACAAATGAGACATGTTCCAGGTTATACACCAGGAATCTCTCAGCCCCTTGTATAAAGCTCCTCACATTCCAGAAAGCAAAAAAAATCTCATTTTCTACTTTCTGTCCAAGAATTTCCTGGATCTGAAGATAGCTGTATGGGATTGTGTGGGAAAGACTAGACTCACAAAACTTGGAATTTCACACCAAAAATTTAGGCAAAGGCATGGTGCAGGATGTGTTTTGCATGCCATTGGATTGCCTGCCATCAGCAAGACTCCGAGGGATTAGAAACACACCAGAAGTTTGTGTTCCAAGACACTGTGATCTTTAATGGAAAAACTGACAAACCATAACTGAAAGAACTAGGAACTGCCATTCTAATCATAATAGACAGGATTGGTGTGAAACCTTCCAGAAAGGCCTCCTTTGTGTACCTGGCAAAATTGGCTACAGAAACACTAGGTTTTCCAATATATACACATTTTTTTTTTAGTAACCCCATGGGACTAGATTTAACCATAGTCATCTTTTTATTAAAGTGTCGTTTTCATGGAAACATGCTTCTTAACATTCCTGGGATCAGTGCAGAGTCATAACCAACCAAACATCCCAGTACCTGCCAGAAGAGTTTTGCCTTTCCCTAACAATTCTCAGAACTGAGCACTTCAGGGGCTGGACTTCTGAAACAAAAGAAAAAAGATGTGGCTGTTTAAAAGTTCTCACTGGATATTTCAGAAAATTTCCCTGGCTCTGAATGTACTTTTTAAAATCTTCTTTACTCAAGATAGTACCACCAGCAATGAACATGTTCAGGCGGTCATTTTGTTCCATTAAGTTGGAAAAGTAACACCTTTACTTCATACTCTTAGAACAAACCTTATAAGGAAAATAGCACAGTGTTCTGAATGGGTTAAGGAATAATTGAGGTACTATTTTGGTCCATTCATGGTTGAGACTAAAAAAAAAATCTTCCCTTTGGGGAAAGAAAACACCAAGGGAAATTTCAATATTCACTTAATTAGTCCTCCCTTGTAACAGTCTCTCCTCCAGTCTCAAGTATTAATGTGGGGAACAATGCTCATCCTACTCCATCCCTCTACATAACCTCTCAACACAGTGCCCACCAACAAGGGAAATGGCACTGTCCTGATGACACAATTATAGAGCACTGCATTGAGGTACTGGAGACCTTTGGTCCTCAGAGAAGGAAAGGAGAATGTGACCCAGAATTTCAGTGTATGAGTTATGTGAAGACCAATAGGTATATATGCGTGCCCAATGCAGGTGAAGGTTCTGATGACTTAACCATTACTATCACTCCAGAGTTCTTAGATTCTCTGGACTCCAAATTATCGGAATTTCCTGATAGCCTAGAGTCACTGTTCAATGCAAGTGACAATTCTTCCCTTGCAAGACCTGTAAAGAACATAACAGCTCTCATCCCCTCCACCATACCTTCTCTGATCCATATTAAGGAGATGCAAGCAATGAGAACTCCTGGTTCTGACAGAAGTACAGCCCTCCCATCATTGCACACCTGGCTCATTTTAAAATCATTTAAGGTATGCCTAAATAAGTCAGGCATAATATTTTGGGTAAATATGAAAATTCTCAAATGTATGGTGTTTATTTTTTTTCAGCATGAAAATCCCACTACTGTCATACCCCACTTATAGGGCCAGGAAGGGGGAATTAAAGCCAGTTAATAATATTTTTGAGCCTGGTGCCTCTGGGTATTGCTGCAAGGCTATTTTGGACTCTTTGATCTTGACTGATGACTATGAAAGAATAGAGTGAGTCAAGAAGAGATGAAAATGAATTTTGAGTAAATATATAGTAGAAGTTGGTAGTTCAGTTATTTCTGTTAAACCAGCTCTTTGAATGCATATGACCACCTTCACTTATCTGGGTCCTCCTTGCTCCTCTCCCTTCCCTATTTTACCGATTTTCAGCATTTTGTTACTTCCACCACTTTCTTATCCATTTCTTTAATTACTTTCCTCAATTTCTTTCATTATATCTACTTGACTCTTCTCAGTGAACCCAACTATCTTCAAACCTTTCTGAGTATCATTGCAGAAAATACAGCAGGGCAGACTGTTTTCATTATGTGTTCATGGTCAGCATCCTCAATGGGACATGAAACACTGCCAAGCAATACTACTGAAGTTTATATCTGTTCTTCTTCCTATTCTCCACAGTGAGAATTCCATACTTTCTCCACTGTCCTCAATTCTCTGACTTCCTTACATCCCCCAATCCTCAAAGCAGGTGGCATCAACTCCTTCTTCACAGAGAAGGTAAAGATCCTCAGAGGAGACACCCTTCCACTTCCACTACCACATTTACAAAACTATGTGCTTATGTAGCCATTCTTCCAGCATGCCTCCTCCTGCCACTATAGAAGAGGGCCCTTATTTTTTTTTATCTCAAATTTATTTAAATTCTACTTAGTTAACATATAGGGTAAAATTGGTTTCAGGTATAGAATTTAGTGATTCATCATTTATATGTAACCCCCAGTGCTCATTAAAAAAGTGCTCTACTTAATACCCATCACCCATTTAGCCCAACCCCTGCCCACTTCCCTCTATCAACCCTGTTTGTTCTCTATTGTTAAGAGTGTCATATGGTTTGCTTCACTCTCTCCCCCTCTCTCCTTTTCCCCTTTCCCTTATGTTCATCTATTTTGTTTCTTAAATTCCATATATGAATGAAATCATATGGTATTTGTCTTTCTCTGACTTATTTCACTTAGTATGGTACACTCTAGCTCCATCCATGTCATTGCAAATGGCAAGATTTCATTCTTTTTGATAAAGGGCCTTATTTCTAAGGCTTATCCCTCCACCAGTCCCCTACCAAGGCAAGGACCTTGTTTTATAAATTATCTCCTCTCAGGGAGAAGAAATGGGTGGGAAATATCAGAAAGGGAGACAGAACATGAGAGACTCCTAACACTGGGAAACGAACTAGGGGTGGTGGAAGGGGAGGAGGGCGGGGGGTGGGGGTGACTGGGTGGTGGGCACTGAGGGGAGCACTTGACGGGATAAGAACTGGGTCTTATTCTGTATGTTGGCAAATTGAACACCAATAAAAATAAATTTATTATTAAAAAAAATTATCCCCTCTCTCTTCTATCTTGCTGTCCACTGGGTCTTTACCATCAACTTTTAAACACGTTCATCACTTAAACTTGAAAAAACCCTATTTGCCTTTCTCCATTTCACAGAAGAGAAAACGGGATTTTTGTGGAGATTGAAGAGAAAGGGACAGAATAAGGTCCAAATTCAGGACATGACAGCCATGAAAACAATGCCTTTCGTTATGGTACCATACTATGATCTAAGCCACTTCACTTGCCTACATATTAGGACATTTTCATCCATGGGCTGTGTAGATCTATTTTAGGCATCTTCACTAGAGGATTGGATTGATTTCCTGACAAGCCAATCTACTGATCAATGCTCCAACACTATGACTTCCCCCAAAGCCCCAAATGATAAAGGGAAATAGTTGGATAGTACTTTAGTTGCTCTCCATCTGTAAAGTATAACTGATAATACATCTTCTTCCCACCTTCTAGTATCTTTACTCCTACTCCTTGCCTCCATTTATCGTCAGCAGTGTAATATAGATGGTAAATCTCACTCCTATGGAAGGTTTTCAATTGCTGAGGGGGAAGGTGCTATATAAATGCTCAATATAGCCATCTTTTTTTGGAAGCTAACTCCTGCTTACGTTGACAGAAAACTGTGATGTTGATGGAGCTGGGTACATTTTCTTTAGAAGGGGAAAAAATAGACCAAGGAGGAAGAAAATTAGGTAAGCATCTGGAGGAAAGACTCAGAGAAGACCCAAGTAAAAATGTGGCCAAGCAATTAAATCAACATCCACTGTTATAGCTATTTATGTCTGCTCTTTGTTAGTCTTAGACCTAGGAGGAAGCAAGAAGGCGTGGAGAGTGTGGGATATTATTTAAAGGAAGGAGAACTAGAAGTGGAGAGGAAGTGAGGGGAATGTAAGTCTTTAAAAAGAACAAGATAAAAAAAAAGAAACATTCTTCAACAAAACTAATCTCTCCTTGTCAAAAATAAAAAGGTGATGTGGGGCATAGAAAGAGACTGTATGTCAATGTTTGGTCCTTGAATTTTACTTTTCTACTAAAGATAGTAAAGCCTGTAAAATATAGGCCTAAGTTGAAAAACAAAACAAAACAAAAGGACTAAAATGCAAAAAAAAAAATATTTTGCTTTTAACAAAGGGAAAATTGGAAAGCCTGAGATAAAATTAAATTTGAAACTAAATTGATGTAAAGTTTAAAGCTTAAAGTAGAAAGAAGTGGTGTTGGGGTCAAAGCCTGGATTTTCAGCTAAGTACCTATGTGATGTTTGTCAAGTTGTACTTAACCTATTCGAGGTTTTCCTACTTCATATTATGGAGATTGATTAGATCAGTTAGTCTCAAACTGTGACTTATGTTCCATTAAGAATAGCTTCTTTTAATGAGAGATATTAGTGAGGAAGATTGATTGAGCATGGGAACAGTATGGAAAGGGGGAAACTTGAGAAATACTGGTTTTTCTCAGAGATTTCTTCTATAAGATATGGAATAATTTCATCATTATATATGTATACAATTAAGCCAGTTGAAAGCAATATATGTGGAATCTGTCACATTTTTTTTCTGTCACATCTTTTTTATGTGCACTTAAACTAAAAATTTAATATAAAATAATGATGGCAATAGCTAGCAGAAACAAAGGCTTATAGAATCTGTAGAAAGTCAGAGTCCCTTTTATCTTGGTGTGTGTCTTAAGATAAACAGTGAAGAGATAACATAGCTTTTTAATTACTGTTGTATAGGGGTTAAAGTTGCCTGGTGTCATGTGTACCATTGAGGGTAATGAATACCAATCATTCTTTAATCACTCTCTTTTTCAATGAGCCACAGAGACTAGAAACCAGCTTCTGCCCCCAAATAGCAGAGCACTGGCAAGGGAGTCAGTCCAAAGTGGAAAAGAGAAATCAGAACTTCCTTCCAACTTATGACAGGCACGTAAGGTTTTCCATCCATGATATGGTCCTTGCCTACCTTGTCAGAGTAGGTGTCTGTGGTGGGAGAGTAATTACCCCAACCCTACCCAAAGACTCCCACACCCTAATCCCTAGAACCTATGAAAACGTTACCTTGCATGGCAAAAGGGATTTTGCAGATCTGATTAAGATTACAGATACTAAAGTAAGAATATTATCCTGGATTATCCATGTAGGCCCATTTTAATCACACAAATTACTAAAAGTGAGGAACCTTTCCAGCCTTGGTCAGAGAAAGAGATGTGGGGAAAAAACAGAGTCACAAGATGTTAGCTGCATTGCTGGCTTTCAAGATCAAAGAAGGGAGCCACTAGCCAAGGAATGTGGGCGGCCTCTAGAAGTTGGACAACACAGGAAAACATTTCTCCCAGAGCCTCCAGAAAGGAACGCAGCCCTGCCACGCCCTGATTTCAGGCCAGGGAGACCCCTTTCAGACTTCTGACCCTCAGAACTGTAAGATAATAAATCCATGTGGTTTTAAGCCACTAAATTTGTGGGACTATGCTATGGCAGGATTAGAAAGCTAATGCACTGCCCAACCTATGAACCCCAACTGGTGAACAAGAAGCCAAAATTATCAAAATGACCAAACAAAATATTTTAGTACAGCATTTTTCTATCAGAAAATGCAAATGGGTTCCATAAACCTATCTTTCTCAGGTCAACAAAATGTTTAGAGGCAGTCAGACTACTTTGGTGCAAAGCTTAGTGCCAGCCACTCAAAAAGAAGCCAAGCATTTCCTAATGTCAATTACACACAATATTCTTGACATTTTCAGTTGGCTTATTGAATTCATCTTTGGGAGGAAGAGAAAATGATGTCAAACAGAAGGCATTTATGGAGATACTAGCAAGAACTCAGCAGCATCCCACTAGAAAGTTTTGATATGTGACAAGTAGAATGTCATCCAAAATAACCCCAGACAAAAACACAACAAAAGTCTGGCCAACGCCAATTAATCAAGGGAAAAATCACTGGGAGCATTCAAGGTCTTTGGCCCTACTTCTAACCTTACTTCTGGGACTTTGAAAGTGTTTGTTTGAAACTAACCCCTTTGAATGGCTGTTGAATCTACCCAATTTTCTGAAGACAAGATATTCTTCAATGCTTTGTTAAACTCAAAGAAAAAAATTAATTAAGCAACAAACTTGGTTTTCTTTTAACATTGCATCAACTGCACTGATTGGTTGTTTTGATTTCCTATCAATATAACTTAAGTGACACAAATGGCCAGTATTTTCCTTTCTTGGTATTTTCTCCGGGGTTTTCTAACTTTGTTTATTTATGAAAACAAAAGTGACTATAATCTGTTCTTTCCTGGGTAGTCATGATGTAAAATATCACCCACTTGAGGGCTTCTCTGACTTTAGAAGTCTTCATTGTTCTCCTTTGTGATTTTGCTCCACATGACCAGAGGCTTATATCAACAATGTAATAACTTAATTATATGCTACCTTGTTTTGTCCTCTAATGGTTATTTGTCTGGTCTCTCCAGGATAAAGTGCAGATATTCAGCTCCAATTTGGGGCACTTAATGCCTGTGAAATTATCTGGCTCTGGGATTTCCTTTTTTGGTTATAGGAATGTACAGATTTTCTATTTATTTTTTTCAAAAAATTTGTATATTTTATCCAAATTGTGAAATTTGTCAGCACAAAGTTGTCATAATATTCTTTTATTGTTTGTAAATGTCTGTAGAGTCTGTATGGATAACCCCTTTTTATTCCTGATATCTGTAATTTGTGTTTTCTCTTGATCAGTCTTGCTGGGGACTTAACAATTTTATTAATCTTTCTTCCAAAGAAAGAGTTTTTAACTCTGTTGGTTCTTTCCATAGTATATATGTTTGTTATTTAATTGATTGCATATCTATTGTATATGAGCTTATTATCTATCTTTTCCTTATTTCTTTTCTCAAAGCTTTTTATTTATTTATTCATGAGAGACACAGAGAGTCACAGACAGAGGCAGAGGGAGAAGCAGGCTCCATGCAGGGAGCCTGACATGGGGTTCGATCCTGGGTCTCCAGGATCACACCCTGGGCTGAAGGCTGCTCTAAACCGCTGAACCACCCGGGCTACCTTCTTTTCTCTTTCTTTAAGCTTTGTTTCTCCTTGTGTTTGTTCCTGAAATATCTGCTTAGATGACTGATTTTTCAGCCTGTCTTTTTCTCTAAGATTAACACTTTAAGCTGCACTTTTTTTTTTTTTTGCCCTGGTCAGCTACATCCTTACATTTTATTTTTCATATTTTCATTCTTATTTGACTAAAAATATTTTCTATTTTAGATTGTAATTTCTTCGTTGACACATGGGTCTTTAGAAGTATATTACTTAATCTCTTAAATTTGGGGATCTTTTTTGTTGTTTTTCTGTTTTTGATCTCAAGCTTAATCCCATTCTTATCAGAGTATATAGTATTAAATTTTCATTCCTTTAAATTTTAAATTTTTCTTTATGGCTGAACATATATCTGTTTTGGCAAATATCATGTATGTCTTTAAAAGGAATTCTTTTTTTGTAGTTTTGTGATATATTGTTCTATGTAGGCCAATTAATTCAAGTTTATTACTATGCTGTTCAGATTGTCTATTTTCTTATTGGTTGTTTTTCCCCCTTTTCATTTTAATTTTTTTTGTCAGTTTGTTCTATTTTATAACGAAGACTATTTAGTTAGTTAAAGTTTCCAACTATGATTTTGGATTTGTTCATTTCTTTTGTTGTTGTTGTTGATTTTTGCTTTATATAATGTATGCCCATCTTCTAATGATAAAATATCTTTTTATCTCTAGTAATACTATTTCCTTAAAATATACTTTGACTTATATTGGAATATTTATATCAACTTTCTTTTGGTTATTGTTATATGATATACTTTTTCCATATTTTTACTCTGTGTTTAAGTTTGCACCTTGTAAAGAACATATAGCTGGATTTTGTTTGTTTTGATATATACTCTATCAAAACTTTTTCTGTTAATTACAGGGGTTAGTTCAGTTACATTCAATATAATTACTAACAAATTTGAGGTCAAACCTACTATCTGGTTATTTTCTGTTGTTACATATATTTTTGTTATTTTTATATTCTCTTGCCTTCTTTTGACTCAATCAAGCATATTTAAAACTATTTCTCGGGACACCTGGGTGGCTCAGCGGGTAAACTTCTGCCTTCAACCCAGGGCGTGATCCTGTGGTCCTGGGATTGAGTCCCACATCGGGCTCCCTGCATGGAGCCTGCTTCTCTCTCTGCCTGTATTTCTGCCTCTCTCTCTCTCTCTCTCTCTGTCTCTCATGAATAAATAAATAAACTCTTAAAAAAATAAAATAAAACTATTTCTCTATTTTCTCCTTCAACAGTGGTTTTGGTGATTATCATAGACATTTCAAGATGCGTATTTAACTGATGACAGTCTTCCATAGTTTTTTATTGCTTCCCAGACAGTGCAACCTTAAACACTTCAACTCTCTTGAAGAGAGAGTTGCCTTCTATTTCATTATTCTCATGTATTGAAACTCTGTATATATTTTAAACCATAAAAGATTTTGTAATTATTCTTCTCAGTCATCAATATTTATTTAGCTTTCCTATCTCCCCACCCACAGTGATCTTCATTCTTTCCTGAATTACTTTTTTTTCCATTTGAGATCATATTTTCCTTAAAGTTTTCCTTTTAGTAGTTCTTTTAGTACAGATCTTTTAGAGATAAATTATCTCATTTTTATTTGTCTAAATCTGTCTTTATGTTGCTTTATTTTATAAGGACATCTTCACTATATATACAAGTTTAAATTGACAATTATTTTCTTCCAATGCTTTAAAGATATCAATCATCGTATTGGATTCTGGCATTCAACATTTCTGTTGAAAAGTCAACTTTTAATCTTGTTTTGAAGGAGGATGTCTCATTGTTACTATAAAGATTTTTCTTTTTGTACTTTGCTTTTGTCAGTTTGAATAATATGTCTAGATTGATCTTCTTGTATTAATCTTGCTTGGGCTTTATAGTACTTCTTGACTCTGTAAGTTTGATGTTTTCCAACTTATGGAAACTTTCTGGCCAATATTCTCTCAAATGAGTTGTTTATATTTCCTTTTATCTCTTCTTTTCCTGGTACTTCAATTAAATATGGTAATCATTTTAACCATCTATCATACATTTCTCACACTCATTCTGTATCTTCAATCCTTTTCTTCTTTGCGTGTTTAGACTTGGATTTTTTTTTTATTTTACCCTGTATTCCTGTTTAATGATTCATTCTTATTCCCTGCTTAATTTGTTGAATTCATAATATTTGATACTGTGTTTTTAAGTTTAGAATTTCCATTTGACTCTATTCTTTTTTATAGATACTGGTTTTCTGGCAAAACTCTCCAACTTTTTAACTCTCCAACTTTTAAAAAAATGATCATATGAATCACATTTATTTTAAAATTCCCTATATTATAACTCTAACATCTGGGCTATCCCTATTATTTGCCTTCTCTTTTGCTTTTTGATCTGGTCTTACTTCTTGGCATTCCTAGGAACTTTTCTTTGAATGTCACACATTGTAAATGCACAATCTACAGGATCTCTGGATGAAGTAATCATTCTTCCTTAAGGATTTAATTTTTTCTGACAGGTGGATAGAGTATATGAAAATGAATTTCATCCAATCAAGGATAGGTTTAAAGCTTTATTACAACTAGCTTGTGGCATAATAAATGACTTCAAATTCTTTAACACTCCTCCCATTGAGTTGAGGAGTTTCATTCTTCTTCTCTTACAACTAGGTGGGCTGTGGGATTGCTTTGATCCAAAATATAGCAGAAGTGATTCTGTACCATTTGGGGGCTCAGGTCTTAAAAGACTACTAGCTCTACTTCCTATATCCTAAAATGCCCACTCTAAGGGAAACTATTCACCACATAAGAAATCCAACAACCCTAAGACTTCCATGCATAAGGAGGCTCAAACTAGTCCTGTGGAGAGGACTCTTATAGGGGTAAATATTCAACCACTCTCCCCAGCTACTCCAGACCTCCCACCCAGGCTGCTTTAGTGATGCAGCTTTCAAATGAATTCAGCCTCAAATGCTATCTGGCTGCACATGAAGGACACTAAGCAAGAGCCAACCAAGTGAATCTGTCAACCTCTAGAACCATGAGAGATAATAAATTATTGTCTTGAACCTCCAAATTTGGAGATGATTTGTAAAACAGAATAGGTATTGGGAATACTGTGTATTTCAGCACTGCTTTTAATGCTGTGGCTCAGCTCTAACCTTTAGTGTGGTTCCCTTCTGTAGTCTTAATCAAATGCATCAGATGAATTTCCCAGGGTTTCTCTATCTTATTGAGCCCTGAACCCCAACTTCTGTTTACTCAGTGTTAGATGACTCAAAAATCTGTGCTCAGCTTCTGAATTCCACTATTTTCATCAGAGAGTTGGTTTACTTTATCTCATGTGAGCACAGCTAAGAGTTGGTAGAAGCCTTAGGAAATTTCACACAGAATTTCAGACTCATTCCTCTAAGATTCTCTTCTTTCTAGGGCTTTGGGTCTTCAATTCCTTGCTAACTTGGCAGCCTCAAGGTCCAACAGGTTTCCTTGGCCTAGTGAGAATATAAAAATCCCAGCATTCCTCTACATGCTAAGCATCTATTCTCCAATTTGTAAATTGGAAATTTTCCCAAGAAAAGATATAGAAATAAATGTGGGCTCTCCCCAGCTCACCTCATTTTTCTCAGAGTTCTTGGCCCTTCAAATCTTGGCTGATTTGGCTACTCCCTGGTGTCTTCAAACTATTGTTTTATCCAGCTTTTACAGTTTGTCATGGAAGGAGAGCCAGTTTGATGCAAGTCATTCTATCATGCCAGAAACAGAAGTCCTAAAGTTCAGGGAACCTTCCTGATGCAGTGCTTCTGACCAGCATACATTCACTCTTAGTAGTCTTAGATGTTCTTTAATCTTTTCTTCAAATCCTTTATGGGCTCAGCTTCTGACCTGCTTGCTTCTACACTCCTCCAACATATTGACAATTTCCAGACCACAGAGATACAAACTTAGCTGCTAGTTCTGGTGAACTTTCAGCCACGATGGGGAGAAAGGAGACACTTGCTTATCACATTTCACTGTTCCTTCTTTTGCTGGTATGATGCTTTCTTCCTTGCTAGCCACCACACCACACTGGTGAGCTATTCTGAATCCAAATATCATATCTTTCATCCACTTAGTGCAGCAAGAAATTGTGTTCCAAGAATTATTCAGAAAAGTCTTATTTTATCATCATCATCTGCTTACTGAAAATATGTGGAGACTGCAAATAGATTTTTCTGGAAGTGACTCAGAAGAAGGTCTCCATTTGACCTCATTGATCAGGAGGGAGCTGAGCCTGCTTTGGCAATGAGAACAGAATATCACAACATATGATTTTTTTTTATTCTAGCCTTTTCAATTTGGGCAGACACAAATATCCCCATTCTGTGACTTATAGAATGCAGAAGCTCAAAAGATGAGGCAACAAACTACTCAATTCCACAAGTGGTTAAAAGGGGAAAAAGTACTCTGAAACTCTCTTGCTTGCCAAAAAAAAAAAAAGGAAAAGGAAAAGAAAAAAATCCAGTATGTTCTATTTTAAGGGACTTTCAGTTGACACCTTGCACCTGACACATTGCTTTGCCTTTAGTTTCCAATTCCAATTTAAAAGATGTTTTCCCACCACAATAATACTTAGGTATTAAGTTACACTTTCTTCTATAAATTTATAAATTTACTCAGCAATACAGTTACCATGTATTCAATTATCCTGATTATGTTTAAAACTTATCATGCAGTGTCCATTACATAAAATGGATGGTTTGGAAAATGTTACAAGGATAATTATATTTAATTTGCTATATTGCTCCCAACATTGAGAGATAGGTAGGGAGTAAGCAAAAAGAAATAGAGCAAATGAGAGAGGGGCGAGAATGACGACAATTATAGGGCTAAAAGAGAAAAAAAAGTTGGCAGTACTTAGAAATAAGTATATCCTCAAATTTTTTAAAAATATCTCCTACTTTTCTAGATTCCTTGCATATTAATTCCTCACTACTAACCAATTATGTTTTTCCTTTAGTTGACCAAAATGTGTTTGCCTAGGTTCTATGCATGCTTGTTTCCATTATCCGTCTTTACTTTTTATTTGATCTTTTACTGACTTGAGAGACTGGAGATGAAAAACATTTAAATTTTCCAGACTTCACATTTTGCAACCTGATCAACTTTTTTCTCTTTTTCTTTTTTCTTTCTTTTTCATCAGGCAGCAACTAATTGATACTTCCAACATTGCGCCTAGAGATGTTCTCAGCCAAATCCAAAAGTTTGTCAGGGATATGTTCCTTTCTCCAAGACACAACAGGCAATTTGCTAGTCACTTCCTTACTATATAATTCAGGTTGCTGTTCTACCAGCCTCCTCTCAAAATTTCCTCACCATTTTTCTAGGATGAGCTTAAAATCTGCCCATCATTTTTTTAGCCTCCACTTACCACTTGGACAGAAAGCCAATGCTACATACTTCAGCATTTCATTATGGGCATCAATTTCTGTATCCATATTATTCCCAAATTTAGCAGCTTAAAACAATAATGTTGTTTCTCATGAATTTCCAGGTTGACTAGGCAATTTTGCTAATTTGGGCTGGTCTTAGTTCTCTTCTGGGCTTCCTCATGCATCTATGGTCAGCTGGTGGTTTGCCAAGGGCTACATATTTTGAGGGTTGCCTTAGCTATTCTGATGTGCTTCCTTACCCACTAGCGGTGCATCCCAGCCCCTTCTCATGGTAGACTCAGGGCTCAAAGATACCAGGAGTTACAAAAGTCAAGACTGAAAGGGGGCATGCCATCATTTAAACCACTTAATACTGGGTACAGAAAGTCACAAGTCCAGACCATGCTCGAGGAGTCAGGGAAAATAGATATCACTGCTTGGTGGGGTTGCAAAGTTATGTGGCAAAGTGCATGGATGTAGAGGGGTGTAAGATAGGGGGTATTTTTTACAGTCAATCTACCATGAGCTATGTTAGCAGTCAGCACAAGGTGAGTAAGGAAATATAAATCAAGAGCACTGCATGCAAGAAAGACTTCAAGACAAGGTGGTATCTAATTTTTATAGGAAAGACAGAAGTTAGGTGAATAGAAGAGAGAAAGCATCCCAAGTACAGAAACTAGCATGTGCAAAGACTTTAAGCTGAGAGAAATCATAGTAGGTTCTAGGAATAGGGGAACACAGTATTTTCTTGAGATGGAATTCCCTCTCCCATCCTGTCCTCAGGCTTGTCTTATTTGCTTAGAGAAATTACAAACCCTCTTCTAGGAAACCTTTTTTAATTCATTCCTACCCTTTTTGGATATATCACTGTATTCTCCTGTGGCCTTGACACTGGAGTCAGAATTACTGAGTTTAAATCCTATTCCACCTTTCTGTGACTTGGTAAAGTAAAAAGATGCTATCGCCACTTTTACAGATTTACATTTACAGATATCTGCAAAATGGTAATAACAATTTATAGGGCTTTTTAAAATTTATTAAATTTAATTTATTAAAATAATGGATATGAAGTGCTTAGAGTGCTTAACTAGCTACTCTAGCATTCTTCATATGCAAAACAGAAATAAGGGGATTCCCTTGATTGGTCCCCAAGTTGTTAAGTATTCTCTCCACCACCACTCCCAGCTTCCTACATGCCAATACCTGGCCCTTAGTAATCTCTCTGTAAATATCATTGGCTTTTAGGGATGCCTGGGTGGCTCAGTGGTTGAGCGGCTGCCTTCACCTCAGAGTGTGATCCTGGAGTCCCCAGATTGAGTCCCACATCAGGCCACCAGCAGGAAGCCTGCTTCTCCCTCTGCCTATGTCTCTGCCTCTCTGTGTCTCTCATAACTAAATAAATAAAATATTTATATATATTTATATATATATATATATATATAATTGGCCTCTAAAATTTTTTATTAATATTGTTATTACTATAGCAAAGTGCCAGTTTGCAATTCTGAATGGAACTTGTTCTGTACGTTACTTTTATGTGTTTCCTTTTAGACAAGCATCCCCAGACACTGAGCTGGATGAAGTTATAGTTGCCTGGGATGGAGGTGAGGGAGGAGCAGAGAGTGCCAGTGGCTACAAATTGTGAACCAAGGCAGATCCAGGAACTCTCCTGTGCAGAGAATCGGGACTGGGGTCAAAGTGTGACTATCAAGAGGCCTATATGAGATGCATCAAAGCAGGAGCTAATGCAGAGCTAATGCTCCAAGGCAGAGCAAGTGGGTATAAGAAAAAAAATAGCAGGCAAGGCCTAAAGAGATCCCTTCCTTAGCTGTAGGACAGTCTCAAGGACTTTTTGTAGGTGAAGCTTGACTTAAGCCACTCTCTCAATTAAAATCCCTTTGAAGCAGGAGAGAAGGGCTGAAGAGGAGTCCCATTCCCAAGGACCAATTATTTAATCAATCATTACCACATAGTGAAACCTCCATAAAATCCCCCAAATGATGGAGTCTGGAGAGCGTCTATTAGGGTAAACAGTTAGTTAGGTTCTAATAGGTTACATTAAGGAGACATAGAGAAAGTCATGTCTAACTATCAGGAAAGTCAGGCTTGTCCTGGCAGCACTCCACAAGAAGCCAGATTAAACCAGACAGGAAGCCTTTGACCAAATTAGGGGGGAAAGGCACAAAACCTTGCTTCCAAGAAATCTCTCCAAGTAATGAATATTCTACTCCAGAGTTAACAACTGTCGATAAAAGATAGAACACAAACCCCAGGTCACGTAGCTACCTCTCTCTTGAGCTAGCCCACTCTCATTCTGAGATTGTACTTTTGCTTTACTAAATTTCCCTGCTTTTGTCACTCATTTGCTGTGCTGTGTCTGTCCTTGAATTCTTTCTCATGGTGAGACTAAGAACTTTCAGCAACATTTTTGGGATAGGCTTGGTCAAGGCCCCAGGGCCTGGGGTCTCCCCCAGTTAACCTGGCAATAATTCCAAATTGATGAACATCAGGGTGTCAAGATCATACACCCCAATTCCACAGAGACAGAAGCTTTGGGGACCTTTTTGGATCTCCCCCTATGTACCTGCCCATCTGGCTGTTGATTTTTATCCTTTATAATAAAGTGGATAGAATTTTCATTCCAGCAAATTATCAAACCTAAAGAGGATGTTGTGGGAATCCTCAGATTTGTAGCCAAGTCAGACATAACTGTAGATAGCCTGGGCACCTCATTGTAACTGACATCTGAAGTAGGAGGCAAACTTGTGAGACTGAACCCTTAGTCTATATGGTCTCATGCCAACTCCCAGAGTTAATGTCAGAACTGAATAGAAATATTAGACACCCAGCATGTGTCTGAGACCTAGATAATCAGAAATATTCATTAATTCACTCATTTATCCATGATGAACACACAACCCTTTACTCAGGCTTTCAGTTTGGGACTCTTAAGTGAGTCCTCTTCCCCACTCTTAGCCTCTAAGATGGCTGCCTAAAACCCTCAGTGTCAGAAGATCTCAAACTTCTGTCTGCTAAAAAGTTAACTTTATCATCTCTCCCCCAAAATGTCTCTATGTCAAGCCCTGGTCACCTCACAGACTTCCATGTTTCTCACCATAAACCAAAGGGAGAAACCTTTTCCTACCTAATTACAGAAGTTACGGAGATCAGATCTCTTCAAGACTTCACAATGAAATTCCACAACTCTGCAGATTTGGTGCTATAAACCATCTTTCTTCCCTTTCATCCTCCTACAGAAAAGACTGGGACTCTTTCTTTAATCCACTGACCACAAACATGGAAGCAACTCTAGAAACAATGAATCAACCCCAAATGTAACAAAAAGACATTGCCCAAATAACCAGTTCTTAAGGCCTACAATCCTAGTCAACATTTTAAATTTTCTTAATAAGTGAGTTAGTGACTATAAATCCACCATCTGCCATTTAATTTCCTTGTTGGAAATATGGAATCTTCAACTAATATTTTAGGCCTTCTCTGACAGATCGAGATTATTAGAGTATTATAGACAAGCTTATGTCCAATTACAAAAGAATGGTTAATTAAATTATAGTGCCTAAAGGTAGATTATACAAACATTAAATTTATGTTTGTGAAAAAATTTAACAGCATTGGGCAACCTAAGAATAGGTTTAAAAAAAACAGTATACAAAACAGTGCATAAAATATGATGCCAAAAATATGTACACACACCTGCAGAAAACAGGCCAAAAACACATGCATTAAAATGTTAACAATAGGGATGCTGGGTGGCTCAACGGTTAAGAGTCTGCCTTTGGTTCAGGGTGTGATTCTGGAGTCCCAGGATAGAGTACCAAGATGGAGTCCCACATCGGGCTCCCCGCAGGTAGCCTGCTTCTCCCTCTGCCTATGTCTCTGCCCCAATCTCTCTCTCTCTCTCTCTCTCTCTCTGTCTCTCTGAATAAGTAAATAAAATCTTTTTAAAATAAAATGTTAACATTTTATTTTAACTTTCTTTCACAATGTGTATTTTCCAAATTTTTCTATGTCAACATCTGCTAACTTCCTCCTAACATGAGTTAATATTTTTCTTTGGGAACCACCAAGCAAAACGCAAATGCCAAAAATTTGGCTTCAACAGTTCATAAATTTACTCATTAAATTGCTCCCTATCAGAATAACAGCAAGCGGCCCATTCTTTTCATAATGAGTTTTTTCATTTTTCTCTAAGATGGGCACAATCTTAAATTTATCTTAATCAATTTTCTCAAATTAAGCTGCAGCAAGACCTACTTTCGTCTGGCTTGTTACAAGTGTTATCTCTAATGAGAAATACAATTTAACAAATGCAAAGGATGGGATGCCTGAGCACTGACAACCGTGCGGCTCGCTTGAGCTCCCAAAACTCACAATAGGATTTTCTAGAATCACACTCCCGTGTCCTCCATTAGAAATCAGCCAATAGGTTCATGCATGACAACGAGCCTCACCCTCCCAGAAAAGGCATCAGACAGCTTTTCAACACATTTAATTTTTCTTCTATTATCCAAGACCATAATGCCATTCCCAGTTGCACTTCAAAGCTAAAGGCAAATGAAGTAAAAAATAAAATGCATTTGATGGAGAAAGTATTGGGGGGGAGGGGTAGATATAAGGTTCTTCACTACAGAAAAGGCTAAAATCTAGGGAAAAAGCAAAAGGTAACATAGTACTGTGGTGATAACTAAATTGCCTTCACATTTCCCCTTGCTGGTTTCATAATAATTGTTACATACATATGAGAAAGTAAACTGTTTTTTAATACCACCTTTCTGAAAGCCAGAATATTTTCACATTTAGTCAGGACCATAAGATACAAAAACAGAAAAAAAAAATGTTCTTTCCTTTTTGATTCTGATAATTCAGAAAATGGGGTGGGGGGAAGGATGGAAACTGAAACAGCTCCACTTCAGGACCACACATCAAAGTTTCCATCAATGCTTCAAGGGAGAGATCCCCATGACCACATAGGGGTCCGTTGTCACATCCTTGCTGCAAAATGCAATTACATAAGGTACTTCATGCTTCAAAGAGCCTGGCATTTACCAAATGAATTGCATTTGTGGCCAGAATATTAATGATTGTTATCATACTTGGCCCATAAAAATTCTCCAGTGAATCATTTCACAAAAGTTGTCATTCTTTTAAAAGGGCAGAGAGATTCATTTTCAAAGCTAGATTTTCTCCCCTTATATTTTACCAAGCTCTATTTTGCCTCAGAATATCTGCGTCAGTGAAGTTCAATGGCTGTGCTAGTTCTCAGTTACAGGACACACGTAAATACATAAAATTCTCAGAGATGATCCTCTTCCTCAGGACTTTAAAAGTGTTAAAGTGTTCTCCAGCTGCATTAGAATCATGGAAAGGTACTTACTTACAAACACAGGTTTGGGAAATTCACCTCAATGTTAACTACACACAATCTGTAAGATGGGAAATCAAGAATCTACATTTTTTAAAACCCCCTCCTCTAGGCAATTTTCATGGCTACTAAAATTTGAATGTTACCACTCTAATTGAAAATTGTCCCTAGAAACAAACTCATGAGCAAATCACCAAAATCAATATTAGAAGAATTAGTTTACTGCAACTCATCCACCATCAGTGCATTTGCCTCAAGGTTTATCCTGAATGAAAAGAGGATGCTCAATTTGCTCCTGGAGAGGTGGAGAGGTATATTAATTTCACCATTTTATGAGTCATATGGACAGGTTCAGATACATTTTAATAATCTTTCAAAGTAAATGTCAATATTTTAGATTCTATATTTTGCTTTTCAAAAGATGTGCCTGCCTGAAATCTAAAGTCACATTTAAATCTACAGGTGCCAAGAAAGAATAGAATAAACAGAAGCGACAGAAGGACAAGCGAAATATCAGCTCAGCTGCCTGTCGGCTGCCAATATACACACCAGAAAGCCACCCCAGGCAAATTCAAGGGAATATGAATGAGTGAGTCTGGAGTTTAGATTCATGTTTCAGAGCCAACTCTAATCTAGGACAGAAGGAGAGTTACGTTTCTCAGAAAAGTGAGAGAGGATGCCATAGAAAAGAGGCTTCTAAACTTAGTTATAAGTTTAAATAACCTGGAAAGCTTAAAAAAAAAAATTAGTTGTTTGTTGCCGAATTGGTGAATTTTGTGAATATTTATATTTTCTGGATACAAGATCTTTGTCAGAAATGTGATTTTTCAAATATTTTTTTTCCAATCGCAAGCTTATCTTTTCACGTATTTAACAGTGCCTTTCACAGACCAAAACTTTTCAGATTGGATAATATCCCACTTATATAGGTTTTCTTTAATGGATCTTGTTATAATATAATATCTCAAGATTCTTTGCCTAACCTGAAGTCACAGATATTTTTACCTACATTTTCCTCTAGAAGTTTTAGTTTTATGTTTTGTATTTATGTCTATAAAACATTTGAGTTAGCTTTTGTGTTAGGTAAGAGATATGATTTTGAATTTTTTCTGTTTTTGCCTATGGGTGTATATGTATATAACATGTCTTTAACTTCAAATTTTCTCGTCTTTTTTTTTCAACTGATATTGATATAGTTACATCTGTGCTCTATTTGTTTGGCATTTATCTTACTTGATATTCTCTGAACTTCTCGAATCTGAGGTTTGTTGTCTGTCATTAATTTTGAAAAATTGTAAACTATTATTTCTTAAATATTGCTTCTGTGCATTTTTCTCTTTTCTCCTGGCAATTCCAGTAATGCATATAAACAATTTCATATTATCTTATGGTTTTTGAATGCTCTAGTTTGTTTGTGTTTTCTTCCTGCACTTATTACTCTTTTGTTTCAGTTTGAGTAATTTTCATTGACATATCTTCAAGTTTACTGATTCTTTCCTTGGTTGTGCTGAGACTACTATTGAGTCTATAGAAGACAGTCCTCATCTCTGTTGTGATTTTTTGTTTTTCACTATCATTCCCATTTTGATTCTTTCTAATAGTTTCCATGCCTTATGAAATTACCCATATAACATTACACATTGTCCAAGTTTTCCACTGAGTCTTTTCTATAGAAACCATAGTTATTTTCAATTCTCCAGTTAGACAATTCCAACATCTCTATAAAAAACCACATCTAATTCTCTGATTGTTTTGCCTCTTGGGAGCGTGTGTGTGTGTGTGTGTGTGTGTGTGTGCGCGCGCGCACGCGCACGTGTGTTTGATTTATGTAGAACATTAGGGGTAAATAGGTTTTGACCCTAGAAAAGGGCATACCTTTCCTTCTGCTAGGCCTTTAGTATGGGAGCTCATATTAATCAAAGCATCATTTTGGGTTTGAGATTTCTTGTTGCTTTTTTACTTTGAGTGCCTGCTAGGCTCAAATTCTTCTAGTGATAACAGTTTAGATGGGGAGCTGGTTGGCCAGTGGCTGTGCTCCACCCTCAGCTTTAGGTTTTCCCTTTATACCATACTACATAGAGGGGCTGCTCTCTTTGCCATACTCCACTGTCTTTTACTATATATATGCTTCATAGCTTTGTGGGGAAGCAGGGCAGAGGTGGCATTCTCTGATGTTCTGTTTAAACTTCAGTGTTGAATACTTACTGTTTCCTTGGATTTGAGAGTATAACTTTTAAAAACCTCTTGCCTATCTTCCAGCTATAGTTCTGGATCCAGCATAGGTTCTTCCTCCTCCCTCAGGGGTGAAGGTAGTTTTTCTGTTTACCTCCTCCAACTGCAAGGAGTTTTTATTACTACCCTGGGGGCAGCAGTTTTCGTTGTCCTCGCAGCCCTGCATAGTAAGGCTTTGTTGCATGGAGGAGAAACATCTGGGTAGTTTTGTGCCCCTTCAACAGCAGCTGCTCTTTTCCCCCTGGTCTACACCCTGAAGGACTCTTCTCAGGACTTTCCCTAGTCTTCCCAGTGAGTACTTGTCATTAGTAGAGATTCATAGAGAATATGAACTCCTCCCTTCTCCCATATCTGTGGATTTCAAAGTCTTCCAACTCTTTTTCTGGCCCACATTCACTTTTGCCAATCCATCAACTCTTCTAGCTAAATACTTCTTACTGGTATCTGGCTACAAATACCCTGGTAAGCAAGCTCTTACACCTCAGTCCATATTTCAGATTAGTTTTCAACCCTACAATCTTAGCACTCGGAAGGGTTCAAGGAACTTCAGAATTTACAAATTGCCCAGCTTTTTTTTTGTTTTTATTGTAAGGGGGAAGTAATATTCTTTATATTCTCTAGACTCCCAAGAGAGTCTAGAGACTCTCATTTCACTTTTGACTTTTCTGAAATGTTATTGAATTAACTGTTTTACTCATAAAAAGCATATAGTTGGGTTTTGTGTATTTAATCCAATTATTCTTCCTTATTCACATGAAGTATTAATCCAATTACATTTAATGTAATTACTGATCTAATGGATTTTATAGCTATAATTTTTCCATGTGTTTCTCACATTTCATATTTCTTTTGTTCTTCATTTCTGTCCTTTTCAATACTCACTTTTTTATCATTATAGTTTCCCCTTTTAAATAGTAGATATGTACTAAAACATTATTTTCTTAGAGATTATAGCATCCCCAAATAATTCTTACCTTCCCAATGCAACTTTGGAACATTTTTACTACTTTAAGACCCCCATTATCAAATTTTTCATTATTGTTCCCATGCATTTAGTTTTAATTTTACTTAGCACTATATCAAATTAAAATTAATTTACAAAGTCAATGTTCATTTCTATTTCCTGAATATTTACTCTTTTTGGTATTTTCCATTTTCTCTTCCATTTCCATGTTTTTGACTGTGTTCATTTTCCTTATTTTAGAAAATCCAAATATAGTCATACTAACAATATGCATTTGTCTGAAAATATCTTCATGTCCATTTTGAAGAATATTTTTGCTAGGTATGTAATTTCAGATTGGTAGTTAAATGTCTTTCAGCACTTGAGAGACCTTTTCCCATATGCTTCTCTTTTTTGTTGTTTCTGTTCAGAAATTGGCTATTCAGCTTGTCAATCCTTGACAAGGATTTGTCTTTTAAGTTCTGGTAAGTTTTAAAAATTTCTCTTTACCTTTGTTTTTCAGGAATTTGATGATGATGTGTCTAGATTTCTTTTTTTAAATCCTCTTGGACATTTGCTAACTTTTTATTTTTTTTATTTTTGTTTCAAATTTTCATTTAAATTCTAGTTAGTTAATATGTAGTGTAATATTGGCTTCAGGAGTAGAATTTAGTGATTCATCAATGCTCATCATAACAAGTGCCCTCCTTAATACCCACCATCCATTTAGCCCACTCCCCACCAGCATCCCTCCATTAATGCTAAACTTTTTAAACCTGTGACCTGATGATTTTTATCAGTTTAGGGGTATTTACGGGTAAAACATTTATGAATATTGCTATTATTATACTCTTTCTTTCCCCTGTTCTGGAACTTCAATTACATGTACATTAGACTCTATTTTATTCACTGATTTGAGGTTCTTCTCTGTCTAATCAAGTATTAAATTCACCCATTCAGTTCTTAATTTTTGTTATTATATTTTATAATTACATAATATCCACTAGATTTAATTTTTAAAATTATAATACTCTGATGAAAATGATCTGTCCTGTCATCTATTTTATCTGCTTTTTCTCTATTTTCTCTTGAACATAT
Source organism: Vulpes vulpes (assembly GCF_048418805.1). Taxonomy (NCBI): domain Eukaryota; kingdom Metazoa; phylum Chordata; class Mammalia; order Carnivora; family Canidae; genus Vulpes; species Vulpes vulpes. Next base: position 70,725,694 of record NC_132783.1, on the reverse strand, counting down.
TAATCATAGTTAATTTATATTCTCATCTGCTAACTCCAATATCTGATCTTCTTCTATTGTCTGATTTCTTGTAGTTTTTTTTTTTTTAGATTATCTTCATCTAGAGGTAATATATGGTATTACCTCTTCACATATCTCCTACTTTGTCTTGTGTGCCACAAAGTATGTATGAAAGAACCATAGTGTCCCCAGAAATGTTAGCCCACCATAGAGTGCTGTTTCCCTTCCTATTTTAGATAATGTAGAAGACCACTCACCTGAATCCATTTAGGAATTGAAATGGGTCCTCCTTAGATCTGTTTTGCTAAAAATCAGTCTACTCCTGATTTGCCAGTATTTGTAGCATGTGGTCCTCTAGGGTTTTATTTTCTAAGAGCCTGTTGAGTTTTTTGTCTTCTTGACTCTATAAGACTTCAGTAGTTCACCTATTCAGAGTTTTTCAGTTTAGCTCTTTAGCCTGCTAACATAGCTTCAAATTTGTCAAATGCTTGAGGAGGAAACCAGTAGGGTGTTTGAGGCATTTCAATTCACTACCCCTGCACAAATGCCAAAATCTCCACCAGTCTCCCCTAACAGCAGCCTGTGCCAAACCAAACCTGGGTTTTTAGCCTCTTCTGTGCTCTGCCCATCCCTCTCCCTCCCCCGAGAGATATCTCCAGGTAAAAAGAGGATATAGATCTTCAGTGTCAATCCACTACTTTCTCTGAGGATTTCATCTGTAGCCTATTTTAATTTCAAGATTGCCCTGGTTGATCATTGTCTCTTAAGCACTGCAAGAAATTTCATTCTACCTATCAGGGTTTTTTTTTTTTTTTTTCCCTTGGCTCTTAATTCCTATGCAACTTCGGATTTCAACAAATATCTTTTGCAAAAAGCTTAACCAAATAGTTGGGGCTTCTGAAATCTCCAATTTTAAAAGATTTACTGGTTTCTCTATCTTCTAGTATCAGTCTTATGTCTGGGTCAAGCACCATTAATTTGGTGTAAGCCTACACCAAAAACTGACAATTGTTCCAGGGAAAAACTGGTAGCTAATTGTCTATTTATCTGTAAATTATTCTCCCTATCTCTGGAATTGTAGTCCAAATAATTAGATTTCTGCATCTCTCTGATATATATTTTTTTAAGATTTTATTTATTTATTCATGAGAGACACACAGAGAGAGGCAGAGACACAGGCAGAGGGAGAAGCAGTCTCCATGCAGGCAGCCGGACATGGGATTTGATCCCTGGTCTCCAGGATCATGCCCTGGGCCAAAGGCAGCACTAAACTGCTGAGCCACCAGGGCTGCGCTCTCTGATAGTTTTTTAAATATTTTTTTTTTTTATTCCTTATCTTGCTTTTTCTGGTTGTCCACAGGAGCATACCTTACTACATTCTGTCATGACCAACCATGAACATTACATCCTGTTTGGAAACAGAAGACACCTTATGCATTCTTTAGAACATATTACTGATTAGCCCTTTAGAAAAGCAGTCATAGGGATCCCTGGGTGGCGCAGCGGTTTGGCGTCGGCCTTTGGCCCAGGGCGCGATCCTGGAGACCCCGGATCGAATCCCACACCAGGTTCCCGGTGCATGGAGCCTGCCTTCTCCCTCTGCCTGTGTCTCTGCCTCTCTCTCTCTCTCTCTGTGACTATCATAAAAAAAAGCAGTCATAAATGAGAATCTCCATAAGATTCACCTTCACATTATACATTTATTTTCTTACCTCTCAACAAATATCTTTACTTGTAAACTGCTTATATATCTTTACCCAATATTAAGCTGAATATGTTTTTTATGTTCTATATGATGTATATTTCATTCTTTAAAAAGATTTTATTTATTTATTCATGAGAGATACACAGAGAGAGGGAGGCAGAGACACAGGCAGAGGGAGAAGCAGGCTTCATGTAGGGAGCCCAACGGGTCTCCAGGATCATGCCCTGGGTGGAAGGCAGCACTAAACTGCTGAACCACCCAGGCTGCCCTATTTATGTATATTTCTATCCTTATGTCAATACCACATTGTATTAATGCTTAATATTTTTGAAATGAAGGTTAAAATGTCTATAAATTAAATGAGTTTCACATACTTTGAAATCAATGGTTTATTGAGTTACAAAATCTTAATGCTTAAGGATTTTTTTTTTTTAATTTAATTTGAGAGGGAGGGAGAGAATGCACAGTGTAGAGGGTGGGGGAGGAATGCTTAAGGATTTAAATGACTAAAGTAAAATCATTTAATTTAAATGATTTAAATCATTTAATTTAAAACTGATAATCTATAAACAAATGATAATGAAACAGGCTTTTAAGATAAACTATATGATCATATAAAATTGCAGAGAACTCTGAAGAAATAAAGTTATTGAAACTGAAAAGAGGGTAAACTATGGATGACTTACCAGAATTGGGCATATTAGTTGCACCAGAGACCATTGAGGAAACTTTAAAAAATATCAATACCTGATCCCCACCCAAAGATATGAATTATTTTGAAATGGAGCCAGGTTTGAGAATCACATAACAATCAAATGGATAATTTGGAAATAAATTATCAGACATGCTTAATCATTATGGAAAGAACTAAGAAAACAAGTATACAATACAGAGGCAAGAACTACAATGTAAAACATTTTGGCATGAGCTAAATATCAGAGAAATACACGATTATTTTTAATAATTAATCCCTGTAGGATGGCACACACTTACACAGACAGATATTTTATGTCAAGAGGTCTGACTTCGACCCGGTAGACTAGAAGTCATTATGTATATACAACTACCGTTTTTTAAATAACTCAGTTTGAGTTCCCCCAGAAGCTGATCCTTAGACAATGACTCAGTGCAATTATTTTATTTGGAAACCACAGTAGGGGAGTAGAGAAATGATAAAGGAAAAGAGAATGCAGCCAATATGGGATGCATTATCAAGCTAGCTACTACCGTGATTGGCTAGAGCTTGATCCCGTGGAGAAACTCTGAGAAGGGTGCAAAATGCAAGCCTCACAACAATCCTGAGAGGTGGGGAATTGAAATATTTATGCATCAACACCTGAGAGTCACAATTTGAGGGATTAAGGTGGGAGTGTTACTTCTGTTCTTTCAAGGCTTCAGAAATAGGCTTCAGGCAAAGAGTGCCATTCATTAGCAGCTGGAAGTCCACCAGAGTACACACAACTGGTAAGTCTGAAGGAAAAGGATGAGGCACAGACAGATTGTTTCAATGTGCTAGGGGACTTTGGGATTCCATTTAATACGTTATTTACGGTCTTTACAAAGACTGCAATGAGGATTTTTCCTATCTTCACTTTAAAAAGAGAGAGACCAAGGTACATCTGATAAATAATGGTTGCATGCCTCTTACATACCCGGCACTGTTCTAGATTTTTGGCATAGAGTGGCGAAAAAAAGAGAATAGAAATGTGCACATGTGCAGTTCATACTGGAGTGGAGGAGAATGGCAACCATATAAACTAATACAGCTTTAGATATAGATAAGAGCTAAGAAGGAAAATAAAGAAAACAAAGGGAATTGAGAATGACAGGGGTACTTTTTTTAGGTAACTAGTTTAGGGAAGCCTGCTCTTAAGAGATAAAATTAAGAAGAGAAATGGGGACACCTGGGCGGCTCAGCAGTTTGGCACCTGCCTCTGGCCCAGGGCGCGATCCTGGAGTCCCGGGATCAAGTCCCGCGTCAGGCTCCCAGCGTGGAGCCTGCTTCTCAACCTCTGCCTGTGTCTCTGCTCTCTCTGTGCGTCTCTCATGAATAAATAAAATTTAAAAAAAAGAAGTGAATGCAGTGAAGGAGCCAGTGAGTAAATTATTCCAAGCACAGCAAGGACACAGCCCCAAGGTGGATCTGTGCTTGGTGTGTGTAAAGAACAAGGGGGCTTTCTTCCCCTGCGTTGGTCCAGCCTGGGGGCGCCCGCGGGGGAGCGAATGGAAGGCCGCTCGGGAGGCGGGCTTTGGGGTTGCCGGCGCGGCGGCGGCCGACTTCCGCTTCCGGCCCCCGAGGCCTGCGGAACGTGCGGCCATTGACTGAAGAAGAGAGCGGCGGAATGTTTGAGAAGATGGCGAAATACGTCGGCGAGAATCTTCAGCGGCTGGTCGACAGGCCGGACGGCACCTCCTGTTTCAGGCTGCACAACGACCGGGTGTACTACGCGAGCGAGAAGATCCTGAAGTTGGCCGCCAGCATCTCTGGGGACAAGCCGGTGTCGCTGGGGACCTGCTTCAGGAAATTCACCAAGAGTCACAGGTTCCGGTTACACATCACAGCTCTGGATTACCTCGCACCCTATGCCAAGTATGGAGTGTGGATAAAGCCTGGAGCAGAGCAGTCTTTCCTGTATGGGAACCATGTGTGAAATCGGGACTGGGTCGAATCACTGAAAATACTTGCCAGTACCAGGGAGTGGTGGTGTACTCCATGGCAGACGTCCCTTTGGGTTTTGGGGTGGCAGCAAAGTCTACACAAGGCTGCGGGAAGGTAGACCCCATGGTGATCGTGGTATTTCATCAAGTAGACATTGGGGAATATGTGCGGCATGAAGAGACCTTGACTTAAAACGAAATCATCGCGAGGACTTAACGGCTGTGTGGAAGGGCCTAGCTTGGTTTCCTGTGTCTGGGTAGGCTCCATCATCATGTTGAATTTTGTCAACACTGTGACTTCTTCAGGGATTTCTTAGTTTAATATTTTCACTATTACGGACGATGCAGGTTGGATTCTTATGCGGAAATGGCTCAAAAATGGTGTTTCAGATCTTTGTGACTAAAAAAGAATACTGTGCTTCATATTTGAATCGGAGGGCTTCTTGTTTTGAGTAACAGGTTCTAAGTCATTCGAACTGAGGCCAAGAATAGCTAGCTGATTGTTATCTGTGATAACACTATTTTCCAAACTCATGATAAGACCACAATAGATTTTCTTCATTATTTTTTAATGCCATGAAAGTTAGATATTGCCATATTAGAATGGTAGGTCACATGTGAGATTTTACAAATGAACTTTGGATAAAGTAATATTTTTTTCTGCTAATTTTCTATGTAGTAGATGCTGTGTGGTGTGCAAGAAAACCTTGGATTCAAACCCCAGTTCTGACACCTACCAGCTGTATGACTTTGGAGGCATCATTATACTTTGATAAGCTTATTTTTTTTCCTCTACTTCAAAAAACAGCTTTAACCATCTACCTAAGAATGTTTTTTAGAATTAGAAATCATGTTTGTAAAGCCCTCAGCCCAGTGCCTGGCTCATGCTATGTGTTAAATGGAAAGAATTATTTTTATATTGCATATACTGGGTATTTCTATTACTAAGGATAGGATCTAATGAGTATAGTTTGATTATATATCCTGGTTCTTATTCTTTTTCTTAGATGGTATGGCCCCAGGCTAATGTTATTTTCAATACCTTGATTTCTTAAGATGTGACTTCCCTTACAAACCTTTACTTACCTGACTGGACTAGACAGAAAGCGTTAATCAGACACTGAAATAATTCAGCTCCTCTATCCTTGCCCATGCCTGCCAAAATTATTTTTGAAATTATTAAAATGTTTTTTAAAAATTGAAAAATTCCACTAAGTTTTAAGAAACTTCCTGTATTTAAAACATTTCTTTAAATATGTTGCTTTTTTCCCTGCTTATATTAAATTCCAAAGGTGACATCTCTAAAAATAAAATTTTCAAATACAAAGAAAAAAAAAAGAACAAGGAGGTGAGTGTGGCTAGAGCAGCAGTGAAGGGGAAAGGAGATTCATCAGGAAAAATAAGGTGAGATAGGCCATCATGAGAACTACATATTTAACATAGATTTAAACCTAAACCTAAGTATGACAGGTAAGAGTAGAAGAGGGAAAACAAGTTAGGTAATTCAGGAACAAGGATGTTATTAAATGACTGTTGTAAGAAAATAGAATTATTAATTTTTCAACCTGCAATTCAAATAAATTTGTCTTCCTTCCAAGCTGATAAACTTTTATGCTGCCTCTCCTTTATAGCATAATATTTTATTTCTCTAGAACTCTTTATGAGTGTGTGCAATTGGTGATGTCTTTTTGCCAAACCAAAACAAGAGAAATCCCCCCAAATTGATAAATTAAAAAGAAATTCTGTTGACAGCCTGAATTTAATAAGCTTATGGCTGCCTTATTTTTTTAAACCCTGGGAAGTATAAACATTTTAAAATTGCAGCACTAATACTTCACTAGTATCTTTGACTGCCAACCCTCAGCATTATCTTGTGAGACTCCCAGCCTCACTGAAATCTCAAATTGCTGCTTTTCTGCCTGCTGTGTGCTGTGAGTTGAAAAGAACCCAGAGTCATTTGTTTCCTGCACAAGCCTAAGATATTTCATGAATTCTCATTTATTTCAGGGATGCTTTCTTTCCCTTGTGGGAGACTCTTAAGTCTCAAAGGTCAACAGAAAGCCTTGGAATACGGAGCCTTTTTCATCTTGCTAACAGCAGGGAAAGAGCAGAAAGAACCTAACAGTATGAAGACATAAAGAATAAAAGAAATGGCAACGTGATTTCATTTATGCTTTTCAGGCAAAGAGAGAAAACAAGACTAACTCTAGCACAGTAATAATTACTAGTTAGCATTCTGGAACCTTGCTGGGTTTGTCATGCTACAGGAATATTGATGGGTCTGACTCTGGGGACTTTGGTCTAACAGTGTGACAGGATCATGACTCTTCACAAACTGCAGATTGGCCTTTACAGGCTCTCTGAGTCAGTACTCACCAACCCTAGCCCTCCCAAAGCTCCATTCTGGTATTAGTATTAGAAAGGTGGCCATTTCATCCTCTTCTCTTTTTCTCTCAGAGATGCAATCATCTTATTTTGTTGCCTATATCGATAGTAAATCCCTCTGCCATGAGCAAAACACTCGAAGGACACTGGTGGGTGGATCCTAGATAAGAATTCACTAGGTAAATATGTGGTTTACCCTTTGGAATCCTATGGTAGACGAAGATAAAAGCGGGGGGGCAGTGGAGTGGAGTTGGACTGCCTGCCAAGAATCCCAGCTCCTTCACTTACTAGTTATACGGGGAAATTGCTCAACCTTCAATGCTTCAGTTTCCTTATTTGAAAAATGGGGATGATAATAATCATATTTGTCTTAGGATGTTAGTGAGTTAAAACAGAAAATTCTTGGAATGACTCTACTCATGATAATGCAGATTCACACATGACTTAAATCACTCTGCCTTTGCCCAGTCCCTGTGCCCAGAATTTTACCAGTTATATATCCCAGGACTGGAGTGAAGAAATAGAGGTCATCCCATTAGGTGATTCCTGGAATTACTCATGCTGTTCTGGAAGTCTCAGCCAGGATTTCAGGAACAGAATCATTGCTTCCCAACGGCACCAATCCATAGCCAGAACAAGGGTGGATTATAATTATCCTATGGAATCCCCAGCCAACTAATAATAATTTTTTTTTAATAATGCCTCTCTGGCATTATTATGCTGAATTATTTGGGCCTCACTAACTGCACAAAGAGGAAGTCTGAAATATAAATAAAGCACTTAGGACCCAGAATGGCATTACTATGTAACTATTGGTTATTATTGTTGAGCAAAAGAAACCATGTTGAGGCTCACAAAGTCTACATGCCCACCTCATCGCAACAATAAAAGAGAATCAGCCAAATAAACTATTCTGTATTTTAATACTGAAACGGGGATCCTGGAGCTATAAAAAGAAAGCAAGAGATAACCACATAAATTTATACATTTTAACTAGCTGTGTGGGGTGAAGAGAGAAATAATTGGAATTAGAAGTTGTATAAAGCTTGTGTCTTAACTGGGTTGTACATCTTGTAAAAAATGAATTTTTAAAATGATAGTGCTGGGCATCTGGGTGGCTCAGTCAGTTAAGCCTTGGGCTCAGGTGATAATCTCAGGGTTTTGGGATTGAGCTCTGCATCAAGGCCTGCATGGACTTCCTGCTTAGTGGAGAGTCTACTCCTTCCTCTTCTCTGGCCCTCCTCCCAGCTTAACTCTCTCTTTCTGCCTCAAATAAATAAATAAAATATTTAAAAATAAATAAAAATAAAGTAAAATGATAGTGCCTATATCTTATTCACCTCCTCTGGGCTCAGTACAATAACTAGAATATCTCCACGGGTAGTAGTAGAATTGTCTTTTTTTTTTTTTCCTGTATTTTTATCATATTCTTTGGATAAGATTTGTAGCATTAGTCCCCATAACTTGCCATCAGGGAAATACAAATGAAAACCACAATGAGATACCACCTCACACCAGTGAAAATGGTGAAAATTAACAAGACAGGAAACAACAAACGTTGAAGAGGATGTGGAGAAAGGGGAACCCTCTTGCACTGTTGGTGGGAATGTGAACTGGTGCAGCCACTCTGGAAAACTGTGTGGAGGTTCCTCAAAGAGTTAAAAATAGAACTACCCAATGACCCAGCAATTGCACTGCTGGGGATTTACCCAAAGATACAGATGCAGTGAAACAGCAGGACCCCTCACCCCAATGTTTATAGAGCAATGTCCACAATAGCCAAACTGTGGAAGGAGCCTCGGTATCCATCGAAAGATGAATGGATAAAGAAGATGTGGTCTCTATATATAATGGAATATTACTCAGCCATTAGAAATGACAAATACCCACCATTTGCTTCAAATGAAGCAAAGAACTGGAGGGTATTATGCAGAGTGAAGTAAGTCAATCGGAGGACAAACATTATATGGTCTCATTCATTTGGAATATAAAAAATAGTGAAAGGGAATAAAGGCGAAAGGAGAGAAAATGAGTAAATGAGAAAATGAGAAAATGAAATATCAGAAAGAGAGACAGAACATGAGAGACTCCTAACTCTGGGAAACGAACAAGGGGTAGTGGAAAGGAGGGGGTTGGGGTGACTGGGTGATGGGCACTGAGGGGGGCACTTGACGGGATGAGCACTGGGTGTTATGCCATATGTTGGCAAATTGAGCTCCAATAAAAAAAATACCAAAAAAAAAAAAAAGATTTGTAGCATTAGATATTTAAGAAGTGAGTAGGAATTGGATGAGGGCAGAGGAATATCACAGAGAAGTGCCTGCTAGTCTCCCAAGCAATCTTTCTACTTAGGTGCAAGGATCTCATGTCTTCAACCTGATGTCCTTATATGTAAAAGAGAGTGCGTTGACATGCAATGTAGGTTACATAACCCAGTGTTTGGTACTCAAAAGATAATCACTTGCCTTCTTCAGATCTCTAAATCAAAATGAAGCATCACCGGCACAGATAAGCTAGAGCCTCTGTATACATAGAATGAATTATAATCCCAGCAAGGTCAGGCAAGAGGTGGGATCAAAGTGTCCTATTTCTAAAGCAAAGATCGATTTCTGTGAGTATAAGAAGCACTTAATATACTCAGTGAGGCCTGAGTGACATGAATAGTGTAGTTTCATCAAAGATAAGGAGGTCTTTGCCCATTGGAACTCAGGTTTCTTATTTTGTACTGGTTTAGGGTAAATAATTAGTATTTTCTGGCATTTGTTGGATGATTGGTCTTCTAAATCAAAACTGTGTTTTTCATTTTTCAATCCTCATTACCATAAGCCAATATCAAGTAATTTTTCATCCTGACTTTTCCTGTCATTCATGGTAGCAACATTTTCATTACTTATGTATCACCAACCACACACACATTTGCTTGTGCATTTAAATATTTTTAAGCATAAATTTGTCTTATATATTCACATCCAACCTTGTAGCTCTGGGTATACTGTCCAAATCTCAAAAAATAGCAGTTCATCTTGAAAATTCAGGTATTTATAGAAAGAGAAAACTAGTTCATTAGTGGGCAGAATAGAAGTTAGCTAAAAAAAATAAAGAGCTTTGTTTCCAGTGAAATCTTCAACACTTCGCCTAAAGTATTTTAATTTATGAAAGTTTAAATTGGTATTTCTGAAGCTTTTGATATTCAGCCCCAAATATAGACCACAGATTTTAGTTATATATGTAATTTTAGTTTTTATATATAAATATATACATCAGATTTTAAATTAAAGTAAGTTTATTTAAAACACTTTCTGAAAAAAATTTCTAGGAAGAAATATATTTTATTAACTTTGTTTTAATGATAAAACATTTATTAATAACTTTATAGTATAGAGGAAGATACTATTAGCAAAGTTTCACCAAAGTATCTTGGGTATACATGCATGTAAACACTGAAATGACATAGTTTAAAAGCATGAACTTTAGAGACAGGACCAGAATTCAAATTTTGGCTCTGCCACTTACTTAATTTGGGTAAGTTGCTTATCTTTGTACCTCAGTCTCTTTGTTGATGAAATGAATAAAATAGTGTACCTGCTGCATAGCATTGTGATGAAGACTAAATTCAACAAAGTGGAAAAATTCCGGGCATAAAACAAGTACTTGATAAAAATCACCTATTACTAAGAAGCACAATGAAAATTTCACCTAATTTCAGTTAATTCAATAGTCTCAAACTGAATTCCATCATACTTATTTTAGTTCAGTAAAATCAAATTTAGCCATAATTTGAGCTTACGTTCCTCTTGGCTTTCTAGTTAGATTTAACCAAAACATATATGAAAAGATGCCCAACCTTACCAATATTTGAGGAACCTGAAATAGCACAACTCCCTTTTCACCTTTCAGATTAGTAAATGTAGAAGGAACACTAATATCTGGTCTTCTAAATCAAAACTTCTAGACTTGGGAAGCACTGTGAGGAAAAGAGTCCTATTGTTGCCAGGAATCTAAATTGGCACAGATTTTTCTGGAAGGCAATTTGGCAGTATACATCCCAAGTCTTAAAATATATATTCCCTTTGATCCAGAAATTCAACATGCAGAAATTAATCCTAAGGAATCATCAGACAAATGGGCAAAGATGAATAAAACAGAATGGTTACTGCAGTGTTTATTTATAATAGCTTCAAATTAGAAGCTACTTAAATATGAGTGTAAGTTAATGATATTGGGCCATGTTCATAAAACATAATTCAATGATATCATTCATGAAGTTGACAGTGTTGATATAGAAATACAATCAAGTGAAAATTGCATTATTACAGTATGATTCACTTTATAATATGCATGTATGTGTGCGTGTGCACAGAAAATGTCTGAAGACTTTTTGATGAATACATCAAAATATTACCAGTTGTTATCAGTGAATAATAGAATTACAAGTGATTTATTTTAGTTTTCAGTAAACTATGGACATTTTACAAAAAAATATATTAATCATAGAAAGGCCTGTGAAATTGGTTATTAAAAATGTAATTCAGAGAAGCCCCAAAATCTACAGAAAAACATCATGGTGTTAAGATATTAGATAATAGAGAAGTATTTAAAAATATGGTTTTATGGGTACTTTAGCTTTTTTATTCCTCTACTGAAATGATCTTCAGTATGAGCAGCAAAACCTGACAGAATTTCAATCAAGGAGTCTCTTTGGGCCTGTACTTGATATAGAATTGTGGCTTTTTATTTTGTGTTCCGTATACTACCCACACCCTCAAGGCAGTTTATATCAGTTAATGGTCCTTCAATCTGGCTGCTAGGTATAATTCAGAATTCATTGAATCGTTGATGTCATTGACCTGGACCAAGTGTGACTTAGGGTTAATAGGACTAAAAGTCAAAATGAAAAGAAGTTCTCTGGTATACAAGAAAGGCAATCATAGAAGAGCTATTCCAGAACAGTGGAGTTAATGAAAAGCTATCTGTCTTCTGTCAGTAACACCAAAATTCTAAAGATCTATATATTTAAACAATCCTAAATAATGGCCAAAGTTGAGGTAGGAGAAAATTTTACAAAAGGAGATTGACAGCCCAAAATCAATGATCCAAACACTATGCTTGGTTAAGAAGAGTGGTGAGGGGGTAGACAAGTGTTTAGATAAAAGAACACTTTAGTTTTGGTAAAGTAAAAAATATTTAACTTCTGAAGATTAGTTAATAGAGGGCCATAAAAAGATTTTTTTTAACTGAGAGCATAAGAATTAAAAAGCCTATTATGAGTTTTTTGTCAACTGATGAGTTATTGAACACTACATCTGAAACTAATAATGTACTATATATTGGCTAATTGAATTTAAATTTTTAAAAAAGAGTTTTTGTAACTAGACTATTGTAAAAAGGAGGGGGCGACAAAAAGAACACACATATTTTATTGTATATTGTTTATAAACATATATTCAAATTATGGTAGCCAAGGAGGCCTTTTTCAAAATGTTCCAATGGAAATTTATCTGACCCACTGATATTTGCTAAGACCACATTAGAATGTGCCAAGATGAATGTTTTAACAGAATCACACCCAGTGATGTCTATGTGTGTGAAGCAACTGAGCGTATTGAAAAGAGAAACATTCGGGAAGTAAAGGAGAAGATAAAGGCAGGCATAATCCATTAACCCAGGAGTTAAGAACTCAGAGTTCTTCCATCTCTGGGAATGAATCTCCGATCTTAGTCTCTCATTTATCATTATAAATAAAAAACATGAACTATTGATGTCTACAGGTCTTTACCACTGCCGTATTTCATTATTCTCTGCCTTTGTGGACTGCCTTTTTTTTTTTTTTTTTTTTTTTGAGGTAGCAAACTACAAAATAGCAAATTTTAGTCAGAAATTACAGAAATAGGCCATTCATTAAAATGCATTCCCCTTCAGAAGACCACTAGGATCTCACATAAATGTGACATAGACAGGAGATTTTAAGTAAACAAATAAAACGCAAGTGACCAAGGAGCTAGAAAGAACACTGTCACCTATCCTTTGAAAAAAATCTATTCCAGAGAGTAATAACTATTTTAAAAAGCAGTTATAGCTTTAGACCACAGAGACTACCTGTTTCAGGTGATCAGTAATTTTAAATGGTTGAGATTATCATATTTCTTCAAATCATGTCCCAACTTTTCTCTGTTTAATCAGTAAACAATAAAGGGCTACATTTTAATTTTTTCTTAAGATATGCTTGAGCATAGAAATGTACACTTTGGTGTCTGTCACTTACCTTTCAGCCCTGGAATAATGTGAAAAAAGAAATCTATTCTACCCTACAAAAACAGAATCTTCCACCAGATATCTCTTAACTAAACTCCATGAATATTGCCTGAGCAAAACTAGCCATTGGAGGATAACCTTTCTAATTATAACCTTAATACATAATGACAAACACACAGAGACACATGAGAAAAAATATCAGGGACTTGACAGACCCATGTCAGACATGACTCTCTTTCCCTCTTTCTTTACCTCCCTCTCCTCTTCCCTCCTTCCCTACCTTCCCTACTTTCCTTCTTTCCTTTTGTCCTTTAAGCAAAAGCTGCTATTAAGTTTCAGAATATTTTTAAACGAATATTTTTATTCACAAAGTATATATTCTACAGAACATGCAAGCTAGGGAATTGATTTAATAGGGCATATGATTTTAACATATGATAAGGAATCAATTTGGCTGATTAAATAATTTCTAAATATTGTTTTAGACATTGGCCATTCTAAATTTCAATAAGCCCTTTACTGCTTTACCCCAGAAAATTTTAGTGAAAATACACAGAAAGAATAATGAGCTCAAAAAGCGCTTACTGCAGTTGCAAAGTGATGATCATTATTAATAGGAATGTACCCAGCCAATGAGAAGGATCTGGTGAAGCAGGTCAAAGATGAATGCTAAGTGCCATTTCCTTCACATTTTTATACATGAGCTGCAATATACTGAATAAACAGAGAAAATATATTAATTTTATCCTCAAATGATATAGACTAAGCATCATCATAAGAGCCACAATGATTTATCTTGGTAACTAGAGGTGCCTGAAAAAAATTATGTAGTGATAAGGGTAAATTACTGAGTTAGAAACAGCACATGATGTGCTCTAATGTTACAAAATTTTCAGTGATTCCTCATTTTTACCTTAGCACATCCTCCACTGCTCTTCAACATATACTCTACCAGTTTCTGGTGGAATCTATTTCCTCTTTGGCCATAAGCTTACAGTCCCAGAATTGCATGTAGGCCTTCAATCTAGTTGATCTCTCACACTCTACCTCTTTCCCACCCCCCCCCCAACTCCATCCATTCTGCCCCGTATCCTCTTTTAAATCCAACCTAAATCCCACTTCCTCCTGGAAGCCTTCATGGCCATTTCAACCTGCATTGTTTCCCACAGTCTCTGAACTACAAAACACTTAATATGCTCTCATCTTGTTCTCTTGCTATTTCTGCTGTGAGTCTAGTCTCACCAACTATAGTCTCCAACAACAGAGTTTGTCTTCAAAAGTAGAGATTAAAAATTACATGTTTATTTTTGACTGAATTGAGAGGACTGCACAATGAGCATGTGGATTGATTGTTGCCAGGTAACTTTAATAATAAATTATAAATATTTTACCTTTTTCATGTCATCAACATATCTGAGATTTCTTGGCATATTAATGGTCAATTTTCACAATCATCTAATGAACAAAACCTTATTGAGCCCCTTCTAGGTTCCAGGCACTGTGTTGTTTGACTGAGATACAGAGTTAACATGACTCAATCTCATAAGTTAATAGATAACAAGCCTGGACTTTTATCAGAATATCATTGCGTAGTTTATGAAACAATTTGACGTGTTTTATTCTAATTTAAAATTGACAGTAATTCTTCATCATTGACATTGAATGGAGCAGGCTAGAGGTATGCTAATCAGTCTCCAGAAACCAATCCCCCATCAACTCCATTGCTCTCAGGAGACCTACTGTACACAGCATCTCATACATTCAGCCATGACCTGCAGAAGAGCGTCATAACTAAGATTTTTGTTACCACTGTCCCTTTTTCATTGGCATATTTCTGATGTCATTGATAAATAGTCTTATGGGCTCTCCCATAGAACATAGTAGGCTGATGCATGATGCATTCTTTTGAATTACATGGCGTATCCAATCTAGCATGTCCAGTTTACTTAGTTTTTTCACACCTTATCCATTACCATGGTAGGTATGGCATTTTTAACTAGGGTTGTCTTCTTCCAAGATGCTAAGAGATAACATTAGTATTATCTCCTAAGGTACTTTCCAGGGTGTTAAGTCCATGTTATTCAAAAGTGCCCCCAAATAAACTCCCCCTTATCTGCCTCTATGTTCTTTCCTGATTGATCTAGTAGACTTAGGATCCAGTCCCATGGATGTTCTCCCAGTGCCTGCCGGCACATGTTGGAAGGACTTGCAGCTCCTCACACTATAGCCACTTTCCTCTCATCAGTCCCAGCACTTCCAGAGCTGGGCCCTGGTTATTGACCTGGTGGCCAAGAAGGAAAGTGAAGTCAAGGCAAAGGATTCAAGCAAATGGATAGAACAGAACTTAACAAGAGAGGATTGGAACACTTTTTTTTTTTTCAGGCCCAGAGAGTTAAGGAGAATCTGGGGATTCAGGACTTTTGGAATAATCAACCCAGATTTCCTCTTGCCATGTCTCAGGATTCCATTCCTCTAAATATATCCCTGTCCTTAGCATTGAAAACTTGGCAAACTTGAGAACTCAGCCTCTTCTACAGTTCTGCTACTTTTAACCTGATTCTCAGCTTTCTGGAGATTAGAGTATCTTTATATATAATTGGTGATTAAACATTCTCAGTGTTCATTATATTCTCCAATGTATTGATTGCCTCCAGCTATAGTCATCCAATTCCATGGTCATTATAATTACTATTACTCCCTTGTTCTGGTTATCTAATACGGCATTTAAAAAACACCCCCAAAATTACTGCTGTAAAACAACAACAGTTTTACTGTATTTACAGATTCTACAGGACAGGAATTTGGACATGGCACCATAGGGAGGAATTATTTTTCTCTGCCTCATGAAGTTTGATATATAAGCTGGGAAGCTTCAAATACTTTGGAGTTACTCAAAGGGCTGAAAACTGTGTTTATTTGAAGGAGTTATTCCTAACTAGGGGTGATTTTTGTCCCCAGGAATGCAGAAATGACAGAGACATGTTTATTTGTTACAACCAGGGGGAAGGGAGCACTACTGGTATCTATTAGGTAGAAGCCAGAAATACTGCTAAACATCCTACAAGGTACAGGACAGTCCCCCACAAGGAAGAATTATCTGGTTCCAAATGCAAATGGTACTGGGGTTGAGATGTCAACTGGGGTTGGCTATTTTACATGGTGTCAGAGAGTTTGAAGAATAAACAAAGCTGTCACTGAACTGTAAACTTTAAATAATTTAAGTGGTAAAAAAAAAAAGTAAAATACAATAAAAATCTATTGTTTAAGGATGCGTGGGTGGCTCAGTCAGTTAAGCATCTGCCTTTGGCTCAGGTTGTGATCCCAGAGTTCTGGGATAAAGCCCTGCATCAAGCTCCCTGTTCAGCAGGGAGTCTGCTTCTCCCTCTCCTTCTGCCCCTCTCCTGCTTGTGCTCTCTCTCCCTCTCTCTCAAATAAATAAAAAAGTGTTTCTTTAAAAATCTATTGTTTTTTAAAAAAAAGTAAACAAGACTAGAAAAAACTGCATAGTCTTCTTTACATATTCTCATAAATTACATAGGATCACTTTCACCAAAATCTACCAGTCAAAGCAGTCACAAGTTCATTCAAATTCAAAAATAGTAGACATGGTTCCTACTTATTCAGAGGAAGCATGTAAAATAATAGTTATCATTGCTCTCCATCCGGGAGGTTATCCAGCTCCAAAATCTCATTTTAGAGTCTGCTTGTTAAGATAACTCCTGGTCCCAATTGTCCTAGACCAGGGTTCCCAGTAAACAGTGAAATTCTGAGATTGTCTTGTGAAAGATTCTTTGAGGAATGCTTTCAGGAAAAACACCTATGAGGATGTAAGGTAAGAAGAACTGGGCAGAGGGAGAGTCAAACTGTGATACAATTGCAATGCCCTCAGTGAGACCACAGGATGCTCTACAGACA
Organism: Vulpes vulpes; assembly: GCF_048418805.1. Taxonomy (NCBI): domain Eukaryota; kingdom Metazoa; phylum Chordata; class Mammalia; order Carnivora; family Canidae; genus Vulpes; species Vulpes vulpes. The sequence goes on along the minus strand of NC_132783.1, from coordinate 70,708,779 downwards.
GGATGGTCCTTTAGAGATGCCTGTATTAGAGGCAAGAAGTTCAGGCTTCCGTATCTCTGCATCATCCTGTTATAAATACAAGCTGCTCCCTTGGAGGAGCTGCGAACTTGGGCAAAGTAGTATCAGCAGCCTGAGGGCAAATCCCCAAATTGGGACATAGTCCTGAGCCTTCAGCATCTAGCACTCCTGCCAGCTAGAGAAACAAATAGCTAAAGGGTGATCTGGTTGGTACATTACCTACAGGTCTTTTTTATACTTTACGAAAGAAGGCTTTTGTGATGCACATTTAATTTACTAAGGAATAAAATTGCCATTTACCTCTAGGTGCTTGCCCTATAATTGCCATTTGGTTTACTTTCAAGTCCAATATGTTTGAGATGTACCCCTTAAGCTATCATGTAATGGTTCATCTCTGTAGGAATACAAGTTACTTCCAACAGCTTATGGCATGCATGCAAATAATTCTAGTTGCAGACCACATGATTCAAATATTTTAAGCAATCTGTTGGAAAAAAGTTTTCTTTGTTTTCCTGTTCTGTGAGGAATAGTTGACCTCTGCCCACATCATATTTCATTCTTCACCTCTGAAACAGAGTACAAATTTCTGCAGTTCACTAGAGCTCAGCTCAGAAAATAATTGTGTGGGTTGTTTGTTATATTCCTCTCAACACAGGAGGAAACAAAATTGATGGTAAAATTCCCAAACTGTCTATTATCTTAATTAACCCTTAACCCTTATCAAGGTAAACTAACCTGTAGTTGAATTTTTTTTTTTTAAGAATTCCTTCAGGGAGACTTACTACATGCTATTTCTCCATGGAAAATGCAACCCAATGGACAAGGTTTTTTAAACTCTTACAGATTTTTGTATTAGAAATAATAGTACTAGTGGTAGAACCACCACTAAAATTCAAGTAGCGGTAGGTAAAAGGAAGTCAAAACAGAACTGGCAAGAGGTAAATGAAGTGCTTTGGGTACAAAATTTAAGGAGGCATCCACTCTTAGGTTCTGATTCTGCCCTTGCATAACCCTGAGAATGAGTGCCTCCTGAAATTCTGCATCCAGGGTTCTCTTGCCTCACCCTAATCCCAGCTCTGCTCAGAGTTCATCTGAACCAGAATCCGATATGAAATAGGTGGAGACCAGGCTTATATCCACATGGGGTGTGCATTTAACAGTTCACACTAAATGCCTGTCATTCTTAAAATCATCTTTTTTGTGGTTTTTCACTCAAAAATCACCCACTTTGTACCATGGCTTCTAGTTAACCTGGTTGTACCTAGTTTGATCAGGGCTTAGCAGTTATCTGTGGTCTGTGGCTTTTGAGGTGGTCTGCCTTGAAACCTCTGTCCAGCAGGGGCATTTCATAACAAATGGTAATAGTTCACATCAGTCTAATCATCTCTGGGACCATTTCTATGGGATTTACAGTTGAGAGTAAGCAAAGAACAAGCAAGTAGGATATCTCAGAGAAAGGAGGTAGCAGGTAGAGGGAAATAGTGAAAAAGAGTCAAGAAGAAGTTGGTAGTAGACTAGGAGATAGCAGTCCATGGAAAGTGGCAGAGTTAACTCTAGAGCATCAAATACTGTTTTAGTCATAATTAGTATTCTATTTTAGAAATCAGAGTTGTGTTTAGATTGTGGCACTGGTTTCAGACTCCTATGGCTATTGACTCTTAAATTATGATGCTGACACCCTTGCTTTGGTTAAAATAGGACTGTTCAATACTGAAAAGTTTCTCATTTTTCTTTTCTTTTTCCTTTAACAAACCACTATTAATAGAAATAGGATCCATTTGAGGGGTACAATCCCAGGGGCTCTCAAGAAGTGTTTTGTCCTAAAATATCTTCTCCAGCTGCTAACCATAGTTTCTAAAGACCCCATGACAAGTCATTCATTCGTTTGGGTCCAAGCTTGGTAAATCCCCTGGGAAAACGCAAGAACACCTGGATGGAGAACATTTTGAATTGCTGCCAAACAACCTTTTATTTAGTTTTATTTGCTAGTGATACTCATAAGAACCATATGTACAAAACAAAAGGATTACCTGATGGGGGAGGGAAGGAAAACCCTCCTAGATCACATCTGTCCTATGAACTTTGGCCTCAACAACACCAGGGCTGGTCTACCTGCAAGTCTTATTTCTACCTAGCTTGCATTATTTGGCTTAAAATACATTTCCTCTTCTAATTGTTGACAACCTCACTTACAAAATAAGATGTTAAAGTGACTGTTGACCAAACTAAAACTGGGTTCCCACTCCGATGTCCTGATATATGCCAAGAATGCAAGAGTCAGAGCCAGACAGACCTGAGTTCAAATCCTGGTTCTGCTCTTTATATCCTGGGTAGGATAATAGGTTAATTTTTCTTCCTGAGGCATGTACTCAATTTTTAAATGATGATAATAAGAACCATTTTGTAGGGCTATTTTGAGGATTCTAAAGAATATAGGTAAAGCACCTGGCACTAATATAGTAGGTATCCAATAAAAAATACCTACCCAGTCATAGCTATTGAACATGATTATTTTCAGCATCATGGTAAGTAATATAAAATTTTTGTTTTAAGTTGGAACTTCTCTGCCAAATGCTCAAAGCCTAATCAATCTTAATTTTTTCTATTTCCCATTACAGTCAGACTTATGTTTTTCTATTCTACACATACAAGGCCCCTATGGGGAGGCGGCAGATCTTTTATAATCTCTACTTTGCAGATGAAGAAACTAAGGGCCAGACAGTTTAAATAACTTGCTAAGGTCACATAGTAAGTAATGAAATTATGCCTAAATTTTAAACCTTCTGATTTCAAAGCTCATGAGTTTTCTACAGTGGTTCTTAACCCCCACTGTTTATTTGAAATATAAAAATACATCCATAACAGTGCTCCACCCGAGACCAAATCAGAATGGCATTGGCCTGAGCATTGCAGGATTTTTTTTTTTTTAAACTCCCAGGTTACTCTTACACTGAACTAGGCCAGGTTCAGTGAAAGGCCTGACTTTGCTTTGAATCATTCCTCAACAAAATTAGGTCATCTTATCTCCTTTCCAGAACTCTTCTTATGTTCATTAACAATTCTAATTAGCACTTTATTCTAGAAACCAGAGAATATAAATTCTGGAAGAAACTTCATATCCTTAATTCCTCTAGTTCCAAAACTTGGGTCTGAGGACTTGTAATTTTCAGGATTACTCTAAAGAGAGAGAGAGAGAGAGAGAGAGAGAAATAAGGACAACTTAACAGATGCAAGTTAATTTTCTTTTGGAAGGAATAGCCATTGTTTTAAAATTTGTTTCTGTTAAATGACCTTTCTTTTCTGAAATAATGGTGATGGTTTTTTTGCTAATATTCTTATTTAGAAACATAAAAATTTGACTATCCTTTAATGCATACTGAATTAGTTTTGGAGAGTTTACTGGCCTGTAAAATCCAGAATTTCTGGGAGCCACTTATTTTTCCCAATTTTATCATCTTACAGGTGAGGCAATTGAGGCTCAGAGAGAAGCTACTCTAATCCAGGTTCTACTTACTATAATGCCCAAATGCTTTGAAATATATATTTTTTAGTTATCTATTTTTTCTAACAAAGTATAGTTCAATTGTGCCTTTTAATCTACATGTGACTCTGATCAATAACCTAGGGGAAAGAAACAGGATTGGAAAAAAGAAAGTAGAAGTACATAAAAAGCTATAATCCAAGGAGTCCAGAATAGGGATATAATGGACTTGAAAATAAACCAAAAAGAACTTCTAGAACTATAAAATACAATAACTCAAATGAAGAATTCAGTGCAATAGCAGATTAGTCACATCTGAAGAGAGAGTTAGACAACTGGAAGACTGACCAGAAAAAAAATAACCAAGTAATTTGAAGTAGACAAAAAGATGCAAAATACAGAAGAAAGAGTGAAATACATAGAGCATAAAATTCTCTATAGAAGGTTTATAGCGAAAGAAACAAATATAATGGAGCACAGGCAAAATTTAAATATAATTTTCAGGGAATTTTTCCAGAACTATTGAAAGACATCAAGCTATAGCTTCAAAAAGCCAAACAAATTTTAAAAACAAAGCAAAACATAAAACACCTAAAGCCATTACACTGAAAATTAAAAATGGTATCATAATATCAGCCAGAAATAAGGAGAGTATCTTCAAAATAGTGACAATTAGCAATGAGTTTTCAATAGCAATAATAAAGCCAAAAGACAGTGGGTAGATATATTCAATATGCTAAATGAAAATAATAGGCAACCCAGAATATTATATCCAGAAAAAAATCCTTCAGAAATAAAGGCAATAGGAAAAAACATTCTCAGACAAGGAAAAACTACAAAAAAACAAATTATCAGAGTTTCTAACTTTTTCTTGTCCCTTGGCCCCTTTGAAAATCTGGTGAGACTTATGAATGCTCTCTCAGAATAAAAAATAATAATAAAATAAGTAAAGTCACAAAGGAAGCATATATTGGTCACAGTCTAAATATCTAAAAAAATCAAATTCATGATATGGTGATGTATGTTTATATATCATAACAAGATTTAAATAACAAAGTATTCACAATAATTCCTCAGTAGTTAAGTACAGTAATTTCTAAGTAGGAAAAGTTTGTACAAGGTTATGTCCTTGACTTTAGTCAGAAAACTAACTATGCTAAGTTCTCTCAGGCAGCAAGAAAGTGGAAGAAGGCAATTAGCATGAAACCAATGTCTCACTAAGACACCTCCAAGAATCAAAGACTGAGGTAAACCATATTGTAAAATGGATGGCATAGACACTTTATAATGAGAATAATAATGAACAATCACTTACTATATAAAAAGAATGTGTGGGGTTACACAAATGTATACATCTATATTTTTAAACTTACCAAAGAAATGGCATCTTTCAACATTTTTTTCAAAGTATATATGCAACCAAGCCAAGCTTTAAATAAATACTCTCTGCTTCATTCCATCTCATTTAAAGAAAACAAGACTCTGCCTTTGATTTGCCAATGCTTTTTTTTTTTTTTTTTTGCTTTGAGTAGGAATGAATCTTCCCAAAGCAGTTAGCTTCCACAGCTAAGGATTTCTTTTTCAAGCTATTATTAATTCTACTTCCAAGAAAGCAAGTGTTGGTATTCTTGTTCAGATTGTACAGCAGAAAAAGATAGATTGTTGTGGCAAAGAGACGTCCATTACTTAAAGAATTCCCTTAAACAGAGTATCCTTAATGTACTGTGGTAATTTATCTGTGAGCTTTATTTAGCCATGAGGTACTTCTTCCTATAACATTAATAATGTATAAACATTAACAGGAAGAATTTATGCTTGGGTGGGGACTTGATTATCTTAAATAATTTGAAAAGCTTTTAAAGCTTTGAAGTGTTGAGTTTATTATTTTGCCAAGAACAAAACTTGGAATACCATCTGCTTGTGATTAAGGCTGGAGCTTCTGCCCTTGCTCAAATGATGGGACCAATGTGACTGTCACTTGTGAATGCATGTTTCAGAGCTGGCACTTTCTCCCGATATTCCCTAAGAAGTAGCTCAACTTCTTCCTCTCCTGATGGAACTTAAAAGAGCAAAACAATCAACTTCTCAATTTTACTGTCCCAAATCTGCACTGTGCATCATTTCTCCCTAGAAATGTTCTATCCAGGTGGCAAAAGATCAACACTAGAAACAGAAATATTATGCCTTGTTTCCTTTCTTCCTTTATATTCCCATCCAACCTTCAAAGCATTTTAGCAAAGATTCCTGTAAATCCAATACTGAATGTCCAAATTATACCTTCCAAAGTATTTTTGTGCCAGGAAACACAATAAAAATCAAATTGGCTCTGAATGATTCAAGAAGGAACCTTAACTGTAATACTATTTTTGTGGCTTCTGATAGCTCCAAATTGGAAAACTGTGCCATGACCCTTTCAGCAAAGGTGCAGACTTCTTCCTGGGGCTTCATTAACCCAGGGAGGCCTGCCAGGCAAAGACAAGAATTAATCTTAAGCCCAGACTTTCAAAGAAATTCTGAGTTGTTTCAGATCAACCTACCAAATCCCTTTAATGGGAGTAACAGCATCATTTCTTAATTTCTTACTTTTGAGATTTGGATTTATTGTGAAGTGCATAGATTCTATCAATTGATGTGTTTTCCATTTCACTTTAGCTTGGAAAAATGCACAGCCAATCTGGATGTATATACCCAGGGATTTACCATGAATTTATGCTAAAATATTTGGGTGCATTTTGGAATGTCCTCTTCTCTTCTGTGAGAAGATATATAAAAACTATTTTGTTTACCTATCCATTCTGTTCTGTCAATGTACCCTTCTAGACAGCAATGGCACAAGACAGGACCAATGTAGTAATACTACTGCAGGTTATCTACACTGAGGCTAACCAAAAGTAGTGGAAGGATTATAAAAAGGTCTGCCACAAGGAGTTTCCTGAATGGGCAGCCCCAGTGTTGTCCTTGTTATTTGACAGTGAGTTCCTTGTCTTGTCCTCAACCTTTTACCTTTTCCTGCTGTGTGACCTTACCCCAAGTTAGTGCTAGCTAAATAAGGCACCTGTTGCTCCACAGCTAATTATCATTTACGTCATTTGTGTGATACGAGTTGCCCATAACCAAGAAAGTTGGGGGTGGCATTTGTTCCTTCAGCCAAGTGTTGCCTCCATCTGGTCAGGCTGTGACAGGATTCTCTGTCATGAGCCTCACTCTTGTGGCAGCAAGTTCAGCAGAATCCGTTTCCATTATCTTTATGTCATCAGTTTCTGCACAATGACTCAGGAACTATTCTGTTTTCTCTATATTTATCAATTAACTTATTTTATTTCTTCTAACAAATCTTGATACCATTTCCTCCTCCAATAGATTACACTTCCAATCAATCTGGTGCATTCAACATATTTCAAAATCAGAAGAAAAATATGTACAAACATACAGACTCACAGGCAAACACACACCTGTTCTTGGATCACTGCCAATGAATGTGTGCGCTCTGCAGAAGAAAGAAAAAGCTCTTGATGGAATATTTATTCTCTGGGCTTTTTCCCTTAAAGAAAGGATAGATTGCTATGCCAGTGAGACATTTGCAATAATGGGACATAATCCAAAACAAAATACTTGGAGAAATTAGACTACTATTTCTGGACCTCCTCTTCTTTTAATCTATACTCTTATTATTCTGATAATTTTATTAATTCTCCCATTTTAATACTATCTATATAATGAGGATTTTTATATTTGTTTATGCAATCTGAAACACTCCCCTGGATTCCAGACCCATAAAGTCACCTGCTTGCTTGACATCTATACCTGGAGATCAATTAGGAGTCATAATGTGAGCACATCTATGGAAATTTTCTCTTAACAAACTTATCTTTGTTCTACTCCCAACCCTCTCCATTTCAGTTACTGGCAACTCCTTTCTACCAGTTTCTCATGCCAAAATCTTAGATTCATCCTTTATATCTCTCTTTCATCATTGCACAACTAATTGGTGATCAAATCCTGTGGGTTCTTTCAAAGTGTATCCGGAGTCCAAACAATTCTTTAATCTCTTTAACTGCTTGCTACTACCCTGGTCCAAGTCACTGTTATCCCTTTCCTGGGTTATTTCCATTGGCTCTCACCCTGTACCTTTCCCTTTGTCAGCCATAGTGTATTCTCCGCATGTCTGCTAGTCTGGGTGGGCCTCTGAAAACTGAAGAGTAAACCTGATTAGCATCTTTCAGTGGTTTTCCACCTCACTTGGAGGGAAACCCAAAGCCTCTCCATGGCTTAGAAAGGTCTAGTTGATCTCTGAGTTCATCTTTTCTACTCTCTTGTTCTTGCTAAATCCATTCTAGCCGCACTATACTCCTCTTTTGGGATTTGAACTTTCTGTTTCCTCTTCTGGGAAGTTTTCTCACCAGATATCCATCCATATAGCTGGCCCCCTTATCTCCTTTACTAGATAAAGGAGAAGGGAGAGAGAACTCATATAAGAAAAGGAAGTGAGCAAAACATTGTTGGAACTATGGACAATCAAACAGAAAAACATGATCCCAAAGATAAGCCAGAAAACAGTGATTCAAAAGGTTAGGCTAAGAACTGGAATATTAAAAAGACTCAGGAGGCTTTAAAATATTTTTCCAAAGAAACATTTAAAAGACAAGAAGAAAGTCCTTTTCTAAATGTAAAAGTGGTGGCCATAGAAATATTGGTTCACAGAGTTCTGTTGGCTTAGAAGAAAGTTTTTCCAGAATGAAATCCAAGAGCTTATTCTCTTCCTCCTCATAGATCCTAATTCAGAATATTCTGGAAATGAAGCAGGCCAGAAGAACACCACTTTTATACAAATATTTATCTTAGTAGAGTATCCATAACCAGAACCATTCAAATATGCCTTAAAATTGTTTGAAATTGCAGTCTCTCAAGGTCTTATTTAGTTGTTTATTAATTTTTATAAGCAAAGTGTCAGAGAATGAAAATTTAAATTATCAAAGCTAAAAACTGCTATTTTGAGTGCAGATTATTTTTTCTATAGTAAAAATCAGAATTCGTCTTTGAGAATGGCCATTTAAGCAGGTGCTTTTAGTTATCTAGATTTAACACAAGTACCCATTTCTTTTGGAGAACACTGCTTCCAACTAGCAATTAGTAAGTAATATAAACTAGATGTGTAATTGTACCTTCACAGATGAAGACTTTTTATTTTTAATCTAGGCATCCATATCCACAAAAAAGGTATTGTACTGTTCTTATGAGGAATGCTTGTGTGTAAGGGAGAGAGTGTGTCTTACGTCTAATGACAGCCCACAAGAAATTGGAAGCTGAGACTGGTTGATGGCAGGAAAGATGAGACAGCACATCTGTCTTGTCTTTTATCTCATGCTGGTGGCTGGACCATAAAACAGACTGGATTTTCCAGCAAATCCCACTTCTACCTTCTGAAACCCCTAAAAGTGGCATACTTCTGACCATAATAACTTTTGTTGTCAAAATATTTTACTTATTTTATTACATGACTTGAGGGCCAGACAACATCTGACAAACAGAGTGGGACATTCCCCTAAAGAAAGTCTGTCTTCTCTGCCAAATCACTTGAGAGAAAATGGGGTGGGCTTCAGCCTGGAAGAGGAAATGGCATTCTCCTCCTTAAGGCTGTGAGATGTTGAGCCTGAATATTGGGAATTTCTGATCGAAGGCATTGTTTCTGAGAGGACTTGAGCTTAGCCCTGGAGCCTGCTGGCAAGCCAGTGTCAAGTAAAGAATCCTGTGGATGGGCATTTATAATGACTCTAGAAAGAGTTATATTATCTATATCGAGTTCTAAGTTTTTTTCCCCTGCATTATAGTTCTCTTCTCAGGTGACAAACAATCAGAGCCAGGTTTTAGAGTATTTAAACATTCCTTGCCAATTCCCAGGAAATACTTGGAAAGTATGGATTCTACCAGGGGGAAAAATAATTTCCCAAGTTTCACCAGATAGGAACTTAAAATAAAGTTTGGTTTGTGTAAGGATTCCTCCTGAAGTTGGAGAATTCATGGAATTACATGAAGGTTGCCAAGTTTAGAGTTTTAAAGTCTTATAGTCTGTTTGTATTAGAAGAGGGGCAGTGCTGAGCAATGGTCTCATCTCTAATTCAGAAAACCACCTCAGGGACAAGATCACTAGAGACAGACCATGGTCACTTTGCACCAAGTTTAGGGATGCTGTTTAAGTGTGCAACCCAAATTCTATTAGTCACAATAGCACCACTAAAACAGTAACAAAACAGTATTTCTCTATTTCTGTCCACTGGTATTTATGCAATGCTAGGCTGCCCCAACCACCTCTGATTGCCTCTTCAAACTTCCTTACAGAAGGCATCACATGTTTATTAACCTAAACTTGAAACTACCATTTAAGTTCTGTGGCCTTTCTGTTCTTGATCATGTCATTGAGGTAAATACTCCTTCTTCTGGTAGAACTTCTTATGTGGCAGCTGCCCCATACTCAACTCCCAGGCTTTTTGTCTCCAGTCCAGATATAAACCTGTTTATTCCATGTTCCAAAGGCCTCCTCAAGTCAAGAAGACTCCTTTCATCCCCAATTGCACACACTGATTTCTTTAAATTTCCTCTTTACTGAAGTACTTTCTTTCCAGAAACTATCCATGACTCTGTAAGAGATGATCCAGAGGACATACTGAGAGTCAGACACTACACTGTACTCAAAATTACCTCTGCCCTCTAAGTCCAACCTATTTTTCTTGGCTTTAACTTGTAAATCTGACTCCCTCTTCCAGTTGGATGAATCTTTCCTTTTGGGAGCCCTAGAAATCAGTCCTCCAAGCCCTCCAGACATGCCCAGACTCTAAGCAAAGTGAGGTTCTAACAGTGCCAAGAGTGAGAGCACTTTGGGTTGGAAGCAAAACATGTAAAACAGCCACCACTCTGATTTCATGTCTCACCGCCTGACTATTAATTTATTTTATTCCATATATCATGTAGCGTTTTCTATAATTTTTTGATGAGAATCTTTAAAAAATCATTAGAAGATGATGCTTTGAGGGAAAGCTGTCCAGAAAGGCAAACTCAATCTGCTTTCCTCTCAAGCTACCCTCTGACTCACACTCATCTGTATCCTCAGGCAAACAGAGCTTGGTTCAAACCCAAAATCTTGTTGTAGGGAACGTAAAAGATTTTTCCTGATCAAGTTTCTCTATTACACTGGTTCACTAAGGGAAGGTGGTCGGTGGCACATCTACCTTTTAACCACTTGACCTCATTGTTTCAGAGACTCTCAGTGTGAATGGGAGCTGGAGTTAAACCCTCAGGTTGCATGGTAGAGTCTTCAAACCTTGAATCTAGATGAGCTAAAGAAAGCATAAGAGGCAGAGAGGCTTGAGGAACATTGGTGAACTTAAACATTTTACCGTCCATTTAAAATAAATTACACGGTGAGTTGTCTAGAAATTGACCTACTATTACATGAATCAATTTGGATATGTCTACATTTATATATGCACAAATAATTTATGCTAAATAAAGTTATGTTTTTTATAGGCAGGGACACTCACTAGGTCCAGAGAAATCTAGAGGACAAACTGTGATAATTTCAAAGACTCTTTTGCTGGACCTTGGAACAGAATTATCTGATGGTGGTAGCAGTTGTAGGATTTTGCCAATGAGACCAGAAGTTCGCAGAAGCAAAGGGCTTCTTCATCTCTTGTGAATTTCTGGCAAAACTACGTCTGAACCGTGTTTTTGGTTCTGATTAGAAAAGAAGCTTATGATCAGGGTAAAACATTTTCAAAATAGATAACAATATAAAAAACAAAAATAGCCTACAACTCCAAAATCTAGTGATAATTATTTATGAATATTTTGGTGTATTTTGTTATAGTATTTTGCATGTTCTTTTATTGATATGTATTTTTAGATATTTTAACATCCCTCAAACAAATGCATCTTATAATTGATGATTCATTGAAATAATTTGAAATATTTTTCTCTTAAAGGTAGGTATATGCATGCAATAACAGTGCCTGTTAAAATTAATAATTACAGATTAGATGGTTACATGAACTTCAGACTATATGAAGTACAGAATTTATGCATGCATTAGTAAATTATATTTAGGAAAATTTATCATGGTTCTCTCTTATTATTATGCTGTATTCAAAGGAAAACACCAGCAATTGAAACTAATCAAAATCTTTATTCCAGAAATGCAATCACTATCCTCCTTCCTCCCAAGCTACCCTCTGACTCACACTCATCTGTATCCTCAGGCAAACAGAGCTTGGTTCAAACTCAAAATCCTGCCATAGGGAACATAAATGATTTTTCCTGATCAAGTTTCTTTATTACATTGGACAGTTCACTAAAGGAAGGTGGCAGTACATGTTAAACCCTGATCTCAGTGTTCCTCTCAAAGAACACCAAGATATAACCCCAATTTACTTCTTAAAATTCTCTTTTCCAATTTTGCCCTCTCTATTCTCCCTCCACTCCCAGTTTTCCTTGATTCTCCTTGCTTTAGCTTTTATCATTTTTCTTGAAATTATTGCTCTTAAGATTTAAACTGACCATATTTGATGCAATTCCTTTCTGCATTTCAGAAACTCAGCTCTTAAATAGAATTTTCATTACAAGCCTGATTGGAGAGGCGTGGGCAGAAGAGGAAGAAGGAGAGAGACAGGAAGATGGAATGGATAAATATCAAAAAGTCTTCAGCAGATGAGGAGAAGAATCAGTAATTATTATTATTATTGACAAAACAAATACACAGAGACGTATAATAATAGCCTTCTTCTAGGTATAAAAAATATTTAGCTTGATGGAGCTTATCATTTAAAAGTACTAAAAATAAAACAAAAACTCTAAAATAAGGGTGTCTGGGTGGCTCAGTGGTTGAGCATCTGCCTTTGGCTCAAGTCATGATCCTGGGGTCCTGGGATGGATCCTGCATCAGGCTCTCTGTGGGGGGCTTGCTTCTCCCTCTGCCTATGTCTCTGCCTCTCTCTGTGTCTCTCATGAACAAATAAATAAAATCTTCTTTAAAAACTCTATTATCGGGCAGGGGTGTCTGGGTGGCTAAGTGGTTTAGCGCCACCTTTGGCCCAGGGCCTGATCCTGGGGACCCGGGATCAAGTCCCACGACAGGCTCCCTGCATGGAGCCTGCTTCTCCCTCTGCCTGTGTCTCTGCCTCTGTGTGTGTGTGTGTGTGTGTGTGTGTCTCATGAATAAATAAATAAAATCTTTTTAAAAATAAAATTTAAAAAAACTCTATTATAAGGCTTATATTTCCTTTAATTCTTGTTCTTGCACTTGGCCTGTGATTAGGGAATATAAGTCAATAAACAGGACCCCAAATAGCCAAAGCAATTTTTAAAAAGAAGAGCAAACCTGGAGATATCCCAATTTCCAACTTCAAGTTATATTACAAACCTGTAGTAATCAAGACAATACAGTACTGGCACAAAAACAGACACATAGATCAATGAAGTAGAATAGAAAACCCCAAAATGAACTCAGAACTATAGAATCAACAAAACTTTGACAAAGCAGGAAAGAATATCCAATGGTGAAAAGATAATCTCTTCAATAAATGGTGTTAAGAATACTGATCAGTTGCATGCAAGAGAAGAAAATTGGACCACTATTTTACACCATACACAAGAATAAACTCAAAATGGATTAAAGACCTAAATGTGAGACCTGAAGCCATGAAAATCCTAGAAGAGAGCACAGGCAGTAATGTCTCTGACATTGTCCATTTTTCTAGATATGTCTCCTGAGGCAAGGAAAATAAAAGCAAAAATAAACTATTGGAACTACATTAAAATAAAAAGCTGATGGTGATAGCAGTTGTAGGATTTCTGACTTCCTTTGCACAGCAAAGGAAATAGTCAACAAAACTAAAAGGTACCCTATACAAGGGGGAAGATATTGCAAATGACATATCTGATAAAGGGTTAGTATCCAAAATATATAAAGAACTTGCACAACTCAGCACCAAAAAATAATTTTAAAAACCCCAAATAATCCAATTAAACATGAGCAGAAGAAATGAACAGACATTTCTCCCAAGAAGATATCCGTATGGCCAACAGATACATGAAAAAAGCTCATCATTGCTTATCATTAAGGAAATACAAATCGGTACTACAATGAGATATCACCTCATACCTGTTAGAATGGCTAATACAAAAACACAAGAAACAACAGGTGTTGGAGAGGATGTGGAGAAAAAAGAAGCCCTCATGCACTGTTAGTGGGAATACTCAGTAGTGCAGCCACTCTGGAAAACAGTATGGAAATTCCTCAAAAAGTTAAATATGGAATTACCCTATGATCCAGTAATCACGCTCCTGGGTATTTACCCCCCAAATACAAAAACACTAATTCAAAGGGATACATACACCCCTTTTTATAGGAGCACTATTTACAATTGTCAAGATACGAAAGCAGCAGTGTCCATCAATAGATGAATGGATAAAGAAGGTATGGTGTATATGTGGTATATGCACCACATCTTCTTTATCCATCCATATGTATATATTATATATTAATATATAGTAGTCATATATATGTGAATATTATTCAGCCATAAAAAAGAATGAAATCTTGCCATTTGTGATGACATGGATGGAGCTAGGGAGTATAATGCTAAGCAAAATAAGTCAGTCAGAGAAATACAAATACCATATGATTTCGTTCATAAGCAGAATTTAAGAAACAAAACAAAGAAAAAGAGAGAGAAAAAAACAAAAAATAGATTCTTTAACTATAGAAAACAAATTGATAGTTACCAGAGGGGAGGTACGTGGAGGATGGGCTAAATAGGTGATGGGGATTAAGGAGTGCACTTGTCCTGATGAGCACTGAGTAATGTATAGAATTGTTGAATCACTATATTGTATACCTGAAACTAATATAACACTGTATTAACTATACTGAAAATAAAATAGAAATTTAATGAAATAAAGAATGTTTTAAAATAATAAAAATTTTAAAATAAGCAGATGTTTTCTTAAATATTTTATATAAGAATACATGAGAGTATATTATAGACTTGCTGCTTTCACTTATCCGCACTAGAACAGAACCTGCTCGTTAGTACCTTTGCTATGTGCTACTTTAAAAGACATGAGGTTTTGGAGGAGATTCATCAGACTTGACTTGTGTCTCTTAACTTTTCCTAAATTCTTTCTCAGAGTACCATCTTCAGATACAAAATGAGAGCTGAGATTCACAAATGCTAACACAGAGACTTCTGTCCACATTACAGTATAAATGCCTAATACCAGGTCCTTCCAAGGGACGGGTCTTGATGAATGCAGGAATATCCTGGAAAAAGAAAGATCTCCATCTTTTCCTCTAGCAAAAGAAAAGCAAGAGGAAGCAAACAGCCAAATCTATTACTTCATCCTTTCCTGTCTGGTCACCCTTGGCCTAGATCACAGAGAGTTTACTATAAACTGGCTGATCACCACACCAGGACTTTCTTATTTTAAAATAGAAATTACATTAGTTCCAAAGTTGATACACAAGCCTGAATTTTACATTCAACACAAAGCTAGGGAATCTTCTCCTACATCTATTCCTCAAAGTATAATAATCCTACAAAAAAATCTCCAGACACATTCCTCCTCATCTACATTCTTCACTTCTGTTTTCTTCAATATTTTATTTACAAAAGAAACAAGAATGGGAGTGGGAGAGAGGAAGAGAAAACTTTAATGTAGATAAACACCAGGCAAGACAGAGCTGAGACATAATCCAAGCAAAAAAGGAATCAGCAGGGTGTAGCCTAATTGCTTTGTACACAACAGCACATTCAGAAATAATAAACTTTAAACACTCTTGAATATCAAATAACATTCTCTCCAGAACTCTTTATCCTGCTGATAAAGAGACTGGCAGATGACACCATTTCTAAGGCTAAAAGCAAGAAGGCGAGACAAAGAAGGAAGAAAACACCCAAGTCAAGGTTCATGCTAGATACATTCCCCTGGCAAAGCCAACAGTATTCTCCAACCGTTTTAGTGATTGGGCTGAGAAACAGCTTTTCTTATAATATTGTTGTAAGTATTTGTTATATCTACCAAAATTTTTTTTTAATTTTTATTTATTTATGATAGTCATACAGAGAGAGAGAGAGAGAGAGAGAGAGGCGGAGACACAGGCAGAGGGAGAAGCAGGCTCCATGCACCGGGAGCCTGATGTGGGATTCGATCCCGGGTCTCCAGGATCGCGCCCTGGGCCAAAGGCAGGCGCCAAACCGCTGCGCCACCCAGGGATCCCTATCTACCAAAATTTAATAGGATTTTATTGTCCATGGGGTTGCATATAAGAAAATAGGGCATTGTCCATTCAAAAATAAGGTGTGAATCTCCCTTTCCTAACTGATATCTGGGAAAGCCTAAAAGAGCACCTGAAACATGGGCTGTGAGGACCTGACACAAAGATTCATTTAAAAATGGTGGATTTGTCAACTGCTGGCTGGTGTAGATAAGCAGATGAAGTTAAGCAAACTTAAGTAACTTAGGAAAATGTCCCATTAAGGCTCACTGACCTACAGATCTCAGCCAGTTCCCATAAAAAAGTACAAATCCTTTGTCAGAGTTAATTGCAATATGCAATAAGATGCAAGCAAAATGTTTAGGTAAACTCTAGCAAAAATGAAATAAGAAAACAATGATAAACAAACCCCACCCCACAGTTCTAAACACTATAAACTTTGTACAGATGGATCTATCCATTTTTCCGTCCACAACTCACTGTGGAGTTTTATGTCATATTTTTGTAGTAAACCTGTCATTTGATTGACCATCTGACCTGAAAAGTCACCTTTTTCTTTGCTTGTCACCCCAAAAGTGTCCCTTTTTTGCTGCCACTGCTAAGACCATTCTTGTCTTCACATTTCCCTCCTTTCTTTAGCTACTCTTATTCAATGATCTCACAGATATTCACAGAGAACATATTGCTAATATAAGCCAGGTACTCTTTACTCCAAAGAACCAAACCCCTGTGGATAATCTGAACCCCTGAACCTGAAGACACAGGCTTCTACCAAAGAGCTACCTGCTGCCCCCCACCCATACTCTGCCTGTGTATCAGCAAAAGATCCTCAAATGAACTACCTCCTTACAGACTAAACTGATTCCTAGCATCTCTATAACCAGACTCCCCCACAAGGGCTCTGCCAGTTTCACCTTGTGTCTCAAATTCCCTAGTCACCTTTTTGCAGCTATACCTATAACAGTGTCACCAATAGACCCGACATTGGAATATCCCAATTGAATATAGTCAGGTAGCCCCTCAACATGTAAAATATGAAGTGGAATCTTAGACCAGAATCTCTAACAGATTTTAGAAAGGGTGAACTATTGCACACCATCATAGAAAAAGTCAAGGACATTTAACATTGTTTTAGCTTCTGAACCTGGTGGGAAAGAACTAGAATGAAAGGAGGTCACAAAAACAGAAGGCTGATGAATCAGATGTGTTTACGTTTTTGTGGCTCTAGTATCAGCAGGGGTTTTATATGCCTGGAAGGTATGTGTGTTCCATTTGCCTGGTTTTTGTTTAGAAAGACAAGAGAAGGGCTTGTATGGGCAGCAATACTGACCTTGGGAGTCTGAATATGGGAGATAGCATAGAATGATAGTGAGAACATCAGGGATCAAGGCCAGCAAGATGACCTTGGGCAAGTGATGCAACTTTCCTAAACCTCCAAGTCCTCAGTTACAAAGCAGAGAGATAATAATAATAATACTCAGGTCATATGTCCCTAGTCACCATTAAATACCACAGCTTAACACAAAGTAAGTACTCAAACAATGTTAGGTGATGATATTGTTATGGATGTTAATTGATGAAAATGACAATGTAAAACAAAGGCTGCAGTCGGATTAGAAAACATCCCTTTCAATTCTAGAGCTCTCGGATTCCCTGTGACACTCTTTGTGTAGGAACAACTACAACAACCACATTAGTGATCCTTTATGGAGCATTGGCAAGGTGAGCAATAGAATAGAGTCTTTATATGTGTGATTTTTTATTTTAGCCCAAACCCTATGGAGCATGCACTATTATCTTTATTTTACAGATGAGAAAACCAAAGTTCAGGAGACCAAATAAAGTGCTAGAGGCTCTATTTCTAACAGGTGGCAGAAGCTGGATCCTAACCTGAGTCCCTCAAACCTCAAAGCCTATACTCTTTCCAATATACTGCTTTTTTGTGTGAAAACAAAAAATGAATCATTCATCCTCAGATGGTTTTCCAGGAGTTGAGTGTCTTTCATCTCATTGATCTACACCCATTTGTTGAATTCCTTTTGTGACCAATAATAATGTAAAAATGGTACTCATCTACAAATCAGTTGACTGGGGTGGGTCTGCCAGCTATGGACAACGATCACATGAGGCTAGACATTCATCTAATTCACTAAGTAGTCTTAGGGAGTCCTACAGCAGACACTTGGATGGTGAAAAAAGTAAGTAATCGTTTTAATACAGTGGGTTTGGCATGGACTGATAACTTTTTAAAAACTCCTATGAAAATGAAAGGACAAAGATCTTCAATGATTTTGAATAGGGAAGGAGTGATACTTGAACTCCTATGTGAGATTGATTTTATTGTCTATTTAGCTGCTGTTTCCTAGGCCTTGTAAGCTGGTGGGAGGTAGTCAAGGTGAAGGATAACAATGATAATGTAACTTATCTTTGACTAAGTTTTCATCAGTTGGAGTCACTAGAAGCTGGAATATCCACCCTTCCTTTAGCATGGTCCCAAATGCCTCAATGGGCCCCTTGAAAGCCCATTACCTTTGTTTACTGTCAGCCTCAAAGTCACATCTCACCAAAGTGCCTGTCAACCTGATGGGTAAGCCACCAGTTCTACAAATAATGGTCCTTCAATGTCACGGGTGTGGCTACTACTGCCATAGGACTGCTACTCCCTCAGAGTCTAGGACTCCCAGACTGCGGTTTATATATGTTTATATTGGGCTCTTCAAAGGGTTGTTGCCTGTATTCTTTTAATCCACTCTTGAGGCAATTGGAACAAGTTTACTTAGGACCAGGTTGGATTATACTTGAGTGGCACAGCCCAGATCACAACCAAAACTATACTGACAATCTGACCATAAGAGTGTCCTTGGAGAAAACTCTGGTACTTCAAAACAGGTGCTTGATTCAATCAGAATATTCCTTCCGGAGTATTATTCTTAAAGTGTATCTAGCATTGTTCTGGTTAGCTGAGCAGGGTCCTTCTGAGGAGCCAAGAACTGATCACTCATTTTTTATGGATAAACAATGAAAAACTCTACATTTTTATGTACACCTTTTACACATTTATGTAAAACTAATTGCTTTTTACCAATAAAACTATTGGCTAATGTGTTAAATGTTTGATATAGAAACTACACAGTTGTTTGTTTTTCCTCTAGAATGGAATCATGAGCAAAATAATAAAAAGGCAATTTTCTTCATGTGCCTCACAATAGTCTTTGAGCTTCCTGTTCTGAGATTCCTGGCAATGACCAGTAGCCTTTTTGAGTTTTGGGATATGTATAGAATTGTGCCAACGCAAGATCACTCCCAACTTGGGCTTGGTTTGGTTAGGTAAGGGGTCCCAGACTCAAATGCCTTTTAAGGCTTTATGAGTAATTCAGGTGAATGCAGTGTTTAAGGCATATTAAGGAGGGGTGGCATCTGTGGTAACTTGTAGTTCACATGTGCTTTTTAAAAGAAATATGAAGCTTCCACCCAGCTAGAAATCTGGAAATGAGGATGATATAGGCAATATTTTAATTAAATATTAAGTAATGTACTTCTACATAAGCACTTCACAAGCCAACAATTTCTGGGCCAAATAAAGTACATCTATGAGCCGGATGTGGATTATATAATTTGGGACTCAGTCCTACTCAATGTTTCCCAAGATATGATCCCAAGACAACCTGTATCAATTTCATTTTTTAAACTGGAGATTTACATATCTATTCCAAACCTACTAACTCCAAATCTCTAGAATTAAGACCCTGTCATCAGGGATGCCTGGGTGGCTTAGTGGTTGAGTATCTGCCTTTGGCCCAGGGCATGATCCGGCGGTCCCGGGATTGAGTCCCACATAGGGCTCCCTGTATGGAGCCTGCTTCTCTTTCTGCCTATGTCTGCCTCTGTGTGTGTGTGTGTGTGTGTGTGTGTGTGTGTGTGTGTGTGTGTCTCATGAATAAAAACAAACAAAAAACCTGTCATCAGTACTTTTAAGTAAGCACTCATGGTGGAAATGGAAGGAAAGCATGGCCCAACATTGAGGTATTGGATTTTCTGAGACTAAAGATCTGAGAAATAGACATCTGTCCATATCACAAATAACACATTAGGACACCAATGAGCTCTCTAGTCTCTGTTACAGGTATTTCTCTTCTCCCTCCTCATCATCACCTTGATCATTTAACAGATATTTATTGAGTTTCTATTATGTGCCAGATTTTGTCTAAGATTGAGGATGCAGCTTTGAACGAAAGACACTAAAACCCCTGCTCTTGTGCGACCTAATTCTAGTGGGGAAAGACAAAGAATAAAGGAGGTAAAATCTAGCAGATTAGATAGTTAGAAAAATAAATCAAAGAGAGAGGAAAGGAATTATGCATGGCAAGACTATTAAGAAAAGGGGGTGCAATTTTAGAAGGGAGTTGCAATTTCAGAGAAGGCCTCACTGCCTTAAGCCAAGACCTGAAGGAGAGAAGGGGACAGCCATGTAGAAATCTTGGGGAAGGCCTTTACAGAAAAAAACACAGAATAATATTGATCAAATATTAGGGCACTGTGGTCCAGCCAAGCTGACACTTAAAATTAACCATCACAGTATCATCACCATAATAACCATAGTTACAATTTACGAAGTGTCTTCTACCCAGGTATAATGCAGATGCCTTATTTATTTATTATTAAACTACTTCTCCAAACACCACCAAGGTAGGTATTATTCTCATTGTGTATATGACAGAACTGAGGCTCTCAGAGTTTAAGCAATTTGTCCCTGGTCACATGGAAGGATCCAATCCCATACCCCACTCTACCATACTGCCCCCCAAACTACAAGCCTCTTTTTAAAAAATTTTAAAGGTTTTATTTATTTTTTCATGAGAGACACAGAGAGAAAGAGAGGCAGAGACACAGGCAAAGGGAGAAGCAGGCTCCAAGCAGGCTCCATGCAGGGAGCCCGACATGGGACTCGATCCTGGGTCTCCAGGATCATGCCCCGGGCTGAAGGCGGCACTAAACCGCTGAGCCACCCAGGCTGCCCTACAAGCTTCTTTTTTCTCCAAAAATTTTCTTCCTTCTGCCTGAAAGACTCATCTCCTTCACCTGAATAAGTTTTACCTCTTCATTAAGACTCAGCTCCAGGGTCACCTCCCCCAGGAAGCTATCCTTAATTCCTTCTCCTACCTGGATTTTAGAAGTTCCTCCTACCTGGATTTTAGAAGTTCTCCCTCTACTCTCATAAACAATGAGTTTTACACATGTCTACAAAGAGGAAGCATCAAACTACAACTACTGGTTTCTGACTCTTCTTTTCCATGTGGTTGTAAACATCTTCATGGAGGGGAACCCACTTTATCCATCCCTATATTTTCAGTCACATCCTCAGCACCTGGATAAGTGCCCCATAAATGTTTAATGAATGAATAAACAAATGGTGTGTGTAAAGGAAGGGGAGGCAGCAGGGGGCCTGAGAAGGAACATTAAGACAGATTAAGGGGCAACTTAAAAGAGAACAGAGTCACAGAAGACATGAGCAAGAAAGGTCTGGGAAATAGTGTTAAATGATGCAGAGATACTGATGAGACTGAATGCTAAAAAGAAGCTATTGGATTTATTGGGGAAAACCAGATGAATTCCAGAGAGTACTTAGTGGCTGAGTAATTTGGAAAAAAAATTTTATTTGTAGAAATTTTAATGATGTGTGGACTAGCTGAGAAGGCATCAAAAAGAATTTGCAACTGGATCTAGGATTTATAAAAAAAGGTAGAATCTGAATAGGTGTGTGTTAGGTGGGTGGGTATAAGGGATTGTAATGATAAGAAAGATCACTTTTTTTTAAGATTTATTTTCAAGAGAGAAGGAATGAGTCAGGGGAGGGAGCTAATGCAGGGAGAAAATCTTCAAGCAGACTCTCCACTGAGTGCAGAGGCTGATGTGGGGCTCGATCTTATGATCCATGAGATCACGACCTGAGCAGAAACCAAGAGTCAGACACTTAATTGACTGAGCCACCCAAGCACCCCAGAAAGACCGCATTTTTAAAGTAAGTAGGGAAACTGCCCAAGACATCAAAGAGTAATTTTGTGCCCAGGTATAGAAGCAAACGAACAACTCAAAACAAAATATTACCTCAGCTGTGTTTCCTAAGCAGCGTTCTTTGTCCCTTCAACAGCTCACTGCCCATCAGCAAATAGAGAAGAGTGGATCTCAACTTTTTAATATTCAGGTCATTCTGGTATATAATTTAGGTGTCAATTCTTTTGATGAAAAGTGCAGTAATAAAGTCACGAGTTTAGACACATTTCAAATGATGAAAATACCAAATCTGATAACGACTCATCTATTTTGCTTCTGTAATTTCCTAGCCAATGCATATGTGACCCAGATGCTACTTTTTTTTTTTCCTTTGCTTACCTTGGAGCCTGAGAATAAGTTTGCAATAGATAACAAATGATAATTTTTCACTGAGAAATAAAATTAAATGGCACACTAGCAGTTGAGGCTAACCATTTCACATTCCTAAACTTCCAATATAAGTGAATCACTATTTGATATCATACTTCTAAAGAAATATGCTGCCTGAAATATATAGCTTTTAGCTATATATAGTTTAGCTTTTAGCTAAACCGCTGCATTTCTTGAATACTCTAACACAAGCTATTTGAGCCAACTGCTTTTCATAAGAGTAGTGAAAGACATTGGAGGCCTTTGCGCCTTTTACCAAATTACAGGGCAGGGTTCAATCAATGCACAGTGCTAAGTGGGGTCATTTTTGTGGTACTAAGAGAAATTATAGTGCTTTTTTCTTCCAGACCTGGTGTTTCCATGGTAACTGCACAAAATCACAACAACACAGAGATCATAGCAAATACTAGAGTAGAATTTGTTTACTTCTTACACAGATGGCAATAGAATATTTTTTGTTTGGGGGTTTTATCTTCTATGTAGACAGCCTTCCATGCTACAAATATTTAATGCAAAGCTTGAGTTCAATATGCAAAATAGTGTCTAAATAATCTGCGAGATGTTGTGGTGTAACTACCGGGGCCCAGGAGACCTTTGAAAAGAAAGCTGGTTTCCTCTTTTTCAAATCTCAGCCTCTGTTCATCACTTAGGAAAAACTTTAGGTTGAGCTTCCTTCATGTGTAAATGGGCTGCAAAGGCTCAGAGAATTCCTACCATCCACAGCTGACCTAATAAGAATTAGCATTCTTCCAGAGCACCCTTGTTTTTTGGGGTACCTCTTCAGTCTGATATGAAATATAACTGGTACCTGGTTTGCTAAACTTGCAAATTGATGCCTTCGGGCAAAATAGTTTTCTGCAGACTTGATGAGAAATTTTAAATGCAATTCACATTCCATATTCAACGATGACATGACAAAATATTTAAAAGCCATTTCTAATACACCAGTGACTTACAAAAAACAAGACTTACAATTGACCTCATTTGCCCTGCACCCTTCTAAAATCTAAAAAAGATGGAAAATAATGCAGCTGCTTCTCATTATTTCCACAGTGTCTTCAGTTGAGGGCTTGGGAGCCTAGAGTCCCATGCTTTGGGAATTCAAAATCATTAGATTTTTGGATTTTACTCTAGTTTCCACACCTGTGCTCCCAGAACCCACAGGGTAGAATGCTGTCCAAGTAGCCTCAGCAATAGGAAGAAACACAGGTGGCCCCTGCTGACATGAAGGGAATATATGCAGAGATCAGTTACCAGGGGCCAAAAGTTAAAAAGAACCCACTACCAATGGTCTCTTCTGCCAAAGAAATCAAGTTCCAACTTAACCTCATCCTATCTTAGGATGTGAGGAAAAATGTGGATGTGAATTAATAGACAGTCTTAAGTTCAAACCCTCACTCTTTCATTAACTGAGTTTATGCTGAGGTTTTTTTTTTTTAAAGAATTTTTAATTTATTTATTCATGAAGAGACACACAGAGAGGTGGAGATATAGGCAGAGGGAGAAGCAGACTCACTGCAGGGAGCCTGATGCAGGACTCAATCCTAGGACCTCCAGATCATGCCCTGAGACAAAAGCAGATGTTCAACAACTGAGCCACTCAGGTGCCCTTGCTGAATTTTTACATTAAATATTACTATGTTGAATGTACATTGAATTGTTATCTTGCTGAACATTTTTTGTCACATCTTTAAAATCCCTTTCCCACCAGGTTGTTGGAAGGATTGAATGCCATGTATTAGAAGCATCTGGAAATGTAGTACCTACATCAGATGCTTGATAAGCAGCTAGGCCTATCTGAACCTAAAGTAGATTGTGTGTCCAGGTTTGCTTATTAAGGAAGAAGAAACCACAGTGCCACATCTGATGAAGGCTTTTATAGAATATCAGAATTGGAAAACAGTTCGGTTGTGTTCTTATCCTTCTTGATCAATAATGTGTCTCTACTTCATTTCTATCAATTACTACTCATTCCAGCCTCTCAGGTATGAACATTTCCGATAGAAACTGTCACTTCAACAATTGGCCATTTAATTGTGAAAAATTAAAAGGGGAAAAATTAATCATCTTAAGGATCAACTGTGTACCCAGCACTATACAGATACTATTCATATGACTACTCTGTGAAGTAGCTACTACCCCAATTTCATACACAGGGGCTCAGACAATAAACAACTTCCCAAGCTCTCACAGATTTATGTAAAACCGCAGCAATCTCCAAAAGTGGTATAAGGTAAGACACTGGTCAAGTTTAGCAGAATTGTTCTTACCACTTGCTCAATTCCAACATCTCTATGTTCTTTTTTTTTAAATTGAAATATAGTTAATAAATAATGTTAAATTAGTTTCAGTTACACAACACAGTGATTCAACAATTGTATACATTATGAAGTGCTCACCATAAATGTATTGCAATATTACTGACTACATTTCTTATGCTATACTTTAATCCACATGAAATATATATTTTATAACTGTAAGTTTGTACATCTTAAATCCCTTTCATTCATTTTCCCACCCCTTCCCTTTGGCAACCAGCAGTTTGTCCTCTATATTTATGGCTCTGTTTCTTTCTTTTTTGTTTCTGTTTTGTTTGTTTTCTTAGTTAGTTTTTACTATTTCACATATAAGTGAAATCGTATGGTGTTTGTCTTTCTCTGGCTTGTTTTACTTAGCATAAGTGACAGACCTCTAGGTCCATCCATGTTGTTGCAAATGGCAATATTTTATTCTTTTTTATTGTTAAATTGTATACATATATCACGTCTTCTTTATCCATTCATCTATCAATGAGCACCGGTTGCTTCCATATCTTGACTATTATAAATAATGCTGCAATAAACAGAAGGATGAATATATATTTCTGAGTTACTGTTTTCATTTCCTTGGGTAAATACTCAGAAGTGGAATTACTGAATCATTTGGTACTTCTATTTTTCATTCCTTGAGGAACCTTCATACTGATTTCCATAGTAGGTACACCAATTTATATGCAGTGCAGGAGAACTTCTGTTTCTCCATGTTCTCACCAACACTTGTTATTTCTTGAGGTTTTTTTAGCCATTCTGACAAATGTGAGCTGACTGATATATTATGGCTTTGATTTGTATTTCCCTGATGATTAGTGATGTTGAGCATATTTTCATGTTGACCATCTGTATGTCTTTTTTGGAAGAATGTCTATTCAGGTCTTTCACTTTATAATCAGATTATTTGATTTTTTTGTGTTGTGTTGTATCAGTTCTTTATATATTTTGGATATTCACCCCTTATTGGATATATCATTTGCAAATAATCTTGTCCCATTCAGTAGGTTGTCTTTTCATTTTGTTCATGGTTTCCTTCACTGTGCAAAAGCTTTTAGTTTGAGGTAGTCCTAATTGTTTATTTTTGCCTTTATTTCCCTCGCCTGAGGAGACAGATCCAAAAAATTATTCCAACATGTCTATGCTCCTAATGAAGATGGATAGAGGCATATGTTTGATCTTTTTATAACTTAAACCTTCTCTTCAAATATAACACTTATCTCTGCTTTTGCATATAATTAGGTCAGAATCCCAGACATGCAATACTAGAAATTCAGAGCTATGCTTTTTATTGATTCTGAAGTGAGAGTTATATCCATGTCCTTCTCAAAGGATCTGTTGCTTTTTGGAAGATGCTAGGAAAGCTGAAATGGTACTCTTTCCTTTTGCCCTGGTATTGCCGTGCCTCAAACAGTACCTAAGACAGTAGATATTCAATAAATAATATTGATTAATAAAGTCTACCTCATAAATTCAGAGTAGTATTTAAGCCCCGTTGTGATTTAACATAATCTTTTCTTGAATTTTTAAGCATGTGGAATTGTCTTCAACTCAAAAAAGGAGAGAGGATACTTTGAACTAAGAAGTTGAGTTTTAGCTTCATTTAGGAAAGAAATTACCTTCTTCCAGTTTGTCCTGGTTTGAAAGACGCTGACTGAGATACAATGGATTCTCATGTTGTTATTCAGATTTCATCAGTATTTCCATACAGTTAACAAAATCACTTAGTCCTTAGCCCCCTATCTACTCAGTTCCCTGGCCTATAAAGAAAAAATTTTGCTAAGATGGTAAATCATATGTTAAGTGTTCTTATCACAAAATAATAAAAGAGGGCAGGACAAAAATTTGGAGGTGATCGATAGGTATGGCCTAGATTGTGGTGTTGGTTTCATGCATGTTTACTTATCTCCAAACTTGTCACACAGTATGCATGAATTATGTACACTGTTTGTATATCAAAAATATTTTGCTCATAGTAAAAAAAGGAACCTTTTTTTAGATATTATTTCAACAATGAAAAAATTTTCCATTATGATCAGGATCTGGGAAGACAAATTCTACAATGCTTAGTTTGAGCTTGATAAATACACACCTTTGCTCCCTGGTTTCACCCTTGAGTTAACTTTTCCATCACTCCAACTCCCTACATCTATCCTACAACCTTAGGAATTTGGAGAATGGGCAGTCTGTGAGCACTTCTATTTGTGGTGAGCCTACCTTTCCTCAATCCTTTTTTTCTCAGCTCAAAACAAGAAAATAAAATGCCCCAGGGAGAATAACAAGTCTCAGATAACTATTTCCTCATTTAACTTTTCTACAATGTTTTCTTTGGAGAGGTCCTAGATCAAATCTTCTCTAGACATTTCCTTAGCCCCTTGTCCTTTTCCAACCTCCTGTTAGGGCAGGACTGGTTTCTCTGACATAGGAATGAAAGGCTGACTCCTTGTTCTCATGCAAAATCTGGTTCTTCCTGCCTCACAGTTCACCACTCAATTCCAGCCACGCTCCCACTTCTTTCTTCCTTCCTCTCTCTGATCTACTTTCAGTCTTGTTTCTCCCCCAGACAACATAAGCCAAGACATCATTTACCAGGATGGGTTTTTACTTCAGGAAGGAAGAAGTGCCCTACCACATTTCCCAGGGGATGCAAGAATTCTTGATCACTGTTATGTAAAGAGAGAAGGTTGTACTTTCTAAAAATAACCTTTGCACCTCAGGAAGTGAAATTAAATAAATCCTTGAAAAACAAAAAGTAGCTTTTTCTCATATTAGGAGTATTTCTTCTTTCCTCTGTGGTGCAGTACATAAGCACAAAGGTTGGTTAAAGTATTAATGGGGCATTATTAAGCCTTTTTAATTTATAACAGAACTCTTTTCAGGTATTTTTAGGTATATGTTGCCATTTTACCTCATAAGTAATGTCTTGGATTCAGGATCTAAGATTTTTTTTTCCCTGATCTCTTGCACCAGCCACTGGAGGACTTTAAGCCAGTTATTCAATAATGCTTTCTATGTGCCAGTGAACATGTGCAGAATGTCCTTGCATTCTGTTTCTCTGGAATCTATTTCAATTGTTGAAATGGGCACTTCCTAACTATCAACACTGTTTCTCACTATAAGCCAGTATGGATTTAATTCTGAATTCTCCTACATTTCCCTAAATTTGCCTCTAAAGCCTACTGAGTGAAAAATAAGAAAAACTAAATATTCACAGCCCTCAACCTGATAAAGATCACTGGTCTGTGTGGTAGATAGACATTGGTTTCACTTATCAAGCCTCTTCCACTTCCCACTTCAACAGGATGAGGAATCTTTGGTCAAAATTGAAGACTTCAATTTGATCACATATCCTAGTGATAAAGCTTTCAAAGAGTTGAAACAGTGGTCCTCAAATTTGGTTGCAACTAAAATCATCTGGATTATCAGAGCATTATTTTATTAAGATCATTGTGCCCATCTCTATTTCTTTTGTTTTGTTTTGTTGTATATTTTTTATCGGAGTTCGATTTGCCAGAATATAGCATAGCATCCAGTGGTCATCTGATCAATTATCCCTCTCAGTGCCCATCACCCAGTCACCCTATACCCCTGCCCACCACCCCTTCCACTACCCCTTGTTCATTTCCCAGAGTTAGGAGTCTCTCATGTTCTGTCACCCTCTCTGATATTTCCCACTCATTTTCTCTCCTTTCCCCTATAATCCCTTTCACTATTTTTTATATTCCCCAAATGAATGAGACCATATAATGATTGTCCTTCGGATTGACTTACTTCACTCAGCATAATACCCTCCAGTTCCAGCCATGTTGAAGAAAATGGTGGGTATTTGTTTTTTCTAATGGCTGAGTGAGATATATATATATATATACATATATATATATATATCTCACATCTTCTTTATCCATTCATCTTTTGATGGACATCGAGGCTCCTTCCACAGACTGGCTATTGTGGACATTGCTGCTATAAACATTGGGGTGCAGGTGTCCTGCTGTTTCACTGCATCTGTATCTTTGGGGTAAATCCCCAACAGTGCAATTGCTGGGTCGTAGGGCAGGTCTATTTTTAACTCTTTGAGGAACCTCCACACAGTTTTCCAGAGTGACTGCACCAGTTCACATTCCCACCAAAAGTGCAAGAGGGTTCCCGTTTCTCCACATCCTCTCCAACATTTGTTGTTTCCTGTCTTGTTAATTCTCCCCATTCTCACTGGTGTGAGGTGGTATCTCATTGTGGTTTTCATTTGTATTTCCCTGATGGCCAGTGATGCGGAGCATTTTCTCATGTGCTTCTTGGCCATGCGTATGTCTTCCTCTGTGAAATTTCTGTTCATGCCTTTTGCCCATTTCATGATTAGATTGTTTGTTTCTTTGCTGTTGAGTTTAATAAGTTCTTTATAGATCTTGGATACTAGCCCTTTATCTGATATGTCATTTGCAAATATCTTCTCCCATTCTGTAGGTTGTCTTTTAGTTTTGTTGACTGTTTCTTTTGCTGTGCAGAAGATTTTATCTTGATGAAGTCCCAATAGTTCATTTTTGCTTTTGTTTCCCTTGCCTTTATGGATGTATCTTGCAAGAAGTTGCTGTGGCTAAGTTCAAAAAGGGTGTTGTCTGTATTCTCCTCTAGGATTTTGATGGATTTTTGTCTCACATTTAGATCTTTCATCTATTTTGAGTTTATCTCTATGTCTAGTGTAAGGGAATGGTCTAGTTTCATTCTTCTGCACGTGGCTGTCCAATTTTCTCAGCACTAATTATTGAAGAGACTGTCCTTTTTCCAGTGGATAGTCTTTCCTACTTTGTCAAATATTAGTTGGCCATAGAGTTGAGGGCCTATTTCTGGGTTCACTATTCTGTTCCATTGATCTATGTGTCTGTTTTGTGCCAGTACCACGCTGTCTTGATGATCACAGCTTTTTAGTACAACTTGAAATCCGGCATTGTGATGCCTCCAGCTATGGTTTTCTTTTTCAATATTCCCCTGGCTATTCGGGGTCTTTCCTGATTCCACACAAATCTTAAGATGATTTGTTGCAACTCTCTGAAGAAAGTCCCTGGTATTTTGATAGGGATTGCATTAAATGTGTAAATTGCCCTGGGTAGCATTGACATTTTCAGAATATTAATTCTTCCAATCCATGAGCATGGAATATGTTTCCATCGCTTTGTGTCTTCCTCAATTTCTTTCAGAAGAGTTCTGTAGTTTTGAGGGTATAGATCCTTTACTTCTTTGGCTAAGTTTATTCCTAGGTATCTTATGCTTTTGGGTGCTATTGTAAATGGGATTGATTCCTTAATTTCTCTTTCTTCAGTTTCATTGTTAGTGTATAGAAATGCCACTGACTTCTGGGCATTGATTTTGTATCCTGCCACACTGCTGAAATGCTGTATGAGTCTAGCAATTTTGGGGTGGAGGTTCTCCAACCTTTCATTTTTGGAGTACAGTAGCATGTCATCTGCAAAGAGGCAGAGTTTGACTTCTTCTTTGCCAATTTGAATGCCTTTTATTTCTTTTTGTTGCCTGGTTGTTGAGGTTAGGACTTCTAGTACTATGTTGATAGCAGTGGTGAACCTGGACATCGCTGTCGTGTTCCTGATCTTAGGGGAAAGGCTCCCAGTGTTTCCCCATTGAGAATGATATTTGCTGTGGGCTTTTCATAGATGGTTTTTAAGATGCTGAGGAATGTTCCCTCTATCCCTACACTCTGAAGAGTTTTGATCAGAAATGGATGCTGTATTTTCTCAAATGCTTTCTCTGCATCTATTGAGAGAATTATATTGTTCTTGTTTTTTCTCTTGTTGATATGATCTATCACATTGATTGCTTTACGAGTATTTTACCAGCCTTGCATCCCAGGGATAAATCCCACTTGGTCATGGTGAATAATCTTCTTACTGTACTGTTAGATCCTATTAGCTAGTATCTTGTTGAGAATTTTTGCATCTGTGTTCATCAGAGATATTGGTCTATAATTCTCCTTTGTGGGTGGGGTCTTTGGTTTTGGAATTAAGGAGATACTGGCCTCATAAAACAAGTTTGGAAGTATTCCATTTCTTTCTATCTTTCAGAACAGCTTTAGTAGAATAGGTATAGTTTCTTCTTTAAATGTTTGATAGAATTTCCCTGGGAAGAGCTATCTGGCCCTGGACTTTTGTGTCTTGGGAGGTTTTTGATAACTGCTTCAATTTCCTCCCTGGTTATTGGCCTGTTCAGGATTTCTATTTCTTCCTGTTCTGGTTTTGGTAGTTTGTGGTTTTCAGAAATGCATCCATTTCTTCTAGATTGCCTAATTTATTGGCAAATAGCTGCTCATAATATGTTTTTAAAATCATTTGTATATCCTTGATATTGGTTGTGATCTCTCTTTTTTCATTCATGATTTTATTAATTTGAGTCTTTTCTCTATTGTTTTTTATAAGGTTGGCTAATGGTTTATCTATCTTATTAATTCTCTCAAAGAACCAACTCTTGGTTTTGTTGATGTGTTCTTTGATTCTTCTGGTCTCTATTTCATTTTGTTCTGCTCGAATCTTTATTAACTCTCTTCGTCTGCTAGGTATAGGTTTTATTTGCTGTTCTTTCTCCACTTCCTATAGGTGCAAGGTTAGCTTGTGTATTTGTTTTTTTCCCCCAATTTTTTGAGGAATGCTTGTATTGCGATGTATTTCCCTCTTAGGACTGCTTTTGTATATCCCAAATATTTTGAAAGGTTGCATCTTCATTTTCATTAGTTTCCATGACCCTTTTTAATTATTCTCTAATTGCCTGGTTGACCCTTTCATCTTTTAGCAGGATGGTCTTTAACCTCCACGTGTTTGAGTTTCTTCCAAATTTCTTCTTGTTATTGAGTTCTAGTTTCAAAGCATTATGGTCTGAAACTATCCAGGGACAATCCCAATCTTTTGGTATTGGTTGAGACCTGATTTGTGATCCAGTATGTGGTCTATTCTGGAGAAAGTTCCATATGCACTTGAGAAGAATGTGTATTCTGATGCATTTGGATGTAAAGTTCTGTAATTACCTGTGAAATCCATCTTCTCCAGTGTATCATTTAAAGCTCTTGTTTCTTTGGAGATGTTGTGCTTAGAAGATCTGTCATTTGCAGAAAGCACCATGGGGAAGTCTCCCAGTATTAGTGTATTATTATCTAAGTATGTCTTTACTTTGGTTATTAATTGATTGATATACTTGGCAACTCCCACATTAGGGGCATAAATATTCATGATTGTTAGGTCCTCTTGTTGGATAGATCCTTTAAGTATGATATAGTGTCCCTCTTCATCTCTTACTACAGTCTTTGGGATAAACTTTAATTTATCTGATATGAGGATTGCTACCCCAGCTTTCTTTTGAGGACCATTTGAATGGTAAATGGTTCTCCAACCTTTCATTTTCAGGCTGGAGGTGTCCTTAGGTCTAAAATGAGTCTCTTGTAGACAGCAAATAGATGGGTCTTGCTTTTTATCCAGTCTGAAACACTGCATCTTTTAATGGGATCATTAAGCCCATTCATGTTCTAGTTACTATTGAAAGATATGAATTTCGTGTTATTGTAATACTTATTCAGTCCCTGTTTTTGTGGATTTTTTCTTTGAGCTTCTTCTTTCTTTTTCAGAGTCCCCCTTAATATTTCTTGCAGAGCTGGTTTGGTGGTCACATATTCTTTCAGTTTCTGCCTATCTTGAAAGCTCTTTATCCTTCTACTCTGAATAAGAGCCTTGCTGGATAAAGTATTCTTGGTTGCATGATCTTCTCATTTACTACCCTGAAAATATATATCCTGCCATCCCTTTCTGGCCTGCCAGGTCTCTGTGGAGAGGTCTGCTGTAAATCTAATACTTCTCCCCATATTATTTAGGGATCTCTTGTCTCTTTAAGGATCTTCTCTTTATCTTTGGAATTTGCAAGTTTCACTATTAAATGTCGAGGTGTTGAGCGGTTTTTAGGTGGGGCCTCTCTATCTCCTGTACCTGAATGCCTGTTTCTCTCCCCAAGTTAGGGAAGTTCTCAGCTATGATTTGTTTAAATATGCTTTCTGGCCCTCTGGCCCTGTCAGTGCCCTCCAAAACCCCAATTATACATAGATTTTTCCTTCTGAGGCTGTCATTTACTTCCCTTAACCTTTCCTCATGGTCTTTTCATTGTTTTTCTCTTTTTTTCCTCAGCTTCCTTCCTTGCCATCAACTTGTCTTCTATGTCACTCACTCTTTCTTCTACCTCATTAACCATTGTCGTTAGGACTTCTAGTTTGGGTTGCATCTCATCTCATTGATTTTTAACTTTGGCCTGATTAGATCTAAATTCTGCAGTCATGAAGTCTCTTGATTCCTTTATGCTTTTTTCCAGACCCACCAGTAGCTTTATAATTGTGCTTCTGAATTGGGTTCTGACATTGAATTGTAATCCAAATTCTGTAACTCTGTGGCAGAGAGTACTGTTTCTGATTCTTTCTCTTGTGGTGAGTCCTTCTTTCTAGTCATTTTCCTCAGTGCAGAGTGGCTGTTTGAGCGGGCTGCCTTAAGAATTTCCACCATGACCTAAGTAAATTTCACCCTATGATTCTGCTGAGGTCAGAGACCAGAAATTGAAAACCAAGATCAGAACCAAATAAAACAAAAGGACCATTAAAGTTAAAAACAAATTTTAAGTAGTAAAAAATAAAAGGCCAGGAATCCTAAAGAAGAAGAGGGGGAAAAAAGAACAGATAAAGAGAAAAAAAGGAGAAAAAAATGGGGGCGGGGGACTGGGAGATGGTGGGGGTGACAAAGTTGTAGTGGAGGGAGAATGTAGTCTACCTGAGGGGTTCTAGAGGGTGATCCTCTTGTTTCTGAGTATATCAAGTTCTATATGTTAAAAGATGCTCAGTCCCAAAATGGGACTGGAAACTGGAGGCTCCATTGCTCCTCCTGTGGTTCTGCCCGATTTCCTGGCTGAGCACCTTTCTGTCCTTGTTAGAGGCGAACATGCGAATGCTCTGTAGCACTCCAGTTGTTTTCTCTTTAAATCTCAGGTCGAATTTGTAGGTTTTCAAGATGCTTTGAAATTAATCTAGGTAAGTTGGTGGGGCCAGGTGAGTTGAGGCACCTACTCCTCCACCATCTTGCCCTCCCCCTGATCCAGAAGCTCCCCCTCTCTATTTCTGTCCTGAGCACTACTGGCCAATACTTCATCTCCTTCTTTTGTTATCATTTTGTTGTTTTATAACATTTTATTTTGGAACTATTTTAGATTCACAGAAAAGCTGCAGAAATAATAGAGTTCTCCTATGCCTCTCACCTAGTTTCAGTTTCCTCTCATAGTATCATCACTCATTATTGTGGTATATTTGTTTCAGTTTCCTAGTTTCAGTTTCCTCTCATAGTATCATCACTCATTATTGTGGTATATTTGTCAAAACTATAAAACCAACATTAGTACATTACTATTAACTAAAATCCAGACTTTATGCAGATTTCATCAGTTTTTCAATTGTATCCTTTTCCTTCCCAGGATCTAATTCAGGGCACCAGGCTGCATTGAGATTGTATGTCTCCCAATCTCCTCTGGTCTGTAATTGTTTCTGGCTTTCCTTTCCTTTTGTTTTCCTTTCCTTCTGGCTCTTCTTGACAACCTTAAGGAGTATTTTGTATAATATCCTTCAATTTGGGTATATCTGATATTTTATCATAATTAGACTGGCATTCAGATTTACGGAAAGTGTGCCACAGAGATGAAATGCCTTTTTCACTGCATCAGAGGATCCATGATAGCCACATGACATCACAGGCAATATTAACCTTCATCACTTGGTTAGTGTTTTCCAGATTCCTGTACCATAAAGTTACTATTTTTCCCTTTCACTACTTTATTCTTTGCAAGCAAGTTACAAAGTTTGGCTCATCCTCAGGCAGGTGAGGGAAAAATTAAGCTCTACCTCATGGAAAGAGAAGTATCTGATAAATTATTTGGAACTACTCTGTAAGAAAGATCTCTCTTCCCATTTATTAATTTATTTAATTATATCATATGGATTCCTGCATAATCATTTCATACTTTGGGTTATAATGCAATACTATGTTATTTAGTTTGTTACTCAAATATTTCCAACTTTGGTCACTGAGAGTTCTTTCAAGTTGCTGCCTCTGTCCTATTGACATGGCTTCATCCTTTTGTTTTTTGAGAACTGCTTTATTTTCTGGTAGTACAATTTGCACCAAGCTTATCTTGTATTTTCCCAGTGATGCCCCCAGAACCAGCCTTTTCTCCAAAGAGACTTTCCTACTTTAATTGAGGAATAGTAATTAGAAACCATGATCTAGGAGCTAGGAAAGGTCAGTCACTGCTTTTGGATTATCCTTGCTTTCAGCAGACAGAGCTAGGTAATATATTTGCATATTACCCTTTGTATCACACATATCTGTAACAATCTGTGTATGTGTAACTAAGCATGAGTTCACATTGATGTCTCCAACTCTAGTACGCAAGGTTTATTCTAGCCTTCACTTCTTACTTATCTATAATTTCCCTCTCTGACTGACAGAACTGACACAATCCACCATCTATTACTTATTTTTTTATTCCAGTTACAGAAAAAAGTTTCAGGATTATTGATTCATATCCCACCTGGGGAAATTTTCAAATGCCCAATATCCAATACACCTGAGAACAATTATATCTATTTCTGGGGGTGCCTCCCAGGACTTAGAAGTCTTAACATTCCCCAGGTGATTTCAATGTATATAGCCAGGCTGAGAATCATTGGGTTAATTGATCAGCACACATAGGTGGGATCATTTTGCCTTTCTCTCCCTGCTATTTGCTTCCATGTGACTGAAACACGGTGGGTTATGGGCTGCTTGAAAGTGGAGGAGGGTACAGGCAGCTCACTATCACTGTTAAGCTTTCCCTCCCTGCATCAGTTTGGCAGGAGGGGAATTATTTCTTTGGGGCTTTGTCTCTAAGGCTTCAAATTCTCTGGTGATGGCAGGTGGGCTTGAGATTGGATTTCTGTTCCATCTGTGTGTATGATCTGACTCTGGCAGAGGCAGCGGAAAACAGACAAAGCCTGCCGCATAGCCTGTTTGACTGGCTTTCTGGTTATTTAGGAAGAAAATGCCTACCAACTGTGTCAAGCCTAGATAACTAGTGTTACCATGTTGACGGTGTTTGTGGAGTAATACCACAGAGAGAACTAAAGTGTTACTTTGCCTTCTGTTTGCCTTGTTACGACTTCTGTGTGCATACTTCATACTTATGGAACCTAGGGGAACAGTCATTGTTCAGGAATGAGGTTTGGAGGGGCTCCTGGGTGGCTCAGTGGTTGAGCATCTGTTTTGGCTCAGGTCCTCATCCCAGGGTCCTGGAATCGAGTCCTGAATCAGGTACCTTGCAGGGAGCCTGCTTCTCCCTCTGCCAATGTCTCTGCCTCTCCGTGTGTCTTTTATGAATAAATAAGTGAAATCTAGGGGGAAAAAAAAGGAAGGAGGTTTGGAGATTCCTGAATATCTGAGCCCAAATGGTTTAATTTCTTAAAAATTGAACATAGGCAGATGTTAATAATATCATTTATGTAATACAAACTATATTTTTAAATTTAAACTAGGTTTAATTTTTAATTAAAATAATTCCTAGATGTGCTTTAAAAAACTTAAACCATGGGCAGCCCCGGTGGCTCAGCGGTTTAGCACTGCCTTCATCCCGGGCATGACTTGGGATCGAGTCCTACCTCAGGCTTCCTGCATGGAGCCTGATCCTCCCTCTTCTGTCTCTGTCTCTCTCTCTCTCTCTCTCTCTCTCTCATGAATAAATAAATAAAATCTTAAAAAAAAAAAAAACCTTAAACCATGCAGAAGAATCTAAAATCCACCTTTTTTTTTTTTTTTTTACCTTCAAATCCATGTCTCCCTCAAGTAGCTGTTTTAAGTAGTTCCTAGTTTTTATATTTTCTGGTGTTGACTATTATAAGCTTAAATAACATATTCAAACTCCTCTGGCTTGAATTATCAATAACAAAGAGTTTGTTGACTTCCCATTAAGACATGAAATTGAACACATTTATATGTCCAACCACTTCCATCTCTGCAGGCTTATTTTTGTTATTTTTTTTTCATAGTCAAGGTTATAATTTATGTTTTATAATAATAACTTTATCTCTTGTGCTTCTGTTAACTGTGACATCAGTCTTTCCACTTGCACATCTTGGTTATATTCCGATTGCTAACTTCCTCCAAATGTCATGTGCTCTTTGATTGTCAGTGTTTTGTTGGTCTTTTTTTTATGATTTATTTTTCTTTTTTTAAATTTTTTATTTTATTATTTTTTAAAGATTTTATTTATTTATTCATGAGAGAGAAAGAGAGAGAGAAGGAGAGAGAGAGGCAGAAGCAGGCTCCATGGAGGGAGCCCAACGTGGGACTCAATCCCAGGTCTCCAGGATCAGGCCCTGAGCTGAAGACAGCACTAAACCGCTGAGCCACCCGGGCTGCCCTTAAGATTTATTTTTAAGTAATCTCTACACCCAACATGAGCTTGAACTTACAAACCTGAGATCAAGAGTTGCATACTCTGCTGACTGAGCCAGTCAGGTGCCTGTTTTTTTGTTTGTTTTTTAATTGAAGCACTAGGTTTACTATAGATGCCTGGATTGGTTTTGTGTACAGTTAAGGTAATTGGTTACAAAGAACAGAAATCAACTTTGGCTAATTTAAGCAGATAAAGAATAAAGAATTCACCAGGAGGATGCAGAATGATATACAGAATTGGAGACCGAAGATTGCCTCAAAAGGAAAGCTACCAGGGGGCCATAGAGAGCAAGAAAGTAATAGGCAGCCTATTTAGGATGCTTCCTGAAAAGACACAACACCAAACATGTTTCTCTTTAAATCACTCCACTCAAGATTCAAATTCCTAGCAACAGAATCTGGACCATATATTTACCTCTTATCAAGGATGAGAAGAAGAACCCAGGTTTGATAACTCCACCCATAAGGAATGGGGGTACAGGACAGTTCACCAAAGGGAAAAACAAAAGGGGGCAGAAGAAAATTTGGAGACAAATAGAAGTCCAATAATTTTCCCCCTTTTCATTTGTCTAGGTCTGTCTCTTCAACATACCATTAAAAATAGAACTGGCTAGTTGCCTAGAATGTGCTCCCATTCAGCTTTTCTCATGTCTGGTTCTTTTTCTTGCAGCAGATCTTAGTTCATATGTCACCACAGAAAGGCCTGCTCTGACATGCTGTTTGAAGCAGCCTCCACCCACACTAGCTTATATGTTATCCTGGTTATTTTCTTTGGAGTTTACAAAATTTGAATTTCTGATTTATATAATGGCTTGCTTGCTTATTTTCTGGCTTCTAAAACATTTTTTTTTTTTTTTTTGCTTATTCTTTTATTGGGAGACAGATGCAGGGCATATCACAGGGTGGGAAGCAGTGTGATGCCTCTTGGCAAGGACCAGGACAATGGTAGCTAGAGTCAGGGATACCACCGTGGCCAGGCCTAAGCCCAACATCACAAGGGACATGAGGGCAGGGACATATCCATCTCATTTTCTGCTCCATGCCTGGTAGACACTAAACACATGTTTGTGAAATGAAAGAATGACCCATTGTGAGCTTTAATTGAGTGGAACATATCAAAAGATATGGAGAAGAAAGGCAAA
Organism: Vulpes vulpes; assembly: GCF_048418805.1. Taxonomy (NCBI): domain Eukaryota; kingdom Metazoa; phylum Chordata; class Mammalia; order Carnivora; family Canidae; genus Vulpes; species Vulpes vulpes. Next base: position 70,670,623 of record NC_132783.1, on the reverse strand, counting down.
CCATGGGCCTCAAAATTGCCAAAACAAGGAGCACTTTACTCTGTGGTAGAGCAACTAAAAGCATCTCACTATTTTTTTTTTTTTAAGATTTGACTTTTTAATTTATTTTAGAAAGAGTGTATGTGCAACCATGTAGGGAAGTGTGGGTAGAGGGAATCTCAAGCAGACTCCACACAGAGCACAGAGCCTGACACTGAGCTCAATCTCACAACACTGAGATCATGACCTGAGTCAAAACCAAGAGTTAGACACTCAACTTATTGAGCCACCCAAGAGCCCCAAAATATTTCACTCTTGAAAGAATTGACTTTAAAATATATGTAGTTTCTGATAAGTAGGTCCTGAATTGCCTGAAGTTTTGCCTCAAGCCAAAGTATCTACTCTAGAAATTCTCCTCCAGCTGATTGATCAAATTTTTAAAGAAAATAACCCTTTGGCTTTAATTTTTTGCTTACTAAACCAATAATGAGGTCTTGTCCCCGAGGGCTTTGCTAGGGATAAGTGAAAGGCTTGTCTAGCATGGCTTTTCATGGTGGGTGTGGTATAGACTGAACATTTGTGTCTCCTCAGAATTCATATGCTGAGACCTATCCCCACTGGGCTGATATCTGAACATGGGGCCTTCGGGAAGTGATTATGTCTTGAGAGTAGAACTTATGAATGGGATTAATGCCCTTATTTTTAAAAAAGGCCTCAGAGAGCTCTCTCACCCCTTCTGCCATTAACAAGAAAGTGGGTTCTCACCAGACATTGAATCTGCTGGTGTCTTGATCTTAGACTCCCCAGCCTCTAGAACTGTGTAAAATAAATATTGTTTGAGCCACCCAGTCTGTAGTATTTGTGTTGTAGCAGCCCAAGGACTAAGACAGTGGGTCTGTAAATAATTACCCAGCATTTTCCTGACTTTGAGCTTGGAGCTATAAGAGTACTCCCCTAAGAAAGAGTATTTAGCCTCTCTTTGGGGGAAACTGAAACATCCCTGATTTTTTTCCTTTTCCTTCATGAATCTAATTTCATCTACTTTATATTTTCCAGGATTTCCTCAAAATGTTCTGGTCTACTGCGGTCTTTTTTGTATTCCAGAACTCTTATTATCATATGTGTTTTCAATTTAGTCTCCTGTTTCAGTAGAAATTTGGGGGTGTCTGGGGTGGATGTGTGTGTTCTGGCCACCATTTTGGCAAGATTCCAAAATTACCTTACTATTATTTTCTATCTCTTAGAAGTATTCCCCTTCTGACCTTTCCATAATTTTAACAGAAATAACAAGTTATTAGCCAAAAGACTGAAGGAGAACATTTTAATATTAGATTGTTCTTATAATACATGATACTATTATATTGAGAAATATTTTTTTCATTAGTAGTAAAAAGACTAATTTGCTTTTACTTCCTTTGATTTTAGTGAAATACTCTTTACTATAACTAAAGACTGCCAAAGCTGAATATCCCTTTTCTTTCAAAATTCTCATAATTGGCATTTTCAACTGCCTAATAATTTGATCATGCTGGTCCTGAGAAAAATGTTAGTTCTTTAAAGAAATCTTAAACCCAAGGAATACTACTTTATCTATAATGTAACTCAGCATAATTTTATATGTACTTTTGTATATTCTTATGTTTGGAAAAAATTCCAAATACCAGATATATTAAGTAAGAAAAACAAAACTATGAAATTATTATAAGAAAGTAGTGGAACACATTAATGGACTATAGATAGGAGAAGACATAGCAAGTTCCAAAAGACATACATTTTTAAAAAACATTAAACATTTTATTACATAAAAATATCCAAATCCTGTATGACAAAAGCCTAAATAAATGGGAAAAAAAGCCACAGACTAGGAAAAGGTGTTTGCAGTATATATTAGACATAGGGTTATATATATATAAATATATAAAGAATGTATAAAGAATGTTGACCAATCAATAAAGATAAGAAAAACAATATAGTAGAAAATGGGCAAAGAACATAAATTCAAAGAGGGAGGGATATCGGAATGACAAATATATGAAGATAGTTCACCTTCACTGGAAATCAGTTAAATGTTACTTTTAAAAATTTACTTTTTTACCCATTACATTAGTAAAAGTGGAAAAGTTTGACTACCAAATATTTGGTCAGATTAAAGGGGAAATTAGTTGTATACTAAGATTAAATTGATTAAATTAAATTGAGATGGTCACTTTGAAGAGTAATTTCGCTCTAAAATGGAAAATTCCCATAGAATGTGATCCAGCAATTTCAGTTTTAGCAGCATACCCTTGAACAGTGTTTCTGAAGTTTTGATCAACATCATCTGGCTTATTGTTAAAAGCACAAATTCTTAGATTCTGTCTCAGATGTCCTAGGTACCTTCTGTTCATTCCCCTGAAGGCTCGCCCACCGTATTTTCTGTTCTAGAAGGCTAAAGGATATGATGATATAACAGGACTCCATTTCTCCTGGCTTCAGAGTTGGCTTAGTCAAACGGGTAAACTGGCAGAAACTCAGAGTATTGAGGTTCAGGTATTTTATTACCTTCTGAAAGGTCTGTGAAGGCTCTCTTCAGTCCCCTTCAAGGGGTACACCTGACACTACAGAACATATTTTCTCAAGTGCCAGTAACCTCTCTCATCCTTCAAGTCTGGGTAGTGAAAGCTCAGTTGCTGCTAGCTCCAGATGACTGTACTATCTTTCTTCACCAAAGCAGGGGTCAGCAAACTACCAGTCTGTTTTGTATAGCCCTCAAGTTCAGAATGGTTTTCACATTTTTAAAGAGTTGTAAAAAAGAAAGATGAATACGCAGCAGACTGCATATGACCCACAAAGCTTAAAATATTTACTATTTGGCCCTCTTACAGAAACATTTTCCTATCCATGACCCAGTCTCTTGTAATAAAAATTGTTTTAGCTATGTTGTTTTGAGTTGTTCAGATTTCCAGCTTCTCTTGACTCAGAGAGGAGCCTGGGAAGCTATCTTTGTAATAAGTTCCCCCGGGTGATTTTACCTCCAGGAAATTTTGGAAAACTCTGTCCTAAGTAATTTGAGTAAATATGCTCAAGGAAATATATATATAATGATATTAATTTTACTAGTCTTTATAAAAGTAAAAAAATTAAAAATATCAAAAGTGAATGAAAATAAAATGGCATTTATTTAGAAGGAAAGTATCAACGAACAGTATAGCCAAATGAATAGGTCTCAAATATGTGAAAAAGAAAAATCAGCTTATAGAACCATGTAAAGAAAATACAATGTTTAAAATGTATATTGTTTACAGATAAATATGTACACTGGTTACTTCTGAGGGTAAGAAAGGTAACATGGAAAGGGACCAGTATTGGTGGTCAAGGACTAGAGAAAAAAACACTATTTTTTTAATAAATTTATTTTTTATTGGTGTTCAATTTGCCAACATACAGAATAAGACCCAGTGCTCATCCCATCAAGTGCCCACCTCAGTGCCCACCACCCAGTCACCCCCACCCCCCGCCCACCTCCCCTTCCACCACCCCTAGTTTGTTTCCCAGAGTTAGGAGTCTTTCATGTTCTGTCTCCCTTTCTGATATTTCCCACTTATTGAGAAAAAATACTATTGATTGATTGCTCCCCACTCATCCCCTTTCTTTCTGGTTTGTCTTGTATCTAAGATTCCCCATAAGGCCTAGGTTCTGTCATGCAGAGACCCTCTGCGATTGCAACAGGAGCATTGTGATATGGTGGTTCTGCCTGGAAAAGTGCATGAAAGTTAAAGCATCAGATTTCTCTGAGGAATTGTGGCATAGTTTTAGCTTCCAAGCCCTGACATTATAGGTGCTGAGTTGGGGGGGCAACAGTAGTGGTGCTTCTGCTACAGGAGGCCCTTGGTATGATTGATCAGATCTTCTAGCTGAACTGATCCTGGCTGTAGCATCCAAACCTGGTTCTCTTCCCTCATCAAGATTCTAGGTACTATCTTTGTTACCTTTTTTAAAAAACTCTATCTGCTTAAACTTTAATTCTGTTGTCTACAAATAAGAATAGTGACTTTTGCTTTATGCTTTATGGACATTGTTTAATTTGTCTAAAAGTGAATATGCTAAAACATTAATCATTAATCATGTGCTATGAAATAGTTTTGTTTAATTGCTCTTTATAATTTTAAATTTTCTTTGATTCTAAATTTTCTTTGATTTTCCTCAAAAAAATCTAATCTCCATAGGTGATATAAATTAGTTCCTTATTAATCTACTGAGTAAACAATTCAGAACTGAAAGCTATTTGTCAACCCAAAACAGAAAATAACTATTACACTCCCATATTTAAGAAGTGTCCTAAAAAATATCCACTTTCCTGTCTTTTCATCTTTTCCTGTACCAGCTTATTACTAATTTCCCCAAATTAAAACAATCCTAAAGGTGGTCCTCTTTTATTAAGATATAATTTACATATAACATCATATTAGTTTCAGGTATACAACAAAATGATTCTGTATTAGTATATATTGCAAAATGAACATCATAATAAGTCTAGTTAACATTCATCACACACACATTTTTTTTCTTATGATTAGAACTTTTAAGATTTACTCTCTTAGCAACTTTCAAATATACAATTCAGTATTATTAACTATAGCCACTATTCTGTATATTATGTCTCCAGGATTTGTTGATTTTATAACTACAAGTTTGCAGCTTTTGACCACATTTACCCATTTTTCCCACTCTCCATCCCTTATCCCTACTTCTGTAAACCACTAATCTATTCTCTATATCTATGAGTTTATGTTTTGTTTTGGGGTTTTGTTTTGTTTTGAAGTTCCACATGTAAATGAGATCATAAAGTATTTGTCTTACTCTATTTGATTCACTTCACTTAGCATAATGTCTTCAAGGTCCATCTATGCTGTTGCAAATGGGAAGGTTTCATTCTTTTTATGGCTAAATAATATTCCATTGTGTACATATACTATACGTTTTAATCTGTACATCTTTCAGTGGACAGACACTTAAGCTGCTCCTAAGTCTTGGCTATTGTAAATAATACTGCAATAAACATGGTAGGAGGGGCCGAACATGGTAGGAGGAAAAAACATGGCTATGTTTTTTCAAGATAATGTTTTCATTTCCTTCAGATAAACTCCCAGAAGTGCAATTGCTGGATTGTATGCTAATTTTTTTCATTTTTTGAGGAAATTCTACACTGTTTTCCGTAGTGGTTGCACCACTATTATAATTTGTAATCCCAATTATAACTGGTGCAATTTATAATCCCATCAACAGTGCACAAAGATTTCCTTTTTTCCATATCCTCACCAACACTTGTTATCTTTGTGATAATAGCCATTCTGACTGGTGTGAGGTGATATTTCATTGTGATTTTGATTTGCATTTCCCTAATAATTAATTATATTGAGCATCTTTTCATGTGCCTATTGGCCATCTGTATGTCTCCATTGGAAAAATGTCTATTCATATATTTTGCCCATTTTTAATCATATTAGGTGGGGTTTGTGTAATTATGTTTTGTTTGCTATGGAGTCATATGAGTTTTTATATATTCGGGGTATTAACCCTTTATCAGATAAATACAAGTATTTTTCTCCCATTTGGTAGGTTGTCTTTTCATTTTGTGATTTTCTTTGCTGTGCAGAAGCTTTTTAGTTTGATATGCTCCCATTTGCTTAATTTTGCTTGTGCTGCTTTTGCTTTTGGTGTAGATTCAAAAATTATCCCCAGGACTTATCTCAAATTGCTTATTGCCTATGTTTTCTTCTGGGAACTTATGGTTTCAGGTCTTAACTTCAAATATTTATTCCATTTTAGGTTAATTTTTGTGTGTGGTGTAAGATATTAGTCCAGGTTCATTTTTTTTTTTTTTTTGCATGTAGCTGTCAATTTTTCCAATGCTATATAAATGGCAAGAGTAGGCATTTGGGTGATGTTCCAAATCTTAGGGGAAAAACTTTCATCTTTTCCCCATTGAGTAAGAGATTATCTGTGAGTTTTCCATATATAACCTTTATTGTGGAGAGCTACATTCCCTCTATATACACATTTTGTTGTTTTATCATAAATGGACATTGAATTTTATTGAATGCTTTTTCTGTATCTATTCAGATGATCATATGATTTTTATTCTTCATTTTGTTAAACTGATGTATCACATTGATAGTGTTGAACTATCCTTGCATTCCAGCAATGAATCCCATTTGATTGTATTATATGATCCTTTTAATATATTATTAAATTTAAGTTGCTGATATTTGTTCAGGATTTTGGTATCTATGTTCATCAAGGATATTGGCCTGTAAATTTCCTTTTGTGTGGTGTTCTTGTCTGATTTGATATGAGGGCAATGCTGACCTTGTAAAATGTTTTTGGAAGTATTCCCTCCTCTTCAATTGTCGAACTAAAGGTTTGCCAATTTTGTTTATATTTTCAAAAGAACCAGCTCTTAGTTTGATTTTTCCCCCATCATCTCTTTATTCTCTATTTCATTTATTTCCACTCTAATCTTTGTTATTTCCTTCCTTCTACTACCTTTGAGTTTGTCCTTTTTTGAGGGTCTATTTACTATAGATACAAAGGTAGGTTCTATATTTGAGATTTTTATTTCTTTTTTTTTTATTTATTTATTTATTTATTTATTTATTTATTTATTATTTATGATAGTTACAGAGAGAGAGAGAGAGAGAGAGAGAGAGGCAGAGACACAGGCAGAGGGAGAAGCAGGCTCCATGCACCGGGAGCCTGACGTGGGATTCGATCCCGGGTCTCCAGGATCGCGCCCTGGGCCAAAGACAGGCGCTAAACCACTGCGCCACCCAGGGATCCCGAGATTTTTATTTCTTTAAGTAGGTCTACATTGCTATGAATTTCTCTCTTAGAAATGCTTTTGCTGCATCCCATAGATTTTGGTATGTCATATTTCTGTTTTCATTTGTCTTTATATATTTTTTTATTTCCTCTGATATCTTCAGTGACCTATTGTTTTTTAGTATCATGTTTGTTTTTGTGTTTTTTCCAGTTGTCTTATTGTAATTGATATCTTGTTACCCATTGTGGTTGTAGAAGATGCTTGATATAATTTCAGTCTTTTTGAAATTATAGAAACTCATTTAGTGACCCAACATATGAACTATCTTGGTAAATGTTCTATGTGCAGTTGAGAAAAATGTGTATTCTGCTCTTTGGTGGAGAATGTTCTGTATATATCTATTAAATCCATCCAGTCCAGTATGTTGTTTAAGGCCCATATTGCTTTATTGATTTTCTGTCTGGATGATCTATACATTGCTGTAAGTGAGGCGTTAAAATCCTCTACTATTATTGTATTAATTTGGGTTTTTCCCTTGAGGCCTGTTCATATTTGTTTTATATGTTTTGGTGCTCCTATTTGGGTGCATATGTATTTATAAGTGTTACATCTTCTTACTGGATTGACTAATTATCATTATCATCAAAGAATCCTTTTTTATCCTTCATTACAGTCTTTCTTTTAAAGTCTATTTGTCTACTATTGATGTGATTTGAATTGGTGAAGTTCAGAGCCAATGGCCAAGAAAGAATTCTTGAGACATCTTTGGTGCAATAAGATGGTTTTACTAAAAAATGGGGTTGGTACCTGTGGGCAGAAAAAGACTGCTGCCTGAGGTTTGTGAGCAGCAATTGATTATATACTATGGAGTTAGAGGAGGTAAAGATAAGAGAAGTTTTTGAAAAGATTTTCATATGCTAAAGAAGACTCACAGGATACTGTAGGCCTGACTGTTGTCTAGCTGAAGTTGTTTTTCTCTCTATCGAGGCATTAACATTAAGACAGTTAGGAGTCTTAATGTTAATGCCTCGACAGAATGGGAGAAGATATTTGCAAATGACCTATCAGATAAAGGACTAGTATCCAAGATCTATAAAGAACTTATTAAACTCAACAGTAAAGAAATAAACAATGTATTTTGCCCAAGAAAAGGGCAAAAGGCATGAACAGAAATCTCACAGAGGAAGACATACACATGGCCAAGAAGCACATGAGAAAATGCTCCACATCACTTGCCATCAGGGAAATACAAATCAAAACCACAATGAGATACCACCTCACACCAGTGAGAATGGGGAAAATTAACAAGGCAGGAAACAACAAATGTTGGAGAGGATGTGGAGATAGGGGAACCCTCTTGCACTTTTGGTGGGAATGTGAACTGGTGCGGCCACTCTGGAAAACTGTGTGGAGGTTCCTCAAAGAGTTAAAAATAGATCTGCCCTATGACCCAGCAATTGCATTGCTGGGGATTTACCCCAAAGATACAGATGCAGTGAAACAGCAGGACACCTGCACCCCGATGTTTCTAGCAGCAATGTCCACAATAGCCAACCTGTGGAAGGAGCCTCAGTGTCCATTGAAAGATGAATGGATAAAGAAGATGTGGTTTCTGTATACAATGGAATATTCCTCAGCCATTAGAAATGACAAATACCCACCATTTTCTTCGACATGGATGGAACTGGAGGGTATTATGTAGAGTGAAATAAGTCAACCGGAGAAGGACAGTGTATGTCCTCATTCATTTGGGGAATATAAAAAATCGTGAAAGGGAATAAAGGGGAAAGGAGAAAAAATGAGTGGGAAATATCAGAAAGGGAGACAGAACATGAGAGACTCCTAACTCTGGGAAATGAACAAGGGGTGGTGGAAGGGGAGGTGGGCGGGGGGTGGGGGTGACTGGGTGATGGGCACTGAGGGAGGCATTTGATGGGATGAGCACTGGGTGTTATTCTATACGTTGGTAAATGAACACCAATAAAAAATAAATTAAAAAAAAAAAGACAGGAGTTTCCTGGAGAAATGTTATACTCTGTCTGCCTCAAGTATTTGTCAATGGGCTGCAGGTTATAAGGACTTCTGATTTTACCTGCATTTCCTTCTGCCTTTATTCCCCAAATCACTTAGAGTGTAGCTAAAACAGAGCTCAGAAATAAATCCACACCTATATGGCTAATTGATAAAAGAGGCAAAAGTGTCCTTTCCTCATTGTAAGGTCTTTGTAATGAAGGATAGTCTAAAGAAAGGCAGGCAGGGACAAGAGGCCCTCACCCTAAGAGGAAACTACCCTTAAAAGGATTTTTACACCATTCTAGAAGGCACCTTTCACCCTTTCCCACAAGATAGGTAGATGAGAAAGACCTGACTGGGTGACAGGCACATAGAGGGTTAATCAGATAAAAACAGCCTGCCAACAAATCCATTAAAACCCCTAGTCTTAAAAACTCTAAGAACAACTATCTCGGGTCCCCTCCCTCTTTGGGAGCTTTGTACTGTCCCTCAATAAATTTTGCTTTACTATAGCTCAATAAGCTTTGCTTTGCTGCCCATCACTCTTTATATGGTCTACCTCTTCATTCTCTGAAGCAGCGTGACCAAGAACCATGAGCCCCAAAGGAAAAGAAGCCCTGTAATATTTTCAATAAATGGTGCTGGAAAATTGGACAGCTATAAAAAAGAATGAAGCAAACCACTTTTTCACAGCATACATAAACTCAAAATGGGTTAAAGACCTAGAAGTGAGACCTAAAGCCATAAAATATTAAAGGATAAAACAGGCAGTAATCTCTTAGACATCACCCTTAGTAACATATTTATGGATATGTTTCTTCAGGAAATGAAAACAAAACCAAAATTAAAGTATTGGGACTACACCAAGATAAAAAGCTTTTGTATAGCCAAAACAAAACAAAATTAAAACAGGTAATCTAGGGGATCCCTGGGTGGCTCAGCGGTTTAGCGCCTGCCTTTGGCCCAAGACGCCATCCTGGACTCCTGGGATCGAGTCCCACATCGGGCTCCCAGCATGGAGCCTGCTTCTCTCTCCTCCTGTGTCTGCCTCTCTCGCTCTTTCTATGTCTATCATGAATAAATAAATAAATAAACCTCTCTAAAAAAAAAAAAAAAAAAACAGGTAATCTAGTGAATGGGAGGAGATATTTGCAAATATATCCAATAACAGGTTAATATCCAAAATATATAAAGAACTGATAAAACTCAACACCAAAACAAAACAATTTAAATGAAAAATGGACAAAGAATCTGAATAAACATTTTTTCAAAGACATGTGAAACGATGCTCAGTATCACTCATCGTCAGGGAAATGCAAATCAAAGCCACAGTGAGTTGTTGCCTCACACCAGTCAGAATTACTAGTATCAAAAATACAAAAGGTAATGTTTTCATGATGTTTCCACCATTGTGGAAAACAGGATGGAGATTCCTCAAAAAAATAGAAATAAGAGCCCTGGACTTTTATTATTAGGAGTTTTTCTATTACTAATTTCATTACTACTAATTAGTATGTTCAAATTTTCTAATTTTTTCCTGATTCGGGTTTGGAAGATTGGATATTTCTAAGATTTATCCATTTCTTTTAGGTTGTCCAATTTGTTGACATATAATTTTTCATAATTTTTATAATCCTTTGGATTTCTGTGATATTGACTGTTATCTCTCCTTTATTTCTGATTTTATTTATTTGAAACCTCTCTCATTCTTTCCTTGATAAATCTGGCTAAATGTTTACCAATTTTGTTCATTTTTTCAAAGAATTAGTTCTCACTTTCATTGATCTTTTCTATTTACTGTTTATTTCACTTATTTCTACTCTAATCTTTATTATTTCCTTTTTTCTACTAGCTTTGGGATTTGTTTTCTTCTTAGCTCCATTAAGTTTAATGTTAGGTTTATTTGAGATTTTTCTTGTATCTCAGGGAAGGCCTGTATCACTGTTAGCTTCCCTCTTAGAACTGTTTTTACTATATTCCAAAGATTTTAGACCATTGTGGTTTCATTTTCATTTGTCTCCATGTATTTTTTAAAATGTTCTCTTTGACTTCTTGGTTAACCTATTCATTGTTTAGTAGTATGTTATTTAGCATCCATGTGTTTGGATTTTTTCCAGATTTTTTCTTGTAATTGATTTGTAATTCCATACCATTCTAGTAAAAAAAAAGATGTCTGATATGATTTCAGTCTTTTTAAATTTATTGACCTATCCTGGAGAAAGTTTCATGTGTACTTGAAAATAATGTATATTCAGCTGTTTGGAATGGAATGTTCTGTATATATCTTTGAGGTCCATCTAGTCTAATGTGTCATTCAAAGTTTCCTTGTTGATTTTTCTGTCTGGATGATCTATTTATTATGTAAGTGGAGTGTTAAAAAAAAGTCTTCTACCATTATTATATTACTAACAATTTTTCCTTTACTTCTGTTAATATTTGCTTTATGTATTTAGGTGTTCCTATATTCAGTGCATAGATATTTACAGTTGTTATATCATCTTATTCGATTGATGCCTTCATCATTATGTAGTGCCTTTATTCGTCTCTTGTTAATCTTTGTTTTAAGGTCTATTTTGTCTGAGATAAGTAATACTACCTCAGGTTTTTTTTTGTTTCATTTCCCTTTGCATGAGTATATGCTTTTACATTACTTCACTTTTGGTCTGTATGTGTCTTTATTCCAAAGTGAGTCTCTTATAAGCAGCATATAGTTCTTGTTTGTTGTTGTTTTTATCCATTCAGTCACCCTGTGTCTTTTACTTGGAGCATTTAATCCATGTACTTTTTTTTTTTTTTTTTTTTTTTTTTTTTAGAGAGAGAGAGAATGCACACCAGCGAGGAGGAAGGGCAGAGAGAAAAAGAGAAGCTAAGGCAGGCTCCACACTCAGCACAGAGCCCAACTTGGGGCTCAGCCTCACAACCCTGAGATCATGACCTGAGCCAAAATCAAGAGTTGGATACTTAACTTATTGAGCCATCCAAGTGTCCCTAGTCTGTTTACATTTAAAGTAATTATTGATAGGTATGTACTTATTGCCAGTTGATGTTTTCTCGTTGTTTTTGCAGTTCTTTGTTCCTTTCTTATTCTCTTGCTTTTTTACCCAAGATGTTGATGGCTTTCTTTAGTGTCATTCTTGGATCCCTTTCTTTTTATTTTTTTGTGTATCTATTATGGGTGTTTGATTTGGGATTATCACTGCACTCATATATAACACTTTATGTGTATAACAATCTAAATTAAATTAATGGTTGCTTAAATTAAACACATTCTGAAAGCCTTAAATTTTTACTACCCCCTCCATATGATGTCATATTTTACATCTTTAATTTTGTATAGATATAATTGTGACTAAATTTTTTAAAGATATAATTGATTTTACCACTTTCATATTTTTATCTCCATATTGGTTTTATAAGTGATTAATCTGCTACCTTTACTATATGTTTGCTTTTACCAGTGAAATTTTTTCTTTCATAATGTTCTTTTAGTCATGCCCTCTAGAAGCATCCCCTCTAGGAGCTATGTGTGTCCTACTATTGTGGCTAAGGTGTAATTGCCTTCATCCCAGCCAACTGCAATGAACTACTTTGCCTGCGCTGGACACACTCTCTATTGTTTGGTCCCTGCTCTGTTGAAGGTCCTGTTAGAGGCTTCAGGAGGCTTCTTGATAGGCAAACCTGGAGGTCAGACTAGCTGTCTGCAATTAGCTTCTCTGCCACTATTGTGGGAGCACAAAAGGACAGGGCCTGCTCATTGAGTGGCCAGCTAAGAGGCATGGTTGATGGACTGCAAGCACACTGGTGTGTGGGGTTATCTGCTCCCCTTTCCCTGAGCAGTAATCACTTCAGATTGGTGCTGGTACCAGATGGGGCTGCTGCAAGGTGTACTGGGGCAGGAGACACTTTGAAAGGATACCTGTTGAGGTGGGCAGGTTGTATGGGGTGGCCCTGCAGCAAAACATCAAGGCAAGGCCTGTGGTGCTGGTAAACTAGATGAAGACTGTTAATACTGCCCCCAGTAAGCATCCAGCTATCTAGGCTGGGGGAGGCAAAGAAGTGACACCTCAGCATTTTTGTTCTTGGAGAAATCTAAAGTTCCCTGTCCCTTCAGTACATGGTCTAAGATTAGTCAATAAATCTTTTTGATGTATATACCCTAGGTGCCTTTCAAACTGTTGCTTCTGTGCTGTGTCTCCAGCTGAGTTATTTATTATGCTGGCTCTTAAAAGGTGGGAATTCAGTTTCCTATGGGCTCTTAGCATCCTGCAGTTAAGATTTGCTGTTTCTTAAAGCTCCCAAAGTTAAGCCCTACTGGTTTTTAAAGCCAGTTGTTCTGGGGAATTGTCTTCCCAGTGATAAGGGTGCCCAGTGCTCACTTTTCATTGCTTGTGATGTCCCTCCCGTTCCTGGTTAGTCTTGCTGGGAGGTTTGGTTCCTGACCATGTCTCCACCCATCTATCCTTTTCAATGGGCCCTTCTCTCTATGATTAACTGTGGAAGGTCTATTCTACCAGGTTTCAGGTTGTTTTCAGAGTTAGTTTTACAGAGAAAGCTATTATTTCTGTGTGTCCACGGGATCAGGTGGTCTCAGGATTCTCCTACTCTGCCATATTCCTGATTTTCTCCCACATTTTATATTTTTGATGACACATTTTACATCTTTTCTTAAAGTATCCTTTAACTATTATAATTTTAGTTAATTTTACTACTTTTGTCTTCTGACATACATACTTGCCTTTTAAGTGATTGACCCACTACCTTTACTATATATTTATCTTTTCCAATGAGATTATTACTTTCATATGTTTTCTACCAATTAGTATCTTGTCTTTGCACCTAGTGAAATGCCTTTAACATTTCTTATAAGGCTAATAATGAATTACTTTACCTTTTGCTTATATGGAAAACTCTTAAACTCTTCTCCAATTTTGAACAGGAATCTAGCCTTGTAGAGAATTTCTTGGTTGTTTATTTTTCTTTTCAGCATTCTGAATGTGTGGCATTCCTTTCTGGTCTATAAAGTTTCTAAAAAAAATCTGCTGATTGCCTTATGGGGTTTCCCTGGTATATAATAAATTTTCTTCTATAGCTACTTTTAAGATTCTCCCTTTATCTTTAAATTTTAGTATTTTAATTATAATGTGTCTTGGTGTGGTTCTATATGGGTTCATCTTAGGACTCTCTGGGATTCCTGAACCGGGATGTCTGTTTCCCTCCTCAGATTAGAAAATTTTTCAGTCATTGTCTCTTCAAATAATTTTTTATGGCTTTTCTCTCTATTCTCCCACTATTCAATGTGAGGTCCTTTAAGATATCCTCACTTTTTGGGGGGGAAGGGGTTCACAGATATTCTCACTTTTTAAAAATTCATTTTCCATTTTGCTTCTCTCTTTGGGTAAGATCTACAGCTTTGTCTCCTAGCTTGATGATTAGTGCTTCTACTTCATTCATTCTGCTATTGAACCTCTGTAGTATATTTTTCAGTTCAGTTATAACTTAGGTTTAGTATTCTTATATTTTATACCTTTTTGTTGTAGTTCTCACTGTGTTCATCTGTTCTCCTTCCACATTTGGTAGGGATCCTTGTGACCATTATTAAACTCTTTAGCAGGTAAGTTGCATATCTTCTTTTCATTCATCAAGGTCTTTGGAGATTTGTCTTGTTCTTTGGTTTGGAACATATTCCTCTCTGTATTTGTCTATATTTATTAGGTGAAAATAACTACCTCTCTGTCTTGAAGGAGTGGTGTTGTATTGGAGATAAATTGTGGGTCCCGAAGCACAGTCTCCCTGGGCCTACAGAGCCAGACAATCAAGTGGGTCCCTCATGTGGACTGCGTGTGCACTCAAGCTCTAGCAGGGCTATGGCTGTGGTGTGGGATAGGTGAGGTACAAGGCACTTACCCAGGCTGGCTGTGGTGCAGCTGTTGTGTGAGTAGGGTGGGGCCCCATGCACTCACCTGGCCCAGTAGTGGTATAGCTGATACATAGGGTGGGCAGGGCATGGAGCATGCCTACTAGGGCTATTAGAATATAGTGATGGCACCAAAAGTGGTGTTTGTCAATTACCTCACCAGCAAGTTAAAATGAGGTTGCAAAAATAGCACCTACTATCCCTTGTGTCCCTGTATAATAAAGTCACTTCAGGTTCCTGTCTCTCTGGCAACCACTTTTGGATTAGTGAGTGGATCTTCTCTTATGCTATGTAGATTTGTAACCAGTGAGAAGAGGTGAATCCAGGGTCATTCTACATGAGTATCTTGAACCTCTATTTATAAGAGTTCTTTACACATTCTAGATGCTAATCCTCTGTCAAATACATGTTTGCAAATATTTTTCCAAGGCTTATGGTTGATTTTACTTCAGTTCTGGTATCTTTTAATACACAGGTTTTTAATTATATTTTAATGTAGTTAAATGTATAAATCCTTTGACATAATTTGTGTTTTCATCTTGTATAAGAAATCTTTCCTCACCATTCCTAAGATCATAAAAATATTGGTTTATATTTTCCTCTAAAAATATTTCAAATACCTTCATAATAATCATCATTTTCTGCTTAAGTTAGACAGTGATGGTTCAACTGATACAAAGTTATTTTTAGGCAAGTGCTATGATAGCTTGCCTTTTATTGAAGAATAATCCTTCTCTACTTGGAAAAGTGATCCTCTCAGAACTTCAGGAGGATCCTTCCTGGTGTGAGGAGTGAGGAAGAGGACATACCAGCCAATCATTCACATTAACACTGACAATCAGAGGGCTAGCATGCACCACAGCTGTATCATCCTCAAGTCTTTATCATTACCAGAGGTCATCAGCCAGGAGGGAAAGTAGTTCATTCCCATGAAGGAGTTCTGGATGAATGAGAAGGAAAGGGATAACACCCAGTCAGTTCAGCTTTCCCAATCTACCAGACTGCATTTAGGAAGGAAGGAAACAGTCAACAAAACCAAAAGACAACCTACAGGATGGGAGACGATATTTGCAATGTTTTATCAGATAAAGAGCTAGTATCCAAAATCTCTAAAGAACTTACCAAACTCAATACCCAGAGAACAAATAACCCAGCCAATAAATAGGCAGAAGACATGGGTAGACATTTCTCCAAAGAAGATTTATAAGTGGCCAACAGACACATGAAACAAATATGCAACATCACTTGGTATCAGGGAAATACAAACCAAAACAATGAGATACTACCTCCCACCAGTCAGAATGGCTATAATTAACAAGTCAGGAAAGGACAGATGTTGGTGAGGATGCAGAGAAATGGGAACCCTCTTACTCTGCTGGTGGGAATGCAACCTGGTACAGCCACTATGGAAAACACTACAGAGGTGCCTCAAAAAGTTGAAAATAAAGCTACCCTACAAACCAGCGATTGCACTATTACATGTCTACCCCAAAGATACAAATGTAGTGATCCAAAGGGGCATCTGCAACCCAATGATTATAGCAGCAATGTCCACAATAGTCAAATGATGGAAAGAGCCCAGATGTCCACCAATAGACAAATGGTTAAAGAAGATGTGGCATATATATAAAATGGAATTATTACTCGGCCATCAAAACATGAAATCTTGCCATTTGCAATGATGTGGTTGGAACTAGAGGGTATTATGCTAAGCAAAATAAGTCAATCACAGAAATAAATTATATGATTTCACTCATATATGGAATTTAAGAAACAAAACAGAGGATCATATTGGAAGGAGGGAAAAATAAAACAAGGTGAAAAAAAGAGATAAACTATAAGAGTCTCTTAATCATAGGAAACAAACTGAGGATTGCTAGAGGGGAGGGTGGAAGGGGGGTTGGAGTAACTGGCTGATGAACATTAAGAAGGCACATGATTTAATGAGCACTGGATGCTATATTAGACAGATGAATCACCAAACTCTACCTGTGAAACTAATAATACACTATATGATAATTAATTGAATTTAAATTTAAATTTAAAGGATGATTAAACTTTTTTTAGTTTTTAAGAAAAGGAAACTTTTTCGCCAACAGTAACAGGTAAGAGCCCACTGTTTTCAATGTCTGAACAGGAGCTACTTGAGTTTCCCCAGTCAATATACTTCTGTCATGATTCAACTTGCTGCCCATTGTATTTCCTGACTGAATTTTGGAGGTCACGCTTGGTTCTTAATGTCAGCTAGCCAACTGACTCCTCTTTAAATATAGATAATTAGGAGGAGATATGGAGGACAGACTCCAACAGAAGCAAAAGCAGAGAAGAGCAATTTCTGGAGGTTCTGAAATGTCAGCTGTAACTATTCCTTTAGATTGAGAACTAGGATTCTGTTTTTGAAATGCCTTTTGAAAATTCCTTGCAGAAATACACTCCTTAATCTTTAATTGTCTCATTTGCATTTTCTTCTTGAATAATCGTATCACCTTACATTTGCAGCACTTCAAATCTATTAACCCAGGTGATTTGAGTGTTACTATCAGCATTATTGTACGATATTCTTTTGATTACATTATTCTTCAAGAGGAAATTATTTTTTTCATTCATGGTTTCCTCCTTCTATTGCTTAAAATAATTAGAATAAGTATCAGTTATATAGTTTAGAAGTACATACATTGGAAAAGGTTATTTTAACTAAAAAAAATCCTTTAAATACTCTTCTCTCATAACATTCTGCTAATAATTACAATAGGCTTTATTTCCCAGTGTAATGGAATAAATTGCATTTTGTTTTGCATTTGAGTAGACCATGTACTAGAACAATATTTTAAATAATCACAGACAGTTTGTGGTTTTTGTTTTGATTTTCCTGCAGTATGAACTGAAGGATGATGCAAGATTTTCTCTAATTGGCCCTTGTATGAAATTCTAATGTTGGACTCAAAATTCTATCCCAGTTCTAAATTTCTGGTAAGGTTATGTGAGGTTCTCAGACTCAGATAATAGTTAGTCACAAACAGCCATTGAAACCTTGGCAGGAAGCTGGGTTAGAGTACTATGGGCAAAATTGAACCCCAGAGGACAAGGGCTCCCACTCTCCAGCTGCTAGGCACATTCCTCTGAAGCTCAGCAGCATTGAAACTTCAAACCCAATCAGGTCTAGAAGACTGCATAGGGCTTTTAATTTTCCAGGAACAATAGATATTTCCACAAAATAAGGTCCTTCCCTAGGAAAAAAGATGGCAATTTGAATGGGAGTTCTTACAATTCTAGAAATGCTTCTGTTGCTAACACCTTGTCTAACACCTCATTTCCTTCTGGCCAGAACAATTTACCTAGTGACATATTCAGAACCCCACAGAAAGGAGCCAAGGCAAGCCAAGTTGATATTGAAGTTGCCTTAATTCCCTGATAAGCCCCCTCCTTCTCTCTTGCTATATTCTCCTGGCATCCTGAACTCTCATACTATTCCTGACTGCCCTGCCATTTCTTTTGTATTTATATAAGTGTGAATTTTCCAAGCAAAAAGTCTTCCTTCATAAAATTTGCTTGCTCTATTCCCTTGATTATAGACTCACTGAGCAGGGCTGAAATTCCTCATCTTCATGTGAGGCACTGTAGAAATGGTATTTATTCAAAAGCACAGAGATCCAGGGTAACCTCCAGCTGCAACCCTAGTATCGTGAGGGGTTGGTGGGGAACAAACCAAAAACTAAAATTACAGGCCATGTCTGAATATAGGGTGGAGCAAAAATACTCTAAACAGTGAGCAACTGTTTTCTAAAGAATAGAGGGGTTTATTATTATTATTATTGTACTATGAAAAACTGAGGAGTTTGTGTTCCTTTATGCGAAAGTTATAGGGTCCCTAAGGCAGAGATAAAGTAGTCTACAGTGGCCAAAACAGAAGAGACAAAGGGCTAAGGGAGACATGGGTCTCTCTCCCACCAGCCTTCATCTATCTGGTTTCTACCGACTGTTCCAGAGTTAGCTTAGTGTGATTGTGTTCCAAAAGCTCTACTTTGTTTTATACCCCCTGCCTTCAACTAGGATTCAGTGTGCTTCCCTCAGCATATCTCTGGAATAGATTTTACTATGTGGGCCTGTCATCACCAGTAGATTTCTCTATCTTTCTCACCATAATACAAATGCTGTGTCTCTTTTTCGCAACGGCTTTGCCACCAGAACACAGGTGTCGTGAAAACCACCGCTAAACCTAAACGAAAATGGGAAAGGAAAAGACTCACCTCAACATCGTCATCATTGGACATGTAGATTCGGGCAAGTCCACCACTACTGGCCTCTGATCTACAAATGTGGTGGGATCGACAAAAGAACTATCGAAAAATTTGAGAAGGAGGCTGCTGAGATGGGAAAAGCTCCTTCAAGTATACCTGGGTCTTGGATAAACTGAAAGCTGAACGTGAACGTGGTATCACCGTTGATATCTCCCTGTGGAAATTCGAGACCAGCAAGTATTATCTGACCATCATTGATACCCCAGGACACAGAGACTTTATCAAAAACATTACAGGCACATCTCAGGCTGACCGTGCTGTCCTGATTGTTGCTGCTGGTGTTGGTGAATTTGAAGCAGGTATCTCCAAGAATGGGCAGACCCGGGAGCATGCCCTTCTGGCTTACACACTGGGTGTAAAACAACTAATTGTTGGTGTTAACAAAATGGATTCCACTGAACCACCCTACAGCCAGAAGAGATACGAGGAAATCGTTAAGGAAGTCAGCACCTACATTAAGAAAATTGGCTACAACTCCGACACAGTAGCATTTGTGCCAATTTCTGGTTGGAATGGTGACAACATGCTGGAGCCAGGTGCTAACATGCCTTGGTTCAAGGGATGGAAAGTCACCCATAAAGATGGGAATGCCAGTGGAATTCCCATCTGGGAATTCCTGCTTGAAGCTCTGGATCACATTCTGCCACCAACTCGTCCAACTGATAAGCCCTTGCATCTGCCTCTCCAGGACGTCTACAAAATTGGTGGTATTGGTACTGTCCCAGTGGGTCGAGTGGAGACTGGTGTTCTTAAGCCCGGTATGGTGGTCACCTTTGCTCCAGTCAATGTTACAACTGAAGTAAAGTCTGTTGAAATGCACCATGAAGCTTTGAGTGAGGCTCTTCCTGGGGACAATGTGGGCTTCAATGTCAAGAACGTATCTGTCAAAGATGTTCGTCGTGGCAACGTGGCTGGTGACAGTAAAAATGACCCACCAATGGAAGCAGCTGGCTTCACGGCTCAGGTGATTATCCTGAACCATCCAGGCCAAATCAGTGCTGAATATGCACCTGTGCTGGATTGTCACACAGCTCACATTGCTTGCAAGTTTGCTGAGCTGAAGGAAAAGATAGATTGTCATTCTGGAAGGAAGCTGGAAGATGGTCCCAAGTTCTTGAAATCTGGGGATGCTGCCATTGTTGATATGGTTCCTGGCAAACCTATGTGTGTTGAGAGCTTCTCTCACTATCCTCCTCTGGGCCGTTTTGCTGTTCGTGACATGAGACAGACGGTTGCTGTGGGTGTCATCAAAGCAGTGGACAAGAAGGCAGCTGGAGCTGGCAAAGTCACCAAGTCTGCCCAGAAAGCTCAGAAGGCTAAATGAATATTATCCCCAATACCTGCCACCCCAGTCTTAATCAGTGGTGGAAGAACGGTCTCAGAACTGTTTGTGTCAATTGGCCATTTAAGTTTAATAGTAAAAGACTGGTTAATGATAACAATGCATCATAAAACCTTCAGAAGGAAAGGAGAATGTTTTGTGGACCATTTGCGTTTTTTTTGTTTGTTTGTTTGTTTGTTTGTTTGTTTGTTTTTGTGCGTGTGTGGCAGTTTTAAGTTATTAGTTTTTAAAATCAGTACTTTTTAATGGAAACAACTTGACCAAAAATCTGTCACAGAAAGTGACAAAACAAAAGTTTAATTAAAACAAAAGTTTAATGAGAAAAAAAATATGATGGGTCTTATTTGACCTGTTCTCACAGGGCTTGGCATAAGCATGGCATGCTGTAGGTAATGACAAATGTTCACCCAAATGGTGGGATAAAGAGGCAAGATCTCATATCCATGGAAAAGCCATGTTATTTATTCAGCTTTACATTCATATCAGAGAACCAGATATATGAACTATTTAAGGTAATGAAAAGATGCAAATGATACCACCTGAACATTATTTACTCTATTAAAAACATAGGAGTATGGCTTGAAAAACTTGACTAGAATCCATGACCTATTTTTCTGGCCTTCTGATAAAAATGGAAGGTAGTGAAAAGAATGAATGCATGCATATAAGGTAAAGATATTTATATTATTGGCTTTTCTTGTGTCATGACTGGCATGGGGTTCACTGATGCTTTAGAAGTGTCCCAAGATAACTTTGGACTTTCCATATCACTTTGGTAGTGGCATGGACCCTTCTTGTAGGTCAGAAAGGGTCTCATTGCTTGACCACTTAAAGAGTGAGAGATCAAGCCTAAAAGCTAGGTTCTTCCAAGAAATAAGAGCAAGAGGACACAGCATGATATTGTGTATAAGCTTCCTTGTGTGAGGATCAAAGGGAAGGAGAGCTATGGACAAGCCCTTGTGATCCAGAAAAGGTATTAGAAAAATAACAGGGGAATATAAGACCATGCCATTGCAAGCAGAGGATAAAATGGACAGAGCAGCAATGAATACCATCTGTAGATAGACCAAGAGCCCTGGCTGGTGGTTTCCCAGATACTGTGTGGAACTGAGCTGGCTCTGGGCAGACAAAGCATTCAATTATGGCTGGTAAGCAATCTTAGGGCTATAACCAAATCCTCTGGGAGCTGGTAAATAATTTCCATGACATTCATGAAAATATGCTTTCTTATGAAGTAAGGCTATATCTTCTTAGGAGCTAAAGGTTCAGAGAAATTTTCTCAGTAGCTGTTGCCATCGAAGTTCTAATGAGACCATGGATGTCAATTTCAATGAAGCATAAAGGTTAGTGCATGCTGCACCATACCAGGAATAATGACAACCCAAGGATCAGTTTTGATACTCCATTAGTGCTTTGTATGTAATTACCCATTAATGTGACTATATAATTCTGGCACCAAATCTGTATTAACTTACTATGGATAGAAAAATATCAACATATATTAAGCAAGCAAGGTGCCAGATATTTTGCTGGATATTTTAGCCAGCTTTCTCATTTAGCTCTTATAACAAACCTGAGTTATGTCTTTACAGATGAGGAACCTGACGCTCTGAGAGGTAAAATTACCTACAACCTCACAGTCAGCAAATAATAAAAGGTATATTTTAGAGCCATGTCTGTTCAATTATTTTTCTTTGCAACATTAATAGTAATAGTAATAATAGTAACAGCAATTATTTATATAGCACTCACTGTATTCTAAACACATCATATACATTCTTTGAGGTTATGTCTCACCAGCCTTCACCACCCTCACCCCACAAAGATCAACAATTAGATAGCAACCCACATATGAAAGCAGCTCTGGGAGAGCTCTGGAGTTTACTTAAGAAACTTTAGCAACACAGTCAGGAAAAAAAAAGAATAACCACACAAGAAGAGAAGGAAGACAGTTTCATTTTGCCTGCATCACTTCATCTCCCAAGATGGCATTACCCAAGGCCAATAAGGAACTCCTTAGCTAGAAAGAGTTCCCCTTTGCTAAGAAAGGAAGAGCAGGGTGCACAACTTGCTTTCCCAGCCTCTCTGGGCACTACATGAAGGCTCCAATTCAGTTTCACCCTACTGATACTGGCAAAGATGAGATTGCTAGAGCAAGGAAGAAAAGCAAGATCTACCAATAACAGCCACATGATGGGAGCCATCTTGTAAACAAACAGATATGACCTGCTCAGCAGACACACCTAGCAGATTTTGCCACTGAAGAAACTATTGGCCAACACAGCTGATGTGAACTCCCTATATTTCACTCTCTTTCACCTTACAGATATTCACATTCATCGATGCCAGCTACGTGAATCCCTCCCTACTCCTTTCCTCCTGCTCCCATTCGGAGCCAAGGACTATGCTAGCCCAAGCCTCCGCGGCTATAGCCAGCCTAGAACTAGATAGCTGAACCCTAATGTCATACACATATTTGAGGCTAGTGCTGCCAGCTATTCACTGCCAAGCTGCTGGCCTGACAACTGTCACTGACCTCTGCTACTGTATGCATACCTGGGAGAAAAGTGTACAGCCAAAGGAGAGCATCCTGACAACCAGGATCCCTGCAACTGTTTGTGGGCCCAGATCAGACTCTTTTCTGTTACTGGCCAGCACCCCCATGTTCTTCAATAGCTAGCCCCTCTAGCTGTGTACCTGAATGCCCTAGCCCAACCATTCTCATAAGGCTCCACTGCAGAGAAGATGCCTGAGTTAAGCCTTCCAGCCATGCAACAACACTGACAGCCAAAGCCTCTACATCTGCCAATAAGCCCATAGTAGGTGCTGGTCTTTGCTGACTGTCCTTGCCCCCGGGTACATGTGTATCTGCAACAATCCCCTGCTACTATATAAGCATCTATAGCTAGCCCCATAGCTAAGTGTGTACACACCACAACCACCAGTCACCACCACTGCATGCTCTGATCTATAGCTCTGCACCACCACTGCAGAGCTCCTTGTTCTTCAGTATACTGAGGATCAGAGAAGCTCTTCCAGCCACTGCAGACTCCCTGCAGTCCTCACCAAGGACCACACAGTTATCAATGTTGTGACTCTCACAGACTGAGCCAAAAGGACATCATGCCCCTCTCAGACTCAATGTTGCCACTTGTTACCACATATGGTACCCTGTACCATTAGACCTGATGTCACAGCATGCTCCGGGGTACTCCCACCTGTGGATGAAAGTTTTCCCTTTCCCAAACCAGTCCATAAAGTCTGGAAGACTACTTCTTCAAATGTTCAGACACCTATGCCAAGGCTATAAGAATTATGAAGAATCAGGAAAATAGGATTCCACCAAAGGAATACAAAAAAATTTCAGTAATTAGCCCCAAAGAAATGGAAATCTAGGAAGTGCCCTACAAAAAAATTAAAAATAATTTTTTTTTACAGATCCTCAGAGAACTACTAAAGAAAATAATTTAACAATGTCAGGAAAACATTACAATAACACAATAAGAAACTCAACAAAGAGCCTTTTAAAAACATGGAAATTTAGGTGCTGAAGAAAATAATGATTGAATCTGACAATTCAATAGATTCAACAGCAGACTTTGAAGAGTAAGAAAAAAAATCAGTGAACTAGAAGAGAGATCAATTGAAATTATCCAATAAGAGGAACAAAAAGAAGAAAAGGATGAAAAGGAACATAGGAAGACTGTGAGACTTGTGTACATTTTTTCTTTTAAGGTGTTACATATCAATGGAGTCCCAGGAGGAGGGGAGAGAGAAAGGAGTAGAAAGCTTATTTAAAGAAAAAATGGTCAAGAACTTCCCACACCTGGGAAAAGATTTGGATTCCAGGTTTGGCAAGCTAATAGATCACCCTAAAACTTCAACTCACAACAATCCTCTCCAAAATACATTATAATAAAGCTGTTGAAAATTCGAGACAAAGAATTTTAAAAGCAAAAGAAACTTTCATAAAGGGAACCCCTACAAAGCTAAGCTCAAAGTTATCAGAAAGAAGGAAATAATGAAGATCAGAACAAAAATAAATGAAATAGAAGATAGGAAAATAATAGAAAAAGTTAATGAAATTAAATTGATTTTTAAAAGAAAATTTATAAACCATTAACTAGAGACTAAGAAAAACAGAAATTTAGAAATGAAAGAGCAGATATTACAGCTGATGCTACAGAAATACAGAGATCAAAGAGACTACTATAAACAATTATATGTCAACAAATTGGAAAACCTAGAAGAAATGGGTAAAATCCTAGAAACCCGAAACCTACTAAGAGTGAATAATAAAACATTAGAAACTTGGAGCAGACCAATAATGAGTAAAGAAATTAAATAAGTAATAAAAAATCTCCCAACAAAAAATAGTGCAGGGCAAGCTGGCTTCAGTGGTGAATTACACCAAACATTTGAAGAATTAATGTCAATTCTTCCAGAACTTCTGAAAACTTGAAGAGGAGGGAACGTTCCCCAATTAATTTTATGAGACCAATATTACCTTGATTCCAAACCATACAAAGACACTATAAGAAATCTGTGGACCATTATATTGATGAATACAAATACAGAAATTCTCAATAAAATATTAGCAAACTGAATTCAACAGCACATTAAAAAGGATCATACACCATGAACAAGCAGGGTTTATCCCTGGGATATAAAGATGTTTCAGAATCCCAAAATCAGTGTGATACATCATATTAATAGGATGAAGGGTAACAATCATATGATCACCTCAATAGATGTAGGAAAGTGAATTGACAAAATTCAACATCCTTTCATGATTAAAAAAAAAATCAGTGGGTATGGAAGGAATGTATTTCAACAAAGGTCATATATGACAAAACCCACAGCTAACCTGATACTCAGTGGTGAAAGCTTTTCTTCTAAGATCAGAAACAAGACAAGGATGCTCACTCTCACCACTTCTATTCAACATAGTTTCAGAAGTCCTGGTCAGAGCAATTAGGTAAGAAAAAGAAAAAGCATCTAATCAAGGAGGAAAAATTAGAATTGTTTTTATTTGCAGATGATATGATCTTATATGTAGAAAATCTTTAAAGATTTAACCAGAATAATGTTAGAACTATGAAATCAGTAAAGTTGAACTATAAAATCAACATACAGAAATTACTTGCATTTCCACACACTAACATCCGACACATCTGAAAATGAAATAAAACAATCTCCATTCATAGGAGCATCAAACCAATAACATATTTAGGAATAAACTAACCAAAGCAGTGCAAGATAGGCAGACTAAAAACCATAGAACTTTAATGAAAGAAATTAAAGAAGATGCAACAAATGGAGAACTATTCTGTGCTCATGGATTGGAAGAATTAATATTATTAAAAATGGCCATACTACTCAAACTATTTATAGATTTAATGCAGTCCCTATCAATTCCAATGGCATTTTTTAAAGAAATAGAAAAAAACTATTGTAAAATTTGTTTTAAAAAAAATCCCTTAAAGAAGGAATCTTGAGAAGGAAAAACAAAGCTGGAGGTATTATACTTCCTGATTTCAAATTATACTACAAAGCTGTAGTAATCAAAATAATAAAACATGGACACATAGACCAATGGAACAGGAGAGCAAGACCAGAAGTGAGCCCTAGCATATATGCTCAACTAATATTTATCCAAAGGGCCATGAATACTCAGGGGAAGAATAGTCTCTTTAATAAAGGGTGCTGAGAATAATGGATAACCACATTCAAAAGAATGAAATTGGACCTCTATCTTATACTATTCAGAAAAGTTAACTTGAAATGGATTAAAGACTTAAACATAAGACTTGAAACCAAAAAAACTCTACAAGAAAACAAAGGAAAACGCTCCTTGACATTGATTTTGGCAGTGGTTTTTTGGTTTGTTTGTTTGTTTGTTTGTTTGTTTGCAAGGGGGTGTATGTGACAGTAGAAGCACAAGCAACAAAAGCAAAAATTAGTAAGTGGGACTAAATTAAACTTCTGCATAGCAAAATAAACAATTAATAGATTGGAAAGGGCCATTTACAGAATGGGAGAAAAACTATTTGCAGATATTAAATATATAATAAGGGGTTAATTTTCAAAATATGTAACAAATTCATTCAATAGCAAAAATGCCTATCTGATTTAAAAATGGATGAAGAACTAAAAAGACATATTTCCAAAGATATACAAATGGTCAATAGGTACATGAAAGATGCTCAACCTCACTAATCATCAAGGAAATGCAAATGAAAAACAATGATATATCACCTTATACTGGTTAGAATGGCTATCAAAAAGGATGAAATCTTACCATTTACATCGACATGGATGGAAATAGAAGGTATTATGCTAAGTGAAGTAAGTCAGAGAAAGATAACTATCATGTGGTTTCATTCATATATAGAAGATAAGAAACAGGACAGAGGATCATAGAGAAAGAGACAGGAAACTGAATGGGAAAAAATCAGAGAGGGAGATAAACCATGAGAGACTCTTAACTCTAGGAAACAAACTGAGGGTTACTGGAAGAAGTGGAGGTGGGGATGGAGGTACCTGGGTGATGGGCATTAAGGAGGGCACATGATGTGATGAGCACTTGGTGTTATATGCAACTGATGAATAACTAAACTCTACATCTGAAACTAATGATGTACTATATGTTGGCTAATTGAATTAAAATTTTAAAAGAAAGGAGATAACAAGTGTTGGTGAGGATGTGGAGAAAAGGGAACCTTTGTGCACTGTCGGTAGGAATTTAAATTGGTACAGCCAGAAAGGAACACAATATGGAAGCTCCTCAACTTAAAATAGAGCTACATATGCTCCAATGATCTGACTTCTGGTGTATATCCAAAGGAAATGAAAACAGGATCTCAAAGAGCTATCTGTATCCTATGTTTACTGCAGCATTATTCACAGCAACCAAGATATAAAAACAACTTCAGTTGTTAAATAATCTGTGGTATTTTTATCTATAGGCATAGATATAGATAGATGGTAGATAGATGATAGATAGATAGATAGATAGATAGATAGATAGATAATAGATAGATACAATGAAATAATATAGTCACCCATGAGAAGGAAAGAAATCATGCCATTCTCAACAACATGGATGGACCTTAAAGGACATTATGTTAAGTGAAACAATAATAATGTATGATATCACTTATGTGGAATCTTAAGAAGCCAAACCCCTAGAAACAGAGTAGAGTGATGTTTACCAGGCACTGGGAGTAGGAGAAATGGGTAGATATTAGTTAAATGGTACTACTGTTTCGTGCCAGTCTAAACCTATCAATTGCCAATGTTGTGGGTGGACTGGCCCTCATGGTTCTTATTAGATTGCAAGATGCCCTCTGTAATCATCAGGAAACTTTGGGGGAAGAAAAAGCTTATTATTCAGGTCCTGGAAAGCACACAGCACACCTAGAGCCCCACAGCAAGGGCACAGGAAGAGAAAGAGTGTGGATCTGGGGTTCTGCTTTTAGATTGAGTGTAGGGGCCTATGGTTTCAAGGACATACTCTTTATTGGTGAATTTAAAACACAGAGTGGGAATTGAAAATGTGGGAAGAGAGAAAAATAAGCAACCTAAGTGGTCAATTACCAAAATCACTAAAACATGGGAGCCTGGTTGGTAGGTGGGGACATGGCACAGCCTGCTTCTTTATCTAGTCATGTGGCTGGCAATGTGTTTATTTGAGATAGCTGTCTTTGAAGCGGATGTCTCTTTGAAGTGGATGCCTCAGCAATCAAAGCTTAAGTCAGACACTTGTGTTACAAAAAAAGAAGAAAAAAATGTCAGGGCTTAAACTACAGACACAAATTTCCAGTTAACAAGATGAATAAATTCTAAAGAATCTAATGTACAGCATGGTGATTATAGTTAATAATACTGCATTATATACTTGAAACTTGCTAAGAGTACATCTTAAATGTTCTAAATCCTAAAAGTTCTAACTTAAATGTTCCATGCAACATGATGGAGGTATTAGCTAACATTTGGTGGTAGTCATCTTGCTATATATAAGTGCATCAAATCAATAAATTGAAAACCTTAAACTTACACAATGTTATATACCAACTTTATTTCAGTAAAACTGGAAAAAATCAAATTAAAAATTTTTAATTAAGACATTTAATTTATATATATTAACTCATGTTATTCTCACATGAACTTTATGAAAAGACAGTATTATTGTGAAAAAAGATACTATCCCCATTTTATAGGTAAACTAAGTTTACAGTTTGAGTAACTTGCCCAAGGTCATACTTATTAAAGGGAAAGAATTTGGATCCAAACCCAGGAAGTCTGACTCCAGAAACTTATTCTCAATATATTCTTCTATTCTATTTTCTTTTTTTAAGATTTTATTTATTCATGAAAGACACACAGAGAGAGAGAGAGAGAGAGAGAGAGAGGCAGAGCAGGGAGCCCGATTGGGATTCGATCCCAGGACTCCAGGATCATGCCCTGAGCTGAAGGCAGGCACTCAACCGCTGGGCCACCCAGGTGTCCCACTGTTCTATTTTCAAATAGTCTAAAACTAAGTGCTTTTCAGGACTTTGGGCTTTCTAGACAAAGAATATCACAAAATCAAAAATAGCATTGATAAGCCCCTAAAGGGAAACATGCCTGACCAGAGTCCTAGGAATGAGAGGTGATAAACCAAGTTAGTGAATGAGAAAGACCCTGAAACTTCTTGCAGTATTATAATTCCATTACCCACTCCCACTGTGAAACCTTACCTCACTGCAACACCCCCCCGCTGGAGCTCCAGAGGTTACAGACAGGGACCTGGAGAAGACTCAAAAGATCTTGGGAAATCTGGCCTCCACTGTTGAGGCAGATTCTACTTCCAGCATGAACAGCTGCCCTACTTTAGGACTGCTATACTTGCTTCTTTCCTGCTATGGATCTGAAAGGTGGGGAAAACATACAAAATCTACCAAGCACACATTTCATAGGGAGAAGAAAAGTTCAGAGCTGATTTGGCTCTCTTATTTTCCAGGGCTGCCTAAAACATATCTCATTATAAATTTAGCCATCTCTAAAAGGCTACTGTAGGAAAATGTGAATCAAGACATTCAGAAGCCAAGAAAAGTAATCAACCACCTTTGTTTGCCAGGGACTGGGGGACTTCTGGGGACACAGGACTTTCAGTGCTAAAACCTGGACAGTTGGTCACATTACACTCATATTAGGGTCAGCAAGAACCTTTGAAATTTCTCTTCATTCCCATGTATCCCATTCCTGCCACACTGCCACAAAGATATCCGGTCATGCAAACGTATTTTATTTTGACTCCCATTTCAGCTCTTACTGCTGCAACCCCAGCACCCATTTCCTTAGACCGGCTACTGTATTCACTGACCTGGTCTGTTTAAGTCAGAAGGAATTATTTTCACTAGTTGCTGCCTCACAGAGAGGAGGTAGAGCTTCCTGGCTTGTTAAGAATTTAACCTTACTCCCTTAACTGGTCACCAGGTAAGCAGCTTTTGACCTGGAATAGAGATGTCAAACATGAATAATGATACCATTCAAAAAATTGTCAGTTACAAAGCAGTGCCTAGAACTATCCCAGTGAAGAGTATTGACTGGTTGTTTTACATTGTTTTTTAATCCCTTATATAATTGGCTTCTCAAAAGTATATGTCTTATAAGCAGGATCACCCAGGGTTCCCTGGGAAGCTTGAACATGAGGTACCTTAGTACACAAGCATTTAAAGTATGGTCAGTCCCATTTAAAAATCTCCATTATAAGCAAAGGCTGAGCATGTGGTGAAAGGCACAATTCCTGTATTTAAGAGATGCTGTAGTCTAAACAGAAAACTGCACATATATGAATACACACCCACACAATCCTGCAAACCCCAAGGATTACAGATGTCAGGAGCTGTTTGTACAGGAACTCATTTCTGACCCACAGGGGAGGAGAAGAGCCAGATGTGAATTCAAGCACCAAAGTCCTTGCCAACTGCAGCTGTTCCCCTCCAACTTGACTCTGACTCTGTGTCTTCTACACTTTGAAAGGTATCTGGGTACACTGGGGTTGTCCTATGTGGAAGAATAGCTGACTTAGCCTTCAAAGGTGTGTGCAGCCCCCCATCTTCTCCACTCTGCTTTTAGCCACCCATGGGGTTCAGCCCAAGGGAAATAGCTGCTCTTCTCTCTGGCAGAAGTGCCTGCTAGAGGCCTACAATCTCTGATTAGATCAAAAGATTCCATCTCAGAACAGATGGCCACCACTCACAGTGGACTTCATATCTGGCCAAGATAGGGCATTATCTATCTAATGAGCAATCTAGCAAATGAGGTTGAACATGCAAGCAGCATTCTTCATTTCAACATCCCAGCTGTTGGCTCACAGGCCATGGGCCATCAGTCAGGCTGAGTTGAGCCTCAGTGTAGGGTATTGGCATGGACAGAGCCTTTAAGGGACCAAACAGGGAACCAGATGGAGTGAGATAGCATCACGCACTCTTAGATTGGGAAGGCTCAAAATCTCTGATGAACAAAGGGCAGGCTGGCCAACTCCCATCAGGGAGAAGCCTTTATAAGAGGAAATGTGAAGGGAATAGCAATTTATATGCTGATGAGAGTAGTCTTTGTTCATTTTTATTGTCTATTGAGTGGTTCTCAAATTTTAGCTTTCAGGGGATCGTGCAGAAAGATTTTTAAGCACAGAATATGTCCAGGTACCACCAGAGAATTTGAATATCGAACAAGTTTCCAGGTGGAGATCACAGATTCAGGTACCATACTTTGGGTCTGTAGGAAATAATCCTATATAACAAATATAATTCTATATTTTTATATAATAACAAGTACCCTCTGCAGATCTAGCCCATATAGGAATTGTTGTGTAGTGACATATACTGTCTCCAGATATTTGCTGGAAAAAAGAGGAATGGAAACTCACAAGCAACAGTCAATCAACTAATTACCAAGTATTATTAAGCAACGACTACGTGCAAAACTAGGTATTAAACTCTGTAAAGATTAAAATGAAGTGTCAAATTTGATATGAATCTAAATTGGAAAAGTCTTTCTGGAAGCTATTTAGTCCTTAGAGTAACTTTAAAGCTGCTAATCTTTCACCAAGCAACATTAAGTCTAGGAATTTATTCCAAGAAAATAAAGATACTAATAAAGACTAAGGAAATGGTCACTGAAGATTCTTTTAAAGCAAAAAGGTAGAACTCTAAATGATCAATAAATACAAATGTAAATGACAGATATATTTCTTTCTCTCTACTACACACAACTTTTCCCATGTTTCTCTAGACCAGTGGTTCTTAAAATGTCTGAAGACATTTTTAATGGTCACAGTTCAGGGAAAAGGTATATAACTGGCATCTAAAAGGTAGAGGCCAGGGGTATATTGCTAAACATTTCACAATGCACAAGATAGCTCTTATAAGAAAAAATCATCCAGACCAAAGAATCAATAGTACTGAATCATGAGAAGCCTCACTTGCCAGGGGATTCTAATAACCACATTAACTATAATGACTGCCATTTGATAGAATTAGGTCCCCTGATTAGTGAAGGATTTTATTTCCCTCTGAATCTCCTACTGTGTCTCAAGGACTGTCTCAAGGGAATGTTCATATATGGTTGGTGTAGACTCTCTCCCTTTGCTTCTGTCTATGCTGGGCAGCTCAGAAGTTCCTTGGGAGTAGCACATCACCCTACATAGCTGCCCATGCCCCCCAGAGGGAGTTGATGGGGCCTAGAATGCTGCCTGATGCCCTAGAGCTGGCTAATCCTGTCCTTCACAGGCTCAACATTGCCTCAAGTGTTACAGAGTCTAGTACCTGGAAACCATAGCAGTGCTGTTGGCTGGTCTCAGGGAATAGTCTGTGAGAAGTTTCTTTGGCTTCTCCCTGCAGACACTGTCCAGAAGACTCCAATACAAGAGCTGAGAAAAGACTGTGCTGTCCGCTCATATCTTTGACATTTTTTTGAGATGGAGCATGCAAGCAGCATTCTTTCACTTAGTAATATGCATTTCAGGTTTCTCCATGTCTATTCATAGCTTGCTAGCTCTTTTTTTTTTTTTTTTTTTTTGTCTTAAAAAATAAGACTGGGACCCCTGGGTGGCTCAGCGGTTTGGCACCTGCCTTTGGCCCAGGGCGCGATCCTGGAGTCCCGGGATTGAGTCCTGCGTCAGGCTCCTGGCATGGAGCCTGCTTCTCCCTCTGCCTGTGTCTCTGTCTCTGTCTCTGTCTCTGTCTCTCTCTCCATGTCTATCATGAATAAATAAATAAAATCTTTAAAAAATATGAAGACTTCTAGGATTTATTCTCAATAGCATTCGTAAGAACTTTTCTCCTCCTATTGACAAAAATCTGCAAGAAAACATTTGCAAATCCATATACACAGAAGAGTAAATAGTATGAGCTCATATTCTTCACAGCAGCCTGGAGACTTCTCCCCCCACTGCACTCCCCCGCCCCCCCCAGCCGCCACATCGGCCAGGGTAGTTCGCATCCATTTGCCTTTACTTATCCTCCAATATAAGATTC
The DNA here is from genome assembly GCF_048418805.1 of Vulpes vulpes. Taxonomy (NCBI): domain Eukaryota; kingdom Metazoa; phylum Chordata; class Mammalia; order Carnivora; family Canidae; genus Vulpes; species Vulpes vulpes. The sequence continues at coordinate 70,637,751 of NC_132783.1, read as the reverse complement.
CTCCACCTCCTTTCTGCCTACCTAAATCTTACTATCTTATAAGGCCTTGTTGTCTTCTACAGGAAGCTTTCAAATGAGCTAGAATGCTTTTTGGCTATAAGTGGTGGAATTCTTTGAACAATTAGTAGTCTTACTACTTCATGAAAAAGAAGTCTAAAGTAGAAAGTTCCAGAGTTGAGCAATTCAATAGCTCAGTGACTCCTCTCCAATTCTCTTGGTTATTGTCTCATGGTCACAAGATGTCTCATGGCTACAGCATATCATCATCATGAAAATATCCAAATCAGGGGGGAGGGGCAAGATGGCGGAAGAGCAGGGTCTCCAGGTCACCCGTCCTCAACAAATTACCTAGAAAACCATCCAATCATCCTGAAAATCTACGAATTCGGCCTGAGATTTAAAGAGAGACCAGCTGGAACGCTACAGTGAGAAGAGTTCGCGCTTCTATCAAGGTAGGAAGACGGGGAAAAAGAAATAAAGGAACAAAAGGCCTCCAAGGGGGAGGGGCCCCGCGAGGAGCCGGGCTGAGGCCGGGGCGAGTGTCCCCAGGACAGGAGAGCCCCGTCCCGGAGGAGCAGGAGCTGCACCAACCTTCCCCGCGGAAAGGCCTCCTGGGGAATTGGAGCAGGACCCAGGAGGGCGGGGATGCCCTCGGGCTCCCGGGGACACTAACAGAGGAACTGCGCCCCCGAGAGTGCACCGAGCTCCCTAAGGGCTGCAGCGCTCGGCGGGACCCGGAGCAGCTCGGAGGGGCTCGGGCGGCGGCTCCGCGGAGGGGGCTGCGCGGCTCCGGGAACAGCTCGGAGGGGCTCGGGCGGCGGCTCCGCGGAGGGGGCTGCGCGGCTCCAGGAACAGCTCGGAGGGGCTCAGGCGGCGGCTCCGCGGAGGGGGCTGCGGGGCGGGAGCGCGAATCCAACAGCGCAGGCCCCGGAGCACAGGGCGCCCGGACACAAACCAGGATCCGGCCTCCCCCGGGACAGGCAGAGGCCGGGAGGGCCCAGGACAGCAAGGACGCTCCTGCCTGGAACTGAGCAGATCAGCGGCCCCGCCCGGGAGCCCCCAGGCCCTGCAGCCGGAGAGCCCCGGAGCTACTGCGGGAGCTGACTCCAGGGTCCCAGAGCTGCCCCGGCCACTGTGGCTTCCTCCCGGGGCCTCACGGGGTGAACAACCCCCTCTGAGCCCTGCACCAGGCAGGGGCAGAGCAGCTCCCCCAAGTGCTAACACCTGAAAATCAGCACAGCAGGCCCCTCCCCCAGAAGACCAGCGACACGGACCAGTTCCAGGGGAAGTCAAGGGACTTAAAGTACACAGAATCAGAAGATACTCCCCGTGGTTTTTGTTTTTGGTTTTTTTTGTTTTTGTTTTTGGTTTTTTTTGTGTTTTTTGTTTGTTTGTTTTGTTTTGTGCTTTTTTTTCTTTCTTTCTTCTTGATTTCTGACTGCTTACCCCGCCCCACCCCCCCTTTTTTTTCTTTTTTCTCCTTTCTTTCTTTTTCTTCTCTTTTTCCCCTTTTTTTCTTCTTTCTCTTTTTTCTTTTTCTCCTTTCTTTCCTTCTCTCTCTTTTTCTCCTTTTCCCAATACAACTTGTTTTTGGCCACTCTGCACTGAGCAAAATGACTAGAAGGAAAACCTCACCTCAAAAAAAAGAATCAGAAACAGCCCTCTCTCCTACAGAGTTGCAAAATATGGATTACAATTCAATGTCAGAAAGCCATTTCAGAAGCACTATTATACAGCTACTGGTGGCTCTAGAAAAAACCATAAAGGACTCAAGAGACTTCATGACTGCAGAATTTAGATCCAATCAGACAGAAATTAAAAATCAATTAAATGAGATGCAATCCAAGCTAGAAGTCCTAAGGACGAGGGTTAACGAGGTGGAAGAACGAGTGAGTGACATAGAAGACAAGTTGATGGCAAAGAGGGAAACTGAGGAAAAAAGAGACAAGCAATTAAAAGACCATGAGGATAGATTAAGGGAAATAAATGACAGCCTGAGGAAGAAAAACCTACGTTTAATTGGGGTTCCTGAGGGCGCCGAAAGGGCCAGAGGGCCAGAATATGTATTTGAACAAATCCTAGCTGAAAACTTTCCTAATCTGGGAAGGGAAACAGGCATTCAGATCCAGGAAATAGAGAGATCCCCCCCTAAAATCAACAAAAACCGTTCAACACCTCGACATTTAATAGTGAAGCTTGCAAATTCCAAAGATAAGGAGAAGATCCTTAAAGCAGCAAGAGAAAAAAAGTCCCTGACTTTTATGGGGAGGAATATTAGGGTAACAGCAGACCTCTCCACAGAGACCTGGCAGGCCAGAAAGGGCTGGCAGGATATATTCAGGGTCCTAAATGAAAAGAACATGCAACCAAGAATACTATATCCAGCAAGGCTTTCATTCAAAATGGAAGGAGAGATAAAGAGCTTCCAAGACAGGCAGCAACTGAAAGAATATGTAACCTCCAAACCAGCTCTGCAAGAAATTTTAAGGGGGACTCTTAAAATTCCCCTTTAAGAAGAAATTCAGTGGAACAATCCACAAAAACAAGGACTGAATAGATATGATGACACTAAACTCATATCTATCAATAGTAACTCTGAACGTGAACGGACTTAATGACCCCATCAAAAGGCGCAAGGTTTCAGACTGGATAAAAAAGCAGGACCCATCTATTTGCTGTCTACAAGAGACTCATTTTAGACAGAAGGACACCTACAACCTGAAAATAAAAGGTTGGAGAACCATTTACCATTCAAATGGTCCTCAAAAGAAAGCAGGGGTTGCCATCCTTATATCAGATAAATTAAAATTTACCCCAAAGACTATAGTGAGAGATGAAGAGGGACACTATCTCATACTCAAAGGATCTATCCAACAAGAGGACTTAACACTCCTCAATATATATGCCCCGAATGTGGGAGCTGCCAAATATTTAAACCAATTAATAACCAAACTGAAGAAATACCTTGATAATAATACACTTATACTTGGTGACTTCAATCTAGCTCTTTCTACCCTGGATAGGTCTTCTAAGCACAACATATCCAAAGAAACGAGAGCTTTAAATGATACACTGGACCAGATGGATTTCACAGATATCTACAGAACTTTACATCCAAACTCAACTGAATACACATTCTTCTCAAGTACACATGGAACTTTCTCCAGAATAGACCACATACTGGGTCACAAATCGGGTCTGAACCGATACCAAAAGATCGGGATAGTCCCCTGTATATTCTCAGACCATAATGCCTTGAAATTAGAACTTAATCACAACAAGAAGTATGGAAGGACCACAAACACGTGGAGGTTAAGGACCATCCTGCTAAAAGATGAAAAGGTCAACCAGGAAATTAAGGAAGAATTAAAAAGATTCATGGAAACTAATGAAAATGAAGATACAACCGTTCAAAATCTTTGGGATGCAGCAAAAGCAGTCCTGAGGGGGAAATACATCGCAATACAAGCATCCATTCAAAAACTGGAAAGATCTCAAATTCAAAAGCTCACCTTACACATAAAGGAACTAGAGAAAAAGCAACAATTAGACCCCACCCCCAGCAGAAGAAGACAGTTAATTAAAATTCGAGCAGAACTCAATGATATCGAGACCAAAAGAACTGTGGAACAGATCAACAGAACCAGGAGTTGGTTCTTTGAAAGAATTAATAAGATAGATAAACCATTAGCCAATCTTATTAAAAAGAAGAGAGAGAAGACTCAAATTAATAAAATCATGAATGAGAAAGGAGAGATCACTACCAACACCAAGGAAATACAAACGATTTTAAAAACATATTATGAACAGCTGTACGCCAATAAATTAGGAAATCTAGAAGAAATGGACGCATTTCTGGAAAGCCACAAACTACCAAAACTGGAGCAGGAAGAAATAGAAAACCTGAACAGGCCAATAACCAGGGAGGAAATTGAAGCAGTCATCAAAAACCTCCCAAGACACAAGAGTCCAGGGCCAGATGGCTTCCCAGGGGAATTCTATCAAACGTTTAAAGAAGAAATCATACCTATTCTACTAAAGCTGTTTGGAAAGATAGAAAGAGATGGAGTACTTCCAAATTCGTTCTACGAGGCCAGCATCACCTTAATTCCGAAACCAGACAAAGACCCCACCAAAAAGGAGAATTACAGACCAATATCCCTGATGAACATGGATGCAAAAATTCTCAACAAGATACTAGCCAATAGGATCCAACAACACATTAAGAAAATTATTCACCATGACCAAGTAGGATTTATCCCTGGGACACAAGGCTGGTTCAACACTCGTAAAACCATCAATGTGATTCATCATATCAGCAAGAGAAAAACCAAGAACCATATGATACTCTCATTAGATGCAGAGAAAGCATTTGACAAAATACAGCATCCATTCCTGATCAAAACCCTTCAGAGTGTTGGGATAGAGGGAACTTTCCTCGACATCTTAAAAGCCATCTACGAAAAGCCCACAGCAAATATCATTCTCAATGGGGAAGCACTGGGAGCCTTTCCCCTAAGATCAGGAACAAGACAGGGATGTCCACTCTCACCACTGCTGTTCAACATAGTTCTGGAAGTCCTCGCCTCAGCAATCAGACAACAAAAAGACATTAAAGGCATTCAAATTGGCAAAGAAGAAGTCAAACTCTCCCTCTTCACCGATGACATGATACTCTACATAGAAAACCCAAAAGCCTCCACCCCAAGATTGCTAGAACTCATACAGCAGTTTGGTAGCATGGCAGGATACAAAATCAATGCCCAGAAATCAATGGCATTTCTATACACTAACAATGAGACTGAAGAAAGAGAAATTAAGGAGTCAATCCCATTTACAATTGCACCCAAAAGCATAAGATACCTAGGAATAAACCTAACCAAAGAGTTAAAAGATCTATACCCTAAAAACTATAGAACACTTCTGAAAGAAATTGAGGAAGACACAAAGAGATGGAAAAATATTCCATGCTCATGGATGGGCAGAATTAATATTGTAAAAATGTCAATGTTACCCAGGGCAATTTATACGTTTAATGCAACCCCTATCAAAATACCATGGACTTTCTTCAGAGAGTTAGAACAAATTATTTTAAGATTTGTGTGGAATCAGAAAAGACCCCGAATAGCCAGGGGAATTTTAAAAAAGAAAACCATAGCTGGGGGCATCACAATGCCAGATTTCAGGTTGTACTACAAAGCTGTGGTCATCAAGACAGTGTGGTACTGGCACAAAAACAGACACATAGATCAATGGAACAGAATAGAGAACCCAGAAGTGGACCCTGAAATGTACGGTCATCTAATATTCGATAAAGGAGGAAAGACTATCCATTGGAAGAAAGTCTCTTCAATAAATGGTGCTGGGAAAATTGGACATCCACATGCAGAAGAATGAAACTGGACCACTCTCTTTCACCATACACAAAGATAAACTCAAAATGGATGAGAGATCTAAATGTGAGACAAGATTCCATCAAAATCCTAGAGGAGAACACAGGCAACACCCTTTTTCAACTTGGCCACGGTAATTTCTTGCAAGATACATCCACAAAGGCAAAAGAAACAAAAGCAAAAATGAACTATTGGGACTTCATCAAGATAAGAAGCTTTTGCACAGCAAAGGATACAGTCAACAAAACTAAAAGACAACCTACAGAATGGGAGAAGATATTCGCAAATGACATATCAGATAAAGGGCTAGTTTCCAAAATCTATAAAGAACTTATTAAACTCAACACCAAAGAAACAAACAATCCAATCATGAAATGGGCAAAAGACATGAAGAGAAATCTCACAGAGGAAGACATAAACATGGCCAACAAGCACATGAGAAAATGCTCTGCATCACTTGCCATCAGGGAAATACAAATCAAAACCACAATGAGATACCACCTCACACCAGTGAGAATGGGGAACATTAACAAGGCAGGAAACAACAAATGTTGGAGAGGATGTGGAGAAAAGGGAACCCTCTTACACTGTTGGTGGGAATGTGAACTGGTGCAGCCACTCTGGAAAACTGTGTGGAGGTTCCTCAAAGAGTTAAAAATAGACCTGCCCTACGACCCAGCAATTGCACTGTTGGGGATTTACCCCAAAGATTCAGATGCAATGAAACGTCGGGACACCTGCACCCCGATGTTTCTATCAGCAATGGCCACAATTGCCAAACTGTGGAAGGAGCCTCGGTGTCCATCGAAAGATGAATGGATAAAGAAGATGTGGTTTATGTATACAATGGAATATTACTCAGCAATTAGAAACGACAAATACCCACCATTTGCTTCAACGTGGATGGAACTGGAGGGTATTATGCTGAGTGAAATAAGTCAATCGGAGAAGGACAAACAGTGTATGTTCTCATTCATTTGGGGAATATGAATAATAGTGAAAGGGAATATAAAGGAAGGGAGAAGAAATGTTGGGAAATATCAGGAAGGGAGACAGAACATAAAGACTCCTAACTCGGGGAAACGAACTAGGGGTGGTGGAAGGGGAGGAGGGCGGGTGTTGGAGGGGAATGGGTGACGGGCACTGAGGTGGACACTTGACGGGATGAGCACTGGGTGTTTTCTGTATGTTGGTAAATTGAACACCAATAAAAATTAATTAAAAAAAAAAAAGAAAATATCCAAATCAGGAAGTAAAAGAGTTTCCTTGAATCTCCATTGCTTGTGATATAAAAAATAATTTTATTAGAAGACTTTCTTTTTTTGTCATAAAGGAAGTTCTTTCCCACAACTCTCCAGCAGATATATCTTTATATTTTATTGGTCACAACTAAGACAGTTATCAAGATTATTGTGATTGGCTTTTGTCATATCATGGATCATTCCTTGGGCCTGGAGGAAGGGCCCATCTTAACACACTGCTGTTCCATTAAAGAAAAGCACAGATGTTTTCACAGAAGGACACTGGAGCTGATCTTCTAGAATGAAGAGTAGGACCATACCATCTTGGATACTATGCAGAGTAAAACCCAGAATTTATTTGAACTTGATGACAAGAACACATCGAGAGAGAGAGAGAGAGAGAGAGAGAGAGAAAGAGAGAGAGATTTAAGGTCATCAAACTTTCCTTGCTCCTTTCCATTGTTCACCATGCAACTAACTCAGTGAAAGACCCTGTAATGGAGACAGCAAACAGGTTTGCTGTCCTAATCTTGGCACTAAGGAATAACCTTGAGCAAGTAACTTATTCTCTCTGAATCTCAATTTCTGTTGCTCCTGGCAATTTATTATTTTACATACAGAAAATGACACCGTGGAGGAGCTGGAAGCTGAAAACAAGTGTTCTCCATGGGCTTCCCCCACTTCTTTCTCTCCACTTCCTTCACCTTCCCTAGGATGGGAAGCTGTCACAAACCATGGTCATGTCTACTCAGAGTTTCTGAGTCCCAATAGCAGATGGTGAAGACATAATTAACATTGAAGCACTGAATCCTGGAATGCAGGGACATTGTACAGAGCAGCTGTAAGGGCCTGCCAAGATTAGAAATGTTTGGGATGTCTAAGCCACCTCTACATTTGAAACATAGAGGTCTTTCCTGTCTTTAGCTCTTTTCCTAATCAAATGGTTTTAAGAGATCATGCCAAGTTTCAATACTTAAAAGCAGCCAAAAGGTTGCTTTCACCAACCTCACATACTCTCTTAAGTCTTTAAGTACATTTTTTTTTTTTAGTTTAAATCTCGCTTAAAGTTTCCCTTCCCTAAACCCAAGAAAAGGATTATATTCAAGACATTGGTATCTTTTTTTAAATTTTATTTTTTCAAGTAGTTTTAAGTTCACAAATTGAGAGGAAAGTAGAGAGATTTACTATACACCCTCTGCCCAGACATGTAAATAACTTCCTCCGTTATCAGTACCATTCGCCAGGTACGTTCATTTACCAAGGATGAACCTGCCTTAACAGTCATAATCACCCAAAGTCCATAGTTTATCTTAAGAATAACTCCTGGTGTACATTCTGTGGGTTTGGATAAATGTATAACAATAAATATCCATTGTTATAACATGCAAGTATTTTTACCATCTTAAAATTCCTCTGTGCTCTATTTATTATTCTTCTTCTCCCCTCCTCCCAACCCCTGGCAACTACTGACCTTTTTTTTTTTTTTTGTAAAGATTTTATTTATTTACTCATGAGAGACACAGAGGGAGGGGGTGAGAGAGAGACAGAGAGAGAGAGAGGCAGAGACACAGGCAGAGAGAGAAGCAGGCTCCATGCAGGGAGCTGGACACGGGGCTTGATCCCAGAACTCCAGGATCACGCCCTTGGCCAAAGGCAGGCACCAAACCACTGAGCCACCCAGGGGTCCCAACCACTGACCTTTTTATCTTCATTTTGCCTTTTCCAGAAAGTCACATAGTTGGAATCATACAGTATGCAGCCTTTTCAGATTGGCCTCTTTCACTTAGTAATATGCATTTCAGGTTTCTCCATGCCTATTCATAACTTGCTAGCTCTTTTTTTTTTCTTAAAAAATGAAGACTTTTAGGATTTATTCTCAACAGAATTCACATAGATCATACAGCAGTGGCAACTATAGTTATGTTGTACATTATATCCTAAGTACCTATTTATCTTATAAGTAGAAGTTTGTAACTTTTGACCACTTTCCTCCAATTCCACCTCCCCATATCCCATCCCAGGTCTACCAATCACAAATATGATTTCTTTTTCATGATTTTGGTGAGTTTTTTTGTGGATATGTTTTGTTTTGTTTTAGATTTGCACGCGAGTGAAATCATATAGTATTTGTCTTTCTCTGACTTATTTTAATTAGCATAATGTGCTCAAGGTCCATCCAAGTTGTCTCAAGTTGCAGGATTTCCTTCTCTCACATGGGTAAATGTTATCCCACTCTGTATGTACATTATTTATTATTATATATATATATATATATATATATATATATATATATATATACCTACCCATCGGTATATACACCACAACTTCTTTATCCATTCATTCATTAATGGACACTCAGGTTGTTTCCATATCTTGGATATTGTAAATGGTGCTGCTATCACCATGGGTATGCATATATCTTTTCAAATGAGTATTTTTCATTTTCTTTGGATATATTCTCAGAAGTAGCATTTTTGGATGATATGGTAGTTCTATTTTTTAATTGTTTGAAAAGACTTCATACCTTGTTCTATAATGGCTGCACCATTTTATAATCCCACCAACAATACACAAATGTTCTCTTTCATCCATATCCTTGCCACATTTGTTATCTCTTATCTTTTTTATTATGACCATTCTAACAGGCAGGAGGTAGTATCTCATTATGGTTTTGACTTGCATTTCTCTAATGAGTAGTGATATTGAGCATCTTTTTATAAACTTATGGGCCATTCATATCGTCTTTGGTAAACTGTCTATTCAAGTCCATACTAGTTTTTAAATTAGGCTATTTGAGGTTTTTTGTTTTTTTGCTATTGAGTTGTATAATTTTTAATACATTTTGGACGTGAAAACCTTATCAGATATATGGTTTGCAAATATTTTTTTTCCCATTCCAAAGGTTGTCTTTTCACTTTGTTGATTGTTTCTTTTGCTATGTAGAAACTTTTTAGTTTGATATAGTCACACTTGTTTGTGCTTTTGTTCCTTGTGCTTTAGGTATCATATGAAAAAAACTCATTGCCAATACCCATGTTGAAGAGATTTTTTTCCTATATTTTCTTCTAGAAGATTCATGGCCTTAAGTATATGTAAGGCCTTAATCCATTTTAAGTTAATTATTGTGAGTGGTAGAAAATAGCAGGCTATTTACATGTGAATACCAAATTGCAGGCATCATTTATGAAAAAGACTATCTTTTCACCATCGAATATCCTTGGCTCCCTCACCAAATATTAGTTGACCATTCATACAGTTGGACTTCAACTTACAAGGGTTTAGCTTACAATTTTTGGACTTTATGTTGGTGCAAACATGATACATATTCCATAGAAACCATACTTTGAATTTTGAATTTTGATTTTTTTTTTTCCTGGGCTAATGATATGTAGTAAGATACTGTCTTGTGAAGCCGGGAAGTGGCCATGAGCTTCAGTTCCCAGTAGCCATATGATTATGAGAATAAACATCTGATACACTTAAAATCATTATGTGCTCATATAACATTCTGTTTTTCACTATTGGTACAGTATTCAATAAATTACATGATATATTCAACACTTTACTGTGAAATAGCCTTTGTGTTAAATGATTTTGCCCAATTGTAGGTGAACATAAGTGTTCAGAGAATGTTTGAGAGAAATTAGGCTAAGCAGGTTGGGCATATTAAATACACTTTTGATTTATGATTATTTTCAACTTTCGATGGGTTTGTTGGGATGTATCCCCATCATAAGTTGAGGAAGATCTGAATGTGGGTTTGTTTCTGGGCTCTCAATTCTGTTCCATTGGTCTATTTTTTTCTGTTTCTTGCCAGGACTGTTTTGATTACTATAGCTCTGTAGTGTAACTTGAAAATAAGTGTGAAGCATGATGCCTCCTATTTTGCTTTTTCTCAGAAATGCTTTGGTCTTTCAGGATCTTTTGTGCTTCCATATAAATTTTAGAATTGTTTGTGCTACTTCTGTACAAATTACTATTGGAAGCTTGACAGGGATTTCATTAAATCTATTGATGGCTTTTGATAGTATTGACATTTTAACAAGATTAATTCTTCCAATCCATGAATACAGGATACCTGTCCATTTATTTGTGTTTTCTTCTATTGTTTTCATCAATATCTTATAGTTTTCAGGGGCACCTGGGTGGCTCAATGGTTGAGCATCTTACCTTTGGCTCAGGTCATGATCCTGGGATCCTAGGATTGAGTCCCACATCAGGATCCCCACAGGGAGCCTGCTTCTCCCTCTGTCTGTGTCTCTGCCTCTCTCTGTGTACCTCTTATAAATAAACAAATGAAATTTTTAAAAAATATATCTTATAGTTTTCAGGGTAGAGTTCTTTTACTTCTTTGGTTAAATTTATTCCTAAATATTATTGGTTTTTTTATGCTATTGTAAATGGGATTGATTCCTTCATTTATTTAATCAAATAATTCATTGTTAAAGTATAGAAATGCTACTGGTTTTGATCCTTAATTTTATATCTTGCAACTTTAATGAATTTATTGATTAGATCTAGCAAGTTTTTAAATGAAATCTAGGATTTTCTTTATATAAAATTAAGTCATCTACAAACAGAGAATTTTACTTTTGCTTAAATGGTCTATTCAGATTTTCTACTCCTGATTTAGTGTTTGTAGATTGTATGTTTCTAAGTTTCTTTCCCATTTCTTCTAGGTTGTCTGGTTTGTTGGTGTATAGTTCTTCATAGTAGCCTCTTATGATTGTTTGTCTTTCTGTGGTATCAGTTGTAATGTCTCCTTTTTTACATGGTTTTGTTGATTTGGTCCTTCTCTTTTTTCCTTGATTAGTCTAGCTAAACATTTTTCAGTTTCGTCTATCTTTTCAAGGAAACAACTCTTAGTTTGGTAGATCTTCTAATTGTTTTTCTGTTCTCCATTTCATTTATTTCTCCTTCAATATTTTTTTCCTTCTTCTATCTATACACTTAATTTGTTCTTTGTTTCTGATTCTAACATAGAGTAAGGTTTTTAATTTGGCATCTTTCTTCTTTATGCATTTACTGCTATGTACTTCCTTCTTAGAATGGCTTTTGCTCATCCCATATGTTTTGGTATGTTCTGTTTCCATTTTTGTTTCTCAGTATACTTTTTTATTTCCCTTTAATTTCTTCTTTGATTCATGTCTTGTTTAATTTCCACAAATTCATGAATTTTCCAGTTTTTCTCTTCTTTTAGATTTCTAGAGTCAAACTATTGTGGTCGGAAAAGATACTTGGTAGGATTTCAATCTTCTTGAATTTTCTAGGACTTGTTTTGTGGCTTAATATATGGCCTATCCTAAAAAAATGTTCCATTTGTGCTTGAGAAGAATGTTTTTCTTTTGTTGGCTAGAATGTTCTACATATAACTGATAGGATCATTTAGCCTACAGTGTTGTTCAATCCACTGTTTTCTTCTTAATTTTCAGTCTGGATGATCTATTCAATACTGAGTGTTAGGGTATTAAAGTCTCAACTTGGGCAGCCTAGGTGGCTCAGCTGTTTAGCGCCGATTTCCGCCCAGGGCTTGATCCAGGAGACCCAGGATCCAGTCCCACGTCAGGCTTCCTACATGGGGCCTGCTTCTCTCTCTGCCTGTGTCTTTGCCTCTCTCTCTCTCTCTCTCTGTGTGTCTCTCATGAATAAATAAATAAAATCTTTAAAAAAATAAATAAAAAAATAAAGTCTCAACTATTATTTTATTGCTGTTTATTTCTCCTTTTAGCTCTGTTAGTTTGTGTTTTATATATTTAGCTACTCTGATTTGGACACATAAATATTTACAATTGTTTTTACCTTCTACATGAGTTGGCCCCTTTATCATTACATGGTGACCTTCTTTGTATCTTTTTATCATTTTTAGTTGAAAGTTTATTCTGTCTGAAATAAGACCCAGGCTTTTTTAAATCTTCCTTTCTTTCTTCCCTCTCTCCTTTCTTCCTTCCCAGCTTCCCACCTTCCTTCCTTCTTTCTTTCTTTTTTTTTTTTCAGTTACCATTTTCTTCAAATATCTTTTTATACCCTTTCACTCTCAGATTATGTGTGTATATAAGACTAAAATGAGTCTCTCATAGGCAGTATATCACTGGATATTGTTTTTTAATCAATTCAACCATTCTGTACCTTTTGGAGAATTGAATATGCTTATGTTTAATGTAATTATTAGTAATGATTAACAACTGCTATTTTGTTCATTGTTTTCTGATTGTTTTGTAGATCCATTATTCCTTGTCTCTTATCCTGCTGTTTTTGTGTATATGTTTTAATATCTTTTGGTACCAGTATGCTTTGACTTCTTTACCACATTCTTTTGTGTAATTGTTATGTTTTTCCCTTATGGGAAAATATTATATTTAATATTATATTGAATATTATGATAATTTCATAAAATATCAGAAAATATAACAACCTATTTTAAGCTTTTAAAAACTTTAATTCCTAAACTTTACAGTTTTACTTCTCCTCTCCCTTGCATTTTAGATTATTGAGATTACAATTTACATATTTTTATTGTGTAACCAATAACATTACAGTTATAGATATGTTTGTCTTTTAACCTTTAAACTAGAATGGTAAGTGAATTATGCATCATTATTACCACATTTAAAAAAATCTAACTTTGCATATTTACCATTTTCCATGAGTTCTATCTTACCTTCTTATGTTTTTATGATGTTAATTAATGTCCTTTTACTTTCACTCAACAAACTTCCTTTAGAATTTTTTGTAAGGCAGATCTACTGGTAATGAACTCCCTTAGCTTTTGTTTGTTCAGGAAAGTCTTTATCTTTCCTTCACTTCTGAAGGAAAGCTTTACCAGGTATAGAATCTTTGGTGGACGTCTTTTTTCTTTCAATATTTTGAATATGCCACCTCATTCTGTCCTAACCTAAACATTTTTGTTAAGAAATCCACTGATCACCTTATGGTTTTCCTTTGTATGTTTTGTGTACACTTAGAATTCCTTCTTTGGCTTTGGCTTTTGACAATTTAATCATAATGTGACTCTGTGAAGCCTTTTTAGGTTCAACTGATTTGAGATTGAACATACTTCCCTTTCTTTCCTCTTCTTCTGGAATCCCCATAATGTAAATGTTGTTTGTTTTCATTGTATTACAAAGGTCCTTTAAACTTTCTTTGCTCTTTTTTATTTTTTTTTCTCCTCTGATTGGATCATTTCAAATGCCCTTTCAGGTCACGGCTTCTTTTTTCTGCATGGTCAAGTATGTTTCTGTATGTCTCTGTAACTCTTTACTGAATTTCTTAATCATATTTTTCAACTTGAATTTTTATTTTGATGGTTTCTACTTTTTTGTTGAAATTTTTTGTTCATGCATTATTTCCCTATTTTCATTTAGTTGCATGTTCTTGTAGTTCACTAATCTTTAAGAAAATTATTCTGAATTCTTTGAAAGGCCATAGATCTTCATTTCTCTAAGGTCAGTTATTGGAGTTTTATTTATTTTCTTTAGTTGTTATATTTACCTGATTTTTTTGTGGTTCTTGTTATTTCCCTGGATATCTGGGTATTTGAGTAAGTGGGCTCCTCTTCTAGACATTACAAGTTCTCTTTAGCAGAGACATTACCATTCAACTCAGTTTGGGTTTGGGGGCATATCTGTTGGAAAGAGTCTTTGGCAGGCAGGGCCTGCTATTAAGGTCTATTTTTGGACAAGGCAATTATTTGAGCTTGTGATCAGGGGTTGAGGAATGTGCTACTGGTTAAGAACAGGTAGGCAGGGCTACTGGCTTTTTCTCTGCCCAAGTAAGTCTGTAAAAAGGACTCTGCAGTTGCCTGGAGACTGTGGTCACACTTACCAGACAATCCTGACTGGTTACTATACTCATATTAGGTGAAGCTAGGAATTAGCTTCCTTGTCTTGGCAGGGCAACAGAAGACCCAGGGCCAGCATGAGGGCTTCCTTGGGGGTTAGAATTAAGCAAAAATGTATATTAAGTTTCCTGGTCAGATGAGGCCACCAGTTTTGCTCTGCAGATGGAGAAAGCCATGGCTATGCTCTCTGTTCAAGTATCACTATAATGAGAGTTGTTGAAGAGGCTATATAGCTTCCCATGTGTCCTTAGGTTCCCTGGTCAGGTTGTCTGAAGGTTGTATTCAGCAATAAGTGGTGCTATGAATTAGTTTCTGGGCCTCGGTACAGAAGAATAAGGAGCTTTAAAGCCAGTGAGGTTCTATCTGGTCTTAAACCAATCCATGCCCCAAGTTATCTGGCTGACCAGGATCACTGGCTTTGTACTGCATACCATCAGCTCTGCCTGCATGAGTCTTGGCTTAAGCATTGCTATATTACATAGCTTCCAGGTTTTCTTACCAGCCCTTCTGCTCATAGGCAGAATCATGAGCTGCTATGAGGCAGCTCATAGGGGCTAAGAATCATGTTACACAGCAGTACATGGGGCCTTGGCATGGGTAAGCCATGTTCTAGAGCCAGCAAAACCTGTTATTTGAGGACCCAAATAAGGAATACCTGCACCACACTGAGTCCTGGGTCACTATGCACCACCAACTTGGTTCTTCAGATTGGTTGTTAGAAACTCCTTCCCCTTCTCTGTCATAATCAGATTTTCCCTAATTGAACCCCCATTGACTCCCTAGCACTCCTTGTAGATGAAACCAGAGTATAAGAGCTCCCATGAAGTGACCCAAAACACTGAGGGGGGGTGCTGGAATGCCTCTCCCCCTTTTTCCACTGGAGGAACCATAGGCTCAGGAGAGATCTCTCCACATGGTGATGTGCTGGCCTAGGGGTGGGGCAATGCCATCAGCCTATAGCCATTTCTCTAACCTTTCCAATTCAGTCTGTCTTGATCTTTGTGATGCAGAAGGGGTTTCAGCTTCATCTCCATTGTCTAGTTTTGTCTTATCCATGACTAGTTGTCAGTTCTTTTTGTGAGGTAGAGCAAAGTCATGAATGACCTATGTCACCCCCTTGATGATATTCTTCAGCTTATTTATTTTAGCACTAAATAATATTCCATTGTCTGAATATACCTATTTATCTGAAAAATTTTAAAGTTGTCATGTGATTGATTCAGATTGTTCTATATGTCTCCCTCCAACTCCCAGCTAATCTGTCACTCTGATACAATCAAACTATTAATGACCATCACTGCTTACATTTGTTAATGGTCTCCTCTGGGCCTAACATTCTGCTGAGAGATTTGCATACTTTTATGCTACATGAAACAATAATTCTTTGACTTATATTCTATTTTCATCCCATTTACAAATGAGGAAACAGGCTTAGAGATGGAAATCATGGTAGCCAAGGTCACATACCTAAAGCAGACTTAGCTAGAACCATATCAAATACTATTTGGCCTCAAAGGTGTCTATCTTATTCATTTTTCCATTCCCAGAACATACTGCAGAGCCTGGCATACAGTTGCACCTTAGAAAATAACTTGGCAATGAATGAACACAAATATTGTTCTGGATGAGCCATTGTTCTAATAGAATTAAAGGCCAGGGGTTCTTATGACATAAATTAGAAGAGAATGTCTTTTGTGAAATATCTCAGAGCCACTTCATAAATGGAAAAATGGAAGCCAATAGAAGCTAACTGCTAAAGAAGATTAGAGCTATGCAAAGAACTTATATTTCCTGGTGTCTAGAAGCAACCTCTTCTCAGGCCAAAAAAGTCCTCATTGCTAAGTGTGTTATTTAGCAGATCTGACTCCCAATACACTCCAGAATTATCTTCAACTGTCAGCTAGTTTCCCAATTGCTCCTACTTATGTTTCATTTTTGTTCTAAATGCCATTTCCCCCTTTCATTTTGAGGCTATTCTCACTAATCCATATCGGTTTTATCATTTAGTCTTTGACACACATGTCAAGCCAAATATCAGAACAAATGTGCACAAAGCAATTATAGCAGAAGGGTCATGCTGTGAAATGACACTGAGCTGAAGCAGAGCATACTTTTTGCACATTTCAAGAACAACAAATTCCACATTTGGAGAAAAAAACATAATTGGATCTCATATGTCTTCTATCCTTCCACTTTCTGCCTTAATTTAGTCATCTCTATGACCTTCTCCACTATGCCTGTGTATAAAGTGAAACATATTAAGCAGCAGCAGAAGAGAGATACTGTTCACTTTCATTTCTCTATCTATAACCTCTCCTCATTTTCCATCAAGTACCCTGGAATTTAATTCATGCTGGCAAATATTTGCTGAACTCTTACTATTCCAGAGTCATTACCTTAGACACCATCCTAGATGCCAATTAGACAATAGAAAGAATAAAACAAGCCAGAATCTATTCTTTAACTGTATTACAAGGTAACATTTGATCGACCATTTGAGAGAGGAGCAGAGGTACAGGATTTCAAAGGAAGAATGAGATACTTCCACTTATGGAAGTAAGTGGTGGAGCTGCCATTTAAATTGGATCTGCAGAGATAGATAAGATTTCTACAACCAGAGAGTGTTAGGGAGAACATTCCAGGCTGACGGAATAGCATGAACAAATCGTTGATGTGGAGAATGTGCTCAAAGAAGGTCTAGCTATTTAATTAGCCTGGACAGAGGGTGTATGTCATGTGTCTTCGAAGTTGAGACTGAAAATGGACTGCAGAGGATGTTGAAAATTATAGAATACTTGATCTTTAGAAGTGGGGAGTGTTGAGGTGGGGACAGTTTTCCTGTCTGTTGCCTCATATTTCTAGACAGGCTCACATCTAGTGAAAAAGGGATTTCTTGTTCCTCCCAACAAGAGAAAATTTAATTTTAATTGGTATTGCTTACAGCATTCAACTGATCTGCTTTTCCTAGTGGGCTAGCTGAGCCTCAGAGACAGAATCTAGGCCTCAGACTCTCTCCTATCATTCATTTCTTGTCCCTGTCCAATCTTTGGGCCTTCTTTTCACTTCCTCTTCCTACTTCCTGTGTCCATATGAAAAGCACCCAGACCCCAGTTCCTAAGAATGAACTTAGACTGTGCTCCAACCCGGTCTGACTCCAACCTAGACTGGCTCAACCCAAGCATCCAGTGTCAAGGGGTAGAGAAACGATGTCTCATTCTATGTATTTGTTCAACCATATTCCCAAATTCAGTTTTACATGAGAAACCCTCTTTGGGAAAGGAAACTGGGTTAATAATAGACATGCACCCAGATACTAATAAGAAGCGCTTCATTTCCTATTTAGATACTATTCTGTGAGGCCTTCCTTTACTGCTCTTACTTTCCCTTTTGGGTGGACCAAACCATTATCCCAAGAGAAACTTAATGCACCAGCTTCTGTAACTCCCATTGTTCTTTCTCTACACCAGAAGAGAAGGTGTCTATCGCTACCTTCTATGGTTGCTTCAGACAGCAATGCTGTTAAGTAGACATGGGAAGCAATATGGGTATGCAACTGCACAAAATTTTTAAAGTCTACCCTGATTTCTTTGAACGTGGTAAAAGATAAATAAATGGAGAGGACAGGGCAAGATGGCAGAAGAGTAGGGTCCCCAGGTCACCTGTCCCCACCAACTTACCTAGATCACTTTCAAATCATCCTGAAAACCTACAAATTCAACATGAGATTTAAAGAGAGAGCAGCTGGAACACTACAGAGAGAAGGGTTTGCACTTCTACCCAGTACAACTCATTTTTAGCCACTCAGCACTGAGCAAAATGACTAGAAAGAAGAGCTCACCACAAAATAAAGAATCAGAAACAGTACTCTCTGCCACAGAGTTACATAATTTGGATTACAATTCGATGTTAGAACACAATTCAGAAGTACAATTACAAAGCTCCTGGTGGGTCTGGAAAAAAGCATAAAGGAATCAAGAGACTTCATGACTGCAGAATTTAGATCTAATCAGGCCGAAATTAAAAATCAATTAAAAGAGATGCAATCCAAACTGGAAGTCCTAATGATGATGGTTAATAAGGTAGAAGAAAGAGTGAGTGACACAGAAGATAAGTTGATGGCAAAGAAGGAAGCTGAGGAAAAAAAGAGAAAAACAATTAAATGACCATGAGAAAAGGTTAAGGGAAACAAATGATAGCCTCAAAAAGAAAAATCTACATATAATTGGGGTTTCAGAGGTTCGCCAAGAGGGAGAGAGGGCCAGAAAGCATATTTGAACAAATCATAGCTGAGAACATCCCTAATTTGGGGTGGGAAACAGGCATTCAGATCCAGGAGATAGGGAGGTCCCCCCTAAAATCAATAAAAACCGCTCAATGCTTCAATATTTAATAGTGAAACTTGCAAATTCCAAAGATAAAGAGAAGATCCTTAAAGAGACAAGAGATCGCTAACTAATATGGGGAGAAGTATTAGATTTACAGCAGACCTCTCCACAGAAACCCGGCAGGCCAGAAAGGGCAGGCAGGATATATTCAGGGTCCTAAATAAGACCATGCAGCCAAGAATACTTTATCCAGCAAGGCTCTCATTCAGAATTGAAGGAGAGATAAAGAGCTTCCAAGATAGGCAGAAACTGAAAGAATATGTGACCACCAAACCAGCTCTGCAAGAAATATTAAGGGGGACTCTGAAAAAGAAAAGGAAACCCAAAGAAATAATCCACAGAAACAGGGACTGAATAAGTATTAGGATGAAACTATATTCATATCTTTCAATAGTAACTAGAACATGAATGGGCTTAATGATCCCATTAAAAGATGCAGGGTTTCAGACTGGATAAAAAAGCAAGACCCATCTATTTGCTGTCTACAAGAGACTCATTTTAGACCTAAGGACACCTCCAGCCTGAAAATGAAAGGTTGGAGAACCATTTACCATTCAAATGGTCCTCAAAAGAAAGCTGGGGTAGCAATCCTCATATCAGATAAATTAAATTTTATCCCAAAGACTGTAGTAAGAGATGAAGAGGGACATTATCATACTTAAAGGATCTATCCAACAAGAGGACCTAACAATCATGAATATTTATGCCCCTAATGTGGGAGTTGCCAAGTATATCAATCAATTAATAACCAAAGTAAAGACATACTTAGATAATAATACACTAATACTGGGAGACTTCCCCATGGCGCTTTCTGCAAATGACAGATCTTCTAAGCACAACATCTCTATTAAAGACCGTCCTGCTAAAAGATGAAAGGGTCAACCAGGAAATTAAGGAAGAATTAAAAAGATTCATGGAAGCTTACAAAAAAAAAAAAAAGATTCTTGGAAGCTAATGAGAATGAAGATACAACCATTCAAAATCTTTGGGATATACAAAAGCAGTCCTAAGAGGGAAATACATCGCAATACAAGCATTCCTCAAAAAATTGGGGGAAAAAAACAAATACACAAGCTAACCTTGCACCTATAGGAAGTGGAGAAAGAACAGCAAATAAAACCTACACCAAGTAGACGAAAAGAGTTAATAAAGATTCGAGCAGAACAAAATGAAATAGAGACCAGAAGAATTAAAGAACACATCAACAAAACCAGGAGTTGGTTCTTTGAGAGAATTAATAAGATAGATAAACCATTAGCCAATCTTATAAAAAACAATAGAGAAAAGACTCAAATTAATAAAATCATGAATGAAAATGGAGAGATCACAACCAATATCGAGGAAATACAAACGATTTTAAAAACATATTATGAGCAGCCATATGCCAATAAATTAGGTAATCTAGAAGAAATTGATGCATTTCTGAAAACCACAAACTACCAAAACCAGAACAGGAAGAAATAGAAATCCTGAACAGGCCAATAACCAGGGAGGAAATTGAAGCAGTTATCAAAAACCTCCCAAGACACAAAAGTCCAGGGCCAGATAGCTCCTCCCAGGGAAATTCTATCAAACATTAAAGCAGAAACCATACCTATTCTACTAGAGCTGTTCTGAAAGAACACTTCCAAACTCCTTTTATGAGGCCAGCATAACCAAAACCAGACAAAGACCCTACCAAAAGGGAGAATTATAGACCAATATCCCTGATGAACACAGATGCAAAAATTCTCAACAAGATACAAGCTAATAGGATCCAACTAACATTAAGAAGATTATTCACCATGACCAAGTGGGATTTATCCCTGGGACGCAAGGCTGGTTCAATACTCATAGAACTATCAACGTGATGGATCATATCAACAAGAGAAAAAGCAAGAACAATATAATCCTCTCAATAGATGCAGAGAAAGCATTTGAGAAAATACAGCATCCATTCCTGATCAAAACTCTTCAGAGTGGAGGGATAGAGGGGACATTCCTCAACATCTTAAAAGCCATCTACGAAAAGCCCACAGCAAATATCATTCTCAGTGGGGAAACACTGGGAGCCTTTCCCCTAAGATCAGGAACACGACAGCGATGTCCAGTCTCACCACTGTTATTCCACCTAGTACTAAAAATCCTAGCCTCACCAACCAGGCAACAAAAAGAAATAAAAGGCATTCAAATTGGCAAAGGGGTCAAACTCTCCCTCTTTGAAGATGACATGCTACTGTATATAGAAAACTCAAAACACTCCACTCCAAAATTGCTAGAACTCATACAGCAATCTGGCAGTGTGGCAGGATACAAAATCAATGCCCAGAAGTCAGTGGTATTTCTATACACTAACAATGAAACTGAAGAAAGAGAAATTAAGGAATCAATCTATTTACAACAGCATTCAAAAGCATAAGATACCTAGGAATAAACTTAGCCAAAGAGGTAAAGGATCTATACCCTCAAAACTGCAGAACCCTTCTGAAAGAAATTGAGGAAGACACAAAGAGATGGAAACATATTCCATGCTCATGGATTGGAAGCATTTTCCAATCTGAAAATGTCAATGCTTCCCAGGGCAATTGACACATTTAATGCAATCCCTATCAAGATACCAGGGACTTTCTTCAGAGAGTTGGAACAAATCACCTTAAGATTTGTGTGGAATCAGAATAGACCCCGAATAGCCAGGGGAATTTTAAAAAAGAAAACCATATTTGGGGGCGTCACAATGCCGGATTTCAAGTTGTACTACAAAGCTGGGATCCTCAAGACAGTGTGGTACTGGCACAAAAACAGACACATAGATCAATGGAACAGAATAGCGAACCCAGAAATAGGCCCTCAATTCTATGGCCAACTAATATTTGACAAAGCAGGAAAGACTATCCACTGGAAAAAGGACAGTCTCTTCAATAAATGGTGCTGGGAAAATTGGACAGCCACGTGCAGAAGAATGAAACTAGACCACTCTCTTATACCAGAAACAAAGATATACTCAAAAGGGATGAAAGATCTAAATGTGAAACAAGAATCCATCAAAATCCTAGAGGAGAACACAGACAACAACCTTTCTGAACTTGGCCACAGCAACTTCCTATAAGATACATAAAGAACAGAACATAAAGGCAAGGGAAACAAAAGCAAAAATGAACTATTGGGACTTAATCAAGATAAAAATCTTCTCCACAGCAAAAGAAACAGTCAACAAAACTAAAAGACAACCTACAGAATGGGAGAAGATATTTGCAAATGACATATCAGATAAAGGGCTAGTATCCAAGATCTATAAAGAACTTATCAAACTCAACAGCAAAGAAACAATCCAATCATGAAAGGGGCAAAAGACATGAACAGAAATTTCACAGAGGAAGACATACACATGGCCAAGAAGCACATGAGAAAATGCTCCACATCACTGACCATCAGGGAAATACAAATGAAAACCACAATGAGAAACCACTTCACATCTGTGAGAATGGGGAAAATTAACAAGACAGGAAACAACAAATGTTGGAGAGGATGTGGAGAAAGGGGAACCCTCTTGCACTGTTGATGGAAATGTGAAAGGGTGCAGTCACTCTGGAAAACTGTGTGGAGGTTCCTCAAGGAGTTAAAAATAGAGCTACCCTGCACCCCAGCGATTGCACTGCTGGGGACTTACCCCAAAGATACAGATGCAGTGAAACAGCAGGACATCTGCATCCCAATATTTATAGCAGCAATGTCCACAATAGCCAATCTGTAGAAGGAGCCTCAGTGTCCAATGAAAGATGAATGGATAAAGATGTGGTCTATGCATACAGTGGAATATTACTCAGCCATTAAAAATGGCAAATATTGCTTCGACATGGATAGAACCAGAGGGCATTATGCTGAGTGAAGTAAGTCAATCAGAGGACAAACATTATATGGTCTCATTCATTTGGGGAATATAAAAAATAGCGAAAGGGAATAAAGGAGAAAGGAGAGAAAATGAGTGGGAAATATCAGTGAGGGAGACAGAACATGAGAGACTCCTAACTCTGGGAAACGAACAAGAGGTGGTGTAAGGGGAGTGGGGCTGGGGTGGGGGTTACTGGGTGACAGGCACTGAGGCGGGCACTTGACGGGGTGAGCACTGGGAGTTATGTTGGCAAATTGAACTCCAATTGAAAAATACAAAAACAAGATAAATAAATAAATAAACTAACTAACTAACTAACTAACTAACTAACTAACTAACTAACTAACAGGCTATGAGATATACCCAGGAACACTATGATCAAACAGTCTCCATTTAACTATTCATAGAACTCATATTCTTCCTCTTAACCTCATTCTTCATATCTGTGGGTAAACTGCTCTCAAATCTGCCACTGAACAACACCTTTAATGACTATTTATTTGCATTTGGGCATTTTTCGTATCATAATGTTGGTAATGTACTGTCAGATATGTCCCACCCTTATGCAGAAGCACATCTACTCTTAATTTTCATAATGTTCTCACATTACTTTACTTTGTGTTTACACAGTTCAAAAATTATGCAGACCTCTCTCCTTATTTCTTTTTCCATAATGTCTTATAATCCTCTACACATTACTCTGTCTTCACAAACTTCACCCATTGTATTTCTTCTTACTAACTGGCACATTTCCCTTTCCAACTCAGAATTAACATCTAATCAATACCAACCTCTCAACAACCCCTATCTTCCTAAATATCTTAGTTTTCTCCAAGAAGGGCCATTCATGATATCTACTCTTTCTGTCTTTTTCCTCTCTTATACATTGCAAAAGTAATATGGTGCTAATACAGTTGTAAGGACTCCACTATAATTATCTCTCTCTTAAAGCAATTAAAATATAAACTGTCCTAATCCCTCTTCCAAACAGTGACATCTTCTTAAGAAACTTTCTGCCACCTCAAAAGCAGTATTTTTTTTTTTTACTTCCATAGCTTCCATTTCTTTATCCCACTGTTCTGAATAATGAACATATTGTCATTGCCCAGAGTATTTTTAATTACTGGGCTTCTAAACTTAAGGTTTCTTGATCCTTGGTTGCCTTGAAGCTCAAAGGTGAACTTTCTTGTTTTCATTTCATTTCAACACCCTCCAGAGTGTGAAGAGAAGAGGGGACTCTCTGGTAGTATTTGTGAGCACTGCAGCCATAAATTTTCTTGTTGACTATTATGAATCTAAGGCTGCTTACAATCTCAGTGCTTACCAGGGCGTTATGATATGCACACAGGAGATCCAAAGCAGGATCTGGCTTACAAACATTAGTATGACAGCAGACCTAGCAGGGGATCCTCAAACTTCATCCAATGTTTCTACAAAACCATCTCAGATTTGTTTGACCAGAAGGTGTATGAGTTGCAGGCCAGTCATGTGTCCAGTAATGTCACTGACCAAAAGATGTATGAGATCCAAGACATCTGTGACAGCAGCTGGACCAAACTGAATAAAAGACTCTTCAAGAATACACCTTGGCAGGATGCCTGGGTGACTCGGCAGTTGAGCATTTGTCTTTGGCTCAGGGTGTGATCCTGAAGTCCTGGGATCGAGTCCCACATCGGGCTCCCTGCATGGAGCCTGCTTCTCCCTCTGCTTGTATCTCTGCCTCTCTCTCTGTGTGTGTCTCTCATGAATGAATAAATAAATAAAATCTTAAAACAAAAGAAAGAATACACCTCGGCCTGAGACGGAAGTCCTTGTTATACAGGTTGGCAACAGTACTGTCTTCTTGATTTTGTACAAAGAATTATATTACAGGCAGATATATGCCAATGTTAGTGAGGGGCCCTCCTTGGAGCAGAGGTCTGAATCCTATTAACAACTGTGCCAATCTCTTCAAATACATTCTTTTTTTTCCCCAGTGGTCCCGCTCTTCTTGATCTACCCAACCTATGGTTCTGGGATAACATCTGATGAATCCATCTATTAGTTTCAGTCCTTTAGTCAGTACCACTGTACGACCAACAAGAAGTCAGAGGAAGAAATTGACTTTCTTTGTTCTAATTTCAAAATCTGGAATGTTCACAGTGTCCTCCACTCCTTGGTAGACATGCAAATTAACGAGAGCATTCACCACCTGCTATGGGAGAAATACAGACCCACAGGTCTATGAGGAACTTTTCAGACACTCCTCCCCAAAATTCTTGTCACCTGTAGTGTGCAACAATGGTAGTGTGCACCCTAAATACACAAGGAAACCTTCTTGAAGCAACTGAAGGTGTTTTCTGATGAAGTGCAGGATCAGGCTCAGCTCTCAACCATCTGATATTCCTCAAGCTCTACACTACCAGGCCTATGGCCAAACTGCTGGCTTCCTGGACCTCATAGAACAGGAGATCCATGTCAGCTCCTTGTGTTCAAACACAAAATGAAGAACCTGATGTGAACCAGGGGCATCTCTACCTTAGATGGCAAATTTCAGTCAGCCTCTGGGGTTCGCTTTTATATTGATAAGGACGTGATCTACATCACGGATACCAAGGGCGCTAGGCCCTATGGTATTTGTTTATCCTCATCCAACAGATACATAAAATTTGAGAAGCTCAGTCAAATGCTAAAGAAGATGGGACAGAGACCCTGAGTACATTCACATTCTTGTTAGGAATCTATTTTGATGTCTTTGTAGGTGGGGCATATTTTTTCACTGTGAAACCCTTACATATATCAGATATCAGCCATTCATCTGAGTTGAAGTTTACTTGAATTATGGACTGAAATGTTTTAAATAGGTCTCAGTAAAGGATCTTTTTTGGAAAAAGAGAGAGAGAGAGAGAAAAGATGGGAAACGTATTGCCCTATAACTATACCCTTGCCATGCTCTCCAGCTTGAGCAGCCCTAACATCTACATGCATTGTCACTGTGGTCAAGGAGCCAAGTCTCTGCTGCTGCCATGTCTCCTGCTACTAACCTCAGTCCTGCTGAATCAGCTGGTCCTGATCTTTCAGTATCTTTTGAGCATGTCACAATAGTGTCTTGCTCATTCTCATACTGTATACCATCTGTTTAGGGGGTCACTCAACCCTCCTGAGATATGAAACACCAAAAGACTCTTCTGGAACCATGTATGTACAATCTAGAAGCATATTGGAGTTGATATTAGGGGAGCAAAAATAGCAACAGCATACAGGATGAAGATGAGCTCCTCTTTCTTTCTTTGCCCCCTATCTATAACAGCTGGTTCAGAGAGGCAGGGGATCTATATGGCCTCTCAAAAGACTTCCTCCAAGAACCTTTGGTATCTTGTTACAAAGCTGTGGTCAACTTGGGAATATACTACCTTATCTTTGTCATCCTGCCTTCTCTGACTTTTATCTTCACTCCTCCTTACCTGTGAATGTTCTCCCAGTAAAGTGTTAACACAAAAGATTTCCCTGTTTTCTAGGGAATCCAAGCTAAGAAAGGGGCCACAACAACCACTGGAGGTTGAGCACTTTTTTACTTGTATTTTTACAGTATTCTTACTGTAGTCACCAATATATTATGAAGTCCCTTCATGCCACATCCCTAATGATCCTTCCTCTAGGGCTACTCTAATTTACCCTCAGGTTGGACCTTAAATAGGGAGCATAAGCACCTCAAAGGAACTTTTCCATATATCATCAAGTCTAACCAAGGAGGCATCTATGTTGCATTTTGCAGATAAACCCATCTTGTCCTTCTGCACTGACCTGAAAGCCTTATTCAGGATCATGACTCCAATTACCAGGAGAGCCACAAGAGAGGATTCACTTCCCCCAAAGCAATTCAATAGTAACCTCACATCCCTCATAATTATGTCAGAATTGGGGCACAACTTGACCTAAATCTATACAAGTCTCTATAAAAGTGTCTGGTTTCAAGCATCTTTGATGTGTGTCCAATGTGAGTACTGAGGGCTCTGTCAACTTCTGTCCTGGCTGAAGTTAAGACAATATTTTAGCTCAGGTTGTAAAAGTGTAAGGTAAAAAAGTCATATGCTAATAAAAAGTAATTCGGATCACCAACGAAGGTTAAAGAACACACAACAAGAATCAAGCATACACTTCATTGTCCTATGAGAACAAGATACCCTGGAATGGAAGAGGGGCAAATGGCACTCCCAGACATCCACATGAATCTCTTACTACACAAGATCATAACCTCAAGTTTGCGAATCAATTACCTGAGATCACTGTGCTGTATCCATAATAACCAAAATGTGTGAAAAACAATTTAATAGGTTATAATGATTGACTATCTTTCATTAAGCCCTAACCATGAGATATAATCTATGATAAGCACTTTACATATCCATTATTTAACTTAGTGATGATCATCAATCCTCCACAGAGGACACCTCTTCTGAGGATAGAGGAGGTATCCACTTCCTTGGTACCATGCAAAGGTTTATGAAAATCAGATTGGCAATCTTTTCTAGAAAGAGCAACAGTTGATGCCTGATATTCCAAAACATCCTTCATCTCTTTGGATTAAGTCATTATTTCTGGACAGGGTATTAATAGCCACTTTGAGAACTAAAAGCATTTCTTGCAGTTCACATCCAAACAGGAGTTTTTTGCCCTCTCTTCCCCAGGTGACTTTCTTTGGCCTGAAAGCAAAACCAATTTGTTGAGGAAGAGGTTCTAGGTTGAGGAGCCAATGAAAGTAAATCTAGGAAGGAAACTGAAGGCTCCTGGGAGACTAGGGAAAAGCTGAGCACAGAACCTGTCAGTTTTTCCCATAGATAACTTTGTTTCTGTCCTAAGTATGTAAAAATGTGAATTAACTATAGCATGAAAGAGTTAAGGGGGATATAAAGAACTTCCTCCTTATAGTTGCTACTAGATGGACCCCTAGTAGGAGGGTAAGCTTTTTGTTCACAGATATTTGACCTCTTAGAAGCAAATATCCTGAGTCTTTACCAGTTTTGAGTTCACATTTCTATTCCACATACATTTGCCATTTTCCTTTTGGGTTTTTGTCTGCACTTTTTTTGTTGTTGTTCTAGAGAAATACTAAAGAGATTGCTAATGGTTTTACATTATAGCCTCAGGAGGAGTCTTAATTTTAATTCCTTTGGAGGATGTACTACCAGAGAATTATCAAGCAAATGTCTATCTATAAACTGACCACAGAGGAAGGCTGTTCTGCCTCTTTCCACTGTCTCTAATCTCAACATCAAAACATCAATGAGCATTTCATCTGCCAATATAAGTACTCCATCTTCCACTCTGTCCCAGCAACACCTGGAATTATTGTAGCGCTCTCTGGGACGTGAACATCTCAGTCCACTTGTTCAGGTATTGGCAACACAGAAAAGTGTTGGCAACAGGTCTGTTACTTGATATTCCCTCAAGACTCACTATCTCCTTGCTATCAACTCCTTCACTGACAAAAGAGAATGACCTGTCTCTTGCTTTAGCACAAACTGGTATCAAGGTGCAGATTCTTCAGCACAGTTGCAGCAGAGAAAAGAGACTTTCCAGGAGGCCTGGAAACATTTGGGTTACACACACAGACAGACACACACACCCCTTGCACATATAGTAGGTACTCCATCAATAATTTTGAATAAATGCAGAGAATTTGGGATCAATGATGGAATGAGAAGGCTCAAGGAAGACTAAAATATTTTTAACAGAGTTTTTAAAAACCCATAAGGACACTGATGGCTGCCTTCTAGGACAAAACACCATCCTACCTTCCTTGGTAGCCGTATTGCCTGGGGTTGAATCCTAGCTTTGTCACCCATGAGGTATATGACTTTGAGCAAATTATTTCATCTGATTCTCAGTTCCCTCATTTGTAAAATGGGGGTAGTGAAAGTAGTAACTTTTAGGGCTACATTAGGGCTAATGTCTGTGAAGCTCTTAAAACCCTGTCATATACTAAATCATCAATGTTATAAACATATTAAATAAAATATATAACTTTAAAAAAATCACAAGAAAGAGAAAGGCAACCCCTATCATCTAGAAGCTGGACTAGAACTCACAGCTAAACTTAGTGTTCTCCTGTTGAACATAAACAATTTTACAAAACATCAACATCAGACAAGGCCACTCTGTGACCAATATGGATCAACACAAAAACAAGATCATTCCATAATCATATGTGAACACAGACAAAACATGAACATTATCCAAACTTTCAAATTCCAAATATCCCCCTCTCCCAGATAATATGAATTACTGCCTGTTGTTTCTTTATACATTTCAGTCTTATCCTGTTCTATATCCTCTAAGTAAGATATATTAAGAAACCCAATCAGAATTACCTCTGCATCCAATTCAGAGCAAAATCTCTTTTCTTTCAAAACTCCCCCCAAAATCACCTGTTACTAGCCCAAATCCTAGAAGGCTTTCCTAACACTCACTTACTGAGACACGTCACAGTTCTCCATGCTGTGGGAAATAAATCCAAGTTGTTAGCTACAAGTGTGTTCCCAGCAAACTCTGTCTTGAGGGCATCAACTACAACCTTTGGTGGAAATTCACTTCAGGAGAGGCAAGGAACCCTGTACGTCAGATTCTCAACCATCATGTCTATGCAAATTACTTTAATAATTGTTTTTCCAACAGTGTTTGAAGTGTTTCCCTAGAAAGATCACTGTACTGGAGAAAGAGAGAAGAAGAAATCAACACTTATTGAGCACATGCTAATTGAAAGACTGGATGAGATTGTTAATCCAAATTACTTTACTTAATCTTCAGGATAACCCTGGGCCATGGGTATTTGTTAATTATATTTTACAGATGAGGAGGCCGAGTGTTAGAGAAGCCAAATAACTTCTTCAAAGTAATGAAGACCTGATAAGTGGAATAAATCCAACAGTCAAGATTAGTAACAAAGCTAAATTCCATCAGATCTCTAGGATGAGCATAGCAAAATATGTGCACACACTTTCATAACAATGCTAGAGGAATTCAAAGATACATGAGCATGTCCCCTGACCCTAAAGAAGGGATGGGAAAGGAGGGTAGAGGTAGAAGTGGGATGAGGGAGATGTGGCTCGTTCTCTGCCTTCTTTTCCCTTCTTAGGATAATTACAGACTTTTCTTGATTGGTTAGGAAGTACATGTAGGAACCAGAGCCCTTGCATTGTTTTTCTTGCAAGTCTTCTTTAGGTTCCATAACAATTAGAGAAATCAGAGCATGCGAATCCCTCAAGAAGACTGAATTGCCAGGAAAGCACATGTCCACACTTACTCCCCATGTCCCTCCCTGGCTAAGGGTTTTCAACACAGTCCAAGGCGCAGTCACTTCTAAGGTTTGCAGTTATAAGCTATGACCCTTGCCTATACAAGATGCTCTCATCAATACTTCTCAGTATTGCCTGGAATGGGCATGATGCACAGAATTCCACCCATCCGCCTGCTCCCAGAGACAGAAAGACATTCTATTTTCAAGTAATTTTCCAATCTTTTGACCACAATTCCCCTCTAAAAACAGTCAATTTGTGACCAGCCAAATCAGCCCACATTGCCCCAGATCTTTTGCAGCTCAGCATAGGAGAGAATAGTTTCACTTCTGGAGTCAAAGAGCTTGTGCCTAAACCTCTCACTGCTATATGGCCATCAAAAATTAGGTAACATGTCTCTGCATCAGTAGTACCATCTGTAAAAATGGATGAAAATAGTGCCTCCCTATAATGGAAGGTTTTTGTTGTTCCTACTATCATTTATTCCACCTTTTTCCAATAAAAGCCCTTTTTTCCTTTGGAAATCTAACCCTCTCCACTCAGTCCATATGTTTCTTTGAGCTGTACCCATCATTAGGCTTCAGGTACCAAAATGTAATCCAAGTCTGGCTAATCAGTCAAAGACTTGGTCAGGGATCATTATGTAATTTAACATAAGCCAATAAGAATCTACTTCAGAACTTTTGCTAGAATACTATGAAATATAAATTCTTGCCATAAACTGTAATGTTAGAGCTGCTAGTAACCATCTTTGGCAGAGCTAATGAATAAAGCTAATGAAAGTAAAACAAAACCAAGAGTTGGAGAAAACAGATTCTTATGAACATCAAATACAGGAATCCAACAATGTCTGAACCATCCTCTGGTCTTTTCAATCATGTAAGCCAATGAATTCTCTTTTTTGTTTAAGCATGTTCAAGATAAGTTTTTGTCACTTGCAACCTGAAAAGTGATAATACATGATCTCTTAAGGTTATTGTACAGAGTAAATGAGATAATCTACATAAAGTACCTAACATAGTACATTCATGGCACATGGCAAGAGTTCAAAAAATACTTGAAACCTAGCCGGTCCATTTTTAGATCCTGATGAGTGCAAAGCTCTCTGGAAGACACACCCCCCTCTGCAGGCCATGCCTACCATGAAATCCTCAGCACTTAATAAATATCAAAATGCCTACATCATCCTTTTTTCCTTTGAGTGGCTTCTAATCTCTGCAACTCAGAATTTAGCTCAGTACTATTTTTCCCAATGCCCTGCCGACTTTTTTTTAAGATTTATTTATTTATTTGAGAGAGAGAGAGAGCACAAGCAGGGGTGGGTGGGTCAGGAGAGAGAGAATCCTTAGGCAGACTCCCTGCTGAGCATGGAGCCTAACAGGGGGCTCAATCCCAGGACCCTGAGATCATGGCCTGAGCTGAAACCAAGAGTTGGACGCTTAACCAACTCAACTACCCAGTTGCCCCCCAGTGCCCTGCCTACTTGTTAGGCTATTTCATCTGATCCTTCTCCTCTATGTGTCTTACCAATAAGGGGCAATGGGCCAAAGGAAGGCCATTCTCCCCATTGCTGTTCCAATGAGAATAATCTTCCAGGTTAGGTGACCTCTCCTCATTCATCTTACCGCACAGTTCAATGTGACAATCACAAAAATGGAAAAGAAGTTAGACACATCAAGTGTTTCTGATCATTCATAGGAAGCTGGATCAACCTCAGAGGCAGGAACAACTGCATAATTTTTAAGTTGAATGCAAAATGAAACTGCAAGGTCTCTTATTCAAAAATTATTAAGAATTTCAAGACAGCAACAGCAGATCATTAAACCAAGTACATGGGCCATCGAAGTATGGGGCCCTGTGCGGCTGTATTGGTCACATGTTCATGAAACTGGCCCTGCCCAGAATTAAGGGATCCAGCAAGGTAGTAAGGATAACAGAAGGCACAATGATTCAAATTCCCATCTCTACAACCTGTTTTTGTATATTTGGGAACATAGTTCAAAGAGACAGATTTAATAGTGGACTTCAGGTACCAAAGCAGTCCAGAAAGAGAAATGTTTTAGGTCTCAGCAGGTATACTCCCATATTTACAATAAGAGCTGCCTTCTCTGTGTTCAGTGCCCAGGGCCTATTTCTGCTATTGGTCACAACTAACATCTCCCTTCACAGGAAAAAATTGTTGGTCTACACAAAGGAGAGAAAGAATAAGGCTATGGTAGAGAAAATATGGCAAGTCATTATTTCTATGGTAAACTTAGAGACATGGTGGTTTAGACTCTAGCATATAAAAGGAATTTCAGTAGCATGGACTTCAAATTTCAGGAGGCCAGAGAAGGGCAGAATTTTAATTATGTAATTTTAGGGATACCTGGGTGGCTCAGTGGTTAAGCGTCTGCCTTCAGCCCAGGGTATGATCCTTGAGACCCGGGATGGAGTCCCACACCAGGCAACCTGCATGGAGCCTGCTTCTCCTTCTG
This sequence comes from Vulpes vulpes, assembly GCF_048418805.1. Lineage (NCBI taxonomy): Eukaryota > Metazoa > Chordata > Mammalia > Carnivora > Canidae > Vulpes > Vulpes vulpes. Next base: position 70,605,276 of record NC_132783.1, on the reverse strand, counting down.
CCTATGTCTCTGCCTCTCTCTCTCTCTCTCTCTCTTTCTCTAATGAATAAATAAATAAAATCTTTTTTAAAATTATGAAATTTTATTTCTTCCAAGTAGTGTCCAACCTGCTGGTCTTCAAACCACTGCCTTTTACAAATCTTTAGGGAATTTGTTACTGGTTTTGGATTGTTTTATAACTGACACAGACATAGTAGATGTTAGTAAAGCTTGAGGGAGCTTAAAGTATGTTTTCCTCAGGACTGCCCCATTCAGAGCTTTTATTCACCCCCTTTTATTTATACTCTGAAGAATAGACTTGCCAAACAAAAGCAAATTGCAATTTATCCCCTGCCTGAAGTCTTTAAATAATATCTAAACGATGGGGTCAGGTTCAAATTTAGAATCATAGACAAGTGTTAAATTGAAAAAGAATATTTCACAGTGGTTTCGTCAAATGGTTCTAATGACTCAGTTTCCAGCCCTGATGCAACAGAACTATGGGGGAAGGTTTTAGGACACTATACATTGCCTTGACCTTCTCTCAGAAATTTTTCAGTCTTTGGAGTGAAGCTGGGGGAATCTATATTTCTATAAAACTTACTGGTTTAAATTTAATAAATATATAGCCAAAACACAGTAAGTGAAAAAGCCAAGCACAAAGTAGGAATTAATCTTTGTAAGGCATAGGCTGACTTGGGGCTGGGGGCTGGGAATAAGAGTGTCATCATACAAGGCCCTCCTCTCAGGAAGAGGCCCTTGCAAGCAGACTGAACTGTGCCTGCGGTATACACATTTTATCATCATAAAGGAAGATACTGTGTCCAGGCTCTGACCATGGCCCATCATCAAACTTGCCATGGCATCTCCCTCATTCCTCCCATCGAAGGGATAGCCTGTCTTCTCTCTCTCCCCCAACTAACTGGGGAAATCCTGGAAGGCCTGAGCCACCCTTGGAAAGGAAGCCACTTCCTGGAGCCTCATCATCTCAGGAGTCCCTTATTGGATGGAAGAAGTTCCCACTGCATTGCTAGAGGACCTGGAAGCACGACATATCCAAGGTTCACAGATACAAAGCCAAAGGTTTCATTTTATGTTGTGGCCTGTAGGTCTTACTGTAGCATGTTCCCCCAATTTCCCTCTTTTCCTCTTTAGTATTTTATTTGGTTCCTTTCCCTTCTGTGTGAACAGTTGGTCCTCACAATCCCCAAGCAGCTTGTAGTTGGTTTGTTACTGTCACTCCACATGGTTGCTCCGTTTGGTTCCAGCAGGCACATTGACTTGGACATACTCTTCACATAGCTGTCAACTCATTTCTCTGGGCTGTAGGCTGGAGTGGCCACTGTTCAGGATTTGGTTTCCTTTTTTTTGCTGCTGAAATTGTATCTTTATCACTGCCTGCTCTGAGTATAGATGATTTCTCTGCTTTAGTAGAATGTTAAAATCAATTCCCAAGAGCATCCTAAAAAGGTAAAGTTGTAACGTCTGCTAATAAAGAATGGCTCTGAACTAAGTGGCCCGGATTAGCCTTGCAAGGGTGAAAATGGCAACGGGCCTGCCTCCAAAATGTTGTAATATTACATGCATGCCCTGCTGGCTCTGCCTTGGAATCCTACAAACCACCATCTCGAGAAGATCAAAGGAAATATTTTCCACTTCCAGAGCATGCCAGATCCTAGAGGTACTGCCACACAAAATAAACTCTCCTCCAAGTGACTGAATATGCTATTTCCTCTCAATTGTGGGAAAGCATAAATAAATGGGACAGCATGAGATGGAGAAACCAAGAGAGGGAGAATTTGATACATTAAACACACGGGAAGCAGCTGTAGTAGCCACAGGGCTAGCGAAAAAAAACAGAAATCAAAAGAAAAGCACATTTACATTAAGCACACATGCGACGCACATTTCAATATTTCTCCAAGAGATTTCTACAACTTAAACTTAAAGACACTCGAAAGCACATCCAAGTTCTTTCTAGGCTAGTGCAGCTGATATAACATGTGATGGCACTTGATACTTCATGTATCTTCTAAAAATACATTTCTAAGCTCTTCTATTATGAAAAATTTGTAATTGAGTACTCCTATAATAGTCTATGGACACGTGTGAATTCCAGAACTGTTTGCTCTCTGTATAAGTACACGAAGTGAGCAGAAGCATCTAGAAACTTTTTAAACAATTCTATACAGACACAACATTTTTATTATATTTTACAAATGTATTAGTCAAATGAATTCATTTTTTCAAGTGAATTTTTAAAAACTGGCTTTTCATCACATATGGTTTGACAAACACTGGCATACCACCCATTTTTACAACACCTAGATTTATTTGTTTTTAACAAACTGGGAGAAATACAGAATAATTCATAGAGGAATGCTGTTTGAAGAGGACATAAAATTATGTACCTAAAATTTTGCCTTTAAATTATTTCTTTAACTAGTTTCTCAGTCTTGTTAACTTGTCATTGCCTTGGAAGTAGTTTGACCAAAAAGTAATGGATCTATTTTGCATATTTCCACTTCCTAAGATATAGATATTCCAAAAAAGCTTGCATTATACTAGGCTTATGAAAATGCAAGGGAGATAAGTATTATCCTTCACATTCCCATTATCCTCTTTTCTAAGTCAATTCTATGTCCTCTAATATTTACAAGTCAGTTTGTTAAAGACCATCTTCCTGATATTTTGAGAGCCTGATTTAAAATTCATGACATGATAGATAAGGCTGTAACTTGCCTTAAAGCCACCCTGTCCTCACATTTTATGATGGAAACAGTTAAGTTAGTTTTATGTGTTTTTAAAAGCTAAATATATAAAGAAAATAATAAGATGGTACTTCCCTTGTTCGTCAAGGAATTGAATTCAGCTCTCTGAAACAGAATGTGGTATAACTTTTCATTGCGGAGACTTTTTCAACTTATAGGAAGAATTTATGTAGAACTACTTCATGTGGCTATTATTAATGTCAGCTTAAGATTCTGGCAAAGAAGGGGAAAAACAAAGGAAGTGTCACCCACCCACATCACCAAACTTAAAAAGCTGGAAAACTTTATTCTTAGTTACTTTGTATCAAGTTGCATTGCAGTCTGGACAAAGAGTCAGTTGTGCCTCAGTGAAAATTTTGTTTGAACATGTATTGTTTTCTAGATGTTTTGCTAAAGTCTTTTAATGTCTAATTCCCACAACCTCTTTATTAGGGATTAAGAAGCACTGAACACCATGAAGGAAGAGTCATTTGTTTTCCCTGGCCTTGGAGGGAAAAATAGGGCCACACACACCAAATTATTGAGCTACTCCTTTTTTCCCTCTTGTAACTCATCCAAATATTCTATTATGAAGCTGAAACATTTCAGTTACTGTAATTTTTTCCTAAAGGTTCTGGTTCCCACACTGAAATTCTGCCTCCAAAGTCAGATTCAGAATCCAGTTCCCAAAATCTGTTCCAAAACATATTCGTGGCCTAACCCTCGAGAAAGAGAACTTTAAGCTCCACTTGCCTGCTTTTGGAATGAGTCAAAGTATTTTTAAAAGCAACAAAAATGTGAAATCCTCTGATGAAGTGTTTTTGAAGTGTCCTGGCCACATCTGTAGGAATGGTCAAATATTATCTAATTCAGTTCACTTTTTAAAGTGGAAAACAACTAAACTTAGCACAAATACAGGCAAATAACTCCTACTAAAAGAAAAGGAAAGCTCATTATATACACCCAAAGAAAAGTGGTATTAAATCCTGTGGTGGTGGTGGTGGTGGTGGGCCCCCAAAAAATGAGAGTGGAAGAAACTGAGCAGAACTGAGGGTGAGGATTTAGGTGATCTTATTGGGGATAATGCCATCTGAAAGTAATGAGAAGTCTCTGGGAACATGACAAACACAAAGTATAGGATTACTAGAATTAGCTACTAATTCTAGCTCTTCACACATGTGGAGGTATGAACTGTTCTTTAAATGTTTTGTAGAATTCACCTGTAAAGACTCTGGTCCTAGATTTTTGTTTAATAGTTGTTACTGTTTTAATTACTGATTCTACTTCATTACTAGTAATCAGTCTGTTTAGATTTTCTATTTCTTCCCGATTCCTGGCATACTGTATGTTTCCAGGTATTCATCCATTTCTTCTAGGTTGTCCAGTTTGTTGGTGTATAATTTTGTATAATAGTCACTTATAATCTTTCATATTTCTGTGCTGTCAGTTTTTTCATTTCTAATTTTTTTGTAACCTCTTTTTTCTTTCTTTTTTTTTTTTTTGATTTTTATTTATTTATGATAGGCACACACACACACACACACACAGAGAGAGAGAGAGAGAGAGAGAGGCAGAGACATAAGCAGAGGGAGAAGCAGGCTCCATGCACCGGGAGCCCGAGGTGGGATTCGATCCTGGGTCTCCAGGATCGCGCCCTGGGCCAAAGGCAGGCGCTAAATCGCTGTGCCACCCAGGGATACCAACCTCTTTTTTTCTTGATGAGTGTGGCTAAAGGTTCACCAATTTCATTTTTCTTTCCAAAGAATCAGACCTTAAGTTTGTTGATCTTTATTATTTTTGTTTAGTCTCTATAAAATTTATTTCTACTTTGATCTTTATTATTCCATTCCTACTAGTAACTTTAGGTTTTGTTTGCTTTTCCTTTTCTGGTTCCTTTAAGTAAAAACTTAAATTGTTAATTTGAGATTTTTCTTGTCTCTTGAGTTAGGCCTATATCACTATAAACTTCCCTCTTAGAACCCCTTTTGCTGTGTCCTATAGATTTTGGAATGTCATATTTTCATTTTCACTCATCTCCAGTTATATTTTTATTTCCTCCGATTTATTTATTGACCCATTTGTTGTTTAGTAGCATATTGTTTAGTCTCCATGTGTTTGTGGGTCCCCCCCCCCAGGTTTTTTCTTGTAGTTGTTTTCTAATTTCATAGCATTGTGGTTAGGAAAGAAGTTTGATTTGATTTCAGTCTTCTTAAATTTATCAAGACTTGTTTTGTGGCCTAATGTGATTTACCCTGGAGAATGTTCCATGTGCACTTAAGAATGTGTATTCTGCTGCTTTTGAGTGGAATGTTCTGTATATATATATATTAAGTCCATCTGGTCTAACATGACGTTTAAGACTGATATTTCCTTATTGATTTTGTCTGGATGATCTATCCATTGATGTAAGTAGGGTGTTAATATCCCCTACTGTTGGGACACCTGGATGGCTCAGCAGTTAAGCGTCTGCCTTTAGCTCAGGGCATGATCCTGGCGTCCCAGGATTGAGTCCCACATCGGGCTCCCTGCATGGAGCCTGCTTTTCCCTCTGCCTGTGTCTCTGCCTCTCTCTCTCTCTCTGTCTCTCATGAATAAATAAATAAAATCTTTTAAAAAAATCCTCTACTATTATTATATTACTGTCAATTTCTCCCTTTTGGTCTGTTAATATTTACTTTATATATTTTGGTCCTCCTGTGTTAGATACATATACATTTATATATTCTATATCTTCTTGCTGTGTCAACCCTTTTATCATTATGTAGTGCCTCTATTTGTTTTTTTATTATGGTTCTTGTTTTAAAGTCTGTTTAGTCTGGTAGGAATATAGCTACAACAGCTTCCCTGGATCTCTATTTGCATGGAATATCTTTCTTCATCTCTTCACTGTTAGTCTGTGTGTGTCCTTACTTCTGAAATGAGTCTCTGATAGGCAGTATATATATGTTTCTTGAATTTTATCCATTTAGCCACTTTTTGTCTTTTGATTGGCAAATTTAGTCCATTTAAAGTAATTATTGATAGGTATGTACTTATTGTCATTTTGTTGTTTTCTGGCTGCTTTTGTAGTTCTTCTCTGTTTCTTCTTTCTTCTTTTCTTTCTCTCATCCCTTGATGACTTTCTTTAGTGTTATGTTTAGATATTTTTCTCATTTTCTTTTTGCATGTGTTTTTTTTTGTTTTTATTTATTTTTTAAATAATAAATAAATTTTATTTATTTATTTAATTGTGAGAGAGCAAGCATGTACAAGCAGGGGGAGAGAGAGAACCAGGCTCCCACTGAGCAGGAAGCCTGACTTGGGGCTCCAACCCAGGACCCTGGGATCATGACCCAAACCGAAGACAGATGCTTAATCCACTAAGCCACCCAGGTACCCTCTTTTGTGTGTTTAATATAAATTTTTGCTTTGTGGTTTGCAAAGTTCACTTGTATAATCCTATGTATATAACAGTCAATTTCAAGTTGATAGTAAATGAAATTTTAATACATTCTAAAACTTTACATTTGTATTCTCTCACCATTTGATGTTTTTGATGTCACTGTTTACATTTTTTTGATATATGCCTTAACTAATTATTATAGTTTTAGTTAAGTTTACTACTTTTTTAGAACGTTTTATGAATTTTCCTTTAATATTCATGGTACATTTGTGATTAATCTATCTTTGCTATATATTATATGATACATATATATATGTATGTGTATATATATATATATATATATATATATATATATATATATCCTTTTCCAATGAGATTTTCTACTTTCAAATGTTTCCTTGTTATTGGTGCTATTACTTTTCAGCCTTAAAGAAGTTACCTTAAAACATGTTTTAAAAATATTTTAGAGAGAGAGAGAGCATGAGAGCTGGTGGTGGGTAGGGACAGAGGGAGAGAGAGAGAGAAAATCTTACACAGACCCCCTGCTGAGCATTAAGCCTGATGCAGGACTCAATCTCATGACCCTGAGATCATGACCTGAGCCAAAATTAAGAGTCTGACACTCAACTGACTGAACCATCCAGGTGCCCTCCTTAACATTCCTTATAAAGCCAGTTTAATAGTGATAAACTATTTCCTTATCTGGAAAACTTTTATCTTTCTCTCAATTGTGAGTGATAATCTTGCATAAAATATTCTTTATTTGAAGTTTTTTTTTTTTCCTTTCAGCACTTTGATTATATCGTGCCACTCTCTTCTGGCCTGCAAAGACTCATCTTAGAAATCTGCTGATAGCCTTATAGGTTTCCTTTGTATGTAACAATTTGTTTTTCTCTTACTGCTTTTAAGATTCTCTCCTTATCTTTAATTTTTGACAGTTATAATATCTCTTTGAGTAAATCTGTTTTGGAACTCTTGGGGCTTCCTGGATCTGGATGTATGTTTTTTCGCTTAGGTTAGGAAAATTTTAGCCATTATTTCTTCATATAAGTTTTCACCTTTATCTCTCTCTTTTTCTGGGACCCCTGTAATGCAAATGTTATTCCACTTGATGTTGTCCTATAGGTCCCTTAAGTTATATTTGTTTTTATTATTATCATTATAATGATTGTTATGACAATATTATCATATGATAATATTATTATTTTAGGTCTTTTTTTCTGCTCTATCTGCATAAATTCCATTGCCTGGTCTGCTAGCTATCTGATCAGTTCTACTTCATTCAGTCTGTTGAACTCCTCTAGTGTATTTTTCAGTTCAGTTATTTTATTCTTCAACTCTGTGACCTCTGTTTGGTATTTTATTTATATTTTTTGTCTCTTGTTAAAGTTCTCACTGTGGTCACCTATTCTCCCAATTTTGGTGAGCATTTTTATAACCATAACTTTGAGCTCTTTATCAGGTACATTACTTATTTCTATAGCACTGAGGTCTTTTTCTGAGGTTTTGTCTTGTTCTTTCATCTGGAACATATTTCTCCATTTTCTCATTTTTGTTTGACTCTCTGTTTTTGTTTTTATGTATTACATGAAACAGTTAACTCTCTTTGTCTTGAAGGAATGGTGTTGTGTGAGTGAAGCTTCTCATTCAACCTTGCTCTTGGTTGTTTTTGAACTTTTGCGATCGTCTAAACCGTATAATTTATTCTTGATATATCCCTATGACTGAGGGTATGCCTTGACCTGTCAGTGTCCCAAGGGGCAGAATCTTATTTGGCATCTAGTTTCAGGGTAACTGGATGCCAGACCCTCAAGGCAGCACGTTTAAAGTATGCAAATATATACAGTCCTGGAGACTGCAATAGAAATTCCTGCTGGCCTCTAGACCAGGAGATCAGGAACTGTCTCCTGGGGAATAGTTGCAAAACTCTGGGCCCTAGATTAGTGTATAAATATTCCTGGGAGGTCTTACTGAGCTTTAGTGAGTCCAAGAGTGTACATGGTGTCTACCTGTTTACATTCTCTGGGAGGACCTCCATATCCTCTAGATGTGTGGGAAACCTGAAGTCTGTCCTTCATGCCGAAGCTCCAGGCTGAGTTAATTATCCTTTTCACAGGTAGACTGGGGTTGTGTTTCAGTCTGCTGTGTGTGCTGTGTGTGCAGTGCCTTTGGCAGGGGAGGGTGGCCTACCAAAATCTGTCTTTCTGATTGTCACATTCCTGTGGAGCTCAGGAATGCCAGCTCCCTTGGCCACCAGAGCTAGGCAGTGATGGGGCCTCTTTGTGTGGATTTTGCAAACAAACTGACTTTAGCTAAGCAGTTGGAGAGTGTGAGGGGAGGGGCTTGCTGGTTGGCTGCCGAAAGGCAATGGGAAAATATACTGCACATATCTGTGGGCTTCAAGAATGCAGCAGGAGAGTGCCTTGTCTGTGAACACATGCCAGCTTTAGGCTAGGAGCAGGAGAATGCCATGACCACTCATACTCACCAGCTCAAGCCAGAGAGTGGTGGGAATGTCACAACCACTTGTATTTGCAGACTTTAGCTAGAGAGTGGAAGAATGCCACAACCATGCCCCCCTGCCCCAGCTGGATGCAAGGAATGCTGCAACTGCCCACTTTTATGCTTTAGCCAAGCAGGAAAATAGTGCCATGACCTCTCACTCCTGCCTATCTTAGCAGGCAGCAGGAGAATTGTGTCTGAACTTGCCAGTTCATGCTAGCAGGATAGGTGAAGAGTGCAAAAATGGCATCCACCAACACCTCTGTATCCAGAGAGATATTTACCCCTGCCCCTCCAATGGATGCTTTTAGACTAGCAAATTAATATCCTTCAAATACAGTCTATGAGCTTTTTGAACTACTGGGGGTTTTTGTTTTGTTTTTACTGGGTGTCTGGACAAGTGAGACTACACATGATCCCTTTAAAAGGGAATCTCAGTTTCCTATAGCACTTTGGGTCCCTTAGACAACATCCCCATTGGTTTTCTAAGCCATATGTTTTTGGTGGTTGTTTTTTTGGTACAGATCCCTGATCCCCCTGCTTCTCTGAGAGAAGCACCAGACTGGTGACATCCCACCCTATTTCATGTCATCAAACCAGAGGTGGGAATTTTTGGTGACATTATGTCTCTTCCTCTCCCACCCATTTCAATGTGGTATTTTTATCCTTTGTTATAGAGAAATAGTTCATCTAATTTTCAGTGCTCTTTTGGAATGAAATGAGCTATAGATTTGGTGTGTCTATAGGGAGAGTTGAGTTCAGGATCTTCCTATGCTGACATCTTATGGAAGTCACTTTTTTTTTTTTTTGTCTTTTTGAACATGGCATTTTAATAGACATGATGAGGTGATAGCTCATTGTGGTTTTGTTTGCATTTCTTAATGACTAGAGATGTTGAGCATCTTGCTGCATACCTGTTGGCCATTTATATATCTTTTTTAGAAAAAATATCTATTCAGGCTTCTGCCCTAATTGGATTCTTTTATGGTGGTGGTGATCTTTGCTCTTGAATCATATGAGTTCTTTATATCTGTCGAATATTAACCCCTCATCAGTTATATGGTTTACAAATAAGTCTTCCTATTCTGTAGGTTTCTTTTCATTTTGCTTTTGCTGTGCAGAAACTTTATCAATGTAGTCCCACTTGCTTATTTTGGGTTTTGCTGCTGTGCTGTGCTGACACTTACAGGTGTCATATCCCCAAAAATCATTGCCAACACTTATGCCAACAAACTTTTTCCCTATGATTCCTTGGGGAGTTTCATGGTCTTAGGCTGTACATTTAAGTCTGTAGTCTATTTTGAGTTAAGTTTTGTGAGTGGTATAACAAAGGGGTCTAGTTTCATTCTTTTACCATGAATAACTAGTTTTTTAAAGCACTATTTATTAAACAGACTATCTATTCTCTACTGAGTTTTTTTGGTTCCTATAAATATTAGTTGACCATATATGCTTAAGTTTATATCTGGGCTCTCAGCTCTGTTCCATCGATATATATTTATGTTTTTATCCAGGCCCATGCTGTTTTGAATACTATAGCTTTTAGAGTATAGCTAGAAAACAAAAAGTGTGATGCCTCCCACTATATTCTGTTTTCTCAGAATTGCTTTGGCTTTCGGGGTTTTTTGTTGTTGTTATTCCATTTAAATTTTGTTTTTTCTACTTCTATAAAAAATTCCATTGGAATCTTGTTAAAGATTGGATTGAATCTATAGATGTCTTTTGGTAGTACTGACATTTAACAATATTCTTTCAACTCATGAACACAGGATACTTTCCTTTTGTGTCTTTGACTTCATCAATGTCCTGTAGTTTCAGAGTAGAAAGTTTTACCTCTTTGGTTAAGTTTTTTCCTAAGTATTTTATTGCTTTTGATACTATTATAAATAAGGTCATTTTCTTTCTTTCTTTTGGTAATTTATTGCATGTGTATAGAAACACTACTTGTATTTGTATATGAAATCCATATCCTATTTTACTGCAATCATTGATCTGATCTAAGGTTTAGGTGAAGTCTTTATGATTTTCTAAATATAAATTCACTTCATCTGCAAATACAGTTTTATTTCTTCCTTTTCAATACTGATACTTTTTCTTCTTTCTTCCCTGATTGCTTTGACAAAGATTTCTAGTACTTTGCTGAATAGGACTGATGCAAGTGGGCACCCTAGTCTTGTTCCTGATCCTAGAGGAAAAGCTTTCAAACTTTCACCATTGAGTATGATGCTAGTTGTAAGCTTATGATAAATGACCTTTATTATTTAGAAGTACATTCCTTCTATATGTAACTTGTTGAATATTTGTCATGAATCAATGTTGAATTTTGTCAAATGCTTTTTCTGCATCTATTTAACTGATTATATGTTTTTTTCCTTCATTCAATTAATGTGATGTATCATATTGATTGATTTGCATATTTTGAACTATCCTTGAATCCTAGGTATAAATCACAACCATGGGTAACTGAATCTTTAATTTTGCTGCTTTAGTTTGTAGCATTTTACTGAAAAATTTTGCATGTACATTCGTCAGAATGTTGGACTGAATTTTTCTTTTAGGGAGTTTCCTTTTCTGGTTTTGGTATAATGCCGGCCTTGTAAAATCAGTCTGGGAGTGTTCCCTCCTCTTTGATTTTTTTTTGAGCTTAAGGATAAGGATTGGCATTAATTCTTTTTTTTTTGAGCTTAAGGATAAGGATTGCATTAATTCTTTAAATATTTGGTAAAATTCACCAGTGAAGCTGATGGTCCTGGGTTTTTCTTCATTGGGGGATTTTTGATTACTCCTTACTGGTAATTAGTCTCTTCAAATTTTCTATTTCTTCCTGATTCAGTATGGTAGTTTATATATATCTAAGAACTTTTCCATTTTTTCTATTGTCCAATTTGCTGGAATATAGTTGTTCATAACAGTCTCTTATAATTGTATTTCTGTAGTGTTTGTTGTAATATCTACTTTTTCTTTTTCTTTTTTTTTATATCTACTTGTTCACTTATCATTTTGTTGATTTGGGCTTTCTGTTTTTCCTTGGTTAGTGTAGCTAAAAGGTTTGTCCATTTGTCTATCTTTGCAAAGACCTCTTTATCTTTTCAATTGTTTTCCTGGTCTTTCTTTTCTCTCTCCTTTAACTTTTAATATTTCTTTCCTTCTGCTAACAACTATGGGCTCCATTTTTTCTTCACTTTCTAGTTCCTAAAGCATAGAGTTAGGTTTTTTATTTAGGATCTTTCTTCCTTCTTAATGTAGGTGCTTATTACTATGATCTTCTCTCTGAGAACTTCCTTTTGCTGAATACTGTAAATTTTGTATGTTGTGTTTCCATATTTGTTTGTCTCAAGATACTGTTTTTTCCCTTTTAATTTCTTCTTTGACTCATTGGTTGTTCAAGATGAAATTGTTTAATTTCCACAAATTCATGAATTTTCCAGTTTTACTTTATAGTAATCAGTGAAGATACTTAGTATGATTTCAATCTTCTTGAATTTGCTAAGACTTGTTTTGTGCCTTGACATATGGTCTATCCTAAGAAAAGTTTCCATGTGTGCTTGAGAAGAATATATTCTCTGCTGTCATTAGATAGAATGTTCTGGATATATCTATTAGGTCCTTTTAGTCTATTGTTCAAATAGACGGTTTCCTTATTGATTCTCTGATCTATCCATTATTGAGAGTGGGGTATTAAAGTCCCCAACTATTTTTGTATTGATATTTCTCTTTTTAGCTCTGTTAGTTATGCTTTATATACTTAGGTGCCCTTACTCAGGTGCATTAATATTTACAATATAATGACCTTGTCTCTTTTCAGCATTTTAAAGTATATTTTTCTGATATAAATATAGCTGTGTTTACCATTTGCTTGAATTATTTTTCTTTACCATTGCTCTCAGACTATATGTGTATTTAAGGCTAAAGTGAATCTCTTGCAGGCAGAATATCCTTGGATTTTTAAAAATCCATTCAGCCATTCTATGTCTTTTAGTTGGAGAATTTAATCCATTTATATTTAATGAATTATTAATAAGTAAGGACTTACTGCCATTTTATTAATTGTTTTCTGGTTGTTTCATTCTTTTTCATTGTTCTTTGTTTCTTACCCTGCTGTTTTTGTTTTATGTGTGTTTGGTGGTATGTGGTATCAGTATCCTTGGACTCTTTATCACAATCGTTTGTGTAATTATTATAGATATTTCTCTAACATAAGATCTTAAAATGTTAACACTTTTTAAAGACTAGTATAACAATGTTTATAGAATTCCTTAGCACTTTTTACTTATTTTTACACTTCTCCTCTCCTCACATTTTACATTATTGATGTTACAAGTTGCATATTTTATTGCATAACTTAGCAAATTTTTGTAATTATGATTATTTTTACTACTTTTATTCTATAACTACTAAAGTTGTTCATGAATTATGCACCACCATTACTATAGTACAGAATCCATTACTGTAGTATAGAATCTAACTCTGACAGTATATCTATCATTGCCACTGTAAAGTTACACTGCTTTATTATAGTTTTAGGTGTTACTTAGTAGCTTTCTGTTTCTACTTAAAGACCTCCCATTAGCAGGACTAGTAGTGAGCTCCTTCAACTTTTATTTGTTCTGGAAAGTTTTTATCTCCCCTTCATTTATTATGGACAGCTTCACCAAGTATAGTATTTTTGGTTGGTAGGTTTTTTTTTTAATTTCAACATTTTGAACATGTTCTCCCATTTTCTAGCCTATTAAGCTTCTCTTAAGAAATCTGCCAATAATCTTATGGTGTTCCCTGTACACAACTTCTCTTCTTTTAAAATTCTTCATCTTTGACTTTTGACAATGTAATTATAATGTCTCAGTTCAACCCATTTGGAGACTGGGGCCTCCTGGATCTGGATGTCTAATTCTCAACTCTCCCTGGAAAAGTTTCAGCTACTTTTAAAAAAAGATTTTATGTATGTATGTATGTATGTATGTATGTATGTATGTGAGAGAGAGAGTGCACAAGTAGGTGAAGCAGCAGTCAGAGGGAGAGGGAGAAGCAGGCCCCCCACTGAGCAGAGAGGCCAATGTGGGGCTTGTTCCAGGACCCTGAGATCATGACCAGAGAGGAAGGCATATGCCTAACTAAGCCACCAGCACCTCTATTATTTTTTTAAATATACTTTCCCTTCCTTTCTCTTTTTCTCCATTTTCTGGAATTCCCATGTGCTTTTATTGTTATTATGCTAATATTGGTATTTTGTTCCATAGGTCCTGTAAGCTTTCTTCCTTTTCTTTTTGCTGCTCTGACTTGGTAATTTCAAATGACGTTTCTTCCAGGTCTCTGATTATTTCTTCTATATAGTGAGTCTCCCTCCCACCTTCCTTTCCTTTTTCTTTCTTTTTTTTTTTGAGTCTCCCTTTCAGTCTCTTTATGAATTCTTCAGTTATTTTCAGCTCTAAAGTTTTTTATAATTACTATTTCTTTGTTGAACATCTTATTTTGTTCATGCATTATTTTCCTAATTTTAACTGTTATTCTAGTTCATTAAACTTCTTTAAGAGGGTTATTCTGAATTCTTTGCCTGACAGTTCGTTGATTTCCATTTCCTTCAATTAGTTTCAGCTTTCAGTTTCTTTTGTGATGTCATATTTACCTGATTCCTTACATTGGTATCTAAGTAAGTTGTCTCCTCTTTCAGACTTCACAGGTTCACTTTGCATAAATAGTACTTCAGCTAAGTTTGGGTTTCTGGACATGTCTCCTGGGGTAACATTCTTGGACAAATGGGGCTTGCTAGTAGGGTGTATTTGGGGGCAAGGTAACTGAGCTCTGTCAGTGTTGGGGTGGTATGAAACTGGCTGAAAAGAGTTGAATAGGACTGCTGACTTAGTTCCCTGCCCAAATAAAAACTGTAAGATGGGCTCCATAGTTGCCTCTGTTCCTGGTCAGGCTTCCCTAATGGTGAGAACTGATACTAGTAGATGGGGCTGTGAAAAGAGCTTCCCTTCCCTGGCAGGGCAGCAGGACAGGACCCAGGGCCTGCATGGCTTGTTGTTTGGGCACCTGAATCAGTCAAAGTGTACAACGAATATCCTGGTTAGGTGAGGTCACTGATTTTGCTCTAAATGGCGAGAGCCATGGGCAATGCTTTTTGCTCAAGTGCCACACTGTAGACAGGGCTGGTGGATGGGATAAATAACTGCCCATGAATTCTGATAAGGTTCCCTGGTCAGGCAGGTTGAAGGCTGTATTCAAGAATTAGGGCTGTGAATTTATTTCCCTTCCCTGGGCACAGCAGGAGCAGCAGCTCTAACACCACTAAGGCTCTTGATGTACCACTTGCTGCAAGGCAACTCATTCCCCAAGTTCCCTGGCCAAACAGGGCCACTCTTCTCGGGGCAATCAGTACTTTCCTCTCACTTCAGCTTGCATGCAACTTCCAGGTGTTCTGTCAGCCCTGCCTGTTATATGGCTATGCTCCATAAAGGATGGGGTGGGGTATGACACAGCTCTCCTAGCTGCATATGGGAGGACTAGACTCCAGGGCTGGCAAAACTCATTTGAAAATCCTGCTGTGGTGTGAATGTACCTGGTCAGATTGCATCACCTATTTGGTTCTGAAGATTTACAAAGCCACTGGTTAGAACTATTGCTTGGGCCTGCAGGTAGAAATGTGGTCTGCTAAGATTTGAGTGCTGCTTGTTGGAAGCCTCTTTCCTCTTCTCCATCATAATCAGATTTCCATGATCCCCATGGAGCAAGATCAGAGTAGGTGCTACCCCTAGGTTCTCTTTTTCCAGTGGAGGAACTATAGACACAGGGGAGACCTTTTGGCATGGTGCTGCACAGGCTAGGGGCATGCCATCAGTATGTGGCTACTTCTCATACCCTTCCAACCCAGTCTGTCTTGGTCTCTGTGGCATGAGGGGCACTTCAGCCTCACCCTCATGTTCTAGGACCTCCTCAGTGGTGCCCTGTCCATGAATAGTTATTAGTTGTTCTTGTGGGGGTGGGGAGCAAAGTCAGGAACAACTTAGTCACCATCTAGCATCAGTCTCTATTATACATTCTCAGTATCCTCAGTGGAAGCAAGCTCATGTTCTCTCGAGGTAAACCTGAGTTCTAAATATTGCAAAGTCACTTGGAGTCAAATTTAAGAAGTTATGGGTCAAACAGTATAACTATAAAACTGTGGGTCATGACCCTTTGGCCACATTCCTTTTGAGAATCTGATCAAACCTACAAAACCTAGAAAACAAAAGGTAGATGAAAGCAATACTGCATTTGAAAGCATAGGCCCATTTCTATGAGATGAGAGCTTTCAACAGCAGTTTTGTGAAAAACTGGGGTTTCTAGACAGCACACAGGAGTTCCTGATGCTATAAGCAGATAGAGGCCTGTGTTGAAGGACAGGGATAGTCCATCCTCTAGTTCCTTATCAGCTCCACCATTTTCCATTTTTAAAAATATTATTTATGTTTTAGAAAGAGTGAGCAGAGGGGAGTGGGAGTGGGAGAGGGATTGAGAAACCTAAGCAGACTTTGTGCATGGAGCACAGAGCCCAGTGCAGGGCTCGATCCCACGACTCTGAGATCATGACCTGAGCTGAAACCAATAGTCAGTCAGGCACTCAACCTACTGAGCCACCCAGGAGCCCCATGCTGTTTTCCATTTCTAACATAAGTTTAGTGAGGGCAAGTGTTTATGCTCCATTCACTGATATTCCTAGAACAGGGTCTGGTACATACTAAAGCCTATGTATTTATATAAAAATGAGTGAATGACTGAATAATATTGGGTTCATAGGTAATATTTCAGTTATCAAAAGAACTCTTGCACTAGAAATATTTTTAAAGAACCACTGGCACAGGTAATTCAAGTGGAAGTATTTCAGAGGCATAGTAAGTGTAAAGTTAAATTTGAGATTTAACAAATCTCAGGATTACGAATATGATATTTAATTCTATTTGAAAATGAGTTCAGATAGAAAACCTCAGCACAAGGCACAGTGCGCAGTGTGATGGCACAATGGTCAGTCTCTGAAACAGGAACTTGGGTCAAGAAGCCCAGCATAACTTCAGTAAAGAGTTCCTCTGCTGATGGATGAGGTTGTCAAAGTAGTCATACACTTGATTCCTTATAAAAGAAAGAAAGAACGAGAATAAAACCTGTGATCTTACTCTTTTGGTATATATCTACAGGTGGCCAGAGAAACAATGATTGATTACTGATCCCGAATTCACTGGCTAAAATAAAGTGACTTAGCTTCTGGTGGAAAATGAGGATGACCAATGCAAAACAATAGGTCAGACAATACAGGCACAAATCTACTGCAGAGACATCTTCCAATTCTGCTGAAAATAGCAAAAAAAAAAAAAAAAAAAAAAAGTTTTCTTAGAAAACAAATACAGGCATAGGTTTACAGGTTTATGTACAAAGGTACAAAAAAGACACATTTCATCTAGTAAGGGCAATACAAAGGGGTTATATAAATTTATTTTTCATATAACAATTGATTAGTTTAGAAAAATTCCCATTTTCAAAACTTAATTCCATCTCTCATTAAAAAAAGAAAAAAATCACTAAAAGGACAAACACCCCCACAAAAAATACAATCTGTATCTGTTCTCTATTTACAGATAACCGGTCACTATTAAGGCACAGATTGATTAAAAACTAACATTTATTCAAATAATCCAAATACTTTGTGCATCATATAACACTGACAACACCATATACTGTAGTGTCATATTCCCTTCATTGTATTAAGAGAAAGTGAGAAAAGTAATTTCCAGTGTTTTTATTTATTTTTAGCCACCCTATTTAATCTAGTTTACTTGGGACAGTTTTCTCCTTGGCATAGATAGTATCAAAGCCCTGTTCATAAAACCTGCATCAACTTAATAGTGTAAATTCATTCCCTCTTGCTCCTGTTGCAACTGCATGGTTGAAAAAGAGCCCTAAATGATTGTTTTTTTTTTAAATTTGTAAAGAGCTCTAAATGATTGTTTTGTTTTAAATTTGGAAAGGTCTTATTAAAGGAATAAACTTTACAGCACTGAGTGGAACAGGAAACAAACCCGAATTCTTACCCTGCACTGAATGTGTAGCATGCTGTGTTCATACAGCCATGTAACGCAGGGAGCCCAATGCGATGGTATGTGTACACCTGACATGCACACAGGAGGAGTCTGCTGTACTTGCAAAAGGAGCAATGTAGTTCTCATACCTAAGCATGTGAGATATAGTTTAGGAATGGGCATCCCCTCAGTGCTGTCATAACTGATAATAATTTTATGACAGGCCCATTATCTACGCCTTCTAGGTTACCAATATTATTTTTTAAAATGAAATGTTTTCTGTTTGCAAAATTTCTCTTCAACTCTTTTTCTTACCTTAATGGTAAGACTTAGTCATGGAAAAATGTCTGGCAAATCTTTCTGATCCCACATTTGCATGACAGTCCCCAATTGTTATGTATGCTTATGTAATGCCTTCTGCTGAGAATATGCGACAGTGGTTTATGTCCATGTAGAAAGTCTTGAATACTGAACATAAATAAGTCATTACAGTACAGGTAATTCACAACATTTCCTATGGGAAAGTTTTCCAACAAATTAATACACTTGGAAATAATATTGCTTTGAAGAAAGAGAGGCACTTAGTGATTTTCTTCATGGATTTAAAAGCCTTCATAAATCTATAATAAAATGTCCGAAAAGACCTAGGAAACAATGTTGCCTGATTTCTTGGACTTTCACAGTATAAGATAATAACAATGAATCTAGCCACTTAGAAAATAGTCCTTTTTTTTTTTTTTTTGTCTTCCTTTGGAACTCAGCTGTTTTTATAAAACTGTCACCCTGGAAACTTAAATAAAGCCTTTCTGTTCTCAACAAACACAAGTCGACTTCAAGCCGACAGATATGGTTTTTGAAAGTCCTGTGACCATATGGAGCACAGCTAGTGTGTACATGGTAAGGATAGTAATCTATTTCTCCTCTTAATGGCAACAGTGCTGTCTTGTCAGATGATTATTTGTCTTTTTTAAATAAAGTGACAATCTAGGGCTCCAGTTATTGAATGCCGTCCACTCTCTACGATAAACCTCTAGTAGATATCAATTTAATCAGTTATGTACTGTATGCTTATAATATCTAAAAATAAAAGTTTGTTATAAATAAGTGTCCTTTAGTGGCAGTATACTAAAGAATAGCCCTTTGCCTTCAGACAACCATTAAAATTATTTTAGCAATATAGGCAGTAGCTAAATATGATGACTGCAAAGGGTTAATATTTGCAAAGTCCATTTGGTCTTTCTTTGCACCTGTTACGTGAAATAGGTTCATTGCTAATTGTTTCTAGGATGTTGACATCAATGAACAGAACTGGTTGAAAACCAAGTGGAGTCACATTTCCCAGTCAGAATATTCTCCACAAAACTAATAATCCAGTACCATTTCAAATAAAAATCTGACAAAAAAGTATGACTAAATCTGATTTGTACCAATACATCAGGTGACATGAAAACTAAGAGAAAGAGAGAGACAGAAAGATAATTTCCACAGGACAAGAAATTAGAAAGTGTAAAGTGCTGAAAGACCTCAATAATTATTTTAAAGAAGTACCAGAAAATTCCACTTTGATTATTTTTAAAAATCCCCAAATCCCTAAACAAAACAAACAAACAAAAGAGCCTCTATGTTTTCTGGCATCTCAGATGTCAATTAATCCTTCATTTTAAGTAAAAAATCAGTGCATATGTTATTTAGGTAAATAAAAACAGGAAATAAAGCCCTACCCTCAAATTGCAAGTTCTGTCCGATTGCCATTTTAAAAAAAGTCATCCAAATGTGGCATTCTGTGTGATGACATAAGATCATCTTCTCTCTTTTCTTCCTTTTTGGCACAAAGTTCAGGTGTGAATAAGATGCTTTGGTCCTGATACCAGACACCCAGAGTACTGAGGACGGTGTGCAGTGAAGGCTGGTCACAGATCTCCTGTGTCCAACTTGAAAGAGTTGGCAGGTGCATGTCTGGAGGGTAGTGCTACCAGCGGCCACTGACACTAGCAATGTCTGAGTGATACTGACGGGGTAGCCTCCCACTTGCTCCGCCTTCCAGGAAAGAGGTGCGTGCACTTGGTGGTTCAAAAAGCTTTCTTCGATTTTTATTTAGTTCTAGAGAAAGAAAGAGAGAATTGTTAGAAGCTCAATGAAAAAGTTTAATAATCTACAGGACATGGCAGTAGAGCTCAGAAAATGGTGACAGAGGAGGGTTTTGGAGAGAAAGTCAAATCTGGTAGCAAAAGGAAAAGTTTTAGTTGCTGGTCAAGACATTTCTGAAATGCTAGAAAGTCTGATATTAAACGGAGTATGTTGGTAGCAAGAGAACCAAGGACAGAAAATCATTTTTATTGCAGTTTGTAGACTATCTGGGAGATAGGTCAATCTCAGAACCCTCTATACTCTGGATATACAAATTAAACAGTTTGAATGATCCCAAATGTCATTTCAGAGGCAAAGGGAGGGGGCCCATCAGAGTTGGTGAAAGGTATATGAGAGGATATATTACCAATGACACAGAAAATTATTATAGCTACTGAAGTCATCCATGTCAAACACTGCAGTCATTATATTATTATATTATTGAAATCAGACATGAAAAGAAGACTCCAAATAGAAACATGAGAATAATGGAGGAGCACGATGAAGTGTTAAACCACAGCCCAATGGCTCCAGTGATTCATGATGCCTCTGCTCCTTGAGTCAGAATTATATGAAGAACTGTATCAGTAGGAGTTTCCTTTGAATAAAAAAATCAACTTAGTATAAATAGCAACAGTTTAGGAAATTAATATAACTAAAAACAGCTAATACTTGAATCCAAGTTTTCAGGGAAAAACTAAGATGCTTTATTTTAATTTTGAAGAAACCAGAGTCCTGAGAAAAACAGAGGTTACTTTGTCTTTTGCCAACCAGAAATTAGCCAGAAAAGTAAAAACTTAATTGTAGCATCCCACCTTGTTTATCACTATGCAACTGCCCCCTTCCCCCACCACATATATTTACAAATCCTCAAACCAAATGATGTAAGTCTTGCTAATGAACTCATACAAGTAAAAAGAATCATCACATTCTGGAAATTAGGGTTCTGAAAGCCACCAAACCCAAGTATCAAAAAATGGAATTATACAGTTGATGTGCTTAAAGTTGTCTTTTTTTTTTTGGAAGGGAGTGGAGCCAGTGATCCAGCACATGCATTTGCATAGTATTCAGAGCTTTTTCAACCCCACCCACATACAATCCTCTTTCCAATTTATGGCTAACGATGGGCTCAGAACAACAGACTCAAGCTGCAGTGGGTTGGTCACGGTGGCTAAGGACAGCTATCTGGCCAGATGTGCACTTATCTTCCAAGTTCTGAAAGATGAACCAACACCCTTAACTTTTCACCCTACTGTCCTCCAGAATGTAAATGTCTGCTCCATAGGGATGATACAAGAGTGGAGACCTCTACCTCTCTCTTTTGCTCACAGTTAGATCTTAGGGGAGAAGAGAAATAACAGTGATTTAGTAGGGCTTATTATAAGACAACCACTTTACAATTTGTTTTGTCCCATTTAAGTCCTCCTTAAGGAGTAAATGATATTATCATTCTCCATTTTAGATAAGAAAATTGAGTTTTAAAAACAAAATCCACACAGCTTTAAAATGACAGGCTGACATTCTGCCTGCCTACACAAAGGTCCGTGCCCTGGGTCCTGGGCTTCAGTGGTCCATCCATTGAGTAGAGAAGACCAACTGAGGCATCAGGAATACAAATTTGAAAAATCAGTGGTTTCAGGTATGCTAGATAACAGAGCTGTACTTCAGATTTTACCAAATTTATTTTTTTAAATAGAAAAACACAGCTTTAAAACTCTGGAGAAGCAAGGAAGAAGGTATCTGTATAAGCAAGATATATTCAGGCATGAATGGCTACCATCAAATTCCTGCAGAAACACTATAACAATGATATTCCTACTAAAAATTGAACACATGTATCTTGTTTAAAAAACAAACACAGAGATTCAGAAATCAAGACAGAATTTAATATATTTAGAGGCAACTGTAGGAGAGTTAAGAATAAATGAATCCCCTTAGGTACACAGTCTGGGAAAGTTTTATCACCTTCTAGTTAGAAGGTTGTCTTTGGCCTCCATTTTCTCATGAGAGAACCCATGAATCAGGAGAACATTCTTGTACTATAGAGAAGGAAAAGGAATGAGCGAGGTGAAACACCAGTCTTCCCTAGAACACGTAACATGTACAATTGAGCACATGAAAAAACTGGGCCACTAAAGACAAACATATTTTTAAAAAAGACATTGAAAACTTTATTCTGAAGAGTCACATCAACTAGATTTTTGAGAGAATAAAATGATCATGAAGGAATTTGTCTATTCCCTAAGATACAATTTCTGAGGTATATATTTCTAAATGTGAAACAGAGATATATATTCTAGAGATTATCAAAGATCAAGTCCTACTGAAGAGATTTTAATGTTTGTTGTTTGTTGTCTTTTACATTAAAAGGCAAACTCCCTCCTGATTTTTTTCAAGAAAGCCTAAGAGATAGTTTGGGAAAATACCAACCTTTTTCTTTGAAATTCCAAGGTTCACACAATCCTGGCAGCTCTCAGGATCTTGTTGCGGGTCTGAACAGAGTCACAAACTAAAAGAATAGGTCGGGAAATGTTAGATCTACCTGAGGCCGTGGTGGGAAGTCTGTCAACAGGATGCTAAAGATCCTTTTACTTTGTCCCTGTACGTTTAGTTAACTACTCACTAAGATACTCTGAGAGAAATAAAAGAATTTTTAAAAAATCAGAGATTTGAAAAAAAGACCATTTTTTTCTCTCTGATCCATCTCTTCTAGAGATAAATCTCATCTCCTTCTAGGACATTAAAAGAGATATTTTCTGGACCAAGATTAAAAACAGAATAAAACCTTACACTGAAAGCACGATCCTGATCACAAATTAAAAATCTATAAAATTTTAGAAAGGAATTTTGAGCAAACTCTGTATCTAACCAAACTATGTAACCACAAGACAAACATGAGTAAAAGCTGCCCAGCTATCCTGCATCTATTCCTGGAAATGGAATGTTCTGAGACTAGAAATGGATGTCTTTGTTATCAGATGAGTTGAATTGAAAAAAGAAGCTTTTTGAGAAAGGGTTTCTCAATAAAAACTTATTCCTTGCAGAGAAAACAATTTACCAGGTTCAAACAAATACACTCAACAAAGACAAAATCATCCTTAAAATAATCAAATACTTCACACTGTGCAGATCATTCATAAAGTATCTATTCAAAGCCTCTAATTTCCTTTAAAAGCCAGAAGACCTGTGAACCCCATTGAGAGAGGTGGTCTACAGAAGTAGTATGTAACCTCAACAGAACCACACTGAGGATAATTGGAGGAAAAAAATTAGGGAAGATTCAAAACCCCTGTTTCCCATTCTTCTTCCCCCAAACCACCTGGAATACAACACAAATGTGTTCCAGAATAAAGGTCCCAATGATTCAGACAGATCTGTTTGTTGCTGAAAGCTTTACAGAGTTTGGGTGCACAAAGAAAGAACACAATTTTCATTCTATGGTCATTGACATTCCATGAATCTCTAGTGAATAATTATCAAATTTTAGAACATACACTTTTCTGGTATATATGTGCTGGCCCACAAGCATATGTTACACTATAGGCTTGGTGATTATGTGAGTTAATAAAAATTCAAGTGGTATATTAATTTCTTTTTTAAATTAATAAAAGAATATAGACATATGATAAAGTTAATTTGGGTCTAGGAATAGCACCTTAAGGCTGAGCTTCAGTGCAAACAAGTTGAAAATTATCCTATTAACACAGGTAGTAAAAAAAGAAAGAACAAAAGAGTATACAGCTAATAAAATTCACTGTTAAAACTGTTGGTTGTTTTCACTACTGGTTGTTTTCACCTGATGACAGAGCACATGGAAGAAGAGACCTTAGAAATGTTAGGTAATCTTACATAATCATTTATTCCAACCCACCTTCATGGTTAGGAAGCCAAAACCAAGAGAGGTTTGGAAAGTCACCCAAGGACTAATGACTTGGCAGAGGCAAAGCCCAGATCTCCTTATGTAAATACAGAGCTCTTGCTATCATACCAAGCTGATCTTATAAATGAACAAGAAAAAGCATCTCCCCTGTGGAGTTTCATTAATGCAACCATTTGGGTACACAGGACGGAAGAAGACTTCTCAAACTGATGAATGCAGAACTCCATCCATGGAGGAGTCTAACAGGCTGCTCAATGGCTGAATTTCCACCCTTATTTCAAAGCTGCTCTGCTTATATCTGCTTCGGGTCCATATCTAAGATTTCCTGAGGGGGTTGGAAGGGGGATGCAATCTCCTGCTAAAATGAAGTGGAAAACCACTGCAGTTTTCATTTTATTTGCTGATCTGATTAGTACATCTTGTTTGGAAAGAACTTGCACTGGTTGGGTGTCACTTCTGGCCTCATAAAGGCATAACCTGGAAAATCAGTGTTTTGCAAAGGCAAAATTATTTTGCCACCACACCTGACACTTCCTTCTGCTCTTGGTGTCTCTTTTTGAGAAACTGGCACACATATAACATTGACATTAGTGAACTTTATCAGAATTTCTTCAAAAAGTAACCTCATTATTTTGCCTCTCATATCTTCCCTATATTTCTCTATACACCTTTCTGAGGTACATGGTTATGTATCTACAGATTCCTTGACTCACCATCCAGCTTAAGTCCTCTTAAATGGCAGGTACTCAGGAAATACCCCAAGAGCATTTTCTAATACACAGAATATGCAACAGATGCACAAAAAAAGGTGGTCTGGGAGACAGACAACACTATTTTCTTTAATTCTGTAATCGCTCAGGATAATAACCCTTCTGTGACTCACAAATTCTATTAAAAGTTTGGGAAAAATTTAAAAGCATTAAGACAACACTGCCAGATTCCAGCTATACCAAAGATCATTCTCTTCTCTGGTTATCTCAGTTGGTATACAAGGACACATGCATTTGAAACATGACAGCCAATCAAGAATAATTATTCACTAATCCAATGATCATTGCTGAACACAACCACAAAAAGGAGAAATCAACCTCTACCCCATTCTTATGTTCTGCAAAGGGCAATTTGAGTTAGATCTTTCTGAAGAGATCTGTTTTAAAGAACACTGTCAAGGCAGGTTTTCAGGCCATGCCTTGATGAAGGAGTAGTAGGGATGTTTTCAGCATTTGTTAAACTGTTAGTGGAAAATACTCTAGAACCACAACCACAAGGTGCCAGCATAGTAAGCAAGTGGTTGATGGACAGAACCAGCCCCACTGGCTGAGGCCACTGGCAGAGGTTATTCAGTGTTTAATATGTGAGTATAAGCATTTATATTCACCTGAGATTGCAAGCAGCATTTTCCTCCTGGCACCAAAAGTTGTAATTCCCAGCTCCTTCAGATCCTGATCTGTGAGAGTGAGGAATGTCTGAAGATCGATCTATGGGTGAGAAAGTAATCAATAACCAATACAGTAAGTACTTATTTTCTTGCTCACTAAAAGTTCAACTCATTATTACACATATTTCCTTTACTAATTATGTCCTACTTACTCACAGACAGGAACAGTGGTGTCAGAAATCTAGGGGGACAAGGGCTAAGTAATTATGGCAGTGAGATGAAACTCATGATTTCAGCATAGGACTTAGGCTAAGTCAGTTTTTTACTGCAACTGAGATGAAATATTTAGGTCCCAGCACTGTGGTAGCCAGAGCAAAATGCAAACACAAATTCTACAGTTTTGGGGAACTGATAAAAAGAAGAATACATTACCTGTCCAGATGAGAGAAAATATTTCTTAGCTTTGGATTCTGAATTGGTTAAGTGTAGCTCTATAAAAAGAAACTGAATAATACCATAACTGGTATCTTCCACTGTGTTCTCCTAAGAATGATAGCAGAATTCCTAGACAAATTAGACCCATGGGTCACTTGGCTCAGCCCGGAAATTATCTCCAACAGTGGCATACAAGAGGTATTTTCAGGAACAATATAATTGCCCTCTCTGGCATCAGCAACAAAGTGTGGAGGGAAGTAGCTCAAGGATCCCACCCTTCCTTTGAAGACAGCGTGTAAGAACAAAAGAACACAGGCTCTGAAGCAGAGAGATTTGGCTTACTATTCTGCCTCTGCCATTACCAGTGGTGGATACTTAGAGTTGACAATATGGCACCTTGCAGGGCTCTGATGGGCATTGAATATGACTGGAGGATTAGGCACTGGGCTCGCCAAAGCGGCAAAATAACTGGCAGCTGTGGTTATTAATTATGTATTTAGACATATCATCTGTGCAAGTGGCTGAATAAATCTTCAACTTGCTTAGAATAAACTAAATCTCACAAGGTCACTTAATAGGAAATTCTTGTAAGTCATATCTGAGTATTAGGAAATATCCTCCATGAAAGAAACAGATCCAGATTTATACTTTTCATTCAGATTATATAGAGATTGAGATTTTCTGTTTTCATTTTGAAGGTATGTCCAGATCTTAGAAAACTTTTTCACTTATCATGTCTAAAAGTATGTTTTTAGAAATTCTATTAAACAGAGATTCTCTATTTCAGGGATCCTCTCTTTTTAAAGGGCAAGAAGCTTTGAGGGCCAAATTATCTCCATTACAACTATTCAACTCTGCTATTTTAGCTTGAAAGCAGCCATAAACAACATGTAAATGAACAGGTATGGCTGTCTTTCAGTAAAGCTTTATCTAAAAAATCAGGCAGTCCTGCTGACCCCTGCTCTAGTTAATAATATTAGATAAAGGCAGCCTGGTTTCATATTATGTTTTCTTCCTTCTTCGAGTATTTAGGTAAGAAGTACCTTTAATCAATTTATTTCCGTGCTTCTTTAGGTAGCAAATAAATATAGATGAAAACAAATCCAGAATATCATTGAATAACACCTAATCTTTCACTTCAAAACCTTCTTTGTCTAGACAAGTTAAAATACTTCTGTCCTTGTACTTCTCAATCAACTACCCTTGTCTAACCACCAAAACTAAATAGGTAAATGCAATTTTTTAATGCATTGATGAGGAAAATGTTATTCAACTTAGAAAATCCTCATTTAAATGAATACTAATTTAGATTTAGGGAAAAGAAAACAAAATCCAATACACACATGACAACCTTTTTTGGTGTTAAAAAACAAAAAAATTCACCAATTAAACTTAATTAGTTATTGAACCATGGGTAATACATTAAATTTATGATATAAACTGCATAATAAAAATCTTAGATTCTTTATGATGTATGTGTGCTTGGGAATTACTGACTTAATCAGATGTTCTCTAACATGAACTAAGTTAAACAAGCATGAAACTTAAACCATGTCTGGATTTGAAAAATACATACATTTATTGAAATACTCTAATTTTGTTGCACTGGGTTAGCTGTGCCCTAGTAATGGGACATCATAGGAGAAAGAATCATTTTTAGGTGTTCTTCTCTTCTGGTCAGTGTGTAATAGGCCATGGCTGATCACTCTGACCCAAATCCATAGTAGTAATGTTTCAGAAGACATCTCATTTCCATCTCAGTTCAGGCAAAACCCAAACAGTAAATTAATGAATAAATTAACATAAAAAAGCATATTCTATTTTCTGGAGGAAAAGATTCGGTAACATGTGACAAGGATAGGGTCAAAACCCACCATAGATATTTATTTCAGATGCTGTCATTTAAGTGCTACAAATAAAGATAATACAAATTAAAGACTGAAATTATCTTAAATATAGATTTTGTTGCTGACGGAGCCGTG
This sequence comes from Vulpes vulpes, assembly GCF_048418805.1. NCBI lineage: Eukaryota > Metazoa > Chordata > Mammalia > Carnivora > Canidae > Vulpes > Vulpes vulpes. The sequence continues at coordinate 70,577,811 of NC_132783.1, read as the reverse complement.
AATCAAAAGTTCTTGTGAATCAATACACTGATTAGGTCTTTAGCTAAGATTGGTGAAGGTGTGTTTTTGGGAACACAATATTTTATATTTCTGCTATCCTGTGTAACTAGTTGCACTAAATAAATAAGAAATGAGATAATACTTTTCTTAACAGCAAAAATAAGTTACAAGATTTTAATAAATGCTCCGTGAAAGCACAGCCACAGGTCAATGAGTGATTTCATTCTAGAAACCATCATACATGCAACCACAATGAAGATGCCTGGGATAATAAACAAATAGTGACTGACCTCTTGTTGCTGGAAGACATCTGTGTATTTGCCCAGGCCCAGTTTGCTAAAGAGCTCAGGGAGGTCAGAGCCTTTGAAAGAGCTGTTTAAGTTACAGCCATTGCTTCCTGTCAGTGAAGAAATGCAGTCCATGTAATTGCTACTGCTGAGATAGTGCTCCGCTGGAAGGCAAAGGAGAGATAGGCTTGAAGTGTAAATGCCCAGAGACAACATAGTTTAATTAAAAATTTTAATCACTTGAATATTTTAGATTTCATTGTTGGGCTGAACAGAGCAGTTGCTGCAGAAATACAGCCATTCTTTACTGAAACATTGGCTTTTCATTAATGAAACACTGGTTATTGCTTCCAGGGAGGCTCTTGCCATTAAAAAGCTACACTTGGGAGGCAGCAAGTCAGCAACAGTGCCTCTGTAGTTAATAATCATTAATCATCTTCTCCCTAAGCATTCAGAAACATTTGCTCTTTATAATTGATTTGATGTGAATTAAACGAGAAATTGGAAGAAAGATCCCTGGGATACAATAAAGGTATGCAGAGTTACTGTAAGTCTGGGCTCCTTTTGGAAAGCAGGATGGCCCTCCGAATCCACACTTGTGCTTTCCTGTGGTCAAAGGAACTACAGGATATTGCAACATGTAAAATCTCAATTCTGACAAAAATATAATTGGGCAGTCAGTTCACAAAAAAGAGCACTTCTATAATTAAGAGCAAACATGAAGCGTAAGAATGGTGCTGGAGTTTCTGAATTTAACTGATGACAGAAACAAATCTGTCTCTTGAAAAAAATTCTAAGACAGCATTGCTGAACTTGCGTTGACTCTGTGGCTGATTTAGTGGGCAAAGATTTCTCCAGATTGTCTATGGTTCAGACCCAATACACACATTACTAGGTGATGGACTCGTGAGCCATGTCACGTACTTGACCAAATACTCAAACATCTTCCATAGATGCTTGGAGAACCTAGCAGAGCTCTGTAGCCATCCCTACTTCCCTGACCAACAACTGGCTCTGGTCCATGTGGGAATTCTTCCTCTTAGATCGAAGCTGCAGCTTCAGGAAGGATTCCCAGATTGATGAGGGTGGAAGATGCACACCTAGTTAATTAGATACATCTAATCTCCTTTGGTTAATGCATTCTCCAAATCTAAGAATCCTGTTCTGCACTGTTCTGTGTGCCACTAATCACCTTCTCTGGCCATTTTCATCTCCCGATTGAGAGTGTATATACTTTTTGTATCTCAAGTGGAAAATTTTCCTGTTCAAGTTTCTCTTTCTCTTAAAAACAGATGGTTTAGGGACACCTGGCTGGCTCAGTTGGTGGAGCACGTGACTCTTGATCTTGGGGTCATGAGTTCAAGATGCACAATAGGTATGGAGCCTTCCTAAGTATTTAAAAAAATACATATGAAAAAAATAGATGTTTTATTTTTTGTGGGGAGAAAGTGTACAGAAAAAGACCCATGAGCCAACCCTGAGGACCTTCCACCACTTAAAGGTAAGGACCTAAAGTCATCAACCCAGTGAGATGCTGGTTTGAGGCTGACACAATGCAGAGTGTGAAGAGCAAACAGGAGTAACCACGGGAGTTGACAACATGAAGGTAACTGGCAGGATGACCATATTATTTACTGTCCAAATGATATATTTACTTTCTTTGAGAATAAAAGAGAGTGTTACTGAGAATCACATGGAAACAACTAGTATGACCAGAGATGTCTGTGGAAAACCAAACAGTGGTGTCTTTGAAAAGGGTTTCAAGAAAAATTACCTAAAACTGTGCTGTTGAATACAGTAACTACTGGCCAAATATAGCACTGAGCACCTGAAATGTGGGTAGTGGGAAATATATTATAAAATCTGTTCATACCATATTCTGAAGATTTGGTACAAAAAAGAATGTAAAATATCTCTTAAAAATGTCTTTATACTGATTACTTGCTTAAATGATAATATTTTACATATATTGGATTAAGCAAATACATTAGTAGAATGTTAAAAAAAACTAGATGTCTTAAAATAAAATATTCTTAGTGGTATATATTATGGCACATAATTTCCTTTATATTTTTTTATCTTTTTATATTTTTGTCTAAGCTATTTGTAGTTTCTATATCCTCTTTTAAACTCCTTATGTTCTTAAAACATCTGACAAAAGCCAAACAACTGGGTTCCTTAATCATTGCTTTTAATTAATGAGTTCCTTTTCTTAACCTTAATCCTGAACTTCAATGCAGCTAAATTGTATAGTCGATTTCAATTATCCAGTGTTAAGTGAAGGGAAAGGAGCTAAAGACAGAAAAAGAGAGGCACAAAACAAGTTTATATTGAGCTACAGAACAGAGATCGTTTGTGATTACTATTGTCAATTCTTGTCTGCTTACCTATTTTATTTATACAGCCCAGAGAGTATGGGTGCTGTGACAGAAAAACCACTGGACTCATTCTGAGTCTCAATCACATTCATTGAAAGCCAAAACTTCTCTGCTTTAAACTCTTTTCTCTATTTATGGCAATTTGGCTATATCTTGCCAGTTTAAAAAAGTCAGATCTTACTCTTCACCTTTAGTAGCTATCCACTAGGCAGACTTATTTCTATGTTCCAAGATGCTAATGTGATCAAATCCAGCTCAACTCCTTTATATCCCTTAATTTTCCTCATCATCTGGACCTTTGCATGAGCATGACTCATCCATAATTCGTTCAACAAACATTTACTGAGTGCTACTAAGTGTCAGAACTGTTAGACATTTGGGAAGAAATAAATAAGGCACAGCCTAACAGAATGTTCAGACATGGACACAAACACAGGTAGTAAGTCCTTGCTGAATGAATAAATGTTTCCTAGCTTGTGGAGCTCAAATTCTCCACAAGGATAAAAGTATAACTTAGCAGTGAAAGCACAGACAAAATGCAGTGGAAACAGAGAACTATGCCACCTACTTAACCTGGAAAAGCAGGGAAGGCTTCACAAAGCAGGTGGCGTATAATTATACTAAATACTTGAAGGCAGGGGGTCCAGAGTTTATATTTGAGCATCACCCCAAGTCAAATAGACAAATTCCAGGATGATTATATCTAAAAGTATGATGAAAAGTCAAAGCTCACTTGATTTATTTTGTTTACGTTTGGGGCTGCCAACAGAAGCTGCAAATTCACTAGGACTCGGGGGTCCTATTCCATTTCGGTCCCTCCAGTTATCAGATTCACTTCCACTTCCCAAGTGTTCACGACTGTTGGACCTTGAGAGGGACATTGATGAGCCCTGTAAACAGTCAAAGCCAGAGGAAGACATATTTAATAAGGTAGGTTTCCTGAGACTTGAGAAGAAAAGAATCTACATTAGACCATCACCAATTACTTCTATTGTTAACCACCGCCGTTACCCACACATGCTGACTCTCAGGAAGAGTCTGTGGTACCTGTCTATATGGCCTATGTCCTCCAGCCACCAAGGACACGTGGTAATATACACAGTGAAGTCTTTCCCCTTCATTATCAGAGTGCTCAACAGAGTTCTGAGAGCCCCCAGTATAAAAGACTTGCTCCTATAAGGTTTGGAGCAGTGGATACTAAGAGTCCTCTCTATTTTGGGGAACCACAAAGCAAATATTCCATCTGGTATGGCAGAGATTCTCTTCCTTGGGCCACCTACAAAGGACACATGGGAAGAGATGTGGCTAGACCCAATGCTTTCCCAAGAATAGACCTTCCAGGCTAAGTGAGTCAGAGTGGAGAGAAGGCTGCCATCTCTTCCATGTTACCTTCATCCAAACAATGATAGGATCTTTCCAATTAATTACAAATATCTGGGAAAATTTACCTTTTTAAATCCCCCCCCCCAATAAAAATGTAAAAGATCTCAATATTTGCACTGAATTTGCATTTATTTACTCAGTCACTGGCACTTTATACTATATCTACAGTATTCAAGTCAGGATTCTTGGATTTTCAAAGTAGCATATTTGTGGGGGAATTCTAAGAGAATCTTTCCCTATTCAATAAACACTAAATCTCACAGCAGCAAAATCACGCCTTCCCTTTTTTACACTTTTTTCTTCAAGTTATCATGAAGCCATACTCCCCAGGTATTCCACTGACTCCCTGTAGCCTTGTAGGATCTTCCTCCCCTTTTCCACTCCAAATGTCACATTACCCTGGGTTTGGCCCTAGCATTCCTTCTCATCTTTCTCTATACTTTCTCATTAAGGAATCTCAGCCTCTTTCAGAGCTTAATGACAACCATGACTTCCAAACTTTTACCTTCATATTTGACTTCCCTATTGAAATTTATAATCACGGAACTGCCAATCTGACACTCTATTTTACTGTCTTGTAGGCATTTAAACTTAAGAGTGCTTGAAATTGAATTGTTGATTACCCATCCCCATCAGCTGCACCCACACACACTCCTCCCCCAGAATTCCTGTATCTCATATCCAGTTCTTCAGTCAGAGCTTCTGAGCTGTCCTTGTCCCTCCTTCCCCTACCACATCAAATCCATCAACAAATTGTATTGATGTTATTTCTAAACATATCTCAAATCTACCCACATCACTCCAGGTCCACAACTGTCACCAAGAGTCTCCTTATGAAAATTTTATTCTACTCTTGCCTCCTATGCCAATATCCATTTTCCATCAAGTACCTGGGTTGACTTTTTAAAAGCAAACTAGAACAAATGATACCTTCTGTGTAAAGTCTTATAATGCTTTTCCAGTACTTTGCCATGGGCTAAGGTGGTCCCTAACTGATCCTCTGCCTCTCTCTCTCTAACTCTCTGTCTTCAATACTCTACCACCCTACCCAACTTCTGCTCCATGAACTTACCAGCTGGTTCTGACTTCAGGATGATCATGCCAGGATGATCAAGGCCTATTACCATTTCCCTAGATCTTCACAAGGCTGGCCCTCTCTTGTCATCTAGATCTTAGCTTAAATGTCATCTGCTCATAAAAGCTTGCTATGACAACCTAATCTAAAGCAGTCTCCGTTTCATATTTATCAGGGATTTTTATTACCTAATGACTTATTTATTTTTTTTGTACCTCGTTGTACCCATCAAAAAGAAAGTCCTCTCCATGAAACCAAGATCCTGCATTCAAGCACTGTATCCCTAAAATTGTGTACAGAACACAAAAGGTGCTTAATAAATATCTGTTGAATTATTGAATCTATGAATACCTTTTCCCTACATCTATGGGATGCCCTTAGCTAACTTTTGGGAAGGAGCAGAGGGAAGGAAGGCTCCTGAGATCAAAGAAATGGTGTTTTTAGTGAAAACCATCTTTAACATTGTATTTCAACCAAGATAAATCCAGTGTGGCAAAGAGAAATAAGAACATGCTCAGAACTGGCAATTAGTCAATGAGATCATTTCCCCAATAAAAATTTTAAATATGTGTATATTTAAAATTCTGCATCTAAACTCTTTTTGAGTATAAAAGTACATTCACCTAAGATCTAAGCAGACTTAATGTACACAGCTATATCAGATCTGGCTAAACATGGTGATTTCTAAAAACATCAAGTAAAATACAATCTTGTGATATCTACCAGTTCATTATCTACTCACTAAAGTATTACAAAATACAGTTCAATTCCACTTTTGGATTTTTATGACCTTAAATCAGACAACCTTATTACTCTTAGTGGTAAGGAAATTAAAAATCATCTTTGATTCCCAATGCCTATTTTTATTTGCTTCAGAGAATATGTAGCAGAGATGGTGGCAAGCAGAAAAGGAAAATCCCAGACCTTTTGTAGTTCTGTTGATGTGACAGAAATACTGCAGGTCAAAGCAGCCTTTCATTCAACCTTTTGTGTCTCAGTATATGATCAAGGGTCATATTTTCGAGTCTTGGAGAAAACAAAAAATGTCTCCAGCTGCCTGTTTCTTATCTGAAGGATCTCTTTGAATAGGCTAATTTTTCAAAGCTGCCCTAAAACTGGAAACAACTGCTCAAGTCTAGCTTCTCAGAAATTTGAATAAAAAGCTCAAAGCATCAACTTCTTGCCTCAAGAAAGCTTCCTAGGGCAGAAAATTCCGTGTGCCTTGATCCCTGGCATACTGAGGGAGCAGCCGATGCCCATCAGAACCCACTGACTAAACATGCTTCTTTTCATGGATCAGCATTCCACTTGTCCATTTGGTTTTGTTTTGTTGGAAGAGAATAAGGGGGAAAAAGAGTATTTCTTGCCACCTTCTAATTTCAAAATATTAGTGCTATAAGCAGAGATGTGGTCAATCCTTTAATAAAAGGCTTTGAAGTTCTATTTTTCCCCAAGTCCTTCTCTATCCCACCCTATCCCCATGTCCTAACCCAAAGAAGCAATCCTCAGTGCTCAGTTTTTAATTCTTCTGAGTTATAGTAGAATAAAGGGAAAATCATACATGTGCAGATAGCAACTGCTGCATAATACTAGACCTTACTCTTGTAAAGGACCTTTCCATCCCCTTTCAATGAATTTGGGATGCATGAAGAAAAGTTCAAGTTCCTACGCAACAAGGAAAATCTAGAATAACATTACCAAAAAAAGCTTGGTTATATCTTTTCTTCAGTACTGTTGAAGGGGTCATAAATAAAAACAGGTTACATGGTAAAAGCCCATGCCCTGATCTAGCTGGTCATACCCTCCCCTCTACCTTCCAGTGAACAGGTTGCTAGATGTTACCAGGAGAGTAAAACAGGCTAGCCCATGATAGTCAAAGCAAGAAAAGTCACCAGAAGGTATTCAGACACTGAGTTGGGACCTTGCATATTCCTGCCATTTCCTGCCAGAAACTGGTCTATTCATCCTTGGACAAGTGCTAGAGCAGAAGCATCTTTTAGGTTCTGAAATAATTTCTGATCATCCTCCTAGTGTTACACCCCTTTAGAGCAGTGTTTCTAGAAAGGTATCTGCATCAGAATCATACTAAGCTTTTGTTGAAAGATGTAGGTTCTTGGTTCTTAGTTCTTGCTCCCTATCTGGTAAACGAGATCCTGGAAGAAGTATGTGCATGTCTACCAAGCTCTCCAAAGTAAATGTTGTACCAAAGTAAATGTTAAGTTACAGCAATATGGTTCTAGATCATTTACTTATCACTTTTGCTATGTATCCTCTTGGGTTAACCACGTGAAGTGTAAGAAATTTTGAAAAATAAACTCAAGTCCTTTCTGTGACACTATGGCCATGACCTCAAGTAAGACACTTAACTGATCAGGGCCTCTCTTTCCTCACTGGGAGCTTGTGGCTTCAAATAAGCTTGTGGATGAAAATGCACCATATAAATCACAAAGAAATAAATTATGTGATTTAAGATAATTGTTTCTAGATCATTATGTGTTTATACAATACTCCGAGGTATTTCTTTGGATATCAAAAAAAAAAATCTAGTTTCAATGTGCAGTAATACTTCCAGCAATAAGCTTTCATATACATAATCTCAACTTTCAGCCAGTGTGTGGTTTTCTTCAGGGTAAAGTTCTCCATATGAAAGAGCAGTAGCTGCTTAATATTACTGAGAATTTACCATATATCTTGTTACGTACTGGATGCTTTCTTCTAAGTCAACCACAAAACAACCCAAATTAGAAAACCGGTTCAGAGAGTAGATGTCACTCATCAAAGCTGTACATCTATCAGGGGTGGCTGTCAGACACCACAGCTCCTTCATTCGACCACTACATTATCAAAATGATCATCATTTCAACCAGTCATACTGCTGGTCTTTGAGAACACAAGTGACTTAGCATTTCTAGAGTAAAATATTTCATCTCAGAAACTACAGAAACAGATCAACGACCTAAACACTCCATTCTGCCAAAGGCAAGGATGAGTGAAACTGATGACCACAGGGGCATCAACTAAAAGCCTAAGAATTAGCACAGCAAGTTTTAAGGTCTCTGCCAACAAAAGGAAGGCTTATTTTCTCTGAGAGCTATAATGGCAGAAAGAGCAGTATGCCTCCTAGAACCTCAAAATTTTTCATAATGTTCCTACATTCTAGCTGCTGACAGTAACTTCAGTCTTTAGATACAGTAGCAACCTGGCAGCCTATAAGTCTGACAATAAAATTCACAAGAGACTGTTCTTTTTAGTATTTTCTTTTACACTTAAAAACAATGGAAAAAAATTGCATGTTTGCTTTTGCCTTTCAACAGTCTAATTTATTGCAAGGAAAATTGCTGGAGAAAAGAAGGTCAATCTACAATTGCTAGTTATTAGACTAACAATTATGAAACCCTTAACCAGTATTTGTTTTTCAGCATACAGTGTTCTATTTGAACACTGTGATTCTTGGATTCATGATTTTTATCCACATTTGGGTTTGCATATTCTACCCAGTACTGTGTGTGCATGCATGTGCTCTGATTCCACCCCACCTCAGAAAAGGCTTACAGCCAAAATTTGATACTGTCAGATTGAAAAGGCCTTGCTTAGCAAGTCACGTGCAGCATGGCTGAGAAATATGGAATGCTGGATCCTTTCCGCATGCAGCAAGGATGCCAGCTTCCCAGTCTTACCCTGAGCAGTGCAGCCAACATCTGGGAAACATAAAATTTTGGAGCTCTTGTTTATGATATTTCCTGCTGTGTTCCTGGCACATCTGAACATGCTAAATTTTTTAACTCGTATCTGAAAACTTATTCTTGTTGAGTATTTGCCTCTTCCCCCCTATGGTGGGCCTGCTAGTGATACCCTTAAATAAAGGGATTCTTTATAGATTTTTATGGAATATTACATCTGTCCTTTGCTTAATTTCAACCACACTCTATCATTTGTAACACTCTCCCCCCAACAAAAACACATTTATCCAAATTTTTATCTCTTTAACAGTTGATCAACAACTTTGAGGAAAGTTACATATAGACCATAATATATTAGATTGCATTAGTTTGATTGTAATATGTTTATAGGAACAGAAATTAGAAAAAATCACAATGAACTTTTCCTTATGTAAATAAAGAATGGTACCTCTCATTTTCTGAGAGAATAGACAGGAAGAATGGGTAAGACATGACTCTACGAACCTCAAAAGTGGTTGTCATTGTGGGCTTATAGGACACATGGTTGGCCCTTCTCAGCTCCTTTATAGTTTCAGCTGGCATGGATTTAGAAAACCCCAGGCCACTCCAGGTATTTGTGGGTGTTCTGACTTCTGTCACCACTGGTTTCTTTAACATAGCTTTGGGAAACAGCATATAAAACAAATGTTTGGTATTTTTAAAGTTTTTCTTAAATAAAATATTGATGAATGTTGTTTCTTTGGTATGAATAAAGAGATTATCACCGAATATTATTTCTTAACATGAAATGCCAAAATGCCTTAAAATATATTCACAAAACACCTTATAACAAAGTAATAGTAAACTGAAAAATGCTACATTATTTCTTAATTGATCTAATGCTAATGTATTCAACAAAACACATTCATTCCCAACTAAATTTCTGCAACTTGAACCTAAATATTCTAGGTTTCTCTTTATGAAGGTCCAATTTCTCAATTCAACATAAATGCTAGAAAACCTTTTATGGGTGTTCTAGAAAAAAATCAAAGTATAGATCATTAACATAGCACATACCTTTGGTTGCTAATAGCTTCTTTTGTTCATAGTCAAATGCCTGGAAATAAAACAGAAATTATGTTTATTGCCAGTCTATCCAAATGTCTTGCCAATACCCTGTAATTAGAGAACAAAGGTTTTGACTATAGCCCATGAATCTGCCTGGGACACATGCTAAACTATGCACCATAATGTGACAGTAATGTAGTATAAGTATGATAACTTTAAACATGTTTTCAAACTAATTAATTAGAATAAGTTAACTAGTTCTGACATAAAAGTGACAAGAATTAAAAATTTTCCTTCAAAAGGGAAAAAAAATCCTATTTACTGTGAGTATTTAACACACCAGGACCAATACATGCTAAAGTAGAGTGAATAACTAGTAATAGCCTAAATTTCAAAATAACACATTACTAAAATGCTTTCTGGTTATCTACTGGCCTCTTGGTTCTCCACATCCCCTTCTCACTTAAGTAAAGCATGGCCTGAAATGGGATGATGTTAAGATAACTTATTAAGCCTAATTGGCACCGTCTTTGCTTTTGAAGTGAGATAAATGTCAAATGTCTAGCTTTGATCTGTAATGACATTAAGCAATACAGTAAAATTAAACCTAGTTACTTTTTATTGTACCAGACCAGAATGCCACCATTCATTCTTCTGTTCACAGTAAGTAAGTGACTTCAGTGACAGTCAGATCTACCAGGACCAAGGTAGGTCATTTTGAAGAAAGCAGACAGAGCTACATCTCAACTCAAGCCCAGTGTTCTCAGCTCTCCAATCAGGGACTAACTGAGGCTTGATTTAAGAATGTCTCAAAGGCCTACCAAGAGGGCCAAGAACAAACTGGTGAGAGCTCTTTGATTCTTCTAGGAGGACTATACCATCATGTATAGGGTGCACATAAAATTTACAGTCTGAAACAGGGTATTTCTAAGAGTGAAAGGTGCTACAAATAAAAATTAGGCCAGAATTATATAAGTAAATGGTTGATGCAGACAAACTAGGATGTGTGATTAAGATCATGACAGTAAATCAGGAGAGCTAGATTTTTAGATAACACAGTTTGACAATGTTTTTGAAATCCTAGGTCTAGGAACACCTGGATGGCTGAGCATCTGGCTTTGGCTCAGGGTGTGATCCCAGAGTCCTGGGATCGAGTCCTGCATTGGGATCCCCAAGGGGAGCCTGCTTCTCCCTCTGCCTGTGTCTCTCATGAATAAATAAGTAAAATCTTAAAAAAAAAAAAAAAAAGAAAGAAAGAAATCCTAGGGCTAAAATCATCAGGAATATGTAGCATCTACTTTCAAAAACCTAAAGTTTTACATTAGTTATTTTGAACTATCTGAATTATACCAAATTTATATCCATTAAGTAGGTAGAAAGATATTATATTTATCCAAGACTATGTTATGAGGCAGTAATACTTAAAAATAACAGCCTTCTACATTTATCTAAACTTTAAGTAACAGAGGAATAGTATCATTTCATAAGACATAGTGACATAGACCATTTTATGCCAATTTTAATACAATACTTTAAATAATTTTTCTCACTTAAGCTAACTTCTGCTTTTCATTTTTAATGTTTATGGCAAAACCAATTCCTATATATTTAAATTTAATTTTGACTAGAGTGCAGAAGGAAAACCAAATTTCTATGCTATTGCTAAATACTCACTAATTCTCCATTCCCTAACCCTACCACCCTACATTTGGGTGAGTCTCCCATTTCTCATCATTACCTGCATGTTGACATATGATGGGCGTGGGGCCAAGCGAGCTCTTTCAGAATTTTGCTGGGCGGCTGCAGCCCTCTCTGCAGCACGCTCACTTCCGGGAGCCTTCTTGTCAGCCAAAGGGCTTTCTGTGGTACTCAGTTCAGGGTCTGAGAGCAACCTGTCAGTGCTGCTGTGAAACAGTTTGGAATTTAACACTCCATGTTTATATACCAATGTACTGAACGTTTCCTATGTGCCACACTTACTACATGTTTACCACTGTCAACTATTTACATGCATTATTTAATTTAATCTTCACCACACAGCTCTGAAATAGGTAGTAGTATTATTCCCATTTTACAGATAAGGGAAGTACTTTACCCAAGTTATACCTCTGGTAAACAGTAGAACTGGAATTTTAACCCATGCAAATGACTCTAGCGCTGGAGTTGAAACTATTTCATGATACACTTTCACAAACATTATATGCAGTATGTATGGCGTATGTCTATGGTACATATGGAATAGACATACCATCAAGATTTCCAATTTGCATGTATCAAAGAGATAGCAATGACTCACACATATGCAGTCTAAGCAGAAACAAGTCAATCTGCAAGGCATGCAGATGACCCAATTCCTGTGTGTGAAATGCACATGGTATTGCTAACAAACCTACTATGATACAGGTATCAGATAAATAAATATTTTCCAGCACCCGCTCAGGGTGCATGGATGAACATAAAAATGCCTCTTAAAAGAGAAAAAAATGATCTGAATTACAAGATTAGTAATGCCCTATACATGCACCTCAAGTTCAAATCCAATTGCATGTTAAGCTCAAGTAAAAGAGAAATAAGAAACAGCATTAGTCAAAGAGTTGATCAGATTCGTTTATTCTTTTATCATTCACTATCCCATTGTTCCAGGGGAATTCAGAGGAATTTAGAACAGGCTTTTGGAATATAAGAGGAGGAGCAATGAACTTTGTTTGCTTAACAAAAGTTCGCAGTGGCTTCACACAGGATAACAGAACTGGAATTTAAAGGGCCTCTGCAGGCTCTCCAGTGTAAAGGCCAGGAGAACAGCATAAGCAAAGGAAAGGAAGCAAGCAATGTAGATGATTGGTGTATTTAAAGCCAGAGTGTAACAAAATCAGACTTTTGTGTTCAAAAAAACTGCTGGAACAAAAATAAAGGACTGTTTGAGCAGCTTAAAGGGTAAGGGGCAAGAGAGACCACTCTAGAGGCTACAGCTTAATTCAGATGAGAGGTAAGTTCAGAACATATTTAATGATGAAAGGAACAGGCATACCCTTCAAATGCTTCCATACAGGGAACAAGGCAAATTTACTTCCCCAACCTACGTTGAATAATGTTCACTGTGGCTACCAGTACCACGTAAAGGAAAACACAGATTAAAGCAGATCTGGATGAAATGAGAACAAGAATAATTAACTGACCAAAGAGTTTATAAAAGCAAAACAGATTTTGGTAAGAACAACAGGAAGTAAAAACAGAAAGGCTATTTTTGTCTGAAGATACTCTCCTCTGTAAGGATATATAAGAAAACTAGTAAGACAGTAGAGGAAACTGGGTGGATGGAGATGGATGGGAGCAAAAGTTTCCAACATAGAAGCATTTCACTCACTGTATCACCTTTTTTAAAAAACTGTGAATAGACTGCCTATTTGAAAAAAATAAATAAAAGAAGAAAATAAAGTAGGGATAACACATTTGTAACTGTGCTACAGTAAGGGAGAGTTATAGTTAATACAATATATGTATTTATACTCACTGTGGTTTGTAATACATAAAATCATGAAGCTGTCAAGTATTTATTACCAAAGTTAGCAATTAACTACTTTGGAACAAGGAAGCCATAGTTTAAGTTAGAAAGTCAGGGCAAAACAAAGGAGAATTCGCAGTGGGAAAATTTCCCCAATAAAACTCAGAAAGTAAATACTGCCCTGCTCAAGAGCATTTTCAGAGCAGCAGAGATGGTTTAGAGAATCCAGACATAAACTCAACAGCTACAGAGAAGAGAGAGGACTGAAAATTACCAGATGCTCTTCCTTAATACAATTTTTAAAAGGAAAAAGAAAAGATAGTTATAATGAAAAATAAAAAACACTCTTGGAGAAGATCAAACTTACTTGAACCAAAGAATACCAACTACTGAGTTTAAAACAAATCCAGCCTGTTACACATTTTCTTTCAAAGGGTCAAGGACTTTTAAAGATTAAAATACATACTGTAAGTGTGAGTTTTTTGTGCCCTGCAACAGTTCTACTGTCTGCCTCTTGGCACAGGAAACTTTGGAGGGACCCATCATCTGTTTCAAGTCACCAGCATTCCCAGAATGGGAAGGACTTCGAGGCATGCCTACTTCAACAAAAGCATCGTTACAACCTGCAGAAGGGACAAAGTGAAAATCCAAATGTCACCTTATCATCAACAAACCACCTGCGATGGAAACAGATCAGAACCCAATTCAAAAGAGACCCAGGCATAACAGCTTTCAGCTGCAAAGAAGACTTTAAATTCAGGCTGTCTCAAATTTCATTCAAGATGAAATCTAAGGAGAAGACCCTCACATTTTTAAAAGATTATTAGGGGTGACAGGGTTTTAAAAAAAGAAATATTTGGAAAAAAATTATATGTATACATTTAATAAATTGATGCTTTCCTCTTGCACAATTACATCCACTTTAATTTAGGAAGTGCCAATGTAATGGGAAGTGATTCTTTCTGTGGAAAGAATGTGTTTTTAGTTTATCTTTCCCTGTGATCTTTGGAATTTTATTCAAGATGTCTTTCTGCATACTTGAGGCAGGATGCATCCTAACTGGTTAGCAAAACCAACTTGAAATCACCACACAGACTTTACAACCCCCTTTATCCAAGTAACAGACCAGCATGAAGTTCAGAAGGAAAGTTACCTTCTGTGGGGTTTGATTTGGGAGATGCCTGCTCAGGTCCAGTTGTCTGTCTAGATGGATCACCATGATTCCCACTCAGCACTTTTTCTCCAAGTGATGAGGTGGGTATTGCACCATATTTTATATTTGGAGACTAAAATGATAATAGAAAATAACATACAGATATGGTCACAATTCTAAAATTCACTTCAGGTGAAAGTTTATACACATCATCAGTGGCTTATCTCTTACAAACAGCATAGATCACACTACTCTGGCAAAGGACATTACCTGTGCATGTCCATTTAAAGAAGCAGAAATTTTTTTGCCTTCTGTCTGCATAGTGTTGATATGGACATCAACAGGAGTCAAGCCAGGAGGAGGAGATGGAGCTGTGTGCCCATAGGTGGGCACGCCAGACAACAAAATATTAGTTAATGTGGCTTGGGCAGTGGATGGAATCATAAGGTGTGGTATAGCAGAAAAACCTACAACGACATTTCATGGCAGATATTAGACAGGAAAAAACTCAAATTCAACAAATACTACTTTATTATTTTTAGTAAAAACAGAAAACTTCATTTTTGTTGCTACAAATTTAGTAGAGAATTCAATTTTGATACCTCGCTATAAATAGGTTTAACATTACTATAAAAACACAAAATAATGTTTAAATGGAACAAGAATATTTAATCTAAGCTCTTTACTGTACTGATGAGGAAACTAGCTAGATTTATTATGCCCATATGACTACCAAGCACATTTGTCCAACTGGAACTACATTTCTTCATTACCCGGTCAGTGAGCTTCAAGTGTCTTTGCCACTGCTTTCTGCTCATCATACTCTTTTTCTTGATCTGTTTGTCACGTCTGAAGATTATATTCTACTTTTAATGAAAAACTCACTGCTTTGTCATGCTTCATTTTAATTTACACACTGGGAAATTTCTGTTTAGCTGCAGTATACTTTGAACCATTATTTTTCCCTAGGGGAAGAGAGCCACTAGTACATTTTATTTAAAAACTGATATCTAACATGTCTTTGATTGTACTTAAATGATACTCACCTGTGGCACTTGAAGTGTTAGCAAGTGGGGGTGCCCATAATGTGGGGCTGGGTGTGCCAGAACTCGGACTTTGCAAAGGACTGACTGAGCTATTAAGAGCATTCAAGAGTGAGTTTGGGCTTGTTGATGTGTTTAGAGATAAGGTGGTAGGCCCCAAAAGACCTGCAATAAATGAACGTCAAGTCAATATGCATAAATTCAAGACTTAAAAATACAGATGGCACCATATTGCCATTTGGAATGCACACTGATATAGTCTGATATTTTCCAAGTACAAAATGAGTGGCAGATTATCTTCCTTCAAATATTCACAGGAAATATTGCATGATACAACTCCAACACAGAACCCAAACTATCTACAAACAGATGCTGAAGAAAATGGAAGACAGGTGTATGCAAACCAGGGAGGTGGTCAGGGTCACTGAGCAATGCCAGCTGTTTTGTATCTATTGCAACTGGCCAGGATGAACACATTTCTGCTCAAGTGGAAACTCATTTTTATTTCTCTGCATAACTCACTTGTTTTCTGTTTCCAAACAAACTGTTTCCAAACCATGTACAATTAGCAGAGATTAGGGGATTTTTTTTTCCTACATAGAATGACTACATTAGGCCCATTTATGGAGAGGCCGAGCTACCTGGAGCAGTTTTTGTTCATATGTTAAAACAAAAGACTTCTCTTTGGCCCATCTCAATGAGAATGAAAACTTTTCTGAGAAACAATTTTTTTGTTTGTTTTTTGCTTGTTTTAAGGATTTAATGTTTGACTTAAATAATGAAATTTCCCTTCAGGTATTTAAATATATTCTAAAGTAAAATATGAAATTATATAATTTTTCAGAAATATTTAAAGTATTAAATATTACAAGATAGGTAGAGATATAAAAACATTTTAAAAATTGAGTAGCTGAATCTTTGCTCACTTTTTTTCTCTCAAGAAAGGAAGAACTTGGTTCCTGCTAAATTATCTCACTGGCACTTCCTAACTCACATGCATGTGTTATGATTGTTCAGATCTCCGGTGGAAGAGACAATTTTGGAAGATTAGGGGCCAAGGGGAAAAGAGATTCTCTTTACTGTAATGATTTCTAGACATGGCTATCTGGAATCTTAATCACATTATAACCATATTATAATTTTTAAAAACAAGAAATAGCTGTTAGAAAAAAATTATAAAAGGCTGAGAGTATTTTTTCTGTCTCAGATCAATACTGAATGAGGCAAAATTATTTTCTAAATTTATTACATTCACTTTTTATATTAAGGCTACTGAAAAATGTGCAAAAAGTAGTGAATCTAGGATAATCACAATATCGCAATGAACTCTAGCCTGTAAATAGGAATCCATAAGTGAGGTGGTACATATCACAACCATGAAATGCCTCACCTCACTTTCTCAAAGAACTAAAGCAATGAGGGGATGATGCTCTTTCATCTTCTATTCTTTGCCTTAAATATAAATACAGGTCCATTTGCTCCATTTGCTCCTCTTGGTAGCTGCAGGCTGCAGGCTAGATTTCCTTTGGACCTGGACAACACAGTTCTGACCACTGGGAATGGGGGTTCAGCTCGTTTTCACCTCCCCCTTCGCTACCCCTCATACAGATTTCTAATTATTTTTTGAAAAGCAAACTGGATAATCTTTACCTCTAGGGATGGATGGCAATATTGCAAATGCAAGAGAGAACAAACACACAAATTATAGTCAGACTGCTCACTTTATTCTCATGGCATTCTTAATTTAGAAAGCAAACATAGCTACTGAAAATAAAACAGTCGGACCTTGATTATTTATGCCAAATAAAAAGAATCTGGGTAACAAAAGTCTATAGAGTCTAACAAACCTAAAATGGATTGATGTGAGCTTTGTTGCTTTTTCACCTAATCTTAGGGCCTGACAACGGAAAAAAACAGCCTTTAAAATGTAGTCTCAAATGGTAGAAAGAAAGCAAACCAGCTAAGCAATCCCCCAGTGACTGAGAAGCACTATAATAATAAATTTTATACCTAGTCCAGTGAGTCCAAGGCCTGCTGAAGCTAAGATGTCCAGGCTGGGACATGCCAGGCCGGCAGGGCATGATGCTGGGGATGGGCTGGTTGCTATGGTAACCCCACTGCTTTCAAGTCCGAGGAGACATTTCCTTGCTTCATACATATTTAAGGCATTTCGCTCAACACTTTTCACAATCACAGACTATGAAAACACATAATGGAAAAGAAAAAGGTGACATGCAAGCAGTATACAATGAACTGGGGAGTGGGTGAGAAATGAATATGGTAATAAAGATTCCACTCAGGGAATATATTGATGTGGTTTTAAAAATCAACTAAAAATTCTGTTTATTTCTTATATTTACTCCTGTGGTAAAATCATGAAAGGTTAGTTATAACTTACTGAGTGTGCCTTGTGTTCCAGGCACTGGGATAGAAGCTGTATATAAATCTAGATGCTTGTCGGAAACCTTCTGGATGGGAATTAGTATTCATATTCAGTGAGGATAAAGGATCTACTCATGGTCACAGCCTAGTTGTGGAGGAGCAGCGAGAGGACTGGACCTCAGGCTGTCTGCCTCTATAGCCCATTCTCTTTGCATCCTCTTGCTTTTACATTAAAGCCTTCTCCCCTTTATCTAATCTTTACAAAACAACTCAAACTTGTCACTATATATAGACTACATAATAACAGTCACTTAGGTTTGACATTTATAGTCTGCTAGTTAACTAAAAGACCTTGAGGTACCACTATTCTTCACCGATGGCATATCAATGGCAAAGCTTATGGTAAAATAAATTTCTAAACAATATATTTTTTTTCTCAATGGACTCATCTAGAAAATTGGACGCGTAAACTCAAGAGGGAGAGCCTCCAATGGGCAATAAAGAAAATTTGTGACTGAAAAAGCAGTTAAAGCAGTAGTCAGCATCGGGGCCAGCTAAGCAGAATTAAATGGCCATGGGATGCTACAAGGCTCTAGAATTCTCACTTGCAATCTATCTTCCCCTGACCTGTTCTCATTTCTTACTGAAATCTAGGGGTTCCTCTTGTGCCTAACCCTCCTTATATGCACTGTCTCGCCTGTCTTTATCTTCCAGTCTTGGTATCCACAGTGACGCCAGTTAACTCAAATAAGTTAAGCATGAAGCTTCAAGATACATAAAATTAATGTCCTGTTCTCTAACTTAAAACTCAGTGTATCACGTTTACTTAGAATCAAACCTATCTTTTCCCAACCAGTTGTGCTTTCCATTTTTTAATTTCTATAAAATAATAGGTATCATGGCATATGTATAATGACATAATATAAATGATTTTTATATATGTAAATACATAAAAACACGGTGTTCAGTGTCCAACTTAAGAAAAACAATCATGCCCTCTTCAAAAGAAGATAGGATTCTAAGTGAACGTGATACACTGAGTTTCAACCCTATCTTATCCCATTAAATTTTGACTATACATGGAATTATTGAAATTTTGCCATATCTTAGAGGAGAGGTTCCAAGATAGCTGAACTGGGGACACTTCATTATTTACTTTTGATTATCATTATTAGCTTATAATTTCATTAAAGAAAATGGACATCTATTATTTAAATCTCCAGGCCTAGCAGAGTCGCTCACAAAAAACACGTAAACTAAATATTTTTGAATCACATTGGATACATACACATACACACTTAACACAATGTGTAGCCTTATCAACTCTGATAACTTAATAAAGCTGAAAGTTACCAGGTTGCAAATTAATAAAAACACATATTCTCTTTCTCATACACTTGTAAAAAATAATCGTCATAAAAATGGACTCCAAAACCAACACATAAAGAAAATGATCAATAATGAATGTTTTTACAAACTTATGTATTAAATAACTAAGTATAATATATACTGACATATATATAATACTTAATTCCATGTATATGCAAATACACATTTATATGAAAATAAAACTATCTAGAACATAATATGATACGTGGTTCTCTGGGTCCAGACTGTGAACCAACCTTGCTTGGTTGTTTTGGCTTTGGTTTAATACTGATGAAGACATCAAGCTGTTCCATCAACTGAGCAATGAACTGTGGATCAACTTCAATTTCTTCCTTCATATCAAACATCAACACAAGGGGAAGACAACCCTAAGAAGTGTCACAATAGAAAATACAGGAGGTAAAATATTACTCATTTAAACATCTAGTAATTTAACATGCCTACAAACAACACAAAATTCTATGGACTGGAAGAGTTAACCAAAGTAATAAAGCTAATCCCAAAGCTCGGAGAATTGGGGTGGAAATAATGCTGAGAACACAAACTACTTTTGAATGATAAATTACACATGTCTGAATTGCCTATTGGATCTGAATTTTTTACCCACGTCCCACCTTGGAAAATTCCTCCATTCTCTGACTTCTGTTAGTGATGCCAGAAACTAGATCTTGAACCACATCAAGGGTACTGATCTTGTGCTTTTGCTCAAAGACTTACCACACAGGTTATTACTGTGTTCTGAATGAAATCTAAACATGTATCAATCAGCACTTAAAGATCTCCCCATTTTGGCCCAGCTTTGCTTGTGCAATCATACGCCTGTATGTCCCCACATCTGCCCCTTCCTCAGGCTAGACCAGCCTCCTATTTGTCTTTTTTTTTTAATTATTATTTATTCATTTGAGAGACAAGAGAGAAAGAGCACAAGCAGGAGGAGCAGCAGAGTGAGAGAGAGAAGCAGGTTGCCCACAGAGCAGGAAGCCCTATGTGGGGTTCCATCCCAGGACCCTGGGATCATGACTTGGGCCCCAGCCAGATGCTTAACTGACTGAGCCACCCAGGCACCCCTGACTATTTTTCAAACAGATACTGTAGTTTGCTCTCCACTAACCAAAAGGCTTCTTCACCAGCTCAAGTCCTACCTCTCCAGCCTTACCTCTTTCCTGGAGTAAACCGCTACACTGTTTCTTCTCTTAGCTTTCTCACTTTTTAGCTCTGCAGTAGTCAGCACTTGGGTTTTTTCTCTGATGCTTTCTTCCTGGCCCCAAATCTACTAAGTATAGGAATCCCATACCTGTACTGATTCTCAGGATACTCAGTACTAGCCCATTGATTGCTGGGTTCTGTACGTAAGTATCAGAAGTAAGTCAAATACACTGAGATTAAAATGAAATCACTGTGTTCTATGTTCCTTGTGAATAAAGGTAGTTTTTGCATTTAAAATGTAGGTTAAAGCCTTTTCTTAAGACATTATTTATTTATTTGACAGACATAGTGCACAAACAGGGAAAGCAGGAGAGGGAGAAATAGGTTCTCCACTGAGCACAGAGGCTGATGCAGGGCTTGATCCCTGGACCCTGAAATCATGAGCTGAGCAGAAGGTAGATGCTTAACTGACTGAGCCACCCAGGAGCCCCACCTTTTATTTCTTTTAAAGATTTATTTATTTGAAAGAGAGAGAGAGAAAACGCACACATGCATGAGGGAGGGGAGAGGGGCAGAGAAAGAGAAACTCAAGCAGTCTGTGCTGAGTGTGGAGATGACATGGGGCTTGATTTCATGACCCAGAGATCCTGACCTGAGCTGAAATCAAGAGTCAGGCATTAAACTGTCCGAGCCACCCAGACACCCCTACGTTAAAGCCTTTTAATTTATTCCTGTCTTCCTCACTTCTTTCAATATTGTGCAATAATGTCTCATTGCACAATTATATATTTGATAGTTATGATCAAAGTATGAATATGAATTCCTAACTGTACCGAACATCTGAAAAAGTTCACTTAAAATAATACCTAAAGAAAAAAGAAAAAAGAAAGTTATGAAGAGCAATCATAATAACCTTTGGAAACACATATGCTACCTAACTAGGTATATATTAAAAGTATCCCTATAAACTAAGCTTGGCTAAAAAAAATAATTCACAACAAAATAATTATATATTATAATCCTTAATGATAAATTTTTTCAGAGGAATGGAATCAACAATAAAAATTTGGGTTTTCTGGGGCACCTGGGTGGCTCAGTTGGTTAAGGATGTGACTCTTGATTTTGGGTCAGGTCATGATCTCAGGGTTTTGGGATCCACCCCGTGTTGGACTCTGTGCTGAGCATGGAGCCTGTTTATCATTGTCTTTCACCCATTCCCTCCATTCCACCCCTCCCTGCTTGTGCTCCTCTCTATCCTAAAAAACAAAAACTAGATTTTCTGAAACTTTCTCAAAAACAAATTCTGTGAGTTACTAATAGCAAAGATCACATCTGAGGCTTACTATTTCAAATGTCACTAAAGGTCAAGTTCTTGAAGAGAAGACAACAGTGTTTTTTTTTAAAATAAGAATATTTGTAAGTTCACATTATGTCAATCCATTTTATTACTATGTATCAAACTACACACTGTTTTTAAAATGAATATAGGAAGGACAGAAATACTGCAAATTTTAAATCAGGAGCAGTGTTGAATTACATAACTGCTATTTTCTTCAGTGTATTATGACTCAAATTCACGACTTAAATCCCATTTTTTTAAATTGTATCAGAAATCTGTGAAATGTTCACATTTCATGCTACTGAAATTTATATTTTTAAGGATAAAAAAGGTATTTTTACTTTTCTGTTCAAACAGAAGACTTTGTCAAATGCAAACCAATACTGCATGTCAGATGAAAATAATCAATTACTTCATTGCATCCTCTTCTGTGTTTAGTTTAAGTAAAAAAAATACTGCAAAGAAATTACTCACCTATGTAATAAAATTAAGCTTGTGAGGTACTACACACCTTACTCTTACTTTATTTCCTTTTACTATGAAACTTTTTTATTTAACAAAGCTTCCAAAGTATTTTCATAAATACCACAGTAGTAAGGTATGTGCAGCCAGGTATACTGTACCCAAAGAAGTAAATAAAATAAAATGAAACCATAACACTAATTTCAGTAAACCTACCATGAGATATTGCCTTGCAAGACAGACAGACTCAATGGTGCCCTGGAGGTAGACGGTGGATTTCTTTTGTGGATTACTGGGGTCAGGAAAGTGGATCTGAGCACCTGTTCTTTGCATGATATGTTTTATGTTGCTTCCATTTCGACCCATCATAAAGAGATGATGTTGAGCTGCAATATCTAGTTGCGTGCTCACAGGAATAGCTGATGCCAAGCTCCCAGCGAGATGTTCCAACAGTGTGGCAGTTCCTTCCTATGAAGAAAGGGTGGGAAAGGAATAATCCTATTAAATAACTGTCCACATACAAGGAAAGACTCCACTGTACTTCTAATAGCTATGGAGAAATTCAACACATTCTATAAACCAAGACAATACAAGGGAAAATTCTGAAAAATTAGTTCAAAATCCTTTAAAAATAAAACTCGCATAATCTGTACACTTACAATGTCCATAATTATCTCAATTGCTTACCTTCACAGCACTGGTGTTATTCTGAGACCCTCGTACTATTACAGTAGCACCATACATTCGGGAACGCTGTTTAAATGACACTGAAATGTTGTACGTTTGTGATATGTGCTGAATTGAGGGGGAATTAGGATCAGGAACTGGTTGAAGAATCCCAGCGATTGGTAGCTCAAACATCAGCACCAAAGGAAGCAGCTCCTAAATGAAAGTATGAGAACCCAAAGCAGACAGCTGAATCATTGCACATTTAGACATGTGCAGAGCTCATTCTTTTCTGAGGATGGAATTCTAAAACATATATTGCTTTTATTACAGACATAAGCTTGGGTAGCCTTTATAAAGTTTCTCAAATGAAAGGAGTCTTTTGTGAAATCTGAGAGTTTTGTGACTTAAACTGCCTGTGGCGTTCTTCTTTGGGCCTCTTTTTCATCATTTCAAAATCATCAGAGAAATGGAGTCAGGTACAATCTGGAATATCTCTAACAAACACTTTTAATAGACTAAAACAACTTCTGTCACTATTTCCTAACTACTGAACATATGACTTGGTTATAAATTGATACGTTAGGATATTTTTATTGCTTTATGATGCAAACATTACTGACATTGATTTACAGTATTAAAGTAATACTTACCCGAATTCTAACTCGGGCAGATTCTACTCCTGCTGGTTGTCCTGCTATAGATACCTGCAAAAATAAGAAAATACAGAGTTAGATTTTAATTGAGCCCACATCTGCTTTTCCAGTTATCTACACCCTTGCCACTCAAAATGTCATCCCAGAAAAAAAAGCATTGCCATTACCTGGGAGCTTATTAAAAATGAAGAATTTCAGGCACCAACCCAATCCTACTTAATCATAATTTGCATTTTAATGAGTTCCTCAGCTGATTTGTGTCAACTAATTTACATCAACCGCTGGACTGACCTAAAATTTCTCAGTTCCCATAATGCCATCCTGCCCACTTTATAATTTCTCTTGTTAACTGCATTTTCTACCTGCTGTTTAAACTCTACATACTGTGTATTAAGTCTGTACTGTACATCAATATACAATGATACTGCTGCAGTAAGTACTCAAAATTATTGAACTACTGCATACATCACCTGCTGCTCTCTCCTGGGATACCCTGAAATTTCCCATAATCTTTCAACTAAAAAATTAATACTGGCATGAGGGTAAGGGTATGGGGCTCCAGGACACTGTTCCTGATGACCATATCCCATGCTATACCAATTGTCAAGTATTTTGAATACTGCCCTTGCTTTCTATCTTCCTAATGTGTCACTGTCACCATTAGTCCCCATTCAGAAAAGATTGTTATCTTATTCATCTTTGTAGCTGACAGTTTCTACTACTGTGATTAGATTACAGAGAAAACTCCCAAGTAACACAAATAATATAATCTTCAAATACTGAAAGTGCTTTGTATGGACAAGTGAGTTTCATTTGTTTTCAAACACAAGAACTAGAAAAATATGCATAAACTAAAGAGAGACATAATTCAGTCAACATGAGGAAGATAGGCACTCATGCACTGCCTCTTAGAAGGTGATGTGATGTACCCTGGAGAACCACATGTGTGATGTTACAGACAGAATCCCCACAGTGTACAGTGCTTGGACCAAGATAATGCTCTCTGGGCCTTGCCTAAAGGACTTCATTTTATGTTGCCATCACATTTATGTTGTTCCTCTCTCTTCTATAACTACTTAGAGATTAAAAGTTAAGGCCTACCTGTAGTCATTTCTTTAAAAAAGTAGAGCATCTCGGTCTCCTTGAAAAGGCTCATACATTCTTTATTTTTGAGTATAGTTGACACATAATGTTACATTAGTTTTAAGTGTACAACCTTAGTGATTTGGCAAATTGAGAAGTTATGCTATGCTCACCATAGCTGTTACAACACCACTAACTATATTCCCTATGCTGGGCCTTTTATCTCCAGTGACTTATTCATTCCACAACTGGAAGCCTGTAGCTCCCCGTCCCCTTCACCCCCTGCTGCCCATCTCCCAAGCACCCTCTCCTCTGGGAACCATCAGTTTGTTTTCTGCATTTGTGGGTCTGCTTCTGCTTTTTGTTTATTCCTTTGTTTTATTTATTTATTTATTTTAGATTCCACATATTAGTAAGATCATATGGTATCTCCATGATTATTTGCTTTCATCTCCCCCCAAAAAATAAGCATATGAAAAATTATAACTTTACTTTTTTTCGTAACAGTTCATGTGAAAAGACAAAGCACCTGGTTGCTTTTTTCTGCTTGGTTATTCCTGTTGGAATCTGGAAAGTGGATGTGACATCCTGTTTCTTCCATCACTTTTTTAATATTGTTGCCACCTTTGCCAATTACATGGGAATGTTCTGTATGTGAAACATCCATCTTCAAGGTGACTCGATTGCTCTATATGGAAATAATGTATTAATTCTTGATGCATGAAAAACTCCTTAGAACTCTTCTCCAAGGAAACAATACTGACAATAAGACTCGGTGGGAAATCTTACAATTTTTTTGGTAGGATCATCTTAATCTATAAATGCATACTTTCTATTTCTCTTCAGCTATAAAAAAGAAATTCTCATTTTAAGATAAATTTGCCAGAAGAAATTAAAAGATACACTCTTTACCGAGATAGCTTTTTGGAAAGCAGCATTTAAATAAAGTCAGGTATAATTACAAATAAATTACTCATTTTTAACAGACATTATTCATGAAACATTTAATTCAAATAACTAAAATCAGATGAAAATAATTACAAGACTGAATATATGTAGGTTAGGAGGACTGCTGAACTGTGACAGAAACAGTAAAAATAAAACCCAAAGTTGAATTAAAAAGTATTTGAAAAAAAAAGTATTTGTAAGCATTGTTTTCACAACTTGCCTATAACTGTAGGTCAAACTTTACATAGCAGACCTGTTATTTTCAGTGGCAGGAAGAATGAAGAAGGGCTAACAAAACACAGAGCTCCAGCAGTAACATGGCTTACATAAATCAATACAAAGCATACGATTAGTTATAATAAAGCAAATGTAAAATTCTAAGACAATGAATAATTGTGGTCCTATTAGAATCTGTGTATTTAATTTTGGGAAATTCAGTACTGTAAAATTATAAAGATATGAAATCTTTCCTCATTTATAAAAAATTCTTCAGTCCTCAGAAGGTGAAATTAAAAAGTCAAAATACAACAAGACGTTAATGATATTGATGGTTTTTACATAGTCTTATTTCTTAAAATTTAAACATATCCATTAAATACTTTGACTTTTAAACTTAGTTCTTTAGTTGAACATTTAAAACCAGGAAAAATATATTCTTTTTTTGGGAAAAGATTCTAAAATATTTAATAATTGTAAGGTGAATAATTCTTAGGAAAAAAAAAAAAAAGAGAAAAACAGGAAGAGATCAGAAACCATTTCAGTGAAATACCAGGTGGCAAAATACAGTGGTTAAGAACCAGACAGCCTGGATTTAAATCCCACCTCTCCATTTATTATTGGATTTTGGGCAAATTCCCTAATATCTCTGTGCTGAGTTGGTTATGAGAATTTGACAAATATTTGTAAGATGCTTAGCAAAGTGCCTGTCATATAGTGATTTAGAAATGTTTAATAGAATAAATTCTCACAAAGGAGTATATATCTTTACACATCTAAATTTCCCTATTATCTCTCTAACCTAAACCTGCAGAGAGAGAAAGAACTTAGAAGATAAAGTATCAAGTTTCATGCCATCACACACAACTATACAGAAGATCATTCTGGCATCATAAAGGCAAATATACTAATTCTTCCTAACTTCATTAATTGCCCTATACTACTCAGGGTCAGTGTCTATTTCTGAAGATGGCATACATACATACATATGTGTACACACACACACACACACACTTGAGTATGTATATATAATATTACTCAATTACCCAGCTTGAGAGGTCATTTAAATTTTAAACAGAACTTTACATCCATTGTAGAATCACACATACTTATTTTAAAACCCACCATTACTTTCTTGTGGTTTTTCTTCTCCAAATGGTTCTTTTCATAACAGCATGAAGTAGCCCTTGCAGAGACAAGGTTCTGACATCTGAATGTCCTTAACATTCACTTACTTTTGTGTCTAAGACAGACATGATCATTTCCTTGGCCTCCTTAACATCTTCTTTCTTTCCAGAAACCTTAATATGGGGATCTAGAAGAAAATAAAAACAAAGGGCTCATATGAAACCCCCAAACTCTTTGTTTTAAAATTGATATTACAATATAAGAAAAGAGATTCCATAAGAAATTCAGTATTTGATTCATTCTAGGTATGCTAACATTGTAATTAAAACAGGAACATGGAAATCCCCAAGTTGTACATTTTTCTGAATAGCTTTTTTCTTCTGAAAGCTAGCTAAACCATTTAACTGCAAAATAAGTTTATCAAATGTAATTATTTTTTAAACAAGTGAAGAATCTATAAATTCATTTTATTACTTACTACATTCTTGCTACATTCCAAGTCCTGATCTACAGCTTTCAATGCATTAACTCATTTAATCTACTCCACAGCTTTGCAAGGTTGTTTCCAAAGGAAATTAAGGCATAGAGCAGTGTAATAACTTGCCCTAGAAAACCACTCAGAGGCTCATTCATTATAATACAATGTCTTCCAACTCTGGATCCACACTTTTAAAAACATGTGATAACCTAACTCAGAAGGTATCTTTATACATCAAGGTTAACAGAGTAAAATATTATCTTCATTCAGGAATATTTAATATTTATCCAGAATTATTGTTAAATGGCTAATATATGCTACATGTATTAATGATTACTGCCACGGAATGTGATAAAGGAAAACATTAATTCATTTAGCAAGTATTTTCTGAACTTCTACTATGTACCAGTCACTATTCTAGGGGTTGGATGATATATCAGTGAAGAAAAAGACCCTTATCCACATGGAGCTTACAATTTTGTACAGGGAAACAAAAATGAATCAGATAAACAAATTACTAGTGTATTAGAACACAACTTATGAAAAGGAGAACAGAAAGAAGGAGGAGTACCAGCTGTGGGATGGGGGTCAGGGCATTAGGCCTCATTGGGAAAACGAGGTCTGAGTAAAAGCTTAAAGGAGCTGAAGCAGTTCGCTAGGCTGGAATCTTTACAGCCAAATTTGGGGTAAGGATGTCGTTTCAGTTCTTTCTTTTGTCAGGTTTCCAAGTCTCCCCAACAACAGAGTGTTCTATTACCCCACAGGTCAGCCTGAGAGACCAAGACCATTTGGGGGAAGCCAGATGTTCCATAACACTAGCTTAAGTGATAAAGTGGAAAAACAGAGAGAAAAAACAAAAAACAAAAAACAGAGAACATTGTCATCACCATCACTGGTGATGTCAACCTTACTGCCTGCCTACAACACACCATCTTTTCTGCGGAGTCCTTCTTATCCTGAACTACACTTGAGATCAGCAATGGGGTCAGGTCTGAACACTTTTCACAATTAACAAGCAGGTCCAACTCAGTCCTTCCAAACCATCAACTCTCTAGGATAAGAAAAGAGAATCACCTGGTGGGAATTTTATCAAACTACACACATTTCCCTGTTATTGTCACTTACCTATCCCCATCCAACAGTCCATTTGAAAACCCATGCCATGATGAGCATATTATACTCATAAGGTAAAAATAGGCAATTGAAGAGACAGAGGAAGGGAGAGAGGAGGGAGGACACTGTCCTAAAGCTCCTGGCTCTTAAGATCAAGGTAGAACAATCAGAGTCAACAACAGAGCACCAGCAGCCTTCAGAGCTCAGGAATGCCTCTAGCCGCCTAGGGAGACATCCCAGCAGCTGTGCTTAATTTGAGTCAGTGCTGTCACCTCCAATCCTCCCCCCCCCCATTCTGTCCCCAGACGGTCTCCTGGGAACTGCCCTTGGTCTTAGACTCTTCTCCTTACCCTGTTCTTGAATCCTTCCTCTTATGTTTGTCAAGTCACAGGGACACTGTGAAGATGAAAGATCTTAAGATTGCTTTAAACCTTCTAAAATGTTTAAGTGTCAGGTATCACAGAGTAAGGGGCCTAAAAGTAGGGCAAAACAGATGTCAAACAACTTCAAGTCAGTATGGCATCATGTTACCACTGCTTGCTCCTTATTGCATTCTAACAGGAACCACTTTTTCTCTTTAAGATTCTCACCAACCTTAATGCACTTATGTAAACACAGTATTTTCTTCAATAATTATTACATCCAGTATAACTCCTCTAGGCAATATTTACATTAAGATCTGTCTACATTCATAATTTTGATCCCAGCTGTCTTCAACTTTGGTTTCAATTACTGTAGGCTGGCTTGAGCATTAATCTCCACTGAAAATGCTGACTCCTAGGGGATTAGAACCTAGCACTTCTCAAAACATACCTGATTGTACTCAACTGTAGCACTTGCTAGAATATATATTCCTGGGTCTCCAGGATCCAGTAATTGGCATTTTGTTTGTTTCCCAAGTCATTCTTCGATCAAGTATAGGACACAGCAAGTGAAACCACATAAAAAATAGAATTGTAGTGTTTTATGTATCAGTCAAGTACATATAACATAAAATGGTTCTACAGGGAAAAATATATTTTCATACAAAATAAATTAACAGTTAAGTATTGAGTGGTATGCTAATCTGAAAACCTGTTACTTGCATAGGTTGGATAATCACATTAAAATTCCTATGCATCTGTAAAGGGACAAGAAAGCATCAGATCCAATTTATGAAAGAATTTGATTTTCCACCATCTCTGTATCAACAGAACAATAAAATAAAAAGCAAAAGCCTCAATGGAAAATATATTTATTTCAAAGTGAAAGAGCACCATCTAGTGACCCAAAAGTATAAATTATCAATGGACGTAGAGATACACAACACAATCACCAACATATAACTCCAGGACCCAAATCAGCACTTGTTTGGAAAATGATTCTTTACATAATCAAGTCTCATAAGTATAGAGAAAAATAATCATGATAAAATTCTGGTTTAGATTGTTAATGTGGCCAATACTAGTATATTCTTCATCTCCTCTATTGCCCTGCTTGAAAGGTATCTATGGGATGTGAATTCTTATTCCATCCAGGCTGAACTTAATATGCTTAATTCCAATCCTGAAATCCAGTTCTCTACATTCAATTAATGCTCCATGTCACAGCTTAAATGTGTCCTGCAAGGGACTGGGGTTTTATTCAGACCCTTTCTGGAAATACTAGATGATGAAAAAAGCCAAAGTACTAGCTTTATTAATGAACATAGAAGAAAATGGACAGCTATGAAGATTCCTGGAAGATGGCAGAGTAATAGGCAATAAGTGTACTATCTCCCACTGCCTCAAAATAATTGATTTGGGCATGAAAGTTCTGAGATATTTGCTTTAAAAATAATACCACTGCTTTATAATCAACCTTTAAGCTCTCTAAATACAAGGATTCTCTTAATCAGTTTTTTAACTTGGATGGTGCCAAACAAGTAGTAGATACTCATTAAGCGGTAGGTGAATGAACAGAAGGTGCCCTTATTTTTGGAAATGGCTATACAGAGGGAGGAGATGGAAATCCATGGGAAGAGCCTAAACTTCATATCTAAGGTGACTGATTATATGTCCTATACTTCCCAGAACAGTTTTGACCTTAAATATTTTTATCTCAGTACCACTTTAAAAATACAAAGAACTCTCAGATGTCCATCCAGACTTTTGGTTTTTAGACTCATGCCCCATCAATCTGTTCACATCTCTGTAGTGCAATCCTATGGAAGAAAGGAAGACCAGAAAGTGATCCAACCTTTAATAAGTTATATGAAGCGATATGGATACAGGTAAGAAATGGGCATTTTATATGTGTATACTGCAAAAGAGCTAAACCTTTGAGCAAAAAAGGTTTTTATGATTTCCATATGGAAATTAATACAGAGTTGATAAGGCAACACTTGTTTTTATAAGAACACATGCTAAAAAACATATTTTCAGTAAAGATATATATTTAAAAGAGTTGGGATGTTTATGTGAGCTTAAGTGAAGTTTAGCTATGGTTTTAAAAGATTATCTCTTGGTACTCTGCTTGTACCCTCTGGTTTCCCATCCTTGGAAATATTCCCATTCCTGGAAACATGAGTAAAAATTTTTATTGCCTTTTCCTTTTCTCCCCAAACTTAAACCTCCTTTCCATTTCACTCCTATACCAGAGCAAAATCTATACAGAAGACTTATGTCAGCCCTTTCACTGTATTTATTATGCTACAGAAAGTAATGTGTTATTGACATATGATGAATTTAAGCCATCACTATTTCACCAATGATCTGTTTATAGCTCCTTTCCTGTCTCCATGACTGAAAGCTGTTGCGAAAAGATTCAACACCAAAAATTCAAAGCAATGCTTTCATTCTCAGCATGTTCTCTTGGAGAGAAAAAACAACAGAAAATCGCTTATTTAACTAACCTGACTGCTTCTACCCACAACACTCAAAATAAAAGGCATCATATTAAAATTGCACTTTTATTTATGGGGAAAATTTCCATATCATGGCCTGAAATCAAGATGGCTTTGGTACACTTTATGAATTTATATCAAACTGTCAAAATGGCCTCAAATCCATAAGAAGAGGGCAGTGGACAGAATTTACTTTCTTTTGGCTTGGAGCTTTCTTTTATTTCAAATTCTTCCTTAAAAGTTTTAGCCTTCAAAGCTGTCTAAGAAGAAGGACATTGGCTGGGGCTGCAGCTGGGTCTATCTAATACTGTTAGAAGGAGTCAGGGTTGACAGAGAGATATCTCTAACTTCTCTGAAATTCCCTACAACCACTGGGAATATATCCACAGCTAGCCAAGTAGCTTCAAGGTACTTATTGGCAATTTTGTTTTTTAATAAGGGAGACTGTGATTGAAAGGTAAGGATTTTATCAAATAGGAAATATAAACCAAGACTCAGAAAAAGCCCTGGACATCTCACTGGGGCTTGGATCACACAGGGAAATGCTATGAAAAGGTAGCAGATACCACACAAAATGTATTAAAAGTTTTAATGGCTGACTCTGTAGTAGATTCCTTTCACGTCATGGGGAAAATACGTAGATTCCACAATTATGATAAATTCTGAATCATAAGTAAATCATAAACAAGATCTGTGACCTTGGAAAAGTCACTGAATCTTTGGAGTAGAGTTTCTTCAATGAGGGAGTTTGGTCAGAACATTATTATACTTTCAAATAAACTAAATATCTTTGGTGTGAAGCAGTACTACAACATTCTTAAATAAAAAACTAACCTCATAAACAACTTTATTTTCCAAGTTTCTGGTATTTCATTATAAGAAGCTCGCCTAAGACATCACAACCTAAATGTTTCCTCATTTAGAACCTCAAACTGTAGGCAGTAAACACAAACGTGTGAAATAGTGATTTGCCATGATCCACAACTTGCTTCAGAGACAGCAGCTTGGGCTTGCTTTCCTCATTTTGCATACTCCAGGAATTTGCAACTCTGCATCAATATAGATGAAATTCGAAAACAAACAAACAAACAAAAAACTAGATAAAATTCAATATTCCCCTCCACTGGCATTTCCTGAATAATGTGCTTGTAGGCATCGAAAAAATGCAGTGAAAACCCCCATATAGAGATAGGAGTCTCCTTAAAACCCTATCTGAGCCAGTCACGGTTCAAAATTAGATACCACTCAATCCATGTGCTACTTTGATCACCATTCCTTTAAGCTGGCAAGTCACTGCTGATCAACAAAAGTGAATCTGACTCATGGGTCTTGTGGCCACGGCCCATATTTTTCTGTGAAACAAAAGTTTCCTTCTGATCTCTTGAGAGATACACTTTCCTTCTTAAGCAAAAATGTTATGTACAGGACAAATAACACACCAATATCACATTTTTAGGTGAACATATATACCAGCCAAGAGATAAAGAAAACCTGAACTGATTCACTGAATTTGGAAATTATTTCAAAGGAAATGGAACAGAATGATAGGAAGTCAATACACTTTAAGCTGATTTTGTACCCAGGAATACAGACTCCAGATTATTTCAAGGAATGCTCTTTGATGACAAGAATCCTAATAAACTGAGTTAGAATAAAAAGGTAAAGGGAATATTGTGAGAGTAGGTAGAAGAATCCCAGCAAAATGTTGGTGAGCAGCTAAACACATCAGATATTACAGGTAGGATTCAAAAAACACAGACCTAAAAACAAAACAAAACAAAACAAAGCACAAATCTCCCTGTTGCAGATACTCCCCAAACCAACTATGTTGCTTTAGCATAAGGCATAAAATAATCCTTATTTATCTTATTTTAAAACAGAAGAATATCTCCTTCCTAGTTAATTAGAGGGGGAGTGAGAAGAAATGCAAAGCAAATGAGTTTTAAAATAAAAAACCTAGTTTTCATGAGAAAAAGATGTTTCCATTGGTATCTATGACCACTTTACGCACCCAGTTATGCCCCCAGGATAACTTCCTATCAAAACTCCACTTGGCAGAATAAAACATAATACTCAACAAAGGAAGTGTGTTCTTGACATGACACTGGCATAAATGACATGAACAAATAAAAAGATAAAAGTATGACAAGTTCTTTAAGACCTTTCTCAGTTCAACTATTTGGCAATGATTGGAGATGAGGTGCCCTCACCACTATGATAAGCACTTTCAGGCAGGTTTTTGGTGAATAAAAGGGTGTGTTCACATACTAAGATGGAGCCAATGGACCCTTTATCCACTAGGTAGAAAAGAGCTATTAGCCTGAGAAAATGCACAGCTAACTAGAAGATACACAAGAACCTTTATTGAGGAGGAGGGGCAAGAGGGCGGAAGAGCAGGGTCCCCAAATCACCTGTCCCCACCAAATTACCTAGATAACCTTCAAATCATCCTGAAAATCTACGAATTCGGCCTGAGATTTAAAGAGACCAGCTGGAACGCTACAGTGAGAAGAGTTCGCGCTTCTATCAAGGTAGGAAGACGGGGGAAAAGAAATAAAGAAACAAAAGGCCTCCAAGGGGGAGGGGCCCCGCGAGGAGCCGGGCTGAGGCCGGGGCGAGTGTCCCCAGGACAGGAGAGCCCCGTCCCGGAGGAGCAGGAGCTGCACCAACCTTCCCGGGCGGAAAGGGGCTCGCAGGGAGTTAGAGCAGGACCCAGGAGGGCGGGGATGCCCTCGGGCTCCCGGGGACACTAACAGGCACCTGCGCCCCGGGAGAGTGCGCCGAGCTCCCTAAGGGCTGCAGCGCGCACGGCGGGGCCGGAGCAGCTCAGAGGGGCTCGGGCGGCGGCTCCGCGGAGGGGGCTGCGTGGCTCCGGGAACAGCTCCGCGGCGGCGGCTCAGGCAGTGGAAGAAGCTCCGCGCAGAGGGGGCGGCACGGCTCCGGGAACAGCTCGGAGGGGCTCGGGCGGCGGCTCCGCGGAGGGGGCTGCGGGGCGGGAGCGCGAATCCAACAGTGCAGGCACCGGGACACAGCCCAGGATCCGGCCTCCCCCAGACAGGCAGAGGCCGGGAGGGCCCAGGACAGCAAGGACGCTCCTGCCTGGAAATGAGCAGATCAGCGGCCCCGCCCCGGAGCCTCCAGGCCCTGCAGACAGAGAGCCCCGGAGTTACTGCGGGGGCTGAATCCAGGGCTCCAGAGCAGGCCCCACCACTGGGGTTGATCCTCCTGGGGCCTCACGGGGTAAACAACCCCCAGTGAGCCCTGCACCAGGCAGGGGGCAGAGCAGCTCCCCAAAGTGCTAACACCTGAAAATCAGCACAGCAGGCCCCTCCCCCAGAAGACCAGCTAAACGGACCAGTTCCAGGGGAAGTCAAGGGACTTAAAGTATACAGAATCAGAAGATACTCCCCTGTGGTTTTTTTTTTTTTTTTTTTTTTTTTTTTTTGCTTTTTGATTTCTGTTTGCTTCCCCCACCCTATTTTTTCCTTTCTTTTTCTCTTTTTCTTCTTTTTTTCTTCCTTTTTTCTTTTTCTCTTTTCTTTCCTTCTTTCTCTCCTCTCTTTTTCTCCTTTTCCCAATACAACTTGTATCTGGCCACTCTGCACTAAGCAAAATGACTAGAAGGAAAATTTCACCTCAAAAGAAAGAATCAGAAACAGTCCTCTCTCCCACAGAGTTACAAAATCTGGATTACAATTCCATGTCAGAAAGCCAATTCAGAAGCACTATTATACAGCTACTGGTGGCTCTAGAAGAAAGCATAAAGGACTCAAGAGACTTCATGACTGCAGAATTTAGATCCAATCAGGCAGAAATTAAAAATCAATTGAATGAGATGCAATCCAAACTAGAAGTCCTAACGACAAGGGTTACCGAGGTGGAAGAACGAGTGAGTGATATAGAAGACAAGTTGATGGCAAGGAGAGAAACTGAGGAAAAAAGAGACAATTAAAAGACCATGAAGATAGATTAAGGGAAATAAACGACAGCCTGAGGAAGAAAAACCTACGTTTAATTGGGGTTCCCGAGGGCGCTGAAAGGGCCAGAGGGCCAGAATATGTATTTGAACAAATCCTAGCTGAAAACTTTCCTAATCTGGGAAGGGAAACAGGCATTCAGATCCAGGAAAAAAGAGAGATCCCCCCCCTAAAATCAATAAAAACCGTTCAACACCTTGACATTTAATAGTTAAGCTTGCAAATTCCAAAGATAAAGAGAAGATCCTTAAAGCAGCAAGAGACAAGAAATCCCTGACTTTTAGGGGGAGGAGTATTAGGGTAACAGCAGACCTCTCCACAGAGACCTGGCAGGCCAGAAAGGGCTGGCAGGATATATTCAGGGTCCTAAATGAGAAGAACATGCAACCAAGAATACTTTATCCAGCAAGGCTCTCATTCAAAATGGAAGGAGAGATAAAGAGCTTCCAAGACAGGCAGCAACTGAAAGAATATGTGACCTCCAAACCAGCTCTGCAAGAAATTTTAAGGGGGACTCTTAAAATTCCCCTTTAAGAAGAAGTTCAGTGGAACAATCCACAAAAACAAAGACTGAATAGATATCATGATGACACTAAAGTCATACCTTTCAATAGTAACTCTAAACGTGAACGGGCTTAATGACCCTATCAAAAGGCACAGAGTTTCAGACTGGATAAAAAAGCAGGACCGATCTATTTGCTGTCTACAAGAGACTCATTTTAGACAGAAGGACACCTACAGCCTGAAAATAAAAGGTTGGAGAACCATTTACTATTCACAAATGGTCCTCAAAAGAAAGTAGCCATCCTCATATCAGATAAACTAAAATTTACCCCAAAGACTATAGTGAGAGATGAAGAAGGACACTATATCATACTTAAAGGATCTATCCAACAAGAGGACTTAACAATCCTCAATATATATGCCCCGAATGTGGGAGCTGCCAAATATATAAATAACCAAAGTGAAGAAATACTTAGATAATAATACACTTATACTTGGTAACTTCAATCTAGCTCTTTCTATACTTGATAGGTCTTCTAAGCACAACATCTCCAAAGAAACAAGAGCTTTAAATGATACAATGGACCAGATGGATTTCACAGATATCTACAGAACTTTACATCCAAACTCAACTGAATACACATTCTTCTCAAGTGCACATGGAACTTTCTCCAGAATAGACCACATACTGGGTCACAAATTGGGTCTGAACCGATACCAAAAGATTGGGATTGTCCCCTGCATATTCTCAGACCATAATGCCTTGAAATTAGAACTAAATCACAACAAGAAGTTTGGAAGGACCTCAAACACATGGAGGTTAAGGACCATCCTGCTAAAAGATGAAAGGGTCAACCAGGAAATTAAGGAAGAATTAAAAAGATTCATGGAAACTAAGAAGAATGAAGATACAACCATTCAAAATCTTTGGGATGCAGCAAAAGCAGTCCTGAGGGAGAAATACATCGCAATACAAGCATCCATTCAAAAACTGGAAAGAACTCAAATACAAAAGATCACCTTACACCTAAAGGGGCTGGAGAAAAAACAGCAAATAGATCCTACACCCAGCAGAAGAAGAGTTAATAAAGATTCAAGCAGAACTCAACGAAATCGAGACCAGAAGAACTGTGGAACAGATCAACAAAACCAGGAGTTGGTTCTTTGAAAGAATTAATAAGATAGATAAACCATTAGCCAGCCTTATTAAAAAGAAGAGAGAGAAGACTCAAATTAATAAAATCATGAATGAGAAAGGAGAGATCACTACCAACACCAAGGAAATACAAACAATTTTAAAAACTTATTATGAACAGCTATACGCCAATAAATTAGGAAATCTAGAAGAAATGGACGCATTCCTGGAAAGCCACAAACTACCAAAACTGGAACAGGAAGAAATAGAAAACCTAAACAGGCCAATAACCAGGGAGGAAATTGAAGCAGTCATCAAAAACCTCCCAAGACACCAAAGTCCAGGGCCAGATGGCTTCCCAGGGGAATTCTATCAAACATTTAAAGAAGAAACCATACCTATTCTACTAAAGCTGTTTGGAAAGATAGAAAGAGATGGAGTACTTCCAAATTCGTTCTATGAGGCCAGCATCACCTTAATTCCAAAACCAGACAAAGACCCCACCAAAAAGGAGAATTACAGACCAATATCCCTGATGAACATGGATGCAAAAATTCTCAACAAGATACTAGCCAATAGGATCCAACAGTACATTAAGAAAATTATTCATCATGACCAAGTGGGATTTATCCCTGGGATACAAGGCTGGTTCAACACTCGTAAAACCATCAATGTGATTCATCATATCAGCAAGAGAAAAACCAAGAACCATATGATCCTCTCATTAGATGCAGAGAAAGCATTTGACAAAATACAGCATCCATTCCTGATCAAAACTCTTCAGAGTGTAGGGATAGAGGGAACATTCCTCAACATCTTAAAAGCCATCTATGAAAAGCCCACAGCAAATATCATTCTCAATGGGGAAGCACTGGGAGCCTTTCCCCTAAGATCAGGAACAAGACAGGGATGTCCACTCTCACCACTGCTGTTCAACATAGTTCTGGAAGTCCTCGCCTCAGCAATCAGACAACAAAAAGACATTAAAGGCATTCAAATTGGCAAAGAAGAAGTCAAACTCTCCCTCTTCGCCGATGACATGATACTCTACATAGAAAGCCCAAAAGACTCCACCCCACGATTGCTAGAACTCATACAGCAATTCGGCAGTGTGGCAGGATACAAAATCAATGCCCAGAAGTCAGTGGCATTTCTATACACTAACAATGAGACTGAAGAAAGAGAAATTAAGGAGTCAATCCCATTTACAATTGCACCCAAAAGCATAAGATACCTAGGAATAAACCTAACCAAAGAGGTAAAGGATCTATACCCTAAAAACTATAGAACACTTGAAAGAAATTGAGGAAGACACAAAGAGATGGAAAAATATTCCATGCTCATGGATGGGCAGAATTAATATTGTGAAAATGTCAATGTTACCCAGGGCAATTTACACGTTTAATGCAATCCCTATCAAAATACCATGGACTTTCTTCAGAGAGGTAGAACAAATTATTTTAAGATTTGTGTGGAATCAGAAAAGACCCCGAATATCCAGGGGAATTTTAAAAAAGAAAACCATATCTGGGGGCATCACAATGCCAGATTTCAGGTTGTACTACAAAGCTGTGGTCATCAAGACAGTGTGGTACTGGCACAAAAACAGACGCATAGATCAATGGAACAGAATAGAGAACCCAGAAGTGGACCCTGAACTTTATGGTCAACTAATATTCAATAAAGGAGGAAAGACTATCCATTGGAAGAAAGACAGTCCCTTCAATAAATGGTGCTGGGAAAATTGGACATCCACATGCAGGAGAATGAAACTAGACCACTCTCTTTCACCATACACAAAGATAAACTCAAAATGGATGAGAGATCTAAATTTGAGATAAGATTCCATCAAAATCCTAGAGGAGAACACAGGCAACACCCTTTTTGAACTCAGCCACAGTAACTTCTTGCAAGATACATCCACAAAGGCAAAAGAAACAAAAGCAAAAATGAACTATTGGGACTTCATCAAGATAAGAAACTTTTGCACAGCAAAGGATACAGTCAACAAAACTAAAAGACAACCTACAGAATGGGAGAAGATATTTGCAAACGACATATCAGATAAAGGGCTAGTTTCCAAGATCTATATAGAACTTATTAAACTCAACACCAAAGAAACAAACAATCCAGTCATGAAATGGGCAAAAGGCATGAAGAGAAATCTCACAGAGGAAGACATAGACATGGCCAACATGCACATGAGAAAATGCTCTGCATCACTTGCCATCAGGGAAATACAAATCAAAACCACAATGAGATACCACCTCACACCAGTGAGAATGGGGAACATTAACAAGGCAGGAAACCACAAATGTTGGAGAGGATGCAGAGAAAAGGGAACCCTCTTACACTGTTGGTGGGAATGTGAACTGGTGCAGCCACTCTGGAAAACTGTGTGGAGGTTCCTCAAAGAGTTAAAAAGAGACCTGTCCTACGACCCAGCAATTGCACTGTTGGGGATTTACCCCAAAGATACAGATGCAATGAAACGCCGGGACACCTGCACCTTGATGTTTGTAGCAGCAATGTCCACAATAGCCAAACTGTGGAAGGAGCCTCGGTGTCCATCGAAAGATGAATGGATAAAGAAGATGTGGTTTATGTATACAATGGAATATTACTCAGGCATTAGAAATGACAAATACCCACCATTTGCTTCAACGTGGATGGAACTGGAGGGTATTATGCTGAGTGAAGTAAGTCAATCGGAGAAGGACAGTGTATGTTCTCATTCATTTGGGGAATATAAATAATAGCAAAAGGGAATATAAGGAAGGGAGAAGAAATGTGTGGGAAATATCAGAAAGGGACACAGAACATAAAGACTCCTAACTCTGGGAAACGAACCAGAGGTGGTGGAAGGGGAGGAGGGCAGGGGGTGGGGGTGAATGGGTGACGGGCACTGAGGGGGCACTTGATAGGATGAGCACTGGGTGTTATTCTGTATGTTGGTAAATTGAACACCAATAAAAAATAAATTTATTATAAAAAAAAGAACCTTTATTGATAGAATGCCAAATCTCCAACATAATCAGCAATAAAAGCATTCAAATATAGTAACAATATGCTCTTTTAATTGTTGTGTTTTTCAACTTTAGAAGGAAATAAGGCATGGGAGAGGGAAGGGGTAAATTGGGCACATGTCTTTTCTCTGTTAAGATCCCTGCATACTTTATCAATGATGTTTATGTCATTCGAAACAAGTATATGGACTCTGTAAAAACCTAGGAATAATTTCAGAGAAGAACACGAAATGCAAACAAAGTATAAAGCAAAATCAAGGCATAACAGGTAAAATAATAAAAAAAAAGATAGATTTAAGAAGTGTGAGAATTAGGAAAGAGTAAACTACTTTATCTCACAAACCACCTTATCTTATGGAGTGTAAGCTAAACTTCAAGCATAACTGCAGAGTTGCTGTTCAGAGAGAAAGAGGGCAAGAAAAATCAAAGGACAAGAGAAATCTAGCTCTGGAACACAGAGTGTGGAAAAAGAAAGTTAAAAACACAAAGCTTAACTCAATTAGTTTCTGAAGCCTTTTGGCATCCAAGCCTTATATTCCAGAGATAAGGACAAGGATTCTGGCAAGGGGAAGGAAAGGAAACTTAAGTGCCAGGAGGAAATCTGGAATAGTCTGAATGATTTGTCTGTAACAACTCTACTGAAAGCATCCGCAGTGCTAGGTTACCACAAAGGAGGATGGGAATGTACATATGAGTGAGATACAGACACTCTTGTCACAGTGGGAACAAAGCCCAAGACACAAGGCATGACAGAAACAACACTGCAGGGACCCAGGATGAGGAAGGAGAAAATGAATGGAATAGGAGTCTCAGTCCCATACTCAGTGGTCCATCTGATGAAGGGGGGAGCATTGCAGTGGGGATGGAGGCATGTGCCAAGATAAAGCCTCCCCAGGAGACTGTACTGAGATAACAGCAAGTTACGCAACAATTTTGAGGAGCCAGAAGTGACTAATGGTCATTCTCTCTCCAAGGAATACTGATGTTCACAGTGTTCATGGAAGGTCCCAGTGGTATTGCCTGTGGTCTAAACCCAAAGTGCTGTTATCTATGGCCCAGCTTTTTACAACAGCTGGGACTAATCGTGAAAAATCCTAACACAAAACTGCTGGCTGCCGTTACCAAAAAGCAACCATGCATTTAAGGGTTCACATGCATTAGACAAGGAAAGTACCGTAAATGAAGACTTGACCACATCATACCACATATACAATCTGTTTGTTTTATAACTGGCCTACTAAGAGAAGAAATTTTAAAAACTAGAAATTCTGTTTTTTGAAGATATATGAGGCACAGTTAAGGATGTATGTAAGAAAGAGCAAAACTCTTAGGAATTCAGTTCTAAAAGTAACTTGGCAGCTCAAGACTGGCAAAAAAATTCTCCACCTTTCTCATCTTTGTTGTAAGATCTAATGAGAAAGTTTCACAGATTGTACTGAAGAGCAGTTAATTAAGTGTCCATATGACTCCGGGCACTGAAGACTGTGTCAAGCTTGCTCATGATATCAAGTAAGTTAGTAATTTTCACAAAAATTAAAAGTACCTAATGTTAAGTACATGAGCCTTAAATTATTGAGAAAATCTGACATCCTTTCTTCTTATTCCCACTTTCTACAGACTAGCTGAAAATCTGTTCATAGTTTTTTTTATGCATCCCACATAATGAATGCAATTGTCATATCTCTTTCACTATAACATTATTCGGTATATTATTTATTTACTTCATTTTTTTTTATAACTCTTGAGTAAGTGGGAACCAAGGGTCTTTTTTTCTTTTTTTGGAACCAAGGGTCTTAATCTCTCAGTCCAAAGAGATTTATATCTTCTGGGGCAAAAAATAAATTAAATTATTAAATAACTTCAAAATGGTCCTTTATTTTTCTTAATAAAAATATCTAAAGTTACCTTGAACCCTAACAATTTCTAAATTAGAATTTACCAGACGTTTATCCAAAGGTAATACTCCTTTGCCCCAGCCCACAGCAACTACCATTCTCCTTTCTCCCTTTAAGATTCCAAGTACTATGACTCCTGTAAATTAAAAACAAAATTGAACATACACTAATGGACCCACAGAAAACTAGGCAAAAGGCACAGATAAATGATTCAACAGAAAAATGGTCAATAAATATATAAACTTGAATAAACTTCAACCTT
Organism: Vulpes vulpes; assembly: GCF_048418805.1. Taxonomy (NCBI): domain Eukaryota; kingdom Metazoa; phylum Chordata; class Mammalia; order Carnivora; family Canidae; genus Vulpes; species Vulpes vulpes. The sequence continues at coordinate 70,535,595 of NC_132783.1, read as the reverse complement.
ACTAAATAATTTTTATTTATAAAACTGGAGGGGAAACTTTAAATTATAAGGCTAACAAGGATATAGTTAAGCCAACTAACATACTTTTGATGAAAATAAGACGGCGCAAAATTCCTGGAGAGTAATGAAGTACTGGAGACATTCAGAAAGAATCAGGTACTGTCATTTTATTTTAAAGATACACATATATTGAGCAGAATAAAAAGGAAAACAAGCTTAGAAGCAGTGATTACTTCCAAGTAATAAGGTTTCAGGTAATTTTTATTTTATTTTATGCTTTAAGTTCTTCTGTATTTTCTATCATGAAAAAGTATATATTTACAATGTGAAAAAAAAACTCATTAACTTAAATGAAGATTATCAGTAAAGTCCTGAAATCAAATCACATTCTTATACTTTAAATCTTGTCAAAACTCCTTGTTTTCCAAGCACAGTGTTTTAAGAATTTTCTTGAAAATTTAGACCTTTAAAAATGTTAATGATAGTGACAAGTATTTTCTCAATTTGAAAAATTCCTTCTTTCTCATCTACAGTTTTGTGACAGGCTTTTTGCCATGCAGTTTCTGAACTTTACCTCTATTTTTTGGGTCATTATCCTTGATATTTTATCAATGTGCTTTCTGGCTCTGAAAAAAGACTTCCCAAGTGAAAATGGAGCAGGAATATATAATGACAGGGTTAACAGCAGTTGAAAGACATGTTTGGAACAAAGTCCAAATAGTTGGCGAAGGCCATATGTTTATGGCCACCACTAACAATACATGGAATTCTTTTAAACATTTATGGTCACATCTCTTTCTTTCTTCAGCAACTGTTTCCAAAATAAATGGAAACAAGAATAATCCTGGTAATGGGAGTTCAGTGCTCTTTCTTAAAAGAATTCTCCAATGTCCCCACAAGCAAGGACATTTAGAAAAGCATCATTTACATATCATTCTCAGGGTGTGATTAAACCACCCATTAATACAACTAAATAACCTTAAAAGATAGTGCCCCTGTAACAAACACTTTCACCAGAATTTCTTCGTCTTCTCAGTAGAGAAGTCCAAGAATTGAGAACGTACCTGGTTACACTCCATTAGCTGCTGCCCAGGGCCATTCTCCATCCTTGGTCCTGCCCTGCTTTGTGCCTAGAAGCTGAACCAGCATCTCTGGCAGAAGCTGTGCAGTTCCCTAAGTGCAACACCACTGAACACACGCTTGCCATGGTCCCCTTCCATGGGGGTCCCATAATACTCTGTCTTCTCCTTGCCTTACAGCCCATGGGGGTCATGGCTTCTAGCTGTTGCCAGTTTTTGTGCCTCATCACCTGTTGTTAATAACTATTTGCTTGTCCTTTTACTCTGTCCTTCATTAGAGTTTATTTAAATCTTTTGGAGTTAATTCTATTTTCTGTCAAACCAAGACTGCTAACACATTTTCCACCAATCACTTTTCTTCTCTTGATGAAAAAACACAGAATGTTGGAGGCAGTGAAGTAGAGAAGTTCACATTCCATATTTGTGCTGTCTCCTTTCTTTGTAAAGGCACTAACTTTACAGGGTAGACTCCATGCCTTATATAGGTTAAGATTCCTTACGTCTCAGCAGATACTTTTTTGAAAATATTGATTTCTTATTGTTCAACACAAGTCAACTTCATAACTATAGCAGAGAACTGTGACATGGTTTTCTCTCTCTTCCTCTCTCCTGTTTGTTCCCCTCCCCTCTTTTATCTCCTGACCCCAGAAGCTATTATACAAATGTATTTTTATCACATGGTCATGTGTATTCTGGTACATTAACTGGAAGTATCCTGGCACCTTCAGATATTCGTTGATAAATGTCTTGTAATGTTTATAGGATCTTTGAGAAATATGCGTGGATTCAGCAGCATTTAAAAATTTCTTTAATATTTCCTTGGCTTCCATACAACTTTTTACCTCAAAAGGCATTTGTTTGTATGTTCCACCCCCCCCGCCCAAAATACTGTTTTGACTATATACATACATTTTTGGTGCCAACCTCAAATCTTTGGAAGTGGGATTTTTGCAAACCATTAAATGATTCTAAAGTCAGAGTTTCTTACTGAAGCAGGGGAGGTCTATGGATCATCTTTGTGGGGCTGGTGAACCTGCCTCTAACTACATTCAAAGACTGTGTACATGCACATTTTTAGTTTTTCTGAATGGATCTACAGATTCTCAAAAAGGCTGAAAGAGTTGAGAAGTCTTCATCTAAGCAGAAGAAATTTTATAAAGACATTAAGAGAGCATATTTTAAAATACTTTAAGGATTCAATTTTGGTTTGGCATTACTGCAAAGTGATATTTGTCTTCTATTTAGAAATGTTCAACCATTACGTTTTGGGACATAATTTCAGCAGTTATATTTAAAACATAAAAGCTAACTAAAAAGATGTCACCAAATTTGTGTTTATCATCACTTTCTTTCAGTTATTCTAAGAGACACGGGAGAAAGTAGTAACAGAAAGAATGGAAGGTCTGTGAGAGAAAAACTATATCAAGTCAAGTCCTTTAAAAAAATCCTACATATTTTATTAGAGTAAAAATCCTAGAACTTTTATCATTCTGCTACAGGAATAGATCTTTATTCAATAAATGATACAAAATCCTGTTTCGGAACATCCCCTACAGTTATACCAAAGAACTTCAAAGCTGGAATGGAACAAAGTTCTAGTCTTCCTTCCTTTCTTCATCAAGGTTCGTGGATTGTTCATAAGAATGGGCCAGGCACATCCCACAAAGTCCAGTCACTGAAGTGAGGACACCTCAGTTCAAGCCATGTAGGTGACCATAGATTTTAAAACCTCTCTACTCCCAGCATGGCTTTCTCCAAATGTCATCTAAGACTGCTGCATTTTTAGTGACAGAAAGTGCGCCATTTCACAAAAAAGCAAAAGTTAGCTGTTAACCATAATTTCCTAAAACCATCTTTCTCATCATAAACCTTCCATGATTTCCCAACCTTCTAGAACTAAAAGTTCAAATTCTTTGTTGTGGTCTTCAAAGCCCTCCTGATCAGGACTGCACCCAACTATTCAGCTTTCACTTCTCTTCGTTCCCTTCAGACAACCTGCTCTACAGCCAAACCTAAATGTTCCCCGTTGCACCAGAATATCTTCTTTGCCTGAAGCTATCCAACACTGCACTGTTCCTACTTTTAGCTACATCTGTCCAATCCTCACCACCTTGCAGTTAACACAAATGTCCTATTTCTCCAGGTCCCTCCAGGGCAATGTAAATCTCTGTTGGCTTCTCTTATCACTGCCCAGTCCTCAAACAGAAGACAAGTATCAAGTCAGTCCTCAGTTCCCTATTATGTGTTACCCTATTGTCCACACACCTACTGTTAACTCTGCAGCCTTCTTGATTTATGGTAGCCACCATGTCCAGCTTTTATATCTTTTACTATACCTTCAAATTAGATAATATCTGGATTTCCCCAGAGTCACTGATATCTGCTTCTTGATCTTTCTATGCATTTATCCTTTCCTCTTCTGCACTCAAGTGCCCACCCCCCTAGCACAACCACGACTGCCTTCCGACTCTGGCACAGCCATCAACTATGCTCATGGATCATTTTATCTCCAGGCAATCACCCCCACTTGCCTCAGCTCTTCTTTCTATGAACTGATTTTAAGTGAAGCAACTCTAATTTTCTGAATCCTCAATCTCTGGCATAGGTTATATGAAGTTAAAGTAGGTGTCCACACACACAGTTGTGAGAACAACAGTAAGTGGGATAGCTTAAGGGGCTTAGCATAGTGTCCTTATGAGAGTCCTCCATAAAAGTCAGCTATTATTAATGAGTGGTTACCATTCTAGCTCTTCTCTAGATATATTCTTTGTTCTTACTTCTTTCAGAGATGTGCTCTGATTTAGAGTCCAACAGGTCTACATAACCTCTAGATCCCCCTGATAAAGCTAAGACAGCCCTTGTGACAGCATCACAGACATTCCAGCTGGTGCACACTGACTGAGCAACCAAACCTTCAGAGCCTTCTTACGTCAACTGGTGTTTAGCCCTGTATTTCCTCTCCCTGGACTATCAAGTGTAAACAACTTATCTTCTTTTTAACTATGGTTTTAGTATAAATTATATTAAAATGTCTCAGATTAGCCTTATTCTGTGTCTGTGTTTTTTTTGTTTTGTTTTGTTTTTTAATGGGAAACTCTTACCGGACTATTAGTATGCTCATAGAGACACATGACAAGCAAGAATATGATATTGCTGTTATTTCTGTTCTTTAGAGAAATTTTTTATATGCTATTTGACATTTGATATGTTTTACTTTCCCTCACTTTTTAAGGAGTATTAGGAATGTTCAACATATCAGCATGGTAACTCCTTGATGAAGATAGGTTTTCTCTGTAGCTTGTGAGAGGAAAATATTTGAAAAGAGAAAAAAAAAAGGCAAGAATAAAAATGGAATGTATTTACTTTTTCACTTTGCCATCACTTCAATGTTACTCTCAAAAGAAGGAGAAGGAGAAGGAGAAGAAAGAAGAAGAAGAAGAAAAATATTAGGTTAAGGCCACAATAAGAATTCTAAAATCTGAAAAGTTATGTAACTAATTTAGCATCTTTTTTTTTTTAGTTTATGTGCTGCCGAAGCAAGCACTAGCATAAATCTATAACATCTCTACAACATGCATTTTCACAGCACAGCATATCAATGATACCTCCATATTAGAAACTACAGTAAAAACATTTTAAGATTTTTTTAAAGTTTTTTTTTTAATTTTTATTTATTTATGATAGTCACACATAGAGAGAGAGAGAGGCAGAGACACAGGCAGAGGGAGAAGCAGGCTCCATGCACCGGGAGCCCGACGTGGGATTCGATCCCGGGTCTCCAGGATCACGCCCTGGGCCAAAGGCAGGCGCTAAACGGCTGCACCACCCAGGGATCCCCATTTTAAGATTTCTTAAAAAAATTAAACCAGGTTATATCTGCTAAATATTATAAAAGATTACTTAGATAATTTTAAGGAGTTTTCATTTTGCAATTTTAATTTAAAATTTAAGAACTGATTTAGATAGCTTGAATTAACATATAATAAAGACACATAAACCTGAAACACTTTGTAGGCCAGCTTTCAGACATTTATTCAAAAGTTCACACAATTCAGTACGCAGGTCCTCAGCCCCAGCTACTTAAATACTTCGTATTTTACTTCCCACATTTAGGAAATGAGGCCCTAATTAGAAAAGACAAATAACCCCCATTTGCTTCAACGTGGATGGAACTGGAGGGTATTATGCTGAGTGAAGTAAGTCAATCGGAGAAGGACAAACATTATATGTTCTCATTCATTTGGGGAATATAAATAATAGTGAAAGGGAATATAAGGGAAGGGAGAAGAAATGTGTGGGAAATATCAGAAAGGGAGACAGAACATAGAGACTCCTAACTCTGGGAAATGAACTAGGGGTGGTGGAAGGGGAGGAGGGCGGGGGGTGGGGGGGAATGGGTGACGGGCACTGAGGGGGGCACTTGACGGGATTAGCACTGGGTGTTATTCTGTATGTTGGTAAATTGAACACCAATAAAAATAAATTTATTAAAAATTTTTTAAAAAGGAATTGAGGCCCTAAATACTAAATATCTTGGAATCTTTAGCTCCCTCACTGTTAAAATATAAACAGGGTATAAGTTAGTGAAGTACAATGCATGACAGGAGAATGTCAAATTAAATTGCCACGAACATTCACAAAAATGTCTTCCAAATAAAAATAACAATTACTGAATCCTTGAGTTTAGTACTGATCACATGAGCAAAGCTGAGCCAACAGCAGTTCAGAGAATACTAGTTAAAATAAAAGAATATACATTTGGGACATGCTACTTATATTTGGAATGGTGTATAATCTTTCCTTAACAAAATGTGGATAGGAAGGTGGGGTTGCTTTGAAAATGATACACTTTCATTGTTGAAAATGTATCTTCCAGTCTTGATATTTTTGGGATGATCCAAATTTTACTATGATTTACATCACTAAAGAAATGAAAATATGTATGCTGAGTCAGTGACATTTTCTTGCCCTCACACCCATTTATTCTCCCCACTCCATTTTCAAGGGAACAATAAATCAAAACACTATGCACATGGGGTCATTCTTCTACTGCACTATTCTGGCCAGGCAGTGCCCCTGCCATTGCCCTGGACTCCCACTCCACGGCTCTGTGTCCAAGACCAGATGTGGCTTTAATCTGATTCGCAGACTGATTTTTCTTGGAATATAACTCAACATGAACCACTTCTGCAACTACCAGACACTAAGTGGTAATATAATTGGAGAGGACTACCACTATCCTGCCAGAAATGATCCAGACTTTCAAACCAGCAGGAGGCAGTTTTGGAGATGGAGCTGATGGGGTGACTAAGAACTGTACTGAGTCAAAAGGGAATATTTCTGTGTTGCATCCAATAACACAATGCATAGTCTAATGTTATTATAGACTGGAAAGATTTCATATGCCCTGTGGACTAACTTTATTGTGTGCCTGGAAAAGAAAAAGTACTTGGATTCACTGGCAGATTTCAACAGATCTACCCTTCCCTGTAACACCTGTTTTTGTTGATTAAATTTTAACAAGCCTTTTCTCTTAATAGGTTCAGTTCTTAATAGAGTTAGAGGAGAGATACAATTGGTACCAGCTTTTCTGACATGATTATTATTAAGTACAAAAATATCCTTCTAGAGCAGGAGAAAAAGTATTTTCCCCTTCTGGGACCTTATCTTAGAATCCAAAATTTTAGTTGGAGAAAAATCAAAATGCTTTGTTTGTGCCCTGATCATTTGAACTGTTGCTTAGATAAGCTTAAGTTTTCACATTTTCGATATTAATGGGATTCTCATGTCCCTGGTAGAGAACATGTTTTAGGATTCACATTGGAGTTTATTATGTGCAGCCTCATTAACATAAATGTCACTAATTTACAACATGAAAGTTTTGAGTTAGGCTAGGAGTTACCTTTTCTTTGGAAATGAACAAAGTGCCTGATAGTAAATGAATGTAAATAAAAACGTCTGAGCTATTCAAACACCATAAGGTCCTTTAGAAGCCAAATTTGTACATTTTAAACCACATAGTACCTATAAAATCATAATAACTAACCATGAACTGGTCTCCCTAGGAATGTTAGTCCATAATTTGGTTATGTAATCCACGGGAGGGAAAGAAAACTTTCTTCTAATAACAGCCTTTGCATTCAGATTTTCCTTAATTGACACATTATAATAATCTTGGATTATTCCAGGTTGGTGATGATTGACTGAAATGTTTGTTCTCATATAATCTTCTGGTTATTGTGAGGCCGAATGTCGAACTTGCCCAAGTTTAGTACTCCATTTTCATTTCCTCGGTGTTCCTCAATTTTATCCCACCGATTTTATGCTTTTATCTACATCAGGCAAAGATTGAAGAAAATTAAAGGCATACAATTTAAAACCAACTCCTTTTCCTGTTTTAAGACGAAAAAAGTGGGAAATGCCCTACCTGGAACAAAAAATGGAAATTACTGACCAACTTCAAAGCTGTATGTTTCTCTTCCCTGAGCCAGGAGTGGGTTTTATGCTTACTCAGAGTTTTTGCCCTTCTGCTGTATCAGCATATATGCATATATCACCTTCTTCACTTTCTATATGCTTTTACAGCCTTAAGCATTTATTTCTTTCCCTTTTAACCACAAGTGAATTCCAGGTCCCTTCCAAGTTAATGGGTCTCTTTGCCAATAAGGTGTCCGGAAACGATACAGCATTCCATATATAGAATTTTCTCTGTAATCATATAAACCAGATTTTTTCCACTTCTGTAGCTCAATCTAAGGTCTCTGGGTATGTAAACTGAATTATTATAGATCCTTGATGGAACTGTGCTTCTGGCAATTTTCAGTAATTTCTAGCTCTTTTAGTTTGATCATTTGTCTAATTAAATATTCAAAAGCTGGATGTAGGCAACTGGTTATTATCAGGTATGAGTCCTGGTTCTGCTAATATGAATTCTATTTCCTCACTCATAACATAGTTTTGATAATACTATTTCATAGTAAGTGCTTAGTGAACATTAGTATGTGTTACTGCACCTGTGTCTCCTGAGTGCCCCAAAACAGCACTAACATTAGCTTTGAGTTTTCATTTGGCATTCCTTCCAGACTCTTTTCCTGCTTCTCTTCCTCTGTTCCTGGGGTACTTCTTTGGCACTCTTGTATGTCATTTACGTGAATAATCCATCAACTCATGTAGCTTTATCCAAATGCTAACGTTTTCTAATTCCAATTTCCCAACCTTGGCCTCTCTATAGTTTCAGCCACCCAGTAAACTTCTCTTTATCCTCATAATCTCCAATTTCAACATGGCAGGCCCCAAATCCATTACTGTCCTCTGTCCTCTTGGCAGAAATGGGGATATTCACAGTTTAGACAGGAAACATGTGATCTTGTCTTACTCTAATGCAAACACTGATCTGTGCTCAGAGCTAAACCCCTCCTGACTCTCTCCTATGTGAGTAATTCAACTTTAGCAGTACTGGCCAGGGAGACACTGTCCATTATTAGGAATCATCATGCTTTTTTTTTTTCCTTTGAAAAACTCCAAAATTTATTGGGTTCACTTATATTTGAAAACATTTTCTTCTTCCATGTAACCCTGATTTAACTTGTCATTTGGGATGGTGTCTTGGGAAACGCTCAAGGTTATATTCTCAAAATTTTTAAATCATCTTTGAAGGTTAACCAACCCAAGGTATCAGCTATATTGGCTGGTGCCTAACAAATATTTTTAAAAAAGAAAAAAGAAAGGAAAGGAAAAGGAAAAGGATGAGGAAAGGAAAGAAAAGGAAAAAGAAAAGGAAAGGAAAAGGAACGGAAAGGTTACATATATTCACATATTTTAGGCAATAACTTTTCCCAAAGTCTCCAATATTTTTAAAGTAACTACTATATCTTTTCAGGGTCCATTCATTATTGAAAGACTATTATTTTTATCCTGGTAGAGATGGTCAACATTGTAAAAGTTTGAGGATTTGACAAAACTACATCTAGGTATTAAGAGGAAAATCATGTCACATTAACAGTTCGATACTCAATGGCTTCCCTGATCTTTTCCTCATTCACAAAGGTAAAAGATCACGGGATCTTGAAACAAACATAAATACAGCTGTCTGTATGTATCTAAATGTTTTTACATTTAGAACTTATAAAATTCTTTTTTTTTTAAGATTTTATTTATTTATTCAGGAGAGACAAAGAGAAGCAGAGACATAAGTAGAGGGAGACATAAGTAGAGGGAGACTCCTCGCGGGGAGCTCCATGCGGGACTCCATCCCAGGACCCCAGGATCATGACCTGAGCTGAAGACAAATGCTCAACCACTGAGACACCCAGGTGCCCCTAGAACCTATAAAATTCTAATACATTCTCTATTCCATTGAGCCTGACGAACCTAAGATTTGCTGTAGCCATGAAGAATGTGCTGAGTATCCTTTAGGAAGAAATTGCCCAAGTACTATCACATACCTGTAAGATTAATCTGGAAAAAGATTAAAACTCTTTGGTTTTTAAGGTTTCCGAAGTACACCTGCAAGTGTGACCAATGCCTATTAAGTTCCATCTCACAAAAAAAGCCATGTCAATTGCCACATAAAGAAATTTTTGAAAAGAGAACGTGCAGAAGCTTAATGTCATGTGTAATTGAAAATGGCCCTTTACAACAACCAATCCACTCATTTGTGGGCCTTTCCTGGACCAAGGCTGACTCAGAATCCAGAGTTTATAAAGAGAAATGCTGGCCACTTTATCATGTATTCCTCTTTTACTATATAATGTAGAAAAAGAAAACAAAGTTAACTGCATTTCTGGCCAGATACTACTATATAATGTATCATGTAAAACCTTATGGATCTTGATTTTGGCACTTCCACTGCATGCCTTTTTTTTTTTTTTTCTGTATTCAGCAAACCTGACAACTACATTCTCTAATATGCCACAGACATCCCCATCAAGCTTGGCTGCAAATCAAATCTCAATGTCTGACCATATTTCCTCACATCAGTGGCACCTCTCACATTCCTTTGTTTTGTTCTCTTCAAGTTTCCATGATTTTTGTTTTTCTATGTTTGTACATTCATCAGCTTTCACTTCATTGGCCTTGAATTTGATCAGCTCTGTGAGTCTCCCAGCCACAAGTTTCTGTTAGATTGAGAAGGAACTGGCCCATACAAGGTTGGGTGTGTAGCATGTGCAGGCTCTTTCTGATATAAATCAACAACAAAGACATTTTGGGAAACTAGTATCATGAGGTAAAGTGGTGCCAAGTTAAAATGATTATTTGAAAAGGAGTTTGGTTTCAAACTGAAACCCAGACTCACACCTACAAAACAAAGTTAACTTCTACAATGCGACCTATTTTCATCTGACTTAGGCTCCCATTTCTTGTTTCATAAGGAATTTTTTTCCTACAAAAATCATTGTGGAAGTGGTTGCTTTTATTAGTGACTGACAGGAACTTTAAACCCATCAATACTTAAAATGTGTTCATGACAAAGATTATATAGATAGAGGCTTTCAGCTATGGAATGAATAAGTCACAGAAATTAAAGGTACAGCAAGGAGAGTCAATGATAGTGACATAGCAATGTATAGGGACAAATGGCAGCTACACTTGTGGTGAGCAAAGCATAATAAATAAACTTGCCAAATCACTGTTGTACACCTGAAACTAATATAACATTACATGTCAATGGATACTTAAAAAAAAAAAAAAACCACACACAACAAAACTGATTATATAGGCTGTTACTCTAGATTCCTGGAAGATGATGGCACATTCCCAAGAATCAAAGATTCCCATGCCAAAGCTTGCTTTGCAATCTCTAGAAGAGAAGCCCAAATCACCTCCTTCATTTATTTTTTTCTCTCACACAGACTTAAAGAATCAGCAGTCTGAACTAATAGTTGTTTCATTCTCAACAACTTTTACCTAGAGGAGCATATCTCCTTTTTCCAGCTGTATTATAATATTGAATTACAAACATTTCTAAATTTCCTAAGCACTTTATCAAAATAAATAAAGACAAACATAATTAACACAAGGGAAATCACAATAAACCATCTGTAAAACTCTATATTGATGGTCACCTCTGACAGTTCCTTTAAAAGGAAATTGATTTAGGCCTCAAGGAGCTTACTGTCTTTCATTGACACATTTCTTAGTGTTTCTCTCTTGTAAATTTTAAATCTTGTCACTGCCCCCTGCCCCTAGGATTGGTATACCTCTTCTTTCAATTAGAAAGGAATGAACTTTCTTCCTGGCACCACCCTCCTCCTCTGTAGACAGCTACTACAAAGATAGAGGACCTCATCTGTATCTCAGCATTATCTAGCTTCACACAAACTTATCATCTTTCCATAAATTTCTTGTCTCTTATCTTACAAAATCTTAAATCATACCCTTAAAGGTATGATTACATATTCTATAAAAGTGAATGAAGAAGTCTTTGTCTGAAAGGAATTAAAATAACCTTTGCTTTTCAGGAAATAATGAAAAGAAGCCTATGTGTTACTTTTCAACCATTTCTTCTGGTACTTTTAAATGTTCATTTATATCATTCATAGCTAATATAAGAAAATAAGCAAAGGATTACTGAATATCAGTAAGAGAAAACTACACATCATTTGGAAAATATGTATAGTTCCAGTTTCTCTGATTCTACCCTTCCACTTCCTTCGAACTATTTTATAACTCTTTAAATTTTATATAACTGGGAGCAAAGCAAAATAAGTGTTGCAAACAGACATGCAAATAAATTCTTTCCCTTGGTAGTTCAATTGACTCTCATTTCCGCTTTCATCATTCTCATTAATAACAAGATAAATAAAATCCTTAACGTGTTCTTTTTTATCTATGCAAGAGTCATGATTTTCCTTTTTTTGAAAATCATCCTTTAACACTAAAACAATTTCCAAAACCGTTAATAAAGATAGTTTAAATCCCACTGCTATAGATTCCAAAAAGCCTTTTCTGGTTAACAAAAACTTCCCTGCATTGAATATTAGTTTAAATAAATGGCTTAGAAAATCTATTCTCTGGTGTTTGGTGGTGATGTATTTATTGTGGTGAGATTTCACCTGCAATGAACATGGGAGCTTCACTGTGGAAGAGAACATAATATATGAGTTCTATAGTTTAATAAGAAGCATAACTATTAGGTATAGATATACACTGAGGAGCTAGGATATAGTAGAAACTGTCATTTGGGACTCAGCAATCTGCTGCATGAATATAATTTACAGTAATTTAACACCCTTGATGGAATAAGGGTTTCTTGAGAAAACCATTCCCATTCTCAGACCTGGCAAGAACCAGGCTCCTTTTCACACCATTCGCTCTTTCCACAATATACAAATTCACAGTGGACTTATTAAAACCAAAAAACAGAGCTGAGAACACATTTGCTTAAAATGTGTCTATGGAAAGCAGCTAACACTACGTCATTTTTCAAATGACCACAACTCCCTCCAAGGTGACCAGTCTTCTCACTCCTTTACCCTTCTTCTTAATGTAATTCTATTTTTAGATTTCACAAAGCAGAAGGTCAACACTGAGTCTCTTTTACACCATAGAAAAAGAGTAAGCAGAAAGTATTGTCTTAAAAGAACAATTTAGCGGTTGACACTTCTTCCCTACTCTCATTTGCAATTTAATGAAGAATGCCTTATGGTACTATATAAATAGATACGGTAAGTACCCAAAGCTGTTCATTTCAATTAATTCTTCCAATATACCAGCAAAGGGCTTAAAATGCCTACATTCCAGATATTTAGCCTGATGTTCTTTATCTAGAAAAGTTTGCAAAGATTTTAGGTTTTACAGATTTTTTTTTCATTTTTACTGAAGTATGTTTACAGTTCTTAAAATATTTTAATGACTGATGCTGTTGTCCTTGGAATCTAAAACGGGCTTTCGCCAAGTGGCCAGCTTTAAAAAAAAATCATTGGAATGAATGCTCAATTTTTATTTTCAGTTTCCTTTTTCTGATCACAATTTGCAGAAGAGCAACAGAAATTTTTTTAACAAGAAATAAAAGCTGGTACCATTTGTTCCATTATCTTGGACCTACAAATGAGGAGAAGAAATGGCTGGTAAAATATTTCTGACACTTGACAGTTTGTGGTAATGATCTATAGGGTCCAAATGGAACTACTACCTAGTCTGGCAGTTTGGTTACTAGAATTAACCTCATCTTTACCAGATGGGGGATAAGAAGGAATAATGGGCTTCTTTTTTGTCATAGCCCTAGTAGGAAGGGGAGAAAAACTAGACAAACTACGTGCCATGAATTGCTTTGTTACTATCATACTCATGGTACAATATAATTGTCTCTACCAGAATCCACCAGGAAAGCCATTTTTATTTGGTAGAATGAATAGAATTGTCAGTTTTCGTAGGGGAAATGGGCATCAGAAATCATCTAGCAGCCATTCAGCACTATAGTGAGAGCTTCTATCTGTGCGTACATGTGGCATACACTCAACACACATTTGGGGACCACAGATTTATGAACAGGTTACATTCTATAGGTGTTTTGTGAGTGACTGCATGAAATACACAATGTTTTTCTCAGATCCCCCCCCCCCCCAAATCGTTTACATGATGGCTCTGATCCTAGGTCTCCCAAAGGCCTAATAATCCATGGAGTGACTAAAAAACTAGATACATATTTTTAAGATAGAGACAGCATATTGCAAGTGCATATCAGCACATTTTGTGTTTTTCATAATAACTTTAGAAACCAAGCACCATTTATAATGTCTGCTGCATGCAGACTCTGAGCTAGGAGTGCAGCTTCTCAGTGTTGCCAACCTCCAAGAACTTCAGACATTTTGCTATGATAGTGAAAAGAGAAGCCTTTGATGTGAAGGCCAGTTGCCCACATCTAATCTGAGTTGGAGGTTTCAGGGTTAAAGACAGACTGCATTGATATTTATGGCATCTCTTGTTCTCACAGACTTTATTCACAAGCAACCTAAACATACAAATAAATAATTACTGATAGAGAGGCACCTGGGTGGCTCAGTCAGCTAAGCCTGCCTTTAGCTCAGGTCAGGCTCTCTCAGCAGGAAGCCTGTTTCTCCCTCTCCTTCCTGTTCCTGCTCTATCTCTGTCTCTCTCTCAAATAAATAATAAATAGCCAACTAAAAAGAAAGAATGAGTCACTGATGGAAATTGTATCTTTGTTCCAGTCCTCCCATGTCCTTTACCCTCTGTAACTCAGAATACCTGGAATGACTGATCTGAAGTTCTAGCTCTTCTGATGGGGCAGAAGTTACACAGGTACAGGCAGTTAAGAAAAGGCCTATGCCCTTCTTATTCCTCTTTAAGTACAAGATCGCTTGAAGGATCTGAAACACTAGTCAGAGACTGTGAATATATACATCCTCTATAACATCCATTTATTGATCATAAGCTACTCTTTGGCATAGACTCTCTGATATTTACTTTTGCATCTTTAATGCATAACGTGATGCTCACATAAGGCACTTTACTATTTGTTGTACTTTTGACCTCTCACATCTCAACTAGGGGCACATTTTCCTGTAGAAACAGCAATGTAATAGCTGGACAGATGAGTTGATAGGACACTTAACGGTAATGTCAAATACTCTTCCTACAGAAGAGTGTAGAAAATGTGCTATGATTTCAAAGAACCCATACTTCTCCACTGAGAAATGTCCACTTACTCATGAGCAAATAAAAATTCACAGAACATAACATACGTGTAGTATGAAGAATTAAAGCAACATGAAAAAAGCTGGAAACTTTAATGTTAGCGCCTAATGAAAATTCTTTACAAATATAAGCATTCCTCACTATCGAAGTCTATGATGTTGCTGAAACCCAACTACAAAGGATATTCTGTTATCTGAATCTATTAGGTCCCTGAGTTTCAGACAGTATCAATTTTGATACCATGGTTTGCATGACACAGTACAAAGACTAGTAAGTTATTTCTTTTCTTTTGTTTGTGAGATGGTTCCATTTTTAAAGGCATCTCAATGTTGTTAAAATATTAAATCAGAAATAATTGTTCAAATACAATTTTATACATAAAATTGTCCTCACAAAGGAATTAACTGCTAACTTAATATGCCATTACAGTTACTACGGAGAACCTTCTGGCAAAAAGACTGCTAATAGGTGCTAAACAGTCCTGAAGACCAAGAACCTCTGTGAGAAGGGTTGTGATCACATGGAAAGCCTTTAGGGTGGGACCAGAACAAGATGAAGCAAGCAAACAAGTTCCCTGAGTGTCCTTCCAGGAAGGGAATGAGAGGTGAACTTAACAAACTAGTCCTAAATGTAGGAATAGTTTAAAATCAACAAAACGTTAACGGAAAGCCTGTGGGAGGCGAAGGCCAGTGACTCTAAATATTACCATGCCCCCCACATCCACCCACACACAGAATCACAAAACAGAGAATTTAATTCCACACAAGAATGTTTGTGGTTTCTCAGAGAAGTGGCAATCCAGTCTACTTAGAAAAAGCAAAAAAGCAGCCTTCCCAGTTGGTCCTAAAGGAAGAAAAGCTAGTTTCAGAGATGTGCAAGGGAACAGGGAAAGGTCTCCATCTTGATGACGCTAGAATAGGTCACTTGAGAAAAAAGGAACATCTTTCAAAGGAAAACATGCAAAACTTCAAGGCCCAAGTGAAAATGGAATAGGCAGAAACATGACACTCAAAGGGTAGGACGAGGCAAAGGTACAAAGAAATGTGGGGGAAGCAAATATGGAGGAAAATGAAAAAGCAATGTCAAATTATCTCACGGTGACAACAGCAGAACTGAGGGGTGACTCGTCACCAAGTAGTGGAAAATATCCACACGCTGCCTCTCCAGTAGCTCAACAGCAGGTGTGCACAGTGTAGAGAAGCTTCCATTCAGATTCAGCCACTGCTAGAAAGATTTTCCCAAAACCCAATTTAAATCACTTTCCCAAATGTCACTTAATACACCCAAATGGGGGGAAAAAGAAGATAACTAATTAATTAATTAATTAAAATAAAAATGCAAGGATGTAATTTTAAAATGCCCTTTCAAACCTGAGGTGTTTCTTCATTTGTCCATTTAGAATTCTGGGGTTTCCACAGACTTTTTGCAATTTCTCTTTAAGATGTTAGATGGAAAATCCCTGACATAGAGAAAGCGGTACAGAGTTGCCAGAGCCTAAGAAATAATTCACCGAATGTACTGAACTATGTGAATGTGAAAACCAACCAAATGTAAACCAAAATCACATGAAGAGTCTCAGCTGTCCACCAAGCAACTAGCTTCTTTCAGTTTTTAAATTTAACAACCCCACTGACTTTGGGACCCTGGTGTATGGAACTGTAAGGCTGAACACACTATGAAGGTAAGGACTCCATCTTTCCCCAAGATGACCAAAAGCAAAACATTAGAGCCAGAGAAAGAAAGAGGGTAGACACAAAAATGTGTGCCTTGATAGAGGGGAGAAAAAGAAGAAGAAAAGGTAATCAAACCAAGGCTAAAATAGGGTGTCTATTCCCTGCATTTGTACTGGTTTAAATAAGAGTCCCCAAACGCAGAACTCCTCCATGAAAACAAAAGAAAAATCCTGTGATCTGGACCCAGTTGCTTTTCAAAATTTTCAGAGTCAGGCTTTTACTCACAGTTTCGGTTTACCAAGGAACTTTAAGAGAAAGCAGATGTAACCTAAAATACAATGACTGCAATACATACTGTAATTCGTCTGGTATTGCAAGCAATAAACCTCAGGTCTGTAGGGGACCCATTTGCAATTTTGATCTTCTAAAAGAGAAACAGTTTCACGTTTGGAGTAGTTTCCCAGCTTCCTCTTTTTTTTTTTTTTTTTTTTTCTGTCCAAGTATTTGGAAGGTAAACAATTTCAGCTTGGAAATCAGAACTCCAGTGGAGTGTTGAGTGTGCACGCATGCGCGCACACACGCATGCAGAGGTCTGTCCCTCAAGCCCGTACTGTAAGACCGCCACAGAAAGAACATTTCCCAGCCATGCCGGAGGGGCTCCCCCAGGGGGACCACCCACTCTAGACACAGAGGAGACATTCCTCGGCTCCTTCCAGCGTGGGACATCAACTGCCTAGAAGTTCCAACCTTTGGCAAGTTATAAAGAAATTAGAAGTGCAAGAGACTCTGGACTTCTCTCCAAGAGGAAAAGCCCATTTTAAAACAGCTGCAGGCTTTTTTCCCCCTAACAACTTGAGACCAAAAGTGCTTTTACTCCTCTGTGACCGTTTTTTGCAGATCCCCACATTTTTGGTTTCAGGATTATCCGGTTTGTTAATGGAGTTTACTACATTTATTCAGTCTTCCAAGTAGTATTCACCTGAACAAAAAAGTTACTTTCTACTTGAAAGAAAAGAAAATAGGCTCTTGCTCAGTCACTCACTCTGAATTCCCAACACACCACTTTTCAGTCCGATGAGGAGCGTGAGGAGACAAGAGCAGAAAACAGCAACATTGTACAGAGCTGTTACAGCTGCAGGTGCGCACTCTGCTCCCATCTGGCAATAAAGCAAAACCAACCCCAACCAAAAGCTTCTAGTGTGGCCAGTCCATTGTGATTTTCACATTGCTGTGGTTAAGGCATTATTGTTGAATCTAGGCTTCCTACGCATCTGATACACTAATTACAAATACCACTGGTTTTTAAATTGGTGATCAATGAAAAAGAAACCCAACAGTCAAGCCCTATCACATAGTGAGTGTGCAGAGACCCCATCTACTCCTGACCTGTCAATGTTAAGATGGGAAAGAGAAGAAAAAAAGGAAAAGAAAAAACTAGGCTAGAACAGAATAGAAAAATGGAATAAAAAGGTAGATAAGGGCAGAAAAGAAGAAAAAGGTCCTTGCCAACCATATATTAAGATATATTACAATGTCCAAGGCACAAAAGAAACAAATTCCCAGAAAATATGAAGAAGGAGGAGACAAAGCAAGTGAGAGAGAATGTGTGTGTACAACTTTGTTAATGCGAAAAACAACATCACAAATTACTAGGAAAAGATCATCTAGAAACTGGTGCTGAGAAAACTGCCTCCTTTTATGTAAATAAAATTAGATCCCGAACTCACATCACATACAAACCACACTGCAGACTAACACATAAAAAACAAACAGAAAAACCCCCCAACAAACTGAACTATTAGGCTGGTAGGAGACCACCAAAAGCAGTCTAAATTTCCAATAGCAGAGGAAGGAATGATAGGTCCATGCAGCTCTTCACCCTCCCCACTTCTTCCTGACTGCTTAAAGTGGCAGCTATCATCCTGCAATATTACAAGCATAAATAAAATAAGCACATTACAGAGAGAATGCAAGCACCTGGGTCCCTGGCCACCAATGTCTTGATCAGTAGAACCAGCTCTGAACTGATCTCCAGATCTTTTGTGATGTGATTAAAAAGCAACCTCTGCATTTGGAAATTAATGCTGACTGATGCTTCTGTTCTTTGTAGCCATGAGTGGAAGTGCTGGATCTAGTAAATGTTGTGTACTCATGGTAATAAGACAATGTCTATCGCTATATTTCTGGAAATGTCTCCTGATATAAGGGACAGATGTGCTCTTGAAAATAATCAAAACTTATTCTACAATCAACAGTGCCCATAAAATATTTAACAGAAGATCTGACTATCGGAGGAAGAGACTCATGAAAGAGTGGCCTAGCAGCCCAAAAAGCTAGGGGCATTAGAGGTAACATGTTCCTTTATTGCCCCTTGCTGAGGCCTGATTCCACTGCTGCTAAGCCAGGGTCTGCTGGCATTCCAGGTGGGATCAGCTTTGGAAGGACGGGAGATGGTAGGGGAAAGTCTGAATCTTGCATTTGTGTGACAGAATCAGGCCCACCCTAACTGGGATCTTCTGCAAGTAGATATTCAAACTCTGCCCCTGGGCACTTCTGGTTTCAGAAAGTTACATAATCAATACACTGCAAATGCCAACAAAAACTTTGGTTTATATGTTTTCCTCAACAACTCCACGATAGCCCAAATGCTACACAGTGGACCCATCCATGCCTCAGATAAGCTCTTTCAGACTTTTTTGTACAGTTGAGAAATGCCTTAGATTCAGAACTATATACCAAATTGCTTTTTGTCTTTGCTATTTTCCCTTACTTGAAGAGGTATTAAAAAGAAAAAAATGCACACAAAATTCAATTCTAGGTCTAAAAATAAGCAAAACTGAGAAAGTTTAATTGCTCATGCTAAATCATCATGATGTATACTGCAGAGAAGGTTATAACAGCAAGAGTGGCTTGTTTCCATTTTAACATCTTCTTTTTACTTGATTTCCTGGAAAAAATAAATGCACCCTGTAGGCATGTTACAAGTACAGTCTTAATTCCCAAATGAATTAGATCACCTAAAAATACTGAGCCTGTGGATTTTTGGTTCCAAACCTACATGTGAATGAATAAGTGCTTCAGACACTTTAAAAATAAAACTGCATCTCACTTGCCTCTTAGAAACAAAATTTGAAATATGATCCAAATAAGGAAAAATAAAACATAAGAATATGCAACATGACTAGCTAAACTCCAATTATATTCTGGGCTATATTATTTCCTGGGCCTTGAATTATTTTTCTCCAGCAGTACTGATCTAATGAAATATTTTGCATCTTAACTGATTAAGTATTGTATCTTATACACACAGAGAGAAAAAGATGAAACAGTTCCTACTAGGCATGTTACTACCTAAATACAAATACATCCCAGGTATTATTAATGTAAGACTTAGTTAAACTTTAAGGAAATCTATGGTTGACATAGTTTCTTTACATCTCTATTTTTATTAAAAATATTACCAGTAATTACCACAAAACTGGCAGCACACTAGGGTGACTTCAGTTAAAATCACCCCAGTGGAGACAGTAAGAAATGGCTGTGATCAATGTTTTCAACTATACCATTTATGCCAGAACCACTTTATTAATAGAGAAATAAGGAGATTTCAGATATGGTGATAAAAAAAAAAAAATAAGAGCAAAGAACAAACTTGATCATTGGGAGCCTGTGGCCCTTACTGATTTTTCCTGAATTAATGATGGTTTCTGGAAACCCACAGCCCTGTACACTGCCATTGCTGATTTGCATAGGCACATCTTCCATTTCAAACCCCTTCAGTCAGCCCTATGATTAATAGTTTATTCTCTAGGGTTGTGTTTCTTCTTCATAAAGTCTCAACACTTTTTTGGAGAGAGGAAAAAAAAAATTGGAAAAGCAAAAGACTTTTTCAAGAACATCACAAACATGAAATAGGAATCAGCTGTGTTCAATGAAAATCCTTCATGTAAGAAAATATTTGTGGCTTCAAAAGAGTAAAAACTCTAATTAAAAAGCTGATGCACTAGGGGTGCCTGAGTGGCTCAGTCAGTTAAGCGTCTGACTCTTCATTTTGGTTTGGGTCACAGTCTCAGGGTCCTGGGATTGAGCCCCAAGTCAGGCTCTGTATTCATTGGGGAATCTGCTTGTGGCTTCCCTCTCTTCCTCTGCCTCCTCTCCTATTCATGCTGTCTCTAAAATAAATCTTTAACAACAACAACAACAAAAAGGCTGGTGCCCTTTGGATTTCTAATGCTTAGGTCTTAACAAAACTTCTCATTTGCAAATGAGAACAGCTGGATGGTAATGGTAGCTATGATCTAGCAGTTCAGCTTCAAATATCTTGTACTGAATCCAGTTTACAGGCAGAAGCATAATATCCAGCATGTAGAATTTTTTTACCAATTGTATTTTCATTGGTTCTAAGATGCACATTTCAACACCAATGAAGAAGTGATGCATCTTCGAACTGACAGCTATAATAGCTCTTGGTCCTATGACAATCGTTCCAATGCCTGTGCATACATAAATTAGGACATAAAGGTTCATATTTTCACATTTCTTGTGTCAAAACATATTTAAAAGAGCTCTTATAAGTTTAAAATAATTCCAAATGATAATAAAGCACTGGTGTCATAGCTTAAATGGTAGCATTTTTTTCTTTCTTAGTATTCTATGTTTCTAACATCCAATGGCATTGTAGATTAAGTGAAATAGGGTATGAATACAACCAAGATACGTTATATTTGTCCATGGCTGGTATTTCAAGTTGTCTAACAAACTAATTATAATAAAGCTTTCCCACTAGCCATCATGGCCCCACACAACAGAATCCCAAACACATTTACTAGGCTTTTCTCTCACTAGCTACTCTTCTTGCTGTCTTGCTGTTGGGAAGAAACTGCTTGAGATGCCTGAAATATCTGTTCCATCCACCTGCGTTCAGTATTTTCTCATGTGCTCACTTGGCAAAACCCACTATCCTAACACTGTTCTAGATTTTGAACCTTTATGTATCTTCAAAGTCCATATCAAATACCAACTTATCTAAACAATTGTTCCTAATCTTTGCATCTGAATTTGTTCTCACCCCCTATCCTGTGAAACACTCCAGACACTGTATGTACTTGAGAATTATAAACTGAAGGCTGGATGTTGGAATTCAGCTGGTGAACATAGGTTTTGTTGGTCCATATCATGTTTTATTTTTAACTTAAGCAACATTTTTAAAAAACTCACAACAATTCAAACTTTTAAAAGTACTGGGGGCCCAGTTCCTTAGATATTTGAGTTTTGCAATCCTTGCCTTATCCATCTAAGGGTGTGAAAATCTCTTAATGGTAGAAATTCTTACATATTTTTCTCGACTCATAGCAGGTATTTTATGAACAGAAGTTGAAATGCATATTTACTTTAAAAATTAATGTTAGGCCTTTGGGGGAATGCTCAATAAAAGTCGTATTTAACAAAAATGTCTTGAATTATACTGAATTAAGTGCATAAGTTATTTTATGTAATGGAACACAATGAATTTTTGTCTACTTTATTATGTGAGTTATTTAGTATTTACTTATTTTGCTGTACATTTAGACTCAAGGAAGGAAACAAACTATCAATGAAGGGTTTTTTTTTTTAAATTTCTATAGAAACAACACTACATATTGTCATGAGTACATGTTATAGTTTTAGAGTTTTGACCACCAGTGGAATTAATATTTAATTCAAAATGGAATTTAACAGAAAACCAATAGCAACTCAGGAAGATGAACTTAAGAAGCATCTGTCCTTCTCTAAGTTTAGCTTAATTAAACAAATCAGTATTAAGCACTTACTGCACACCTCCATATGGTGGACTTGGGACATGAAAAGGAAGAAATCATGAACAATTATGGCTTCCACCCTTGGAATTTAGTGTAATTCTTCCAAAGAAACCATTAAAATATAAATCTATTAATGGAAATAAATCCATGTGATCAAAGCAAGTTTAACAAATCTTTCTTTGGAAGCTCTTCTTCAGTAAATAGCCCTAAATATTAAGTGGCCATTATGACCAAACTATTACTTAGTGGGATCTTCCTAGTCTAATTCAAAGAGCTATAATACTTTTTCAGGGAGTTTAAGAATACTGGAGGAACTGGTAGGAACTAGAATCATGTAGGGCAGTGGTTCTCTAAGTGTGGTTCCCAGGCCAGCAGTAGAGCTGACCTCAACTTGCTAGAAGTGAAAATTTTCAGGCCCCACCCAGACTCACTGAATCAGAAACTCAGGGGGTGGGGTAGCAATTTGTTTTAAGAAACCCTCCAGGTGATTCCAAAGCATACTCAAATTTGAGAAGCACTGATAGAGAACAACCCGTGACATGTTGCAGAAAAGTTAAAAATCTTTACAAGGCCATTCAGCCAAATAGAGACATAGCTTTCCTGTTGCCCAGTTACCCTTCTACCATAGCAGAACACAATATAATACACACTGTCACCCTATATCAAAGTATAATTTTCAGCCATGTGTGAAAGCTCAGAGAAAGAATTATTAGCTTGAACTATTTCCTTTCTCCTTTTGCTCCCTCTTAAAAAAATCTGAATCTCAACAGAGATGAAGATACTTAAGAAAATTAATTTATTGCTAAAGACA
The DNA here is from genome assembly GCF_048418805.1 of Vulpes vulpes. Taxonomy (NCBI): domain Eukaryota; kingdom Metazoa; phylum Chordata; class Mammalia; order Carnivora; family Canidae; genus Vulpes; species Vulpes vulpes. The sequence continues at coordinate 70,512,578 of NC_132783.1, read as the reverse complement.
ACACCAGTAGTGTGAATCCCTCTGTACATAATATAGCACACCAGGCACTATATGATATATGTTCATCTCTTTATTATCTGCCTGCTTTTCTAGGCTGTAAGCTCTATAAGGGCAGAAATTTTGTCTTTTTTGTTTACTTCTATATCCTCAAATGCTTAGAACATTGTCTGGCACACAGGAGGCACTCAAAACCACTTAATTGGAGTCAATGAGTAAATTAAATGTGATTTGTACTATCACTTGAGCTCTAGGATATCTCTTCTCCAACTAATACCATAAATTATTAGAGACTCAGGCTTAAATAATTTTTAAACCCACATCACCCAGTATGGTGTGATATACCTTTCCTGTCTAATAGTTGGCAATTTTTATATGTGCAAAAAGCCAGATAGTAGCTATCTTAGGCTTTGCAGGACTCTATTTCCACTATTCAACTCTGCCTCTATAGCATGAAAGCAACCATAGATAATATGTAAATGATGGATGTGGCTGTATTCCAATAAAATTTTATATACAAAAACAGGCAGTGGGCCAAATTTGACCTGTGGAATGCAGGATGTCAAAGCAACAGAAGTAACAACTATTACTAGTTTTACATTTTAAAATATGATTAACTTGACAGATACAAACAAAAGACTATAAGGAACTTTCAAATACCTATTTTTAGAGAGAGCACATTAATGTTTATGTTATTTAAAATCTATACCATACACTGTAAGAAAATGAAAAAAGAAGTTGTGAAGACTTACTTCTTACATCAATTACTTATTTGCTTACTAATTTTCTTTAAATTAGTCAGTATAAAGTTCGTTCCTACATATTTTTATTTTTTTAAGACAGAACTATAATCAAAGAGGATATGATGGAAACATTGCCTTCTTAATTTTACTGACCTATACAATTCAGGGGCAATGAAGATAGTAGTAAAATGGCCATAGTTTATTAAATCCAAGTTTACTCTGGCACCCCAAGGCTAAAGCTAATCTTCTCCATAGCATAGAAAAAGGTTTTAATAACAAACAGATATATCACTTTATATTTTTCTTTTTAAAAAAAAGAATACTTTCTTTGTGATTATAGCCACAGGAAGACAGACCTGGCCCTCCAATCACACTGTGTGGTCCCATGAACCTCTACAGCTGACAAGAGCAAGGATAAATCACGTGGTTCTGTTGTTGGGGAGAATGTCCTTTGGAAATGGAAGGAAAGGAGAGAGCCAAAAGTTGAAAGTGACCCTCTCAACCACTATTTCATTGCCAGAATCACAGCTATTGTTATTGGCATTCACTTCTTCAAGAGAGAATGAATTATTTCCCTGCTGTTGACATATCAAGTGACTTTAAAATTTTTTTCTTTGGAGTTTTATGAACTCAGAACAGATTTCTCCCTCTACCCCCTTCTTATTAAATGCAATCATTGAGTGTGCTAGTTAATATACATTGCACTAAAAAACAATGTCTTAATATATTCATGGCCCACTTTACAAAAGGAAAGGAATGTCTCTCTCCCCCAGCATGTTCTTGCAAATCAATTCACACCAAGGAACAAAACCAGGCTGAGATACAAACATAGATACAACCAATGGGCAGCCATCACGTTTCTTTTTAGTTTCTCTGGCTGCAAAACTGGGAACTCATTTACTCATTCATTTTTCCCCCTTCCTAGTAATCACACTTCTGCCAAATTCTAATTAAGGGAGAGGTAGGTGTTTTCTTCTCCCTGTCCTCTTTGGCAGAAGAAATGAGCAAGCAAATCTCTGGAAATGAGTGTTGTCTAGAAGATTTGAGCTGTTCACTTCTCAAACTGTTGACAGGCTCCATAAAATAATTTTTATAAAAACATTTGTAACCTGTGAGACACCTCACAACGCTAACATATTTTATTTCAGAGTTTGAGTCTTTGCCCACTCTAAATCATAATATTTGATGTATTAGTTCACATTCTATAGGTATAAAAGAAAAATAGGTTTCAGCAGGAAAATGACCTCTCACTGATAAACAGACTCAATGTCCATATCTTAACTGTTAGCAAACCTTCAGAGGCAATGAATGACCAAAGGGGAGACCAATTTGGAGGTCTATAAAAATATGACAAAGGAATTATCTACAGTCTCTCTGGCTGCAAAAAATAGCATCAGCACATAATTCTTGCCACTGCTCCCTCTCTTGGGCCCCTCTCATCTGCTTGTGGTAACACATCTGCTCTAAAATGGAAGTATGGGAAAATACAAACACCTACCCTACAACACTAGGACAAAAGAGGTAAAAAGGGAAAGGAGACAGAATGATGGCACCTCCAAAGACTTCCACATCCTTACTTCGTAGATCTGGTGAATATGTTAGGTTACAAGGCAAAGGATACTTCAGGCTGAAGATAGAATTAAGGTTGGTAATCAGCTGACCTTCAGATAGGGAAATTATCCTAGATTATGTAAGGGGGCTCAGTATAACCACAGAGGTCCTTAAAAGTAGAAGAGGGAGGCAGAAGAGTAAAGTCAGAGAGAGATGTGACTACAGAAAAGAAAGCTTTTGAGAAATAAGAAATGGGGCCATGAGCCAAGGGATGTGGGTGGCCTGTGGGTGTTAGAAAAGGCAAGAAATAAATTTTTGAGCCTCCTAATGGGAACATAGTCCTACTGACACCTTGATTTTAGCCCAGTGAGACTTGTGTTGGAATTCTGACCTAGAAAACCGTAAGACAATAAATCTGTCTTGTTTTAAGCCAATAAACTCATGGTAATTTGTTACAACAGAAAACACAGATATTTTTTTTAAGATTTATTGATTTTTAGAGAGAAAGCTGGTGCATACACAGTGGCGGGGCGGGGGGGCAGAGGAAGGAAGGGAGAGAAAGAATCCCAAGCAGACTCCTTGCTGAGCACAGGGCCCAACTCGGGGCTCAATCTCATGGCCCTGAGATCATGACCTGAGCTGTAATCAAGAGTTGGACTCTCAGCCGACTGAGCTACTCAGGTGCCCCATACACATTTCTGATAATATTAATTCTTATATAATCCTATGAAGCAGGTATCATTATCTTCCCATTTCACAGGTAAAGACACTGTAACAAGAGAAGTTAACAACTTGTCCAAGATCACACGCAGAGCTAACAGGTGGGGGAACCACGATTCAAACCCAGGTAGTCTAGCTTGTGCCTACATCCTTAGCCAGTACTTTGCACTACAAAAGATACAATGTTGCAGAGAACACCTTAAAGACAACAATATCCTGTGGTTAGAATGTGAAGTTTTGTGGAGAGTCATTGAAAGATTAAAGATATCATGTGGTTAAAGGAGATCAACTGGTTTGTTATAACATCTAATCAGGAATATGGATGCAGCAGAATAGTGTCAGAAGAGAGGACAAGAGAAATCTAATTAAGGCTTGAATGAAACTATAAAAATAGACCAAAAACAAAACAAAACAAAACCCAACAACCCAAAAAACAAAACACCCTTGTAAGATCTCTTAAGACTAGTCAATCTAATTTCTTCCAGGCCATCAATCCTATCCATTTGCTATAATTAACTTCTGTCCCATGGTTCAGTTCCTATAGTTAGCCCTGTTCATCCTCAAGTGTCTTTAACCAACCCCCCAATATCTTGGCCATGACTTTCTGCACTATTCCTTGAGCCATGGTCCGCAAGTGGATACTGTACTGAACACCAGACAGAGAGAGAGATTAAGATTTAACAAGGGTGATTCTGTAAAAAATGATTTCTTACTGAAGATAAGGATAAAGATGTCAAATCAGAAAAAGTCCATCTGGAATTGAAGATTTTATGCTTTTTTCTCAATGGCCAATTGGATAAAAGAGAAAATTCAGTAACAAATACAAGAAAACTAATTCTCAGTTTTAGAAAAAAAAAAAGAGCCCACTGAAATCCAAGTGATAATGGTTAATGAGTAAACAGCTTATTCCTTAGATGGCACCTCCTTCATTATATCTCAGTATCAGTTTAGTCCTTTGCAAAGCTTTAAAAAGTACATATTACAATGGCCATTGAACTAAGACACTAAAACTTTTTTAAAAATTGTATCTTTAACAAATGTATGACTCCATAAGGTATTAGCTTGAAAATGAAACTTTTCTTTGGCAGAAAAACTGGGGGAGGGGGCGGTTATGCCAAAGTATTGAGTTTACTTATTACACCACAAAATAAGCAATATTAAAACAGCAATCTTTAGCTGGGTTTAAGAAATTTAAATTTTTCTATCATAAAACAGTATTATTCTTTCCAATTGGCAACTGAAATATTTCCTTGTTTTTAGGTGAACAAAACATCAATGTAAGAATACAATATATCATATCATCACTCAGTTGTTTAACTGTTCACTTATAATTACAATTTGATTAAGCTCTTAAAAATGATTTTGAAATATTCATCCATGTAACACCTTGAATAAGCTAAATTTTTCTGCCTTTGTTTATTAGAGTAGCATTAAGGATCAAAGGCATTCTTGTGACATGACTGTTTCACAGCAAAGATGATACTCAATACCTGCACTGAGTTTTGTTGTCATGGGGACCATCCTGGGAGAAACCACTTAAATGCCAGAATTTCAAACTCCCTAAAACACTGCCTTCAAGTCTGGTTTCACTTATAACTTGGAAATCAAAACTGTAGCAACCATTTTTATTTTTAAAAATGCATAATCCATCTGCTTAAAAAAAATAGTATTGACTTCACCCTTTAAAAGGTATTGAATTTCCTTTCCATGAAAAATTCTGAGGCTAGAGTATAGCAGCCTGGGGGGGATTCTGCTGCCTAGCAGGTAGCCATGGAAACAGAAGCACACATCAGGAGCCTACACTAAAGCTAGCATGATAAGACCATAAATGAGAAGTTTAGCATATGTTTTTTACATCTGCTGTCTCCTTGTTTTATTTCTGTTTGTATTTGGAAAGAAATTCAGCTAACTTCATCTTTTCCTTTAAGCTTATCAGAAAATCACCATCAAAATAGAAAATTTGCCCAAACGATAAAATCAAATGGTATTAGAAATAAAAATTCAAGTGGCAAGAAGGGAAGACCTGGTTCCCAATTAGTTGGAAGCATATGTGCACATTTTATCAGCTCCCATTTCACTTGGCCTAGTAAATTCACTTGTCCACAGAAGGGTGATAGCCAGATCAGTACTGACTAAGACACCTGGAAACTGTATTTTCTTAAGAAATCACACATCAAAAAAAAAAAAAAAAAAAAAAAAAAGAAATCACACATCACAAAATCCTCCTTAATCTAGTTCCAAACCACCTATTTTTTTAAAAATTTATTTACTTATTCATGAGAGACACAGAGAGAGAGAGAGGCAGAGACACAGGCAGAGAGAGAAGCAGGCTCCACGCAGGGAGCCTGATGGGGAATTCGATCCCGGGACCCCAGAACCATGCAGGCGTGCCCAACTGCCGAGCCACTCAGGGGTCCCCAAACCACCTTATTTTAAGCCTGTCTCCACCTACCTATTCCATGAACTCTGCATTCCAGCCTCATTTTCCTGCTTATTGTTCCGTACGCTTCCTGTGTGTCCTTCTGACCCCCTCACCATACAAACCACTTGAATGCCCTTTGAGCCCTCATCCATCTGGCAAGAAACAAATGATCTGTAAAACCATGACCAATGCCCACTTAGCAAAAGTGCCTTCTAAACTGGCAAACTGTTTCATTTATATTGCTTACTGACATTTACTATATGCCTCCCACAGGGTGCAGAGGTCACCTCATTCTTGATTAACATTGACCATTTTAGGGGAGAGAGGATTAAAGCTCTTAATCTAATAGCCAGTTTTCCAGTAACGTGGTGACACTAATAATAATGGAAAGGATGGCAGAAAATTAAGAATATTAATTTCAATCAACTAATATCTAGTAATGTTGAAGTATAAACCTTTAAGCAGACCAAACCAAAGCTGTATGAGATATACTATTAGCAAAAAAGTCTTTTTGAAAATCATATAGACAACCTCATGGCAGAGGTGAACAACTCTTGAGACTACCCCTGAAATACAATTCATTCAAATGGACACTAACTGGTGTCAAGAAATCTTTAAATTACCCCAAAAGGGCTACCAAGTATAATTTACTCTAAAGAAAATTATTGAAGATTTTTCTCCTAAAGTTTTCTACAGACCACTTTCTGACAAAATGTACACATACAAAATGAAATATGATACTTGGCTATGAAATAATAACTGTGTCTAGAAAACAACAAAAGTCTTCAAAGTGTCTACTTTGGCAGTTCTGGACATCACCTTAGAAATTTTTATTTAAAGACATCATAAAATTGAATACTTAAATTTTAATGGCTCATTTTATAACAAAAAATGTTACAGTTCTTCAAGTCCAAAAATATACCTTTCATTTTTTTGGTATCCCAATTACTTACTAGACATCTCCACCATGTACTCAAATGCAACAAGTCCAAAGCTGAAATGATTATCCATTCCATTCCCTCCCATACAAAACAAAAACAAAACTGCTCCTTCACTCATATTTCCTATTTTAGTTAAACATACTGACAACTGTGGTCACTCAAACCAAAAGCCTCTAAGTTAGTCTTGACTTGTTTCCTAGCCTCAAACCCTAAATCCCAACAATTTCAATAGGAGAACTGCATCATTTAAAACAAACAGCATGGATTTAAATACAAAGGGCTTCTTGGGAAGCCTGGGTGGCTCAGCAGTTGAGTAGCTGCCTTCATTCAGCTCAGGGCATGATCCCGGAGTCCCAGGATTGAGTCCTGCATCGGGCTCCTTGCGTGGAGTCTGCTTCTCCCTCTGCCTGTGCCTGTGCCTGTGCCTCTCTTTCTCTGTGTGTGTCATGAATAAATAAATAAAATCTTTTAAAAATAGATAGACAGAGCTTCTTATGAACTGTAAAATCCTTGAACAAGATACGTAATCTTTAGTCTCAGCTTCCCAGTTTGTAAAGTGAGAATATAATAAGACTTCTCTCAATATGAATCCTAAAAGAAATTTCTTTAAAATCAAATAAATAGGTTTTGAGATATATTTTAATTATTCTACATTTTTCTCTTGGAATTCACAAAGCATATCAGACTAAGGTTATAAGAAATAACATTATTAGAGCAAAAACTTTTTCTTTACTCTCTTCCAAATTTATTTGACCTCAGTATTCCTTTTTAAAATTTTTAAAATTTTAATTCCGGTGTAGTTTATAGCGTTGTATTAGTTTTGAGTGTACAATATAGTGATTCAACAACTCCATATATTATTCAGTGCTCATCATGAGTGTATTTTTAATCCTTTTCACCGATTTTTTTTTTTTCCTTTCACCTATATTTCACTCATCCACCCTCTTGTAAGCCCTCTCTCTGTTCTCTATAGTTGAGTCTGATTTTTGGTTTGTCATTTTTTTCCCGTTTGTTTGCTTGTTTTCTTAAATTCTGCACAAGTGAAATTATAAGTCTGACTGACTTATTTCATTTAGCATTATACTCTCCAGTTCCATCTATGTTGCTTCAAATGGGAAGAGTTCATTCTTTTTATGGCTGAAACATATTTCGATGTGTATATACATATACACAACTTCTTTACCTATTCATCAAAACCACAATGAAATATCATCTCATACCTGTAAGAATGGCTAAAATCAAAAGCTCAAGAAATAACAGGTATTGGCAAGGATGTGGAGAAAAAGGAACCCTCTTGCACTGTTGGTGAGGATGCAAACTGGTGCAGCCACTGTGGAAAACAGGATGGAGATTCCTCAAAAAATTAAAAGTAGAACTACCCTATGATCAATAATTGCTACTGGGTATGTACCCAAAGAATACAAAAACACTAATTTGAAAGGATACATGCACTTCTATGTTCATCACAGTATTATTTACAATAGCCAAGATATGGAAGCAGCCCAAGTGTCCATTAATACAGTATTCTTTTTCAAGAAATATAGTAACTTTTTTTTTTTAAAAATTAGTTGCAGAATACTAACCTATTTAGTGGGGCTGTCATGAAGTTAAAGCTCATTATATGTCACATGTATCCCATACATATTAATTGTAATACTTTCTCTTACAAATCCATCCTATTGCCTGTGTCCCACTTCTGACCTCTTTTGTTCCTACTCCTGTCACCACATTTCATGCCAACACCTTCCAACAACTCATCCATTCTCTCACCTCTTCAGCTCATTCTCCCCCCAGAAACCTTTATGAAGTGCAAATCTGAGCACTGTCTTTCAGTAAAGAACCCTTCTCAACTTGGCCCCAAAGGCTTTCTCAGTGTCTTCTCATACCTCTCCCATTTAGGGACACTCCTGCATAGTTCTGGGGGCAGCACTTACATTGCAACATCTTAGGGTCCCGGCAGCTAATTTCTCTGTTAATGAAATATGTGTGCTTTCAAGGCTCTGTCTTTTCACATGTTACTTTGTTGGTCTGTAAAAGCCACCCCACACCCGTCCCTTTCTCCATCTGGCAAATAATTCATCCTTCAAAGCCAACCCAAATGTCACTTCTATGAGGTCTTCCAGTGAGTTAGTCACTCCTTTTGTGGACTCCTATGGCACTTTGTTCTCAACTCTGTCCTGGAGAGCTATTAAAACTCAGGAACAAAAGTGAAAAGATGTAAACAGTGATTTAGAAATTATTAATTCCTAAAGAGTTTTTTTCACCCAAATCCCACCCACTACATACTGTTCTTGATTTTGCACATATGCACATGCACACACACACGTCCAAGGAAATACAGGAACAAAAAGCCTCATCATAATCAAATAAATTCAGAAACCATCAGAGTCATTCAAATGAATCAGATCTGATCTCATTTTGAAATACCTGATGGTGTCTTGACAACTTCTAAATGTCAAAGGAGTTTTAGGAACAGCCAAAAAATTTTAAGACTTTCATAAGTTTCCAAAATATAATTTCTAAATTATAACCGTTTTCTTTATACATGTGCAAAATTTTTAGAATTCAATGGGGAAATAAACCTTCATTTCAAAAATTAACTTTGAAATTGGGAAATAAAAACATATGCTATTTCCAGGCACTGGTCATAATAATAATAGCTACCATGCGCTGGGGGCCTAGTGCCAGAACTCCTCAGGGCACTCCCTGCAGATTCCTGCGTTTAAATCCTACAGCTACCCAATGAAGGAGAAGTCATTATTCTTATAGACAAGGAATTTGATGAAAAAAGTGAACTCAGCTAGACACTGTTTAGTGAGGACCTAAATCCAGATCTGACTCCCTGGCCGACCTGCATATTCTATAAGCTACAAGAGAGTATCAAAAAGCTAGGCCAATTGGATAACTTCTCTACAGAACAAACAACCAAAAATTTGCTCAGACTGTGAACTTCGAGAGAGTAGCCTTCTTTAACCAGGGGGATTTAATAGGATCTATTCACCTCAGAGTTCTATACTAATCTCTTACAGCACTGAAAGAAATTATTGTATTTTTATACAATAAATATAAAAAGGGAGAAAGTAAAGAACTACCTTAAAAGGGATATATGTCTATTTTCTACTTATTTTGACAGACCTATAAACTCAATTTCTGGAAGATTAGTTCTAAGGACACAGGAGTCTGTTAAGCTAAAATTTATAATATCTCAAAAAACAATAGGGGGAAAATCTTGCACTTCATGTAAGAATTGCTGGACAACTGAATTTGTAAATAAAGTATAGAAAATATTAATTCAAGGTTTTGTAATCCAGGTTTATTTTCTTTACTTCTTCAATGATCTCAGTGTTTCTCATTCTGCATCAACATAGCAGTTTTGATTTACATTTTCCTTGTACTACTCAGCTCCCTTCTCTTTGTCAAGCACTGGATAATCGAAAACAAAGAATCCTATGATTTAATAAGTGCAAGAGTGCTGACAATACTGGCTCCATCTTTGGCCTTCCATCTTGTTCTGTTCACCTGATAATCTGGCTTGAGACTAGTGTTCTGCATCCCTTAGAGATTAATATACAGAACTTAAATATGCCCACCAAGGCTGGGATGGGTAGTGGCTTGTTTTGGCCTCCAATGACTTTGTTAGAGATAACACAGCCTATCCCCTTGCTGACAAACAGGTGTGCCATGAGAACTAAAAGTTATCAATTAGGTCCATGAAAACCCTTTGAGGTGCATGTGAGCCCTTTGATCTCACTACAATGAGAACTTCTATGTGTCCTCTAGCTCTATAAAATCTATGGACTAAGGTCTGGACATTGCAGAGAATAAATGCACAGCTGTATTGTCACCTACGCAATCCCTCCTGTCAGTAAGTTACCCTGAGTAAAACTATACAAACTATACAGAGTGGCCTGCTTCCAGTCTCAAAGTGCTTTCTCAGTTTGGGGGATATTCTATTGTCCACCCCCACCTTCTAACAAATCTTCTGGTAACCCAAGAATTCTATACCATAACAAGGACCTTGTATTTAACTATTGTGTAAATACATATTTATTTTCATATGGTCTTGAATAAGAATGGAGGTAATTTTAAGGTACGTCTGCTTGTTTATACTTCCTAAAGCCACAATAAATCACAGAGATATCCAATGGAAAGATGGCATTGTAGTGTTTGTCAAATCTTATGGAAATTTGGTCAGTCATAAATACTCCAAACCAACCAGTATTTTCACCTCTGTGATGGCTCATTTAATTTATATGGCACTTGATTTTTCATAAAAATAAAAATGCAAGAAAAACAGCATGCTACACTCGATGGAGTGCTGAATAAAGCAAGAACGAAAAGTAACCACAGAATTCTGCATATTGCTTAAAGTTTTTTTTATGATAGAATATTTGATAAGCAAGAAAAATTTCAAAAAATATTAATACTATTTCCATTTTAGTGGATCAATATCTGTTTACTGAGTGCCTAGTATGTGCCACATACCACTCCCCCTTAGGGATGCAGTAGGATGGATATGCTACCATCATGCTACTCAGGCTATTCACACAGGAAATAAAGACAGCAAACAAATAATTGAAAATGTGATGGATGCTAAAATGGGAGAGAAATATAGCATGCTTTGGGTTTGCATCAACAAAGTCTAGATTGGTAAGAGCTTTTCTATGGAGAGACCTGTAGGATAAGATCTGAAGAATGAACAGGAGCTAAGTAAACAAAGTAGAGGGAAACAGTGAACCCTAAGGGATGCCTGTGTGGCTCAGTGGTTGAGCACCTGCCTTCAGCCCAGAGCGTGATCCTGGAGTCACCGGATGGAGTCCTGCATCGGGCTCCCTGCATGGAGCCTGCTTCTCTCACTGCCTATGTCTCTGCCTCTCTCTCTCTGTGTTTCCCATGAATAAATAAATGAAATCTTTAAAAAAAATTAGTGAACACGAAGTTTAAGTGAAAGAAATGACAGACAAGCAGGCCCAGAGGTTTTAGGGAGAAGTCAAGTGTGGCTGGAGAAGAGCACAAGTGGTGAGCCAAACAGATCTCCCTGTAGGCTCTTTCCCCCAAGATGCTGGGAGTGCTGCCAGCCAACAACCCTCAACTTTAGAAAGCTACCCTGCCTGCTTGTGCCTCTTTCTAGTGGCATTTAGGGAGTATCCCATGCAGTATAAAATCCTGGCCACTTCAGACAGCTCTGAAGGGCCTCCCAAATCCAAAGCCTCCACTAGGGGAAGGGGAGAATAGCACTAGGACTATCCTGAGCTGGACTTCTCCCTAGGGTTTCTTCTCCACCCTTCCTTCCCAAAGGTGTTGACCTCAAGGGCACTCCTCAAATTCTTACGCAAGAAACTCCCTCTCAGAGTCTGTTCTCCAACTCTGGGATCTAATGTGAGCTGGGATGAGAGGCTAAAAGGCAGACTGAGAACAACTCAGTTAGGACCCCATCTGGAATTCAGCCCAAGAGTTTATATTTAAATTTTTTTCTCAAGGGTTTAAAATAAAGGTATGACAAGATTATTAATTACAGTATTAGACAAGAGAATACAAAGAGCAATATGAGGCAAAAAAAAACCTATCACCCACTCCATAGTGGTATATATACTCATAAGTCTTGAGGCCTACTGATCATTGTAGTGGACATACCTGAAGCCTTTTGTGGAAAGGAAATTACCTTGAAATTCTGATGTAATGAGACAATACGTCAGTTTGTGTACTATGCATCCATCCCTGGCTGTCATACAGGTATTATGATGCTCCTAGGCTTTAGATAGGAAATACTAGAAGTGTAAGACAGTATTCACTAAAAAATTTTTATATGGAATTACATGAGGATAAAACAGATTCCATTCATGTGTCATAGCACGTATTTTCTTGTGAAACACTATGAGAGAAAAGAAAAGAAGAACAAAGAAACAAATCCTTAAATAAGACTTTGGAATTTTAATATCTTATGCAATGTAAAACTCACACCAGAGAATATTGAAAATTTCTCCCTGTTGCCATCAATTAGTATTGTAAGAACTCCTTTGGAGGCTCAACTTCTTGGCGTACAAGTTACCTAAAATGTGTCAGCAAATAAGCCATAATTCTGCCAAGGATAATTTATTAATATGACCTGTACAAATCCATTTTAAATACAACCTTACCTCTAGTTTCTTGCTAAAAGGAGCAACTTTTTTATTTATTTGCATTTGTTGAATAAAGCCAGCATCTTTTTTTTTAAGATTTTTTTATTTATTTATTCAGGAGAGACACACAGAAAGAGAGAGGCAGTGACACAGGCAGAGGGAGAAGCAGGCTCCATGCAGGGAGCCCGACGTGGGACTTGATCCCAGGTCTCCAGGATCATGCCCTGGGCTGAAGGCGGCACTAAACCGCTGAGCCACCCAGGCTGCCCTAAAGCCAGCATCTTAAAAGAAAACCAAGGGCTGTAGCATAATGGATGAACTAGAGTGGAACATAAACAGGGACCCACCATACTGGCTATGGATGAACAGACTGGAACAGTGGTGGCAGCTGCTCAGGGGCACTGTTTCAGAGCAGCTGCAAGATGGCAGCTAGTGGACTGTCTTCAGCTGCAGGGCCTCGGATGTACCTCAGCTTTTAAGCCCACGTCACATTCTTCCCCAGTAGCTCCCCAGCACAGCAGTGTATCAGGATCTTGTCATTTCTGCTGAAAACAGGAATTTTGTAAAGACGACTTCTGCTCCAGCGCTCCTGCTAGACCAGCTGAGGTGTTTTAAGATCCATCATAGTCTGAGGGTCTTGGCTCAATCCTATCCTATCCCAACCCCTCTCCCACCATGTTTCCTTTCACAGGAGTCAGATCTGAACTGAGGGGATTCCTCTCAACACAGTGACGAATCAACATTAGTCCTGATGAAATGTGGGCAGTGAGAAAAAGAGAGGTCAAGAACAAATCTTTGTGCAACTGAGACAAGGGGAATACAGGTAGGGAGATATTAGGTCCACCCTGAGTCAGGCTAAGAATGAGGTACCTTGGAGAAATCCATTTTTATCCACTGACTTAACTGTACAAAGGGTATAGTTTGGGACAACAGACTGCAATTCTGTGAATTTCTTTCCAGCTTGATAATATTCACTAGTGACTTTGAGTATTTCACTTCACTATGAATTCTAGTGAGGTGGCTGATGTGGTATATGGGCTTTAAATTCTAAAATACACAGGTTTGAAGACCAGCACCAATTAGTGGGAGAGTTTCCCAATCATAAATGGGGATGGTAATTCCTATCTGACAGGGTGGCTGTGACCCAGCACACTGGCAGAGATACAACAGGCAATTAAAAAAAAAAGTTTATTTTCTTTTCCTATCTCAATGAACATGCTTGTTAAGCACAAACAATACTAACCCTTCATTAGATAGCCCTAAATGCACATGTAAGGACTGTGCCCTGTAAAGCTTGGCTGGCACCAAAATGCCTTAACAGTGTGTAGCATGTCATAATTGAAGGTGTCTCCACTTATAGAGCAGCTAAGGCAGAGAGGGTAAGTATTTCCAGTAACAAAAGCAAAAAGAAGAAAACACCTCCCCACCAGGGCATCTGAACAGGAGACTACACATTCCAAGTAGTACCTACTGCAGTCAGAAATAAAAACAGCCATGAAAAGAACACAGTCTATCACATCATAGATAATACTTACTTAGAAGAAACTCTTACTAAATTTTTTTTCTTTTTCATAGCACAAAAGAAACAAAAAAGCAATTTACTTCTGCTTAAGGGTGCATGTACTATATCCTCATACTATTTTTCACTGTCCACCTTTGTCAGAAAGGCCACTGCAATTTATTTACTAGAGAACTAGAATTTGTATGCAACCATGAGGGAATGAAAATACATTCCATAAGATCTGCTTGACTGATGCGGTTACAGAAACCAAATCTGCTTGCAGATGTGGAAATACACACAGCCAAATGTTTTTGTGCCCTTGCACTACATACCATATACTACCCAGTCTTCCTAAAATATTGATTTAATATTTAGACAAAGAAAACAATTTCTTGATATGCCAGAAGGTCAAGTAATGCCTGAAGCCACTGCAGACAACTTGGCAGCAAATTACCTTGAAAAAGTTTTTCCTATGAAAAACGGATCACTTGCCTCTTCACTGAGAATTTTAAAATTCACTTTTCTCAGCTATTATAAAGTTACCACTGATTTCCTGAAAATCCAAACAGTTTTGAAACCACAAAATTATGATGACACAGAAATATTTCCAATTCACTTCAGCATCAAGCTAAATGAAAAATGTTCAGAATTCCCAAAATCATAATCATTCCTCTTTGCCCAGTTCATATATATAGAGTAAGGAGAAGCAAAGTATTTATCGAATCCATATGGATACTTGGAAATGTTAGCAATTGTGTTTAAACAAAATAAATTAAACTATGTCAGCATTTCAGGAATTTATAGCCAAAGACCACAGTCAAAGCATGCCAAAAATCTCATTCTAACCAGAGAGCATTTTCAAACTTTTCCAGAATGAACATTTTTATCTTAATGATCATAGACTCTGAAGAGTTTAATTAAACACTAACACCTGGATGGAAATAGTGACTTAAAAAGTCCCTGCCAGGTTGGCAAGTCAAAAAGAAAGGGTGTTTGCTCCCTAATAGTTGCAGATGACGAAGGGCAGTGACAGATGAATAATTAAATATGACCCTGTCTATATGTTAAAATCTTCCTCATTTTTGTTCATACCCCTGTGCAGAGTAGCAACAATACTCAAAGACTTTTCCCATGGATGGAAGCATAGCTTCTCCTATCTAAGGCAGACATCAATACAAATCCTCTAAAAAGTAACTACTACTTGAATTTCTGTTTTACAGATGAGGAATCAAGAGATTTACAATGAGCCTACTGCCCACTGTTTCATTGCTGATAATAACTAAGCCACGAACCCAATATATGCAATGCTGGATCAAGATACCAGGCTCCTGACCATTACCTGTACTACAGTGAAAGATCTTTATGGCAAGAAAAAAAGTCTTTCCCGGACAGTCAAGGCCAGCCAGACACGTATTCCCAAAGCCAGGATGACTGACCCTGCATCAACCTCAGTGGCCCATTAGCCATTTTGACTTATTTAGCTTTAACTGAATCTCAAAAGGTAGGTAAGAGGTCACCAAGAGAATAGCAGTAATAGCTACATTGGCAACAAGCCACTGCAACAAGCTAGATTGCATGGCATCAGACTGTCCAGTGAGCTGAAACTATTCCAGGTGAATTTCATTCTACCAACACCACTTCCCATAATATAAATCTCCACCAAAATTTGTTTGCATTTTGTGCCTGGGATTATTATTCTAGTTTGAAGCCTGCATGTTTTCTGAGCACGAATCTAAATATACCAGAGTAAGGACACAAGGAAGAGAAGCAGAATAACTGCATGGCAGCAAAAGGAGGTGTTAAGCTCATGGATTCACACATCTACTCATTGATCTAGGCATCAATCACACATGCTCCCATTCATTCACACATGCTCTCACAAAACATTTTGAACATCTACTCTGCACAAAACACTGCTTCAAGGGCTGGTGACTGTTTCACAAAGTCTTATTTTCAGTGATTCATATATTGAGAATTAAGGGTTATGCTTATTTTAGCTACATCATGATTGCCCATCCAATCTCCCTATAGTTTGTTAAGAAGTTCTTAAATGATATTATTCAGATATGCTGCTAAATAAATATAGATCCAGTTTCTAAAGACTATATTTTCAGGGGATCCCTGGGTGGCTCAGCGGTGTAGCGCCTGCCTTTGGCCCAGGGCGTGATCCTGGAGTCCCAGGATCGAGTCCCACGTCAGGCTCCCGGCATGGAGCCTGCTTCTCCCTCCTCCTGTGTCTCTGCCTCTCTCTTTCTCTTCTCTCTATGTCTATCACGAATAAATAAATAAATCTTAAAAAAAAAGACTATATTTTCAGTATGAAAAGGGATCCACTTTTTAATTAAATTTTGCTATGAATCCTTCTTGCAATTCGAAAGTATGAAAGCCATGTTAACTACCTGGTTGCACACTTAACACATTCAGCTTCTTCAAGAAGAGAATGCATAAAATATAGGCAAAATCTAGCATTTTAATTAAGTATATATTTTATTACTATCCCATGGGAAGTTCCATTTTCTCTCCGTAAAATTCAATGGAGTTTTGTAATGAAAAGAATACCAAATTCTATCATCTTTTAAAGGCCAACATCAACATTAGTGAGATACAGTTGTAAAGCTCTGCAAGATTAGCAATTACGCTTGCTTTTTTAAACAACTGCTTACATTTCTCAGCTAGCTTCTTCTCCTTTCCTCCATCTCCCACCCACACACATACTCTTTTCCTCCTAGGCTCAACTCTGCCAAATTCTAGGAAGAAAAAGTTTCACTTTACATACCAACAGCCTGAAGATCTGATTTACCCTGGGGTAAACTTGTTCCTTTGTACACAGATGAAAATATATTTACCATCAATTGAGTTATTTAACCTGAAGAAGTAACTGCAGTACATTCCCTGGTACTGTGTATTTTCAAGATGATGCCCCCCCCCCCAAAAAAAGGTGAGAAGGAGGCCAATTCCAATTGTTCCAAAGAAAACAATCTATTACTTTCATTTCAGTGTATAAGTATTAGACACAGGATGGATGGGGGCCACACACGTGAATATGACATTATCTGCTAAATCAGAAAGTGCTCAGCATATGCATGTGTCGTCTGAGCATACAACAGACAGGGTCCAGGGCCCTAGTCTAGAAACTCTAAGCATTGTAAATAAGATGAACCAAATGAAGTGCAGAGGTATATCAGTCAGGGAACCTGACATTATGTAACCATATAAAGTTGCCTGAGCCTCTATTTCTGCAGCTGAGATGAGATGCTCACCCCGCAGAATTGTTATTTCTAAGAGTGAGATAATTTATAAAACACAATCCAATGCTTACTTAGTCCAATAAGTGACAGAAATTATTATTTTTACTTTATTATTAATATTACTGAAACAGGTTAAAAGATTAAACTCATTAATATAGTCTTACCTGGATGAAAATAGACATGCTTGTCATCTGATCTCATTTTACTTCTAATTCATCCCACTGAAGGCTGCAAAGACTGATTTTTCTAAAGTTGGTTAAACTAGAAAATTTTCAGTCTAATGAAAATCTTATTTTGCAAGGACCAGATTCTAATCAATATGAAAAAACAGAAATTTTTTATTTTTTTACTTTTTTTTAAAGATTTTATTTATTTATTTATTCATGAGAGAGACACACAGAGAGAGGCAGAGGCTCAGGCAGAGGGAGAAGCAGGCTCCATGCAGGGAGCCCGACATGGGACTTGATCTCGGGTCTCAAGGATCAGGCCCTGGGCTGAAGGCAGCACTAAACCACTGAGCCACCTGGGCCACCCAGAAATTTTTTGAATAATTAAATTTTATAAATAGAAACAACACTAACACTTACATTAAAGTTGGTCTTGGCATTTCCAATTATAAAGGGCATTTTAAATGCACTGAGTGTGTAAGCATTCCCCACAACATTAAGAAACATCAATAAAAACAAGGGCACCTGGGTGACTCAGTGGGCGAAGCATCTGCCTTTGGCTCAGGTCATGATCCCAGAGTCCTGGGATGAGCCCCATGTCGGGCTCCCTGCTCAACCGGGGGTCTGATTGCCCTCTGGCCCTCCCCTGCTCATTCATTCATTCATTCATTCACTCATTCATTCTTTCTCTCTCTCGTGCATGTTCTCTCAAATAAATGAAATATTTAAAAAAATAAAAAAACAGCAATAAAGAACAATAATAAGGCAAGTCTTCAGTAACTTTCAGCATAAAGTGTTTTTTGCTGACTTTTCCCTAAAAACATGTTTCTGGGAAACATAGAGAATGTTTCCTCAGATGGTGCCACATTTATAGCATTAGGACTAGCCATCCACACTACCAAACCTGAGGCAACCAGGAGGTACCCTGTATCAGACAGGGGCCCATAATCTGAAAGATTCAAGAATCATTGGACTTGTAAAGGCAAGACAAGAAAACACACAAAAACACATGTTACTTAATTCCCAAAGTAACCCCTTTCTGCCTTTTTATATGATGTGCTCATACCAGTAGTAAAATATATTTCCACTTTGCTCCTCTTAAAGACTGGCAGATGAAAGAGAAGATAACTTCACAAGCTAGGACCTAGAATCAATGAACCATACTTCAAAGAAGCCCAAATGGAAACCTGAAACAAAATGAAGGTAGAGAGATAATTTGATGTTT
This sequence comes from Vulpes vulpes, assembly GCF_048418805.1. Classification (NCBI taxonomy): domain Eukaryota; kingdom Metazoa; phylum Chordata; class Mammalia; order Carnivora; family Canidae; genus Vulpes; species Vulpes vulpes. The sequence goes on along the minus strand of NC_132783.1, from coordinate 70,493,944 downwards.
TTAAATGTTTGCTGAATTACACTTGGGCAGAGCCTGGAGTCAGGGAACTGCAGTAGGGTGGGGACTGCCAGAAAGAGCAAAGTCTCAGACAGAAAAGAGCAGGCTACGCAAAATCTCCTGCTGCCCGACATATTTAAGTCTGCCACAAAAGCACATGTCTTGTATGGTCGACATTTGCAAGAAGAAAATCCAAAAGAAAAGTTTGTGTCCTTGCCTTTAATACCTAATAACAGGCACAGGAAGAAAACAAGTCACACTTAATTTTTTTTTAAGATTTATTTATTTTGAAAGAGATAGAAAGAGAGAGAGAGTGTACACATGGGGGGAGAAGCAGAGGGAGAGAGAATCTCAAGCAGATTCCATGCTGAGTGCAGAACCCAACGTGATGCTCAATCTCATGTCCCCTGAGATCATGATCTGAACCAAAATTAAGAGTTGGATGCTTAACTGATTGAGCCACCTAGGCTCCCCATGCCACACTTTAAAAAAGACAAAAATGACTAGATTAAAGTCTCCCAAAACCCACCCCCACCAAATTGCTATAAAGGACTTCAATTCACACTGCAAATGGGGAGGGATATAAGCAAACTGCCCTTGTATTTCAAGAAGAGTCAGTATACGTCAGCTTACACCTGCATCAGACAGGTTTCTGAGTTCAGATGAGACACTAGGCAGTAAAGAAAGAAACAGGGCTGGCAATAAGATCCTCAGAAACTCTGACCTACCCTCATCTCTTGAACTACTTTCTCCACAAGGGAGGCTGGATCTCACAATGAGTAATCAGAAGTACAAGAAGAATCAAAAACTTCAAAGTACCTGTCTGCCTCATTAGGACAGAGGCAGCCATGGCTTTGGGCAGACATTTCTAAGGACTGCCAGTCTGAAAGCCAAACCCTACACGCCTTGGAAGCTGTCAACGGACTCTGCCTCTTCAAGCAACCAAATCAGAGGATGAGCATAAATGGCCACTGAGGCAGTGTCAAAAGCCAGGAATAAAATGAAATGCTGAGATTGTAAAGAATACTCTCTGTGACCCCAAGGAATCATGGGCCTAGCTTTGGGTGGCATAGGTCAAAGCTTTTGATGTTCTAGAAATGAAAAGAGACCTACAGGTTCACTGGCATGCTGTAAGAGAAGCAGCCAGAGATGTCAGAGCAATTCTATTTGTGTATTTGCAAAATCACACACACACACACACACACACACACACACACACACACAGTTCTTTATCCAATCATTTTATTGAATTTCTATATGAAATATAACTTTTTCCCCTTGTAAGGAGTCATGAGATTATATAATGACTTCAGATTATGTAACTAGGAAGTTATGAAGTTCCTAGATTATGTAACATTTAAGAACCATGGATGCATTTATTTTCTTTCGACCTATGATGTAATCCTCACTGGAAAACATGCATAAGTTATGAGGTGTTTGCACATGTAACATTTTAAAACTGGCTAGCAAAAGCACAGCTCACTGTTACATAAGTCATTCTTCCATACATGAAAGTCAATTACTAAAGGAATATTAGCTTGGCTACTCAGCTTTAAAATCACATAGAGTTTAGTAAACTAGAGTCATATTGACACTAACTGTTTCCATCTTGCTTGATCTTAACTCATTGACAAATTTCTTACTGCTTTTTTAAAGAATCCTATTTAATTTTGCTAAACTATCCTAAAGGTGCCGAGAATTACTAAATTGTAAAACTGCTTATGCGTTAGTAACCCACAAACCCAGCCATGAAATGGACCTTGCTATAATCCTGACCATTCATTTTTAATACTTCTAACTTGACACTTAACTTCTGTGGCTACAACCTCCTACTAATGCAACTCTTGACTACTCTCGACCCTATAAGTTCTCTAGGTTATTACGATTCTCAGTTCCCTGCCTCCTTCCAGCTTCCCTGCTGGCTTCACATTTCCCTGAGCTATCACAACCCAAGGTGGACCATTTTGCCCTCTCATCACACACCCTAAAATTCTCCATCTCTGCCTTTCTGCCCTACCTATCTTCCACCACAGGTCCCTCTATGTTTTCCATGGCTGAGTAGTCAAAGAAATGGAAAAAAGCATGTAAGTGTCCTAAACAACCTAACTACAAAGTTATATTATGCAGCCTTAGCTGGATACTAATTTGGTTTGGCAGGTTTTTTTATTCATCTCAATTGCATTTTCCATAAGAAGCTGTTCTAAATCTTCCATAGTTTCAAGTCTTCAAATTATCCCCCTATACTCATAGGAAATGACTTTATCTCCAAATAGACTAATCAAAATAAGGAAATTAACACTCAAATTTTCCCCTTTACTTTAAATCTATCACAATCATTACTCTCCTCTCTTCCTTCTCACCAAACTCAAGAATATATATTCAAACCATTTTAATAAATATTTTATTGAGAACATACTATATAAGCCAAGAATTCTACTGAACATGTACCTAGCAGAATCAATAACTTAAGTTTTTAAATCCATGACCATATCTGACAGAGTCTAATGGGGACTAAAGAAACCAGAAATTGAAGTTATTTCATTAAAATGAGCACAGTGTCAGTGGAAAGATTCACAAAGTGAGGTCAACAGTCCAAAGCTAATTAACCCAGCCCCAATACCTACTGACACCTGTACCTACCCCTGCCAGAGGTAGCTTCATCCTAAGCTCTGCCCTATTTTCTCTAGTGTCAAGCTCATCTCTGTATTTTCCCAGCTTAATTCACTTAAGTAACTGTTATTCTTCCAGAAAAGAGAAAAAAATGAAACAGTAAACTCATTTCATGATTGTGTCAAGTAATCACTCCACCTATTATTTCTTTCTTAGGTAGACACCACTAAATATTAGTTGCTGTCTGTTCCTTTCTAGATTCTGTTGCTTCTCTCAAAGGTCACTAATGTGACAATGATTTAATAGATTTTAGGAGAATAAACCCCAATAAATGCTATTCCTTCCCTTCTAAAGTTTCACATGGAACACAAATCTCAGGAAAGCCAAGGCTTCATTTCTCAGAGAACGTAATGGACAGGACCACCCCTGTGTGGTTTCAGTCAGGCATCATGATGTTCCAAACTCTGAAGAACACAGGTATAATTATTCATGGAAACCAGATGGATACACAGCTTCCTTTAGTTAGAGCAATTTTTGTGCCATTTATCTATAAAACTCCATCAAGGGCTGACTTTCAAAATATTTGGATGCTAATGTGATCATGAGGAAAAATAGGAAAAGAGTAAAATTCTAATGCTTATTGCTGTCAAGTAAATATTTCAGAATCCCCACAGAGCACACTTAACAACTATATTGTTAGTAATGGAAATATTTTTCCTAACTTGGCTCAAATCACTAACCATTAGTTTTAGAGAGTACAACAAGCGGACAGAAATGATCCTATGGCTGGGTCCTTTCCCCTGAGATCGATAATCAATGCTCCCTAACCAGAGGAATCACAGTATCACTGCCAATGGCCTGGGATCCCTAAACTACCTGGATGATACCCAGGTGAGGGAGCACAGAGCTCCTGTCCTGCTGACCCACTGACATTCTTTTCCCTATCCTGCCAAAATCATGGGTTCTCAGATTCTTCTCTCTTCTTGCTTCTCCCGTTGGTATATATTTTTCTTTTTGTTGACAACAATCTGATGTGCCTGGAAATGGCTTCAAGTACCTATGCTCCACTTGGGATCATTTTAATACTTTTGCAGATGGTTTGAAGCATTATTTTTTTTCACAAAATGAGCCGTGAACTCTAAATCATTTTTGCCGTATTTCTGCACTGACATATAAAATACACCTGGGATGACTGAAGTCATTTTTTCAATGAGACAACAGTGCCGTTAATTAACAACAGAAAGTATACCAACTCCATTTGTCAAAGCATAATGACTATCCCAACCATCCAGGATACCTATCTTAGTTTGGGTTTCCCTGCAAAAGACACTGAGACAAGGACTTGGGTTACTGTGTGTTACCTGAGATAGTTCATTCAGGTGGTGATTCCAAGGAGCACCTGTTAGGGAGTAAGGAAAAATATGACCGAAAAGAGAAGAAAGCCAGTGAAGGGAGTGGGACAGAACAGTCACTGCTGGGAATCAGTCCCCCTGGGTATTCTAAGGAGACATGAATAATAATGTACTTCAGACCTGTCCCACAGACAGAAAGGGAAAATGGATATTTGTTTTCTGATCCTAATCCTTCACTGGCTGAAGACTGCCCCAGGAGAGTTCACTTGCTAGCACTAGCATTTCTAGGCTGCTCTGAACCAGAAGAGTAAGTTTCCATAGTGCTGAACAAAGTGCTCTGGTAAAGGAGCTCGGGAGTCCAGCACTTAACACGGGGAGCTGTCAGTGTGAATAGGAAATGCCCACCACAGGTAAACTCAGGGGTACACTAAAAGCATATCAACATCATCTGCCATGGCAGCCAACTCCTTGCTTTTGTCAAACCACCATGTTCTGCTGATTCACCTTTTAAGAAGTCTCCTTGATCTCACCATCATCAAATACAATCTACTATACTCATCTTCTAGTCTTTATCCCACTCCTACAATAGCTATCAATTATCTTCTGTGTCCACCCCATCCCAACCTCCCCACTGTCCGCACCGTGGATGAGGTTCTCTTCTCGTAACGTCATAGCCTTCACTGACTTGCCCTACCAGTTCCATCTTACTAATCACTAACTCTTCCAACTCTCAAACTGCCTGTTTTCTTCCCCTAGCAATGATTCCTCTCAGCTTTGAGCCTTTCCTATACAGAATGCTGCATCTCTGCTGGTCCTTTTGAGATCTACATAGGAATTACCAACTACTAAAGAGTTTCTTTGGCTGTGGCTTCCACTCTCCTCCTCCTCTTCTGAACTATTCTAGTCCTGATGGCAAATAATGCAGTTAAAAGAGAAAAAAAAAAAGTTTAAAGTGAGTAGGGCAGGAAGCCCTGGCCAAACTCTTATATCCAAGGGGCAAAAACTGAGATCAATGCTTCTTTCTTAAGTTCCTCCAACACTCACTAGAGTGCCCACTAGCCAAATCCCACCAGGAACACATTTGTAGTAAATAAAGCAAGCTATCTTTAGCTGTCGCAAGAGGAAAAGTTCACTAAAGGAACTTGGGCATCCTAAGAGGAAATTACAATACATTTATTATAGAACTTAATATCTGTTCTAAGTGATTCCACGGAGGGCCTAGGAAAATAGAGGCCAGATTTGGAATAGAAGCTTTCAGGAAGTGGGGGCAATTCATGATCCTAGCAAATTTAATCTAGAAGGCAGAAGACTAAAGCTGACTTGGAGTGATCATTGGTAAAGCAGCAACAATCACTCATGTCAGTCACTAGAGAAGGGTGTTTAATTACTTCTGTGGTTGCACAGTTTCCTTGTCTCCATCCTGCTTCATACATACTCAAGGAGTAGCCTTGTATGATTATTTATATTCTGTGAGAAGTATTTATGTTCAACTTGGAACTGCGGGCTAACTAATTTTTCACTTTCTCAAAAGTTATTTGAAAGATACCAGAATGACTTAAATCATTGTTGAAGTAATTTCAAATTTATTCTAAACTTAAATGCTAATATAAACTTTAACTTATAATGCATAACTCCACCTTCCTGGCAGGCATCATGCACATGGAAGGGAGTAACACATCTTGGCCTTGGACATAGGTCCATGAGCTCACAGTCCAGAAGGAAAGGCAAATGTCTAGGCTGACATAACACAAGCATGAAAAGTGCCAAAAACTAAGTATGGATAAGGTACTGAGTTATTGCATTAAAGAGTATTAAACTCCAGAGTATTAAACTCCATCTGGATGGAGGGTGGGTGAAGTTTTTCAGGGAGACATGTCATCTGTGATGGAAGTAGAATGACTTGGGGTTGATCACCTGGAAAATGAAGGGTGTAGGATGCCCTTCAGCAGCAGACACACCATATATAAAGGTATGAGATGGCCTAGGGCTTGGGAAGCAGAACATACGTCAATGCTGATGAAACAAACTTTACTTAAAACTTAAAAATATTTTGCAATGGAATTTAATGAATTTTCAAACCTAGACTATGTTGTTATTACATTTTGCTGGTATGGAAAGAGAGAGTGTTACATGACCTATGACGTAAAAATCTATTGGGCATTGACCTAAGGAGAAAACCCAGGGGATTAGGTTAGAATACACACATTTGATGGTGAAAGCAAAGGAAATAGGGACATACGCCACTTGATTTGAAATATTTTTCTCCCTGGTGGCAGAAAGTCCTCTTTCCTTTCTTCTGCCTCACTTTCCTAAATTTACATGTACTTCCAAGCTAAATGATATCAATCAGGACTCCCTGGTGCTGTATGTGATTTGAGAAAGAGCTTGGATCACCCAAAGAAAGGAAAAGGGTACTTCTGAAATACAGCAATGCAAACGTGTTTTCTCACGTAAGCTGAGTTTTGAGAAGAGGAGGTAAATTATTCCAAAACATAAATATTCTTAATTATGGATCCTACTCTGGAAATGGTGTAGATAGCATAGAAACAGAATGCAAGTTAATCCAAAGTAATGTATTTAAGTGTCCCTCCCTTGACTATGAAAGACTGGAAAAATTTTCAGAAACTTTTCCTACTAATATACAAACTACAAAGCCCAAATCATGGAAATAAAGGCAAACAAATTATAACATTATATAAGAGTCATTGAATTTTTAAATTTCTCATCCCTTGCCACATAAAATACACATATACATACATGTGTCTATGTGCATATAAAATTTACATACTGTTAATACTGAAAATCTAATATTAAAGTTTACTTTGTAAATACAATGCCCTAAAAGTTAATGCACTTTCCACAGTCCTTCAAAAATTAATATATTATCACTATTTAAGACCAATTCATTTATTTCTAGTTTGAAATTGAAATGATCCAAAAATTAATGGTAAAATGAGGGGTTTCGATACTACAATTAAAGAGAAGTATTAGTAATCCTAAACTTCAGAGTAGAAAAACAATTTAAAGAAAAAAATTCAAAATAAAAAACTATTTCATTAGAAAAACAAATGAACAACTAACTAGAACAGGGAAAGGATACGAATAAATCAACACAAAGTTAAGAAAAACAATCCACAGAGTAATACAAAAAAAGTGTTCCATGAACAGATGAAAAATGCTCAGCCTTTCTATTAAGTAAGGACATGCATGAGACACCATATTTTACACTATTTATGATGGCCAAGGATAGGAAAGCACACAGTTGACAAAGATGGAAGGAAGAGTCTTTTCCAGAATCCAGTCCCTTCCTGGTAGGAGTTCAACAGTCATTTTGGGGAACAAAGTGGCAACCATAAAAAATATTAAAGTTGCTCATTACCTGTGGCCTGAGAATTCTACTTGTAAGAATTTTTGCAACAGAAAAGCTTGTAAAAGTAGGAAATACACTTGAGAACCACTGTAGGGGAAAAAAAAACACAACCCAATGTCCATCAAAACAGATCTGTTAAAATACATTATTGATATATCGTTACCCACACATATACAATGGCATTTCTTATATTACTTATGTGCTTTATATGGAAGATGTTCTCTTAATACATTTTAGAAGCAAAAATCCAATTGCAGAAATGTGTATGTGTATAAAATGAACCCAAAAATCCAATTGCAGAAATGTGTATGTGTATAAAATGAACCCATTTTCATAAAGTAATAATAAATCACTGTTTGCATAGATCAAAAACCATACAAAAAAACCCCATACATACGCTGTGTTTTCATTTTATTTTTATTTCATTTTATTTTTATGTCAGGTAGGACTTATTTTGCTTTAAGAGTAATTTCTGGCAACAACATATACAGAGAATGTAACTCCTCATTCTTGAAATCTCTCCAGTATCTTTTGATAAAAATATCTGCTAGTACATTTGTATAAAACAGGTTTGTATAAAAATGTTATAATAAGCTTCAAGCTGTGCTTTAGTAGCATAAAAAAGACCATTTGAAGAAATGATGATAAATGCCATTGTGATTTAAGTTATTTTCTTTAGTCAGTGAAAAAATGCCACATGATTACTCAGTGATGTTTCCAACTACACCATCATGGTGTTCAAATATGGTCACAAACCTCAGAAACTGTCACAGTTATCACAACTACATATTCCAGAAAAGAGGAATGAGAGACAGAGACAGCAGGAACTGGAGGGTAGTTGGTCCATTTCCTAGCATTGGAACCACAAGGCATAATTGGGGACCCTGTTTGAAACACTCACAAAAAAAAACAAGCAGTAGTTAAAGACGTACAAACTATAATTTAAAACTGACAGTCAAGTGGCTTTTAAAATGTGTAGACCTGCCATCCTACCATGCTTATTTTGCACTGGAATTCTGTCCATTCAACCTATTACACTGGACATTCTTCCTTCAGGAGTCACTACTATCCTATCTCTAATCCTGTAAAAAGAAGCCAGTTACACATACACTGAGTTTCATGAAATGGTCCAAGAAGGATCCAGTGCTATGCACAGAGCAGTCTCCTGATGTCACGCCTGCTCTTCCAGCCTAGTATTTCTCAACCTCACATGCTGACATTTTCATCAGAGGATTCTTGTTGGGAGGGCTGTCCGGTGCTCTGTAGGATGTTTAGCATCAACCTTGGTTCCACCAACCAGATGCCAATAGCACCACCTCCCAGTAGTGACACCAGAAATATCTCTAGACATTGCTAAATGTATCCTGGGGGAAAAATTATGTTCCCCCAATTAGGTTGGGGAGCCTGGATGGCTCAGTTGGTTAAGCATCCAACTCTTGATTTCACCTCAGGTGATGATCTCAGGGTTGGCAGATTGAGCCCTAAGGCTAGCTCTACACTCAGGGGTCACCTTGAGATTCTCTTTCTTCCTCTCTGTAACTCCCCCATGCTGTCTCAGATAAATAAATCTTAAAAAAAATATATATATATGCTAGGGGAGCCTAGGTGGCTCAGTCAGTTAAGTGTCTGCTTTTAGCACAGGTCGTGATCTCAGGGTCCTGGGATGGAGACTGGTGTCGGACTCCCGGATTATTGGGGAGTCTGCTGATCCCTCTGCCCCTCCCCTCTGCTTGTGTTCTCTTGCTCTCTCAAATAAGTAAATAAAATCTTTTTTAAAAAATTATGCTACGTTGATAACTACTCCCTAAAGTATATAAATTCCAGTAAAACCATTAATGGGGTTCAAAAGAAGAGAAGAAGAAAGAAATATACTGCAAAAAAAGCATAAAAATGATTAAAATAAACCTAGGTTGAAAGTTTTAAAAAGATGCATTAAAAGAAGCTTACTGGGGCACCTGGGTGGCTCAGTGGTTGAGCGTCTGCCTTTGGCTTAGGGCGTGATCCTGGGGTCCTGGGATGGAGTCCTGCATCAGGCTCCCCTGCTGCTCCCTCTGCCTATGTTTCTGTCTCTCTCTTTGTGTCTCTCATTAGTAAATAAATAAAATCTTTAAAAAAAAATCAGCAGCAGGTTACTGGATGCAGCATCCAGTATGCTTCTAAATGTGGATAAGGAGTTAGGATTGCCCTTATTCTTGAAGATAATTAAACATATTCTGAGTTTTCTTAAGTGAATGTGTGGAATATCATTCCTTTGGTGACCAAACACACCTTATTTACCACCTATGTGCATGCTTATGGACTGGAAGGAAATACCTTGATTTTGTTTTTTTTAAGATTTATTTATTTGGGAGAGCAGGCAGAGGAAGAGGGCCAACACGGAACTCAATCTCATGACCCTGAGATCATGACTTGAGCCAAAACCAAGAGTCAGATGCTTAACCGACTGCACCACCCAGGCACCCCAAATACCTTGATCTTTGAAATCAAAGTTTATATTCTAATTCCATCACTTCAAACTCTATGACCTTGAAGAAGTTGTATCTTCTCTCCATATCACATACTAATGTGTATAATGGAAATGATAATAGCTTTTCATGGGGGTTAGTACAAGGATTAGGAGAGAACAGAAGTGGGGATCCCTGGGTGGCGCCGTGGTTTGGCGCCTGCCTTTGGCCCAGGGCGCGATCCTGGAGACCCAGGATCGAATCCCACGTCGGGCTCCCGGTGCATGGAGCCTGCTTCTCCCTCTGCCCGTGTCTCTGCCTCTCTCTCTCTCTCTCACTGTGTGCCTATCATAGATAAATAAAATAATAAAATAAAATAAAAAAAAAAGGAGAGAACAGAAGTAACACTCCTAGCACAATCCTATTATAAGGTAGGCAAATAAATCTTTTCATCCTTCCTCCTCACAGGAGTTAACAGAGGAAAGAACTGCAGGTGGAAGGAGTCCTGGGATGGCACTTTCTTCACTAGAGGAAAGGGACTTAAAAACCTCTGTTCAAGAATCAAGAAGACCAAGAGAGAGCTCTCTCTCAAAAAGAAAGGCAGTGGCCATAGAGGCAGGTGAGTGATGAAACAGTAAGACTTGGCTCTAGTCACCTTTTGGGAATATCAGCGTGATTCGCTGCTGAACCATATTTCTTCCATTCTTAATTTCACAAAACTTGATCGGGTTCTTCAGAGATTTTATGGTTCTTTTAAAATTACATACTAAGGAGTTAGTAGGGATCATATAACTTTATCTTTTTCATGTAATATACCTTAAAATGCTGATTAAAATGTTGTGCTCAGAACCTAGGACCTTATTTTGTCAAATATACTTTAAGTTTTAGAGCAGTTTCAGGTGCAGAGCAGAACTCAGTGGAAAGTACAGAGTTTCAATACATGCTCCTCCCCATACACAGGTACCACCTTCACCACTGTCAGTATCACATCAACATCAAAACCTAGTCTAAGGTTTTTTTTTTTTAAGATTTTATTTATTCATATGAGAGAGACAGAATGAGAGAGAGAGAGAGAGAGAGAGAGAGAGAGAAGCAGGCTCCATGCAGGGAGCCTGATTTGGGACTCGATCCAGGGTCCCCAGGATCAGGCCGGGCCGAAGGCAGCGCTAAACCACTGAGCCACCCGGGCTGCCCCATAGTCTAAGGGTTTTAACAAATACATAATGACATATATGTACCATTTTAGATGACACAGAAGAAGTTCACTGCTCTAAAAAAATCTGTGCTCTGCCTATTCACCCTTCCTTTCCCCCAAACCTCTAATGATCACTAACCACTAATCTTTTTGTTCTCTCCATAGTTTTGCCTTTTCCAGAATGTCATATAGTTGGAATCATACAGTATGAGCATTGGCTTCTTTCACTTAGTAATATGTATTTAAGGTTCCTCCATGTCTTTTCATGGCTTGATAGTTCATCACGTTAGTGCTGAGTAATATTCCTTTGTCTGGATGGGCCACAGTTTACTCATCCATTCACCTACTGAAGGACATCATGGTTGCTTTCAAGTTTGGTGACTATGAATAAAGCTGCTATAAATACCTGTGTGTACATTTTTGTGTGAACATAATTTTCATTTAGGGAAATACCAAAGAATGCAACTGCTGGATTGTATAGTAAGAATATGCTTAGTTTTATAAGAAATTGTCAAACTGTCTTCCAAAGTGGCTGTACCGTTTTGCATTTCTACCAACAATGAATGAGAGTTTCTGTTGCTCCATACCCTCACCAGCATGTGGTAGTGTTAGCGTTTTAGATTTAGGCCATTCTAATACCATGCATAGTGGTACCACACTGTTTTAATTTGCAATTCTCCAGTAACATACAATGTTGAGTATCTTTTCATATGCTTATTTGCCATGTGTATATCTTCTCTGGTGTGGTGTTTGTTCAGGTCTTTTGGGCGTTTTTTAAATTGGGTTGTTCATTTCCTTACTATTGAATTTTAAGAGTTTTTTTTTGTATATTCTGGGTAACAGTCTTTTTCAGATCTAGCCTGTGCAAATGTTCTTTCCCATCTCTAGCATGTCTTCTCACTCTCTTGATGCTTTCACTTTTTCCATTCATTTTCTCACCCCTCTATTCCACTCTAAATTTGTTTTCTAATTAAGTTAATTGAAAATCATTTTTTTTAAACTGACAGATATGTTTACTTATCTCAGGCTTAGTGGAAAAACTAAAACCATCTTCTTCTGTGGACCTGGTAGAGGAGAGAGAGGACAGACTGGAAGGAATGGCTAGCCTGTAGCAGTTACATGAACATATAAGCCAACCCTTGGGGGCTCCAGGAGGGAAGACAGGGGGGCCAGCTTTCCAAGCTCAGGTCCTCAGCTCTGCTAGTATATCAAATAGCATAAATCACCTCACTGTAAGACTGCATGTACATGCAGGTGTCCGTGTGTGAGAGTACACATCGTATTCAGAAAAGGTCTCAAATTTACATGTTTAGCACTATATACAAATGAAGTCATTCATGTACAAAGAGATATATAATCAATTTTATATTTAAAATACACACTAATTTTATACGCTTTTTATTAATTATACTGGGAGCTTCAGGAACTAGAAATATCCCAGGTCTCCATCCTCCTCTGAGAGGTCTGGTTCTCTCTAACCAGAGTAACTTTTAGTACCCTGCATACAAGTTATCAAGTGTTTTGGCTGGATTCCTACTCTTGGTTCCCAATTAGCATTCATCATTAACAATATATACAAATATGTTAAATAAAAAATCTTTCTCCCCAGAAGAAATACAACGGCTCCTAAGAAGGTCAAAGAAACTGCTTTCAAAGACTGAAAAGCAGAAAAGCAAGCAAAATTCATAAGACGTTCTGAGATTATTTTCCTCTTAATTTTAGAAGTTTAGTTTAATGACAAAAAAGTCTCTTCCTAAGGAAATAGCACATGAAGATACGAAACACAAAGTTAAAGTTCGGAAACAGGCATTTTAAAATGATATACATTTATATATGGTTTCACGCTTTTCTTAAATCTACCCCTGAAATAAAAGAGGTGTTACCTACAAGCGTAAGGCTATGCTAAATATAGCCTACTTTCAAATCACTGTAAGTCCCAAGCACTGAGGCATTATGAAACTGATTATTACTAGTAGTGATTGTAATCAGCTGTACATGGGTGGCTATGGCCACTGAAGGGACGTCACATCTGAGAACACGCTGGTACAAGGAAAAGCGTTAAGAAACATACTGGGTGTTGTACTATATGTTGGCAAATTGAATTTAAATAAACTATTAAAAAAAAAAAAAGAAAGGTACTATCTCACCCAGGTGTATTTGGGGCTCTGAAAATAGACCTGAGTTCAAGCTTGGGGTCTGCTACTTACTAAATATAAAACTTGGGCAAGTTATTGTCCTTCAAGCCTTAGTTTGTTTCCTGTAAACTGAAAACATCACCACGTAACTCACAGGTTTCTCTGGTCATTAAAGGTAATGTATGTAAAATGTTTAGCATAGTGTGTGGAACCAGCTGGGTCTCAGCAAACAGTGGTATTCAGTAAGACGGGTGATGTGTCAATTATGTAACAAACACTAATTAAAACAGCCACAACAACAACTCTGGAATGGAAGAGGCTGCATCTTGTGAAGTTTCATTTACAAGCTTACTAACAAGCTTACTAGGGAAGGCAGAGAGCTTCACTCTCTCAGGCATCCCATGAATGACAGAGATGAAGTCATTTCCACTAAGTTTCCTTCCACTACTCAGAACCACTGAAAGGCGCTTTAGCCACACTGGCATCAGTTACAAATCATGTTGTACATTCATTCACTTAAAAGGTCTCCAGGAAAGACATCATTGGTCAGTGTTTTTCATACTAGTAAACGCCACTCCTGCGTGAAGGCCATGATTTTAAATCTTTCTACTACACAACATGCCTTAGTGGTTTATATCTCCATCTGTATCAGTGGTTTCACTAGAACCATGATTGAGATGAGCTGAGGTATCAGAAATCTGCAAATATTTACTGAGTGCCAACTATGCACTGGTTACAGTGCTAAGGACACAGTGATGAACAAAATTTTTACCCTTTGGGGAACTGATCACCTAGAACAGCGTTCTCCAATCTGTCTTTGTCACTCATTTTACACCATGACCTAGTAATACTTATACACATGTAAATGTGTATACACATGTTTATATACATATGTAAATAGTGACATGTAATACGACAGAAAACAATATTCTTACACTCTAATGTTTTCTTTCCTAATCTAGTTTTTCTTTTTTTTTTTACATGCTGGTTACTACAACTAAAATAATTTTCGAGGTACTAATAGGTCACAGCTCACCATCAGAAACTGTGACACAGCTTACTGTGCCATGCCTCTTCTCTGGCCTCTGCACAATACTTGTTACAGGCCTCAAACAGTTCAATGTGAATACCCAACAAAAGTGTAAGTATGTTCAACAAAACATTTTCCTTTGGAAAAAAAATAAAGTGAACAGTCTACAGTTTTTCTGAAGCTAAGATTTCCTATTAGATACCACTTGTTTTAATGGAATGCAACCAAAAATAATAAAGCCTCGTTTTAATGATCCTCTTGTTTATTCCGGAGGAAGAGAATGGCCAAAGTTGGTGCCAAATCGCCTCCAAACCAAGATACATGGAGCAATTCAGCCACACCTTTCATTCCTGATCATCCTGAGGCATCCTGAATTGTCATAAAGGAAACAGTTGAATAGAACAGTTTCTATCACTTAAATTCTGTAAGACAACTCCTTCCCAGAATGAAAGGCAATAAAGCTTCATCAATGCTGACTACATTTATTTGGAATTTGGCATAAAAACTTTAAACAATTTTCACCCACATTCACAACTCTACCAGTCTAAGAAGAAAGAGACTGATGAGCAAATTAAGGGCAAAAGGAAGAATGTAAGAAAAATGTTTACCATATTTAAGAGAACAAACTCTCTAGCATCACACGTGGCACAATTGCACCAGTGTGATAAATTCTCATTACAAATCACTTTTATCTATTTAAGGTGGGTGTGGCACTGTTTGGCCAAACAGTGAAACTTGCTCAAAATGCTATCTGTATTTTAATGAAGCTGCATTTACGTTAAAGTAGGCCATTATTCAGAATAGCATTTTCAAAATTTTAATGAGTGCCTAAGTGATTCTGTTAGTAAGGCTTTACAGTATTAAACATCTTAGTCCTTAAGTACTGTCCTCGTGGATATAAACCTCTGATTTGTCTATTTAAGGTAGAATATTCTAGCATTTTGAATCTAAGAGTTGGAAAGAGTTTTCTTCCACACAAAATAAATATGTTATACCGAAGAAATACTAAACTTTGCTTTATTTTTCTTAATCATGACCCCTGCCCACTAGGATAACACTAGAGTTGGTTATTTAAATGTCCATTATATTGCATCTTAAATTCTTAGTTCTTTCTGGTTCTAATCAGAACTCGATCTTCCAATAATTTCAAATACTTGTCAATTTTAAAAAATTATACAGTCCCTGAGCTTTATATGACAAAATATGCCTTTTTCCAAAATGCCATGCTTACTAAATGGAAATATTTCTATTACATCTTTTCACTCTGTTTTACATGGTTAAAGAGGAATGGAGGAGTAGAAAAAGGGGTAGAGAGAAGGACAAGTACCAGGTGGATTTTTTACCCAAAATTGTATTTCACACAAGCATAGAACAATAGTAATCATTCTAAGCTTATTCATACTGACTGCAAAGAAGACAGAAACTTAAAATTAATGAATCCATAAACGTGCAGTTTTTGGAAACGAAGATGGACATTACCCCAGAGAAGGGTCTGTTGAAGGGCCTGCATCTGTTTTTCTACAGTGATTATCATCCACTGCCTCTGAACACGTCTCCTCTGTAACTAAGTCATGCTATTTTTATGTCACAGGGGGAGATTTTTGTTTCTGAAACTTGGCTTAACCATAAAAGGAACTTGTATTAAATTAAGTATATATTTCCTAGTCCCACCACAGACCTAATGAACCAGAATCTCCAGAGAATAATCTGATTTTTTAAGTGATGGCAAATTTAGGTCTTTGGCTTTCTGCCTTTCTGCCGGGCAGCATGCTACCAGTGCTTCAATCAAACCAGCCACACAGCCACTCTGATACAGGGCTGATGGCTTGAAAAATAAAGCACAGGACTAAACTCCAATAGGGAAGAAGGGGACAGACCAATAACAGCAGCCATAAAAAATGTCTCTCTAGGTTTATAAAATTCAACCAATAGGATCAAAAGTCTAAAGAGTAAAATACAACACAAACCCAGGCTTACATGTCTCTCTAGCATCATCTGAGGATTATCTATATATTCCAATCTTCATATCACCATGGGATTTCGAATTTAATAACCATCCAAAACATGGCACAAATCCCCAGACACATTTATATTCTTGGTCTCTTGAATAATACTAATTTAGAATGAAGAAGGTTTATTTTTTTTTAATTTTTATTTATTTATGATAGTCACACAGAGAGAGAGACAGAGAGAGGCAGAGACATAGGCAGAGGGAGAAGCAGGCTCCATGTACCAGGAGCCCGATGTGGGATTCGATCCCGGGCCTCCAGGATCGCGCCCTGGGCCAAAGGCAGGCGCTAAACAGCTGCGCCACCCAGGGATCCCAGAATGAAGAAGGTTTAAAATAAAGACTGTTTTCCATACAACATTCTGAGGTAGATATCCACATCAAATTAAAGAATTACTTTCTGAAGATCCTTCTGTCATTTTCATTTTATTTCTACTTATTATAAATCATAATCAAACAAATTTCATCTTTGAATTTAACCATTTTAAAATTAATATATGAATACACGTATCAGGGATGTTAGCCAAAACCTGATTCAGCAGCTGTGTGTTTAAGTAGTAAGAGCAGCTCAAATAAATTCTGAACCATAAATTCCTCTGAGGAAAACTTGGTTTTTTCTCCCTTCCTTGGGCTCAGTCTTTCTCTTTTGGCACATTCTGCTCATCATACAATACTGTATACATTAATAGCACTTCATAAATAATAGGAAAATAAAATGATGTCTGTAGACACAGGCCTGGAGGGATCAATTCTTAGGCATAATTCCAAAAGTTGACTTTAACCATGGGCAAATTATGCTAAATGTCCTCAAAATGTACTGCTGAAATATCTTTATCTTCAAAACAAAATGTATATAATCAAAACGTGGAATATAGTTGGTCATTGTGAATGGTTAAGTGTGTCAATGACTGGAAACTAAAACATTAACTTCATCTATTTTTCTCCCTATTATCTAAAAATCTCTAAAGTTGTACCACATTTTGAATAAAAAATTAATCAATTCCCAGTTTCTTATGATAGTAGGGGGAAAAAACATAGCGTGGGTAGTGCAAGAGAATAAGCCATCCAAAATTATTTGGAATCATTTAAACATTCATGTTTCCTTGCGGGTTTTCTTTGGAGACTGATCAAATTACATTTTTAATAGAATTGAATGAAGTTCATTTCATTCTTTAAGTAAAACTACCTGACAATAGGGAAAAGAATCCAATGTATGTTCAAGTTCCAATTTATTCAAGTAGTAGGCCAGGGATTTTTAAACTGGCTACAAACAACCAAACAGGTAGATAACCCACTAATAAGTAATTCCTTCTTCAGCATAATGAGTGTAAAACCTCTCAACACACTGAAGATTGAGATTATATCCTATAACACTTGGGAAGTGCAAGGCATGTACAAAGTTACATAATCACACTTGGAAATTCACATGTCTTCCTATGACTGTTTAGCCCACAGGCTTCCCCTTTCTTGCCACTACAATCAGAAACAAGAAAGTAACAAGAGCAGAGTTTCTGCAGAAATCCCAGTCCATGGAATCCAGCTCATCCTCACAATAACTGTAAAATAATTTACATTCCATGTGATGAATAACTAATAATGAGATTAAAAGATGGGAATCTGAACTAAACCAAGAAAAGAAGCAGAGAAATCTTTCACTGTTTAGTATTATTTAGCAATAAAAGTCATAGGTAGAAGGAGAAGCAAGTATGAAACTAAAGAGCAACAACAAAAAAGCTGTATCACAACAGATAATGTCTGGCTTGCACAAACACTGTTTCTGAACTATTTGATGGGATCTCTCATTATCTCCTAATGACATGTATCTTTTAATGACGTATACACAACAAAGTTTGTTGAGACTAAGGTCATACTTTGAACAACTATCCATAAATATACACTGGCAGGTCACTTAAAAATACTATGTAACCTGGGAAGAAAATAAAGGTGCCTGTATTTGTATTCCTTACCAACCATGCACTGGGTGGGGTGTTCTAGGATAAAGTGAAAGAAAGGCCACACAAGGGAAATGCTCAGCCTAAAAGAGAAATGTACTGGGTTCATTACTGTTTGACAGATGAAAAGAAGAATCATGCAAGAAATGAAACCTAAGGTTTCCTGTATAGGGAAAAGAAAATAGCTATTAAATTCGTGTGGCACAAAAGAAGAAGCCTAAAGAATAAACACTGGAAGTTTATGTGTTGAAAACATGTTATTACATGTAGAGAGTCACCATGACTCATGGCCATCAAATGAAAAGACATCATTGAAATCGTATTTGCTAAGTTGGATAAAAGGCATAATTTTTAATTATGATAAACCTTCCAGAATATTGCTATTTCACAACTATTTTGGGACATACATGATAAGAATAAAGGTTGATTTTCTACCAGCAAACCTCCAGTAATTCCAGTCTCCATTATTAAAGCCACCAATTTCTCCATCTCTCATGATTTTACCTTTCTTGGATTTGGCTCCAATCTTCAGTTTTGATGGCCAAGCAATCTGCGTATTTGTTTCCTCCATGATCTGTAACAAAAATTAAGAGAGAAAAATATTGATTCAATTAAGAACTTGTATTTACAGATAAAATTCTTCTAAAAAATTTATTTTCAAGTCTTTAGTCTCATGCTGATAAAATGATCTCATTTTGAAACAACGCAAAAAAAAAACTTGCTGAAAAGAGAGATTCATTTTTATAAGCCTTTAATCTATTAGAAATATTCAAGTATATTTTGTTACTCCCAGTGTTCCTCTCTGTTATGCTTCAGAGTTTTAACATAGAGACAACAAGACCAAAAGTACATGAACAAGTAATTGACCCCACTTGACGCCAGAACTGTCAGAGATGCTTGTGCTGAATAAAATTCCCCAAGACCATTGCCAACAGATTGCAACACACCAAACATAATCCTTGTAATACAAAACTACGTGGGTTAGGCCATACTAAATGAAGACTTTTTTTTCTGAGAAAAAAATTAATAACTTGCTTTGGGCACATTTGTATTTCATTAAAATCTGATGAAAAATCTCTCTAAACACGACATCATGTCGTAAGGTTGCATTCCCATCATCCTTTGCCTGGTGTAAAATGGCATCTTTGCCACAGTTCTTTTCCACTTCTACACGGCTAATGCAGGCCAGGATGATTAGGACCCAAATGTGCAAAATGGTACAAGATAAAGTGAGGGAAACTACCACCAAGAGCAAAAGCAGTAGATGGTAAGTAAGAAAGAGTAACCAAAAAAAGTTCATCCTTTGTTCTTCTCTACTTTTACCACATGAGTAAGACTAGATTAATGTTTATGTTTGTACCATGAATACAGAATTAACCAAACTGACAGAAAAAAAAAACAAATTAATAGGTGAATAAAACTAGCACACATTAATCACTTCAGTGAGAGTAGGATAATATATGATTTTTAATATGGATTTAGAGTTAACTAAACAAATTAAAGGTGAAGACAACTAAACAGTGCAATTAATAAAAAGTACCTTCATCCCTTCAGTACTAGCTATGTATTGGGCGTAAGTCTACACAGTTAACACGTAACATGCATCGTACTTCACATAATCCCCCTTTTCATAGCATAAAAGAACTTTCAGCAGATGTTTCAAACTGGCAGCTCACAGATGCATTTTGTCTACCCATCATAAGGTTTTTAAAACATGAGCCAACATTTCTAACTCTGGGAATTTCACATAGAAATTAAGATTTCTAGTTCTCTGGAAAACCTGACAGATTTAGCACTTGGATCCCACATTCCCACATGGCAACACTTGGCTGGCACTGAGGACCAGATGCCCAGGAGGCTCTGGGCTGCTCCCCAAACCCTCACTGGGTCTCTCACACAGAGGTCAAGAGCCACTTGCTATTATCGTCATGTTTGTATTACTCATTTGCCATTTATCATGGTGTTTGCACTGCTGTTTTTCTCAGAGAAATATTTCTCTACACCTGTGTATCTATTAAACATTGAAAAACATAAGTGAGGTCATCCTGTTCTCACTAAGTCAAGGTACTGGCCTGGCCCTGCAGGTAGGTGAACTTGTTCACCCCAACCCTGTAACACCTGGCCTATCTCATGCTACCCTTCTTAATGTATTTAGTTGTCTTCACCACTATATTGTTAACTCTAAATCCACATTTTAAAATAAAATAAATAAACACCATCCTCTTCAGCTTCTTCTGTGCCCCAAGTCCATGCCCAGCAGGGCTCCCTGTAGGGCCTTTGTGTCCACACTCACTCGCCCAGCTGCCACAGCCCCTTCTACTCTTGTATGACCCCAACCCTAATTCTTCCCACCTTACTATGTTCATTTCCTTCCTACCCTTTACACAATCCCTTTACACATTTCCTTCTTACCCTTTACAAGAAATTCTCCTATTTCTTTGTCTACTTGTTTGCAAAATAAAAGTAAGCTCTCTACCTTGCACACAGCAAGTATAGGATACCTTTGGGTAAATGAATCTTCATAGCATGCTTATGAAGTAGACTTCTTTATTCCTCAAACAGCTAAGAAGCAGCAGAGTGTGGATAAAAACACCAGACTTCTTGCAAAGACCACACTTTTAACAACCAAACTATTTGGAACATAGGACTTTTTAAAACATGTATATACAAATTTGAAAATATGCTTTAGGATTTGTGCATAACACATGACTTTAACATCCTACAAGTATTTATCAAGAGCCTACCTAGGTACCACAAGTGCTATGAATAAGATAGAATTCCCGGTGTCTGCAAGCTTACAGTCCAGTCAGAGACACAAAGAAAAAAGCCAACTGTCTGACGGTGGACTGAGTGCTAGCACAAGATATGTTCATAAAGATGGCTCACAGCCATTGTCTTAAAAGGTCGAGTTAAGGGAGGTGGTTAGTAAAGGTTTTCTAAAATATAATCTTCAAAATTATTCAAGTCCTGAAAGCCAAGAAAAGTAAATTTATGAGTAAGTTCAAAAGTCACTGAATAAGGGCAGGAAGCTCCAACGAGGAAGGACTTCTCATTGGTCATGGTTTTTTTTTAAAGTTTTATTTATTCATTCATGAGAGACACAGAGAGGAGAGATATAGGCAGAGGGAGAAGCAGGCTCCATGCAGAGAGCCCAATGTGGGACTCGATCCCAGATCCCGGGATCACACCCTTAGCCGAAGGCAGATGCTCAACCACTAAGCCACCCAGGCATCCCTCATTGGTCACATTTATTACCTATAGTTCAAGCTACTATTCATACATGTATCTTCAAAGTGACTAAAAATTGATTCAGAATTTTCCTCTATGTTGGCTAAGGTACCCAAAGAGATAAAATGGAAAAATGAGATTTTACTATAATGCTGCTGGTGGGGAAGTAGTAAGAAAATAATCGGTATACTTTTCCTAAATTAAATAATTTGGCCATTTAATCCAGTAAATAATGTTAGGTGCCATAATTAGAATACTATAAATAGAGAAGCTTCTTTGACAATATATGGTGGCAAGACATAACTTTCTAAAATCTTAATCATTTGCAGAACTTCTTAGAAATCACCCTGCATATATATGGTTTCCCCGTATTAAACACGAAAGTTGCTCCATGACAGAAAATAATATGCCACAGAAAACAGCCTCATAGTGGATAATGGCCATCAAGTCAAAATGCTACTTTACACATACTCTCTTTAAGCCTCCCAACCAGTCCAGGGTCTCCACTGTGTAGTGAAGTGGTGGGACTCAGAAGCACTCACTTTCAAACTACCCACATTGACACTATCTGTGGGGAAGGGAGACTATGCCAAGCTTAGTATCCCTAACTCTAAAACCAGAGTTTTACCTTTCAAATTTCATGATCCCCAAAGTTTTATGAGCTACAGTAAATGTCAAACCTTTTAGAGAAAACAAATTACTAGTTACTAGAATCTGACACCCGTAACTGACCTGCTCTCTATGATTAGAAAAAAGTGATTCCGTGATCTGTGGCCAGTCCATGCCAAGCATACAAGTCACTCACTAGGCTGCAATTACCATACAGAGCTCCAACTGGATACCTTCTGAGACATCCCTCTATTTGTTGTTAATCCAGCCATTAAGCACGGGTGGCTCTAGGGTCAAGTACTATCTCTGCCGCTTTCTAGCTATCATGATGGGTAGATTACTTTTATCAGCTTTTTATCCTCTGTATAATTAATTATACAGTACCTACTCATAGAATTGTTGGGAGGTTTTGGTAAGAAAATATGTGGAAGGGAATCCTGGGTAGCGTCTGCCTTTGGCTCAGGGCATGATCCCAGGGTTCTGGGATGGAGTCCCACATCAGGCTTCCTGCATGGAGCCTGCTTCTCCCTCTGCCTATGTCTCTGCTTCTCTCTGTCTCTCATGAATAAATAAATAAAATCTTAAAAAAAAAAAAAACGTGGAAAACCCCAAAGAACATGGTCTATAATGATTGTTAGATAATATTGACCCTTGAGTTAATTACATATGGATTACTTTTGGTCAGGCACTGTCCTAGGAACACCGGATACAACAGGAAATAACATGGTGCCTCCCTCCAGGAGCTCATGGTTTAACAAGAGAGAGGACAGGTTAATCCACCATTATGTACTATGTATCAAGTTTCAGAATGGGGGCAGGGTGATAATGAGAGTATAGAGGGAGTCCTAACCCAGACATGGAAAGAAAGGAAAGTTACATCAAGGAAATGCCTATTAATGCTGTGACTAAAGGAAGAGAAACAGCTAGCTGGAGAAAAGGTGGAAAACGTGTCCCATATAGGAGAGGTGTACATGTAGAAAGGTCTAGGAGTCTAGGAGGAGGGAGGGCAGGTACTCCAGACAGTCTAAGGTGCTTCAAGGCTCATTTCACACATCCGGGACAGCAAGTATGTCTCATGTCTTCTCTACCTGCCTATGGATCTGCATATGGACATGTTCATATAGACTTGAAGACATGACACAAATCAAAGCCATCCAGCACGTGTGGTTGGTTATCATTCAGCACAAACCAACTCTAAAACCTGGGAAAGTAACTACAAATATGAAGAGGCCATATTTACTTCACTTTTAGAAGTGAAAATTCCCTTAGGAAGAAATCAATGAAATTTTTCAAACCATCACCTCCAATGACTCCAAGCCAGTTCCTACAGCAACGACACTGCACACGAATAGCTGGTTTTAGTCTCAACCCGTTATGGAGCAGTAGAGTGATCAGGAGGAGGAGGAAATACAGTTCTTTGCTGGGAGTACAGGGCAACATCAGTCCAGGAACCCTAGGACTGAAGTTGCTGAAGTTGATTACTGAAAAGGGGGCTGAAGCATGTGCCCTAGCAGAAGTGGGATGAGGATGCAGATCTTGAGGTGCAGACATAGAACCTAGGGCACTAACTAAGCAAGTCAGAAGCTCTGTATCCAACAGGCTATGTTTAAGAAAATGTCCTAAATGGTCATCAAGACAAATAGAGAGGTAACTCAAGGTAAATAGAGGAGCTGGAAAAGGTGAGGTCCAGAGCTGGGCTGAAATCAAAGACTCCACAAAAACCTCTGAGAAGAAAATGACTCTCTTATGTCTAAAACAAAACAAAACAAAACAAAACAAAACAAAAACAAAAAACAAAAAAACAAATTGAGTTCCAGCTAGGTTTTTTTTTTTTTTTAAATCTTATTATGGCTGTTTCTACCTTTGCAAAACCAAAGCTCAAAGAACAAACTATTAATTTTGACTAATTTTCTATAAACATTAAATCAGACCTTAACTACTTTAAACATTTATTTTAACTCATTATTCTAGAAGCTGTACATTAATAAAGCAGCTATAGGAAGTCATAGAGATAAAGCTGGGATTTCTCCTGAGGCAAAAAAAGGGGGGAGGGGTGGCTAGAAAGCTTACAGATAGATGAGTTATAGTTTTAAAAAGATGTCCCAAGGCTTCCAGACAACCCTTACTTAAGTGCTTACTCTCCTTTGCAGGATCAGCACATCAACAGAGATAATCACGAGCAAACTATAATAGGAGGTGCGGGCAATCTCTTGGCATCTTCACAAGTTTTATTTAAAATTTGTTTGGATTTTAAGTATTAAAGTGATGTTTTTAAAAAATCACAGAAATGGGACCACTAAAGTAGTTAATTTTGAGGATCTCATAATGGATAAAAACACTGACAGCTTTTCAAAAGAATATTATACATTTTCCACAATCCAACCAATTCCTACAAGAAAACTACTTTCCAGAAATCAATGTTATGCCCCAATTCTTAAGCAAGCCAGGATACTGTCCAAATGTGCAATTTGCATTCAAGGAATAATTCAATTAAGTGGCTAAGTGGCTAACTCTGACCAACCCCTGTGCAAAACATAAGATGTGTGAAATTTGAACTGAAAACTGGGAAACATGCTTAAAATGGCTAGTGCTTCCTGGTGAAACAAGGAGTCCAGGTATCATGATGCCAATTAGGTGAAGCAATGCCTCAGTGAGCAAACCACAAAATCTCCAGGAAGAAAATAACTATCTTCTGTCTCAGGGAGAAAAATCCTAAGGTGAGTTCTAGCTAGTTTTTTGGGTGTTGTTTCTTTAATATTATTGTCCTGGTTTCTACCTTCATAAAAATCAAAGCTCAATGTTTACTGAATCATTTTCAATAAACACTAAATGACACCTTAAATATTCTAAAGACTTGATCTAACTCAGAATTCTGGATGCATATGTTTATGCCACTTCAAATAGGTCAGTTTCAGGCAGCCTGGGTGGCTCAGCAGTTTAGTGCTGCCTTTGGCCCAGGAAGTGATCCTAGAGACTCAGGATCGAGTCCCACGTCGGCATCCTGCATGGAGCCTGTTTCTCCTCTGCCTGTGTGTGTCTCCGCCTCTCTCTCTCTCTCTGTGTCTCAAATCAATCAATCAATCAATCAAACAAACAAAAACAAATAGGTCAGTTTCGACCTCTGGACATCTTCATTGTCAAGAAAATGTCTTCTCAATTCTACCAATTTCTGCTAGGTCTCTTTAGTTCTTCTATCATAAGCAGCAATCCTATATGCCATGGGAGTGGAGGAGATTTTGGAGTTGGTCATCTAAAGATGAAACTATTTGAAAAATAACTATTTTAAGTTCCCATTGTTAGATTGCTATACCCATTACTTAACATAATAATGGAAATGTAACTTCATTCTTATGCTAATCTCAGATTTGACGGACAGGAAATATTTATAGTAACAAAAGTATCTGAGCCAAGAATATAAATTTTGAAACATATGAAGCAATTAAGATTGTTTATATCAGAATATGTATTTTTGTAGTTCATCTACATTTGAAAGTTATTTTCCCATAAGTAAAAATCTGATGATGATAGCATACTGTGGATTTGTAATACCTTAGGAGCTAATGAGTCATCTTAACTTTTTCATATTTGTATTCTGTAAACAGGCCATAATGTACCCTAATCAAAGAGTAGTAACACTGCTTTTTTATATTAAAAAGATACCTAATAAACATAGAATCCTATGTTCCAGTTTGGTTTGAGTTTCTAGGTGGAGTAAAAAAGGAAGAGATGGCAAGGGAGAATAATGCTTACATATGCTGGAATTTGGAAATTTTTTAATTGGAAAAAAGTTCTATCAGCTATTGAAAAACATTTCATCACAGATTTACAAGGAATCATTTAAATAATTTCACTTAACCAAAATAACTTCTCAAAATTAGAATAAAACAAATAAAATCCAATCAAATTCTACATGTAGTTTCATCTAAAATAAAAAAATTTCTACTTATATTCTTCAATGCTCAAATGATAATGTTTTTCCATCTCCAAACAAATTCCAGATTAGTACACCATGTGGAAAGAGAACATATCTACCAATGTTCACTATACTACAGATTTTGCAAGTTTGCAGCAATTATAGGATAATATCTTACAGATGATGGAAACCCTTGCCAAGCCAACATTTCTACTAACGTGCTTATTTCACCAAATTCTTCAATCCAGACATTAAGTTAAAAATCCACAGGTAAGTAAACAGTATCTCAGATCAACCAACGAGATGTCTATTTATGCTGACTTTACTCGAAATATTTATTCTTGGACCAGGAAAAGAACACTGAACACTCTAACTTGACATTTATACTCTAAACGATTGAAAATTCATCATTCAAAATGGCTACCAGCTGGGAGCCATCTGCAGCCTGCTTCACAAAAAAAAAAAAAAAAACCAACAACAACTCATTTGTGCTCTATTTTCCTTATATCAATAGAGAAATAAGGTCTATCCTCATGGAGACGGCTGTCTAAAGTTACTTCACGTACTAATGGATTGTGAGTCAATTTGCTGCATTTCACCATGAAGAGAGCTACATGAGAAAAGAGCCAACTAGAAAACCCTGAAAAGTGGAGATGGGAAAGAAGTGAACTTCTCACATGAGGGGGTGTCTGAAAGCTGAGGATGTTTACTTTGCGGAGACATTAGAAGGCTCTGTTGCATTTCATTTTAAATCTAAGAAATGCATCTTACTGATTGAGTTATTCATCATCTCCAGAACAATTCTTCATATTTGTCTAATATTCATATATATTTCCCATGTATTCCACGTAATAATCTTGTAAATCAGATATGTCTCACATATTTTGCAGATGAAGAAATGATGATTCAAAGAAGTTAGGCAGCAGATAGGTATGTAGCAAAGTCCAGCTAGTCCTGAAGTCACATGACTCTCTGGCAAGAGTAATTTCTGACCCACTTGGCTTATGAAGTAAGTGGAAAGCACCATATACTTATGGGGAGTTCATCTGAAAGCTCAACTAGCAGCAGAGTGACTGCCCCTCAACACTCTGATTCATTAATGACAGAGTAACCCAGAGACAGCCCCAAATAGTTCAATCCAGCAAAGGATCACCACCCTCAGGCACAGACAGAGAATGTCAGAAGCATTTTGGTTGTCACAGTGACACAACAGTGGGCCACACTGGCATTCAGTGGCCAGGGCTACAGATGCTGAACTTCCAACAAAGGGCAGGATGAACCCACTCAAGAAGTCCATATAGACAGTCCTGGCTTTGCACAATTGAAAGATGCACAAATTTTAGTTACCATGCTTAGGTAAACACCACCAATCCCCCTTGAACATAAACAAGACAAGTTTATGTTCCAGTTACCAAAGTACATTAATTATGAGTAGTTGCATCAAATACACATTCCACTGCCAGCTCTTCAGTATACAAATCAATATATATATATATATAGAATATATATATAACATGCATCTATCTATCTATCTATCTATCTATCTATCTATCTATCTATATATATATATATATAACATGCATCTTGATCAGTGACTAATCATGCTGCTTCTTTCAAGGTCTGTTGGGGATTACTCACTGCACATCTGTATTTAGTTCATGTACAGATAGCAAAGCAAGGAATTGAACTGACTTCTTATCTCCCAGGACCAAAACCAAGTGAGATTTTATAAAAATGGATAATCAAAAGTGGAAACTGGCCAATCAAGATGAAAGCACAGCAAACAAACAAACAGTGACATCGCTGGAAGTGAAACTTGAGTCAAACATCAGGGTTATAGAATCCATAGGGGAGGATGTGAATGTTGATGCTGCCACTAGTAGGTAG
Source organism: Vulpes vulpes (assembly GCF_048418805.1). Lineage (NCBI taxonomy): Eukaryota > Metazoa > Chordata > Mammalia > Carnivora > Canidae > Vulpes > Vulpes vulpes. The sequence goes on along the minus strand of NC_132783.1, from coordinate 70,466,214 downwards.
GGGTTGGTGATATGAGGCCAGAGGAGACTTACTGAAGAGAAATTCGGGGATGTAAATGATGAAAGTGGTTGTGACAAGGAGAAACTGAAACTGGCAAAACACTTCACATTAAAGACACTCTGGGAGATATTTCACAACCTTGAAAGTACAAAGGATGACATGTTGCAATTTGATCTAGACTTACGGTCATGACAATTCACTGAGGCAGAGAAAATACTCTCTCTCCATATTACAAACTGTGCAATAAAAAAGCCACAGTTCCAACTATTGAGAATTTTTTCAAAAGAAATTAAACACATGATTCCTATATTTTTACCATTTAAATACAGTGCATTAAATAGTAGTTTTAATACCTTTTTCATATTCCTATATATTTATCACTGACAGGGAAATTTTTAATGTTTTCACAAAAAGTCTTCGAAGCTGCACATCATTCAATTTCCTCATTGATTACTGAAAGCAGTTTGCAGTTTCATCTTGCCCAGTTATTTTTATGGTCCCATACTGCTGTGCAAGGTGAAGACTCTTTTATGCCCCATTGAGAATCATTGATAGGGAGCTGCAAACCGTTCCACGTGATATGCAGGCTTAACTAATTTATTTCAAAAAGTTCAGTGATCTCCTACTTCTTGACCAAAATCTAGTTCAGATGCGCCCCCCCCACTATGAAAACTTTCCCAGCCCTCTCAGTCAGAAGTCACCTTCCTCTCCCCTCCCCATTCTGTGTTGTGGTAACATTATAATGCTTATTTATTTGCTCAATTTACCAATCCCACCAATGAGGTGGTCTCCTGAGAGCCAACAAACTGTATTTGTTCACTTTTAAACATTTCAATCTAGCACTTAGGATCTAAGAAGCATCCGTTAAAGTAATTAACAGTGATGAAGGAGATAAACCAAGGAGAAAGAGGCAACAATCACCTAAGACTTTCCAATTACTCAGCACTTGGTGTATCTTAAGTACAGCCGCTCCATCTACAGTCTCCCATAACTCATTCAAAAAACGGCATCTTGAGGAATCTGCTTATCAGAATAAATGAACTGATATTCTTTAAATGAACATAAACTCTAAATCACTGACAGAATTTATTCTCCCAAGGTATATGTGCATAATAATGAGAAACTCTTCAACTGAAATGTGTGAAGTGGTGGCGTAAGTACTGTGAGTGGCAAGTTGGGACAAGTATAGGCTTTATAGAGTGGGATGCCAAAGTTCCATCACTAGCTAGCACTAGCTCAGAAGACTATACCTGCCCATTTTTAAAAATTAGCTAGATTTTTGTGTTCCATCTCCTGATTTCTATGTTACCTATTTTGGTTATAATTGTTATAATTGTTAAAAACACTGTGGGTGAAAGAAAGCATGGATCCCACCTTCTGACCTGTACTCCAGATCAAGGAGAGTTTTCATGGGGTATGGATAGGTTATTTGTGATGACCTATAGTGTTAGTGAAGAACCAGTTTCTTGGTTCCCTTGGGACATAAGGATCTATGATTCTATTTCATTCTCCAATTATCACTTTATTATAATTCCTCAGAAGGATTAACCGTATCTCTATCATACCTGCTATCATGGGTAGTTATAAAAAGATTAAATCTGAACTATCAGTTGTAACTTGTATATGACTTGAATATAATGGTTTAACAGTATGTAACTTGGGAAAAAATATAATAGTATCAATATCTTAACAAAATCAAGTTACCAAACCTTGATTGTAATTTTCGAGTCTCTGACTTTTCATAGGCCCATTAACCCCGTTACATGAATTCACATTATATGCTTTTTTAAGCAACACATTTTACCACACCCACATTACCTTCCTTGATCTTCTTCAAGCAAATAATCCTACGTAGCTCAGTAAGCCCCAGTGGCACTGATCCTGGTAATGGCAGATCAGCACAATGGCAGATCTGTAGGGGTATCCTTGACATATGAGTAAGATAAAATTCTATGCAAGCTGTACTAGATAAGTAGGCAAAGGAGTGAATACTGGATTCAAGAGAAGTTTGCTTCAAAAAAAAAAAATGATGAGGTATGTACTGGTTATGCTACTATTACAACAAAAGCTTCTCTCTCCTGTTAGATGGACTGCATAAATCAGTAAAGAACTTGGTTCTAAACAGACATTCAAGGACCCAAGGTTTGGGCTGCCCATCTGGAATCCATGGCCTTCTGTCTCCCTTTGGGAGAAAAATAGGAAGAATCCTGCATGGATCTTTTACTACCCTTGGCCTCAAAGAAAAACATACTACTTCCCTCATATTCCATTGGCCAACTACACACATAATTCTGCCAATTCAAAGGGAGGTGGGACATGCTGGTGGGCATTACAGTATTTGTTAGGCATTACTAACTCTGCCAGATGGTTCTTTAAAAGCTTCAACATCAGTTAGTAAAATCTCTCCTTGCTCCTTTCAGGATCCAGACTCAGACATGTAACCTTCTAAGCGTATCTCCACCATGATATCCCACCATCTCCTTACATGTGTTGAAACTGAACACAATCTTCTATACATAACTAGACAATATAAGCTGTCTACCCAGGATCCAGGAATCATCCTGGATCTAATAGAATGATGCCACTCCACTGCCAGGGGCTGGTTTAAGAGTAGCCATGTTTAAAGCTTAACGACAAAAAAAAAAAAAAAAAAAAAGGCAACTTGATCCCCAAATGGGCAGACTTGAATAGACTTTTCTCCAATGAAGACATACAAATGGCTAATAAGCACATAAAAAAAATGCTCATTAGGACAGCTACTATAAAAAAAAAAGCAGAAATTAAGTGCTAGCAAAGATGTGGATAAAGCAGAACCCTTGCACATGGCTGGTAGACATGGTACAAGCTGCTGTGGAAAACAGCAATGTGGAACACCAATGGCAGTTCCTTAAAAAATTAAAAACAGGATTAGCACATCATCTACCAATTTCACTTCTGCTTATATACCCAAAATAACTGAAATCAGGGTCACAAAGAGATGTTCATATATCCACATTTATAATCGCACAGTTCATTATGGTTAAAATGTGGAAACACAAGTATCCACCAATGGATAAAAAGATAAGCAAAATGTGCTATATATACATAATGTCTTAGAATGGAAGGAATTCTAAATTCTAACATATGTTACAACATTATGCTAAGTAAAATCAGCCAGTCACAAAAATACAAATACTCTATGATTCCATTTATATGAGAAACTTACCTCAAGTTGTCAAAATAATCATAGAGACAAAAAGTGGAATGGTGACTTGTTTTAGGGGCTGCCAGGAGTGGCAATGAGGAGTTACTGTTTAATAGAGTTTCAGTTTTACAAGATGGAAAAAGCTATGCAGATGGCTGCTGGTGATGGCTGGTGATTCAACTAATATGAATGTTTTCTGTTATCACTGAACTGGACACTTAAAAATGGTTAAGATGGTAAATTTCATGTACGTGGGTTTTACCACAATTTAAAAAAGAAAGAATAGGCATGTGATCCAATACAGGCCAAAGACAAATGAGGTTAGTTTGATAGATATTTTTGAGAATGAAGCTTTTTGGCTTTTTCAAGAGAATTTCTAAAAAGGTTCTCTCCTTCTAGATGTGAAACAATGCCACATGGAGTCCTGCTGCTATAGAAGAATCAGCTTTGGGATAAGGCCATCAGGGTGGAAGGAAGAGCTGAGCTGGAGAACCTCTGAGTCCTGGAGGACATCACAAAACTTGATGACAGCACTTCTAGTTTTCTCCCTTTCAATTCATGAGCTCTGGTATTTCCCTCCTGTAACTCATGTCTGCCAGGGCTTATTCATCATCTCTTAAATTGGGCACAAATTTCTTGGCTAATATTAAGGCTATCCACAACCAGGCCACAACCCACCTCTGATCTTACTTTTCCTCAGTCCCCTCTACTTTCAATACCACCACCATCCACTATCTTGCCCAGACCCAATCCCCATTTTTTTTTTTTTTGCTTTCTATAAGCAGTTCTATCATCCCACTGTCTCCTGCACTCAATTTCTACCTGTTATTCATCACAGAGCATAAAAGCAACTTCAAGATCTCCTCAATTCAATATAATCTTTCCCTCCTTCAAGCTGCTATATTGTCTTTCTTATGCCACTTATATTTCTATTTTAAACAGGCTCAAACCCCCTCCAAAGATAAATTATCTTTGAGGACAAAGTCTGTTTTACTTACAGTGAACTTGTCAGGTCTTTCAAGGCCTAATTATTGGTAAAGCCAACATGAGCTACCCTCTTGACAAATCACAAAGAGGATACCTAGACTATTCATTTGCAAGAGAGCTGTAAGTATCTAGAACAGTCTACCATCCTCTGAGGGAACCAAAGGTGGAATCACTTATTTTCACTTATTTTGATAGGATCATATATATTAATCAAGAATCCTTGGCTCCAATGTTGATTGGAGACAGGCAAGGAACAGTTAGGAATGGGCACAATGCATTGTATAATGTAATGTATTTAAATATACATTAAATATATATGAAATTTATATGAATTAAATATATATTTAATTTAAATATACATTACACAGATGAAAAAATAGACAAAAAGTATTCATTGCCCCCAAACAAGTACATGTTTTCTCATTTTCTTGGAATTCACCGCTATCTCATTCATAGTTCCTCTTGACCTACAGATGTGGTACAAGGATTATTTACTCCACCATGAGAAAACCAAGAGTATGACAACAAGGATAAATGGTAACAGACACCAGACTTCCGGGTCAGGGAATTAGAGGGAGTGGTAGAGGGTGAGGCAAACAGGAGCACATCAGTAGTTCCAACTAGCATGTGTAGAAGCTGGCCCAAAGTAACCAGACTTTCAGATTTTCTAAGAAAAGCTACCAAACCAGACTGGTATATAAAATCCCCTAATTTTATAATGTTGGCAGCTAAATTATTTCAAAATCTCTATTTAGATAAATACAATATGGCCTTAACTAAACATGTGTATACCAAATGTAACCAGCAAGCCATTCACTTGTTTTTTGTTTTCCTGAGATGGGTTAAAAGAGAAATAACAGGAACGTAGTAATACTAAAAAAAAAGTGAGTAGATGGTGCTTCTACCAAGATCAGAAAATCCTGTGCCCCAGGCATTTTATAATGAGCTGGACTTTGATCTTAGGAAGAAGGAACAAAAGCTTTATAGGCAAGCACGTCTCTGGGTCTAGAGCATTTGGTGGAGAGGTCCTTGGATAAAGGCTGCTGGGAAGCTGAGTCCAATGAAGCCTAACGTAAAGTTATATTGGATCCCCTTGCACATGCCAGAAATTTTAAAACCACTAAAATTTCCTGAATTAATGTTGCAAATTACCACATTTAAGAGGATGCCAGAAAATTAAAGTATTACCCCACTAAATTTGGTACAGTATGATAGAAAATATCTACTATAAATGTATTTTTCTGCAAAAGTAATTTTAAATCTTTCTGATATAGAAAAAAAGTGTGGAGCCCATAAAAAGTTATGAGTAATACTCGAAGAATTTATACATTTCAAAAATGAATTTAATTGATTATGAAAATTTCCAAAGAAGCAACTCAAGAGGCTTAAGTGTACTAATGATGTCACAAGGGAGACCTGGAAAGACAAACATGCAGATGTACTAAGATTTCACTAATCTAAAAAAGTGCAAAATTAGATTTGGCAAAATTTCAGGCATCTTCATATGATTCTTAGAGTAAAATTTCATAACATTTTTTCCTTTGTGAATTTGTAGGTTCTTAACATCTAAGAGGAATCCAACAAAAAAAAAAACCCACTAAACTTTCCAAATGGTGGTTTCAAGAAATTAAGATTCTCTCAGTACATCCTCAATTTCTAACACCTATTCACAGCTGATAAATGGCAATAACTATCCTCTATTATGAAATATGAACCAGTTGGTGAAGTATATTTTTACCACCATGCATTCATTTATATAACAAGATGAGTGTGAGACACTATGCTTAACCAAAGAGGAACAATGATAGTCCAAAAGAGCTGTGGCCACTACTCTCACAAGGCTGATAGTATAGTCAGGAACCAACAATCAAACAACCCTTACTTTAATTACAAGGTACAAGAAGTTTCATGAAAGAAACTTACAAGTTGCAATGATATCACCTAACAGAGATGCCATTATATGAAGCACAATTACATCAACAAGGGCAATGCAAATCATATCAGGAAAAGGGAGAAAGATTCACTCATTTCTAAATATTTACTGCAAGCCAGATATGTGCCAGTCATTGCATTAAACATTAGGCATAAATAGCGAATAGAATTTAAACAGTCCCTAATAAAAAAAAAAACAGTCCCTAATCACACTTATAATCTACTGGGAGAAATGAACAAACACAATAAAATAAATCTGCTGGGAGAAATGAAATAAAGGCAGGGGGAAGAAATCATTTTTTTAAGTGGGGGAGGGCTTAAAAAAGAACATGATGCCCTGAATCAGAACAATAAGAGGGGTCGTACTTTGTATTAGGTGAGATGGATCTCTCTGAGGATGTCACTTAAGACCTGAAAGATGCCAAGAAAACATAAAGAAAGTAGCAAGCAGAGTCCCTGAAGCAGGAGGGAACTCATGTTAAAGGAAATGAAAGACAACCAGCAGGTAGAGAAAAGGGCAACAGTGAGGTGGAGAGGGGCACATGGGCCAATTCAGATAAAGCCTAGAGAGCCATGGGTAAGGGGACTGGGTCTCATTCTAACAGCACTAAGAAGGCCGTGAAGGGCTTTAAGCCTTGGAGAAACATGACCCTATTTGTGTTTTACAGATCACACTGGAGGCAGGAAAGAGTACAGAGATGAGCTAAGAGGGCACTGCAATTATCAAGCAAGAGATGATGGAGCATGGAGAAGGGTCAGGATGGTAGAGATAAAGAAAAATGAAGCAAATCATCATATACATAGTGTGGAACTGCCAAGACTACTGATTGATTTGATTGGGGAGGAGTGAGGAAGAGGAGCTATCAAGTCACCAATCAGGCTTCTGGGTCAAATAACTGGATGGCTAGTGTCATCACTGAGACTGTAAATAAGAAGGAGACCAAATGAGACTAAGAACATAGAAGTTTTAGTTAAGTCACACTTTTTAAAGTCGATAAGCCATTGAAGTGGATTTCCAGCCAAGTGGAAATATCAGGCTAAGGTGATAACCTAGTGATCAGAAGGAAAAAAATTTAATTGGAAATATAAATTTGGGATTGGATGGTATTTAAGATCATGGAATCTGAGGCTTTCACCTTTGAAGGACATGAAGAAGAAACAAAGATCCTTCCAATTTAGACATGAAAGTAACCTTGAAAATTTACCAAGTAGAATGTAAGAGAGAGACAGGGTGAATAGGGAATGGGTCTTGCTTGTTTCCTGGTCACAAAGTTTCACTTTGGCTAGGCAAAAAAGTTCTAAACATAGATGGTGGTGATGGTTGAGAGACAATGTGAATATATTTAATGATATTCAAAAATGGTTTAAAAATACTTACAAATGGTTAAAATTATGAATCTTATCTATTACTTTACTTTAAAAAATTAAACCTTGAGAAATTCCAACACTTGGACATTGGGTAGAATAGGAGATGCTGAAAACATTAGAGAGGGAATGAGGTTCCAGAATAGTGGTAGATGATGATAAAGTCATAGAAGACAGAGTAAAAACTCCAGGCTGATCCCCATACAGGAATTCCTCAGGAAAAAAGAAAAGAACTGAAAGCCACTAAGAAATCAAGTCAGATGAAGACTTCAAAGTATTCCTTGGATTTTTTAAACACTGGAATCATGAGTAACCCTAATACAATCACATAAGTAGAAGTGTGAGTGCTGGAGTTGGCTTGAGTTGAGAAGAGAATATGATTAGACTCTTTGAAGAAATTTTGATTCTAATATGATGCAGAAAAACAAGACAGTAGCTAGAGAGGATATGATGTCAAGGGAGATATGGCAGTTGCAAAGAGCATACCCCAATGTCCCCTTTCTCCCAATTAGAATCCTCAATTTTTAGCTGGGTGCTTGGACACCTAAAATAACTACTCTGACTTCCCTGAAAATAGGTATGGCCAGGAAACTAAGTTCTGCCTAGGGAAATGCTGGGAGATTCTAGAAAATCTCATGATTCAATGTCTTTTGTCCCTTCTTCCATGCTGCTTAGACTGTGGTGTCTGAAGCTCCAACTTGGATTACGAAGAAAAGGGCCATATCCTAGAAGTGGGGAACTGCAAAGGTAGAAGTACTTTGCTTTACTAGGTATCTAGGGAACACTGTCACCACTCCAGACCTATACTCTTTTTTATAAGAAGTAATCTTCCAATGTATTTGTTTGGCTCTAATTTTCTGTTTCCACAGACAATTCTAATCTCAACAAATACAGGCAGCTTTTGTTTTCCTTTAGCATGGGAAACAGTAAGGCACAACTGTGTGGAAATGATAATGATCTAATTAGAGAGCCAACCCACAGCAGAGGAGGACAAGGCCCAAAGTGAGAAGTATGCCAGACATGTAAACCCAGTGTGGCTAGAAAGAGGAGACCAAGGAAGATGCAGGAGTCAAATCACACAGAGACTTGCAAAGTAGAATAAGGATTTTACTTTTTTTTATCCTAAGAGCACTGGGAAACTAGACATTTTTTAATAGGTAAGTAATGTGATCTAATGTGTATTTTTTCAACAATCACTGACAACAGTTTGAAGAAAGGAATGGAGTGGGGGTCAAGTGAGGTGGCAAGGAGATCACTTAGGAAGTTGTTCTGACAATCCAGCTCAAAGATGGGGATGGCTTCAAGTAGAATAATGATTACAGACCTATGGCAAAGTGAATAAATGTGAAGATGACAGTACTGGTAGCACTTTATATGTGGTTATGCATGACAGATTAGGGACAGCAAGCAGTCAAGGACGATACTCAAGGTTATGGCTTGAACAACACTGTGGAAGTTGGTGTCATTCACTAAAATATGGACTTGTGGAAAAGATACACACTTGAGTAAGCTCGATTTTAACACTCTATTTTATAAATTCTTGAGACAACCAAGATGTAAATACCCAGCAAGTAAAAGACTTGTTCTCAGCAGCTTATTTATAATACTGAAAAACAGGAAATAGCCAGGTATCCATAAACAAGGCAACAGATTAATTGTGGTACACAATGTAATACAACTCATCAATCAAAAGGTACCAACTACTGATAATATGCAACAATATGAATCGAACCCAAAAACATTATGCTCAGAGAAAGAAGCCTTATATCATAAAGTACATACTGATGTTCCCATTTAAATAATATTCTAGAACAAACAAAACTAATCTTTAGTGAAAAAATTCAGAAAAGTGGTTGCCACAGTAAGGGGGGGGTAGTTTGTGGGAGAGGAGATAGGAGGAAACTGCTTCAAGTCACGGTAATGGTCTATATCTTCATAAGAGTTTGGGTTACAAGGGTGTATGCATTTGTCAAAACACACTGAATACTACATGTACTTATCTACATTTAGCAATGACAAAACACTACAAATATTAAATGCTGACTGTTGGTATGCATGGTGAAGAGCTGAAGTGTGCTGATGTAGGCCTCCTAGTCTGAAATGCAGGAAAAAATGGAATGATGAATAAACAGAAGGATAGATCCATATGTGATAAAGCAAATATAAAGAAGTAACTGTAAAAAATTTAATTAATGGGTATATGGTATTCCCTGCATAATTCTTACAATTTTTTTATATTTTTTATAATAAAGTGTTAGAAAAGCTTTAAGTTACTAATTTCTTTAAAAGCATTAACTAAACTTTTTGTTGTTGTTGTTTAAAGATTTTATTTATTTATTCATGAGAGACACAGAGAAAGAGGCAGAGACACAGGCAGAGGGAGAGGCAGGCTCCACGCAGGGAGTCCGATGTGGGACTTGATCCTGGGACCACGGGATCACGCCCTGGGCTGAAGGCAGACGCTCAACCACTGAGCCACCCAGGCGTCCCAAAGCATTAACTAAACTTAACAATTTTTTCCCTAGGGATATTGTTTACATCCTTAATTTCCACTATCAAACACAAATTTTTTACTTCAAGAAAATCCCTAGGTATATCTTAGCAAAAAATAGCAACTAAAATTATTAAAATTATTATGGACTTGGTTGAAGTTTAATAAAGCTATATTCAAAAAATAAGATCAAATTGTTCTTTTTCCTGCAAAGAGGCTTATTGAGGGTGATTCAACCAAGGGAGTATTCCAGGAAACTGAGTCCAGAGAAGCTAGGCAGGACTCATGGGAAGCCTGAGAAGCAAGCAGGAACAAGAATTTAACTGCTAGAGGGCAGAGGGAATTACCTGGGTCTAGTCTGAAACTGTGTAGAAGGGTGGGGTTAAAAACAAGGTTGTTGCCAAGGCTGTGGGGCTGGGATTGGATGGGCATGAAAGCCAGGCTGATTTCTAGAGGCAAAAGAAGCTCCAGACTAGGGTTTATAGGTGGGCATCTGCCAAGGTCTGCCAGAGGTCTTCCATCTTCCATGATGGAAGAGGCCCTAAAGAGCAGATAGAAGTAGAAGAGTACAGTCTCCATTGTGTGGCTGAACTGCACTCACAGGTCCAGCAAGTGCTGCTTTGTGCCTTGTGTTCCTACTGGCCCTTGTTGACACAGGACATCTAGGCACTCTCCTCACAACTCCTCTGGCTCCTTCAGGCTAGGCAGTGGGTAGGAGTGAGACCCAGGCCCTTAGTTCCCTTCTGGGTTGCAGTGAGGCAGCATTTTTTTGGGTAAGTACAATGTAGAAACAAGATGGCAGCGGGGTTATAGTCAGGTACAGCAGGGAGGTGATGAAAACAGTCCCCAATAAGCTGACCTACACCATCAGAGACAGACAAAGGGCAAAGGAAACTCCAATGCAAGGGGTGCCAGTGACTTGGAATAAGTCATTCATCATGAGCAGAAAGACAGTGTACTGCAGTGGACGTGCTATCTTGAGTGGGGCATGACTCTCACATTCTGCTAGCAGGAAGAAGCTAAAGGCATTGATGACAACCAGAAAGCCACCAGACACCAGAAAGCTCATCACACAGAGGCTGAGTCTGTGCCTCATGGCCACCTGCTGAGATGAAAGAGCTGAAGGTGAGAACACAGTTCTGTTCATCAAAGGGTAAACAGAAGAGGTCCAGGTTACATTTGCTGACTCACACTGGCTTTATCGTATCTGATACAACATTCATAGGTGACATAAGCCATGTGACCTGTAGGTACCTGATCCACATTCGTGAACTCCTCAGTGAAGATAGCTGGAAGCCAATGGTTCTTAGTTGCCATGCTAGGCTTCCTGTCCTAATATTCCTCTGGATTCCACAGACGAATGAATTATACCAGATCATAAGTCAGCCACAAGAATGATGTCATCAGTTGAAGCTGTGCATCACCCATTTCTAAGGTGCCACACAGAGTAATAAAGATGTGGACACGAGTGAAGATACTGTACCTGATGGCTGGATGGAAACTTTTCTGTTAAACACTACTTGGAAGGCATGCTGGTCAAAGCCTAAATGATGGGTAGTAAAACTATCTCCTCTTCCTTGAAGCAGTCAGTGGAGAATAAGTCCGAGGAGGAACAGAGGAATACCTCACCATGCAGCCAACCTCTTTCCATTTTCCTCTTGCTCTTCTCTGGAGACTTAGGGATCTTACAGACACACAGGCCACAGCTTTAGCCCTAGCTCAAACTGTCCTTTTAATTAAAACTTATAAACTGATTTTTCAAAACCAACTACCAACCCAAAGCTCAATATCAACTTGCATTTATTTACTCATTTATTTTGCTTCTTAAATTCCACATATGAGTGAAATCATGTAACATTTGTCTTTCTCTGACTGACTTATTTCACTTAGCATTATACTCTCTAGCTCCATTCAAAGCCTTGCAAATGGCAATATTTCATTCTTTTTTATGACTAATATTCCTGTGTGTGCATGTACGTGTGTGTGTGTGTGTGTGTGTGTACACCAATCTTCTTTATCCATTTATCTATCAATGGGCACAGGCTACTTCCATAATTTGGCTATTGTAAATAATGCTGCTATAAATGCAGGGGTGCACGTATCCTTTTGAATTCTAAGTCCTCAGTTTTTAAATTCTTCACTAGTCTGATCAAGAAAAATACTGAACTAAGTACACCCACAAGTTTTAGAGAGTAAAGAGAAAACTTGTTTTCTAAGTTTCTGGGTTTTGGTTTATACATTTTTACTAACCTAAAGCAAAATGCTTTCCATAAATGTGCTAAACAAACTCCATGTCGTCAATAAAACCAAGTTTTCCCAAATAAGAGAATTTCGACTTATTCCATCCATTTAAAATGATGCAATCCTTGGAACATGTGTTTGTTAAAAGGGCAAAGGAAGTAGCATAAAGCTTAAATGCAACTAGTGTGATACAGGCTGTTGTGCTAAAGAAAAATTCTGAGTTCTTCAACCAGGAGGATCAGGCATAAAGATGAGATTCAGAACGCTGTAAATTTATCTGGAAAAAAATTGAGTGGAAAGCATAAGCTTTAAACTTCACTGATATTTCCCTTTCTTTATAAGGTTGTTTAGTGAGGATCAAAGCTCACATAAGAACAATTCACAAAAGAAAGAACAGAGAAAAGTCTTCAAAAATGCTTTTAGTATAAATTGGTGTATTTGACCCAAGGCAATAATGCACTGACCAAAATCAGAGCATCTAAAGATGATGGAAAACTCTCCTTTTTTTCAAGCTAAAGTGATTCAGGGAATCTTCCAAAACAAGTTTTACTTCTAGTCTGCACCCCATGCATTTTGTTAAAAAGTCAAAGACCATAAAGTATTCAATTCTGTGTTTATTGCCAAATTTTTTACTTATTATGTTTACAAAAAAGGTAATTTACAGTAAGCCCAGATGACAAACATTTATTGGGCACCTGGTACACATCAGCACTTCATAAATACAAATATACATGATCTCTACTTCCTTCATATAACCTTACAAAGCAGGCATGATCCTCATCTGACACTTGAAAAGCAAGTCTGGAGAGATTAAAGAACTTGCTTAGGATCACACAGCTGAGTCAGGAGTGGCCTTCAGTTCTGGCTCTGAAATTAACTAGCTGTATGTTCCTATGAGTGTAAGTTGTCTCTCTTGACATTCTATTCCCTCATATGCAACATAAAAAGACTCAACTGAACATTTTAATTACATTAAAAGGTGAGTTTGATCTTTTAGAGACAGATGAGAGATGGTTAGACGTGACTTTCCTTCCACCTCTACCCTGTCTTCCTTGCCTTTACCCAATTTCACCGATTCCACAAGAAGGTAGGGACAGGAGCTGCCCTCCTCTTGCCCAAAAAAGAGTACTTAAAAGTTTTGTTTTAGATATTTGGTAACACATCTGATTTTTAAAACAGAAAAATCTTCAACAGAGAAGTTAAAACTACTTCCTAAAATTGAAGCATTAGAGACTTTCCCTTTATGCTATATTTTTTCATAATTACAGTGAACAAATGAGAACTGATTTTATAAATTCACTCAAATACTTGACATGTTAGCTAAAAATAGAGGTATAAATAAATTATTACTGTAATCTCAAGTTTGGTAAAGAAACATCACAATAGCCAGTAAGAAACTGTATCTAGACTAAATTTAAAAGCCATTCTTAACAAATTGGCTTTTTTTTAAAACTGAAGTAGAGCTGACACATAATGTTATATTAGTTTCAGGTATAGACACAGTGATTCCACAAATAGTGGTTCCATAGTCTATATGTTTATGCTACGCTCAGCACAAGTGTAGCTACCATCTGTCACCATACAACCCTATTAAATAACACCACTTTACAAAGTAGCTTTTAAAGGACTAAAAGGCCAAAGAGAATAAGTAATTTTTTCTCTATCTTGTTCATAATCCACAGAGGTACAAAACTCATAGCAATTAATTAGAAAATAAAATTCTAGTTTGGTAAGTAATTATCTGTACCTTCCTTGTAACTGACAAGTTGAACTGAACTGAGAATTGTCCACCCGTCCTAATCATGAAACTCTCTTATCTACTTCATTACTTAAAAATCTACTTCATTACTTAAAAGTCAGAAAAAGTCATCACGTCCAATATATTTGTCAAAATAGTTTAAATATTAAATTGACAAAACAGATTAAAGAGGAGCAAATAGCTGAGATATTTTTACTATCTTATCTAAAATTCCTTGCAGGGGAGAACTCAAGGGGGAAAACACAGGGAAAATTCATCAGGTATTTAAGGGAAGAAGATGATGATATTAACATTTGAATGCCTACTATGTGACATGACAGGGAGGCTTTATGTAGATTGCTTTAATCACAGTCTTTTTTTTAAATCCAGTATAGTTAACAGTGTTATATTAGTTTCAGATATACAATAATCACAGTCTAATTTAGTCCTAAAAAGGGTAGGCATCACTATCCCATTCAACAAGTGAAGAAAGAAACTTAAAAACTAAGTAATTTATGGGGCACTTGGGTGGTTCAGTTGGTTGAGCAGCTGAGTGAGTCTTGGTTTCAGCTCAGGTCGTGATCTTGAGGTAATGGGATTGAGCCCCACACTTGGCAGGCACCCTGCTTGAGATTCTTTCTCTCCTTCTCCCTCTGCCACTACTCTCTCTAAAATAAATAAATAAATCTTTTTAAAAAATTGGTAATTTGCCCAAGGTCACACAACTAATAAATGCTGATGTATTTCCAGCTCAAATATATTTGAATGTCTACTTAAATGAAAAGTCTAAGCTCTTTATACAACCTCCTCCTACCTTCACTGTGCTTGGTCAGGAATTCAAAAACTAAAAAGTTATATTCAACAACCTATTAAAATACTCGTGTTGGCTGAAGAGGAAAAAAAGACACATGATAATGGTATCAACTGCTATCAGAAGTATGAGAAAATAGCATGTACAAGTTGCACTTCCAGGAACAGGGTAAACTGGATATTCAGATAAAGCCATTTAAGTAAAAAAAAAAAAAAAAAAAAAAAAAAAAACACCTTAAAATGCTGAGAAAAGAGTGGGGAAAAAATTAGAGAGGAAGACAAACCATAAGAGACTCCTAACTTTGGGAAACGAACAAAGGGTTGCAGAAGGGGAGTTGGTTGGGGGGTGGGGTAACTGCATGATGGGCACTAAGGAGGGCACATGATGAGCATTGGGTGTTATACTATATGTTGGCAAATTGAACTTAAATAAAATTTTTAAAAATAGAATGAGAAAAATCACAGTAAAATCAAATCCTAAAATCTGAAAAATACTGCAAACATTACAAAATGCAGAAAATAATACAGAAGACTTTTATTTAATAAACTCCCTGACACCTCTGTAATGCTTTTCTTTCACTTTTGGCTGCATATTCTTTGATCATCTCTTCACATAACAACAAATTTGGTATGTATAAAAAAAAAGATAATTCAATCTTCCTAAAAAAATGCTGAGTAAAATATAAAAACGTATTTTGCAAAGAAAATTCCTTAGATCAGAAATGATAAGAAGCAAAGGCTGGAGTCTACATTTGCTATAGAAATGTCTATACCTGCTGGCCTATAACCTGAATTTTAACAAAGCATGTTCAGTGAACAGAAAATAAAGTTCACAACAGAAACACATAAAGCCCTAGAGGTTGAAATAAAAATTCCCAGTTAGTGATCAACAGTGTCTGGCTTTGCCTTGTGGAATGAGGAAAAGGCCTGAGAATTCCTAAATACAAGTCTATATTCATGTACTCTTGGTGACAGAATTTTTTTTAAAGTTTAACTTAAAAGTAGTTTTCAAATAAGTTTCATGGATAAAATGCCAATGAACATCAGCTTATACTCAAAAATCACTAAAGATACAAGGGAAAAGCCATGAGTGGTGAGTCAGTAGAAACAATAAACTACAAAAAAAGACCACCAAAATAATGCAGATATGACAATACAACAAAGAATATTTATGCTTGGGCACCAGGGTGGCTCAGTGGTTGAGCATCTGCCTTTGGCTCAGGTCCTGATCCCAGGGTCCTAGGATCGAGTACTACATCAGGCTCCCTGCAGGGAGCCTGCTTCTCCCTCTGACTATGTCTCTGCCCCTCTCTCTCTCTGTGTCTCTCATGAATAAATAAAAAATCTTTAAAAAAAAATTATGCTTAAAGATATAAAAGAATTCATCGCAACTATGTTGAAGGAACAAGATACTATCAAAACTCATCATGCAGATTTTAAAAACAGTTATGAGAGGAGTAGGAACACTGAAGCTCAGGCTTACAAGACTTGCCTAACACTGAGGCTGGGGGAGAAAAAGGGTACCAATGCACTTTTCACCCCACCAAGAACCTTGCACCAAGTACCAAGCAGCAGAGGCCCCCTGCTGGGGGAGAGACAAAAACACAGAGAGAGAACCCTGGGGCCCTGGTGTACAGTGTGGACTGAACCTGGCATAGATTAGGAACATGGTGAAAACACTCCTGCACTCCAGACCTCCTCCTAAGCTCAATGTAGCAGTTGCTCAACATTGGAGAAGTGTGAAGTTTGTGATGGACTCACAGTAACTATAGCAACAGCAAAATTTAAACCTAGCTCAACTACTGACAATATTGATCTAACCCAAACTGCCTATGTTTATAGCCTGAAGGAGAGAAGTGACCATTTATAGGTATTATTACTCAGTCTCTACTGTTCTTTAGCACACAATACTTTATATTCAATCAAAAAATTACTAAACAAAAAAAGGAAAAATTAAGCTAGTGTTAACAGATAACATGGTGAACAGGACCAGACTCCAATATAGTCCAGATATTATAAATATTATACGGGACATTTAAAATAGTTAAAAATATAATAAGGATCTAATTGAAAAAAAAAAAAAAAAGCTCAATGTATGCTAATGGAGGGGAGGGGTATTTACCAGAGAGATGAAAACTGTGTAAAGAGTCAAAGAAAAATGCTTGACATACAGAACAAAGTCATAGAAAAAAGACTAGAAAAAAATACTTACAAATTATGTACCCAATAAAGGACCTGCATCCCAAACTCTTACTACTCAGTAAATAACTCAAAACTATTAGCAAACTTTAGAGGACTGAACAAAAGAAACCAGATATGAATGGCCAATAGGCACATAAACTGCTTAACCTGAGTCCTCAAAAAAATGTACAAAACTCCACAATGAAAAACTGCTACATATCCACTAGACTGGCTAACCTTAAAAAGACAGACATCACCAAGTGCTGGAAAGACTGTAAACAAATGGCAATTCTCACATGTCACTGGTAGGAATCCAAAATTATAGAGCCACCTTCCTCGAGTAAAACATACTCTTCCCATAGAAGCTAGCCAAGTCCATTCCAAGGCATTCACTCAAGAGACCTGCTATGTGGATTTTACAGCACACTCATATATAATAGCCATAAAATGCAAACAATTCAAATGCTCATCCACTGATGAATGAACAAGAAATACCAGCATATCTATACAATAGACCACTACTCGGAACCAAGCAAAAAACCACTGATATTCTCAACAACCTAGATAAATCTCAAAAGATTTAATCTAAGTTTAAAAAGACATAAAAGACTAAACATTGTGTGACTCTACTTATATGACACTCTGAAACACTGCAAGGAGAGAAACAGATCAGTGACTGTCAGGTACTGGAAGTTGAGGGAAAGGAAACCGTTCTTTTAATAAAAACTAATAAATTTGAATTTTCAAAACCAATACAAATAAAAATATTTCATTTATTTATTCAACAAATATTTACTGAGTGCCTACAAGGTAGCAGGCACTATTACACTGTACAAAACACGTTTCTTTTAGTGGCACAAGTATGAATTTTCAGAAAAGTGATGGGAACACAGCAAAAATACAAGTTTTCTACATGCCGACGGAGTGTTATTAGAACACAATACTCTATCTTCCTACCAGAATGATACAAAATATTCTATATTTTCTCATAATGGTTTATTACATATTTATCAGGGTGAACCATATGAAACTGCAAGATAGAACAAAATAGTTCTTTCTATATTCCCACAAGGAAGTCAGAGGCAAGCTGTGGAAGTAATCAATGGTAATGTCACACCTTCTCATTGTAATGCAAAATAATGGCTGAATTTCTAGTCAAAATACCTGGTATTTGGGGAGAAGGAGTGTTTTCTTATGTTTTTTACTTAAGAACTTTCCTAACATCCAGATTGAAATGTTATTCATCTTGTAAACAGAGATGATTGCTACAGAGACTTAACTGACTTCTGGTTTCATATTTCTAATCTAAGAACTAAAGGACAACAAAATTATTCCCATTTTTAGTTAGAAGTCCGAGATCATGTCATTTTAGAAACCCTGTCCTATTACCATCAAGGAAATTTAAAACATTAAAATAAAAATCCAGGTACCAACACCCCACTCATCTCAGAATTAACAAAAATTTGTGTTCTTGATTTCATCTTTCAAAACTCTAACAAATCAAAGTTATATAATTTAATCTTTGGTCAAATCAATAATACCACAAAGCTTCATATTTAAAAATCCAAATTATATCAGATTTTAAATCCGTATAAATTCAATAATACTTAATCCAATTTTTTTAAGTAAGTGAAATTTTACCCAAAGTACTCAGTTACCCTCCAACTGACATCACATATTTTCCACTATGTAAGAGATTATCTAAGGTAAACTTGTGCCACATAATCTTTGCATAATGAACTTGTGCCAATAAATGAGCAAAACCTGAACATGACATACAAAGGTAACTCTATACCTTAATTTTAATTGTTTAAACCTAAACATTGTCGATAATAGCAACCAACTTAACAATCTTCAGAAAATGAAAAACAGATGAAAAGTCTTAGTCATCATGAAGCACACAGCAATGGAATTTAGCTTTAGATCACTCCTAGCATTTTTCTAACTATAATGGGGTTTGGACTTTGATATTTATAATCTAGGCTAGAGGCTCCGGACCATTTCTCCCTTCACATTTCCTGAAGGGGGTGTATTTGGGGTAAGGGGTGCCTGAGCTCTTTAAAATGCCATTTCTAAACTCCGGGGAGAAAGAACATGGAACCTCTTGATATTAATGCTTCTGAATTTAGTGAAGAAGCACAGAGAAGCATGAGAGATTTCAGAAGTGACAAGAAAAATCCAAGTTTCATATGTGAGCCCTTTTAATGTCATGAATTTAAAGAAAGAATCCACTCCTTAAAAAACCTGACAGCACCAGGTTGCCACCAATATACCAGATCATGTCATTTAAAATTCTTTTAAAAATTGATTGATTTATCTGAGAGAAATCACACAGGCATGAGTAGGGGAGAGGCAGAGGGAGAGAATCTTCAAGTAGACTCCCCACTAAGTACAGAGCCTAACATGGGGCTAGATCTCAGGACCCATAAGACTATGACCTGAATCAAAACCATGAGTCAGACGCTTAGCTGACTGAGCCACCCAGGTACCCCCTAGATCATGTCATTTTAGAAACCCTGTCCTATTACCATCAAGAAAATTTAAAACATTAAAATAAAAATCCAGGTACCAACACCCCACTCATCTCAGAATTAACAAAAATTTACCTCTATTCCATGTATGAGAAAAATGAACAAATTATAAAAAGAGAAGCAGATAAAAAAGATATATATTTCTTAAATCTCAAATTTTATGTGGAAGGAATATATGGTATAAAATATTTATTTATTTATTTATTTATTTATTTATTTATTTATTTATTGTTTGAAATATTTTAAAATACAATGCATGTAACATGTTAAATACTGTGACTTTCAACTTGGCAGCACATTAAATCACTTAGGGGAACACTCTTTACCTTCCCTTCTCCTCCTTCCTGACATGAATGTGCTAAAGACCAAGGAAGTGGGACCACAATGAGGAGGGGGTACCACGCAGAGGCATCTTAGGCAGCATGTCTGGCAGCTACAGAAAGGGGTTGAGTGAGGGAGCACAAAGGTGGTGGAATAAGGAGGATTCCTGTATAGTTGGAATATTGGTTACATTAAGCAGAATTAATTAATTGGGCACAAAAGTAATATATTGAGGAGAATGAGAGCTCATTTTCAATTTCTGGAAGAGGTGAAGGCTAGAAAAAGCACGGGAGGTAATGGTTTGAATTTGAAAGAATAAACACATTTTTCTAAAGCTGTATGGGCACAGGTACAGAAACAGACATTGATATACATATGTGTATTATGTATACACATATACATTTCCTAGTTCTGTCGGCTGAGAGGACCTACTAGGAATGACAGCACTAAGACCCAGATCGTGACTCTAGTTACCATCCTCTAGTCAAAAGAACAAGGGTCAGGGGAGGGAAGTACAAGATATGCCTGGAACATCTTGTCCTAGGAAAATGCTCAAAGAATGACAAGAAGGTATCAAAAACAAACAAATACAGGAGTCAACCTGGAAGGGTTCCAATCTGGGACAATTGGAGAATCAAAATCATGAGATTATCAAATTATAATCCATTGAGTAAAAGGGGCATCCATAAACCCATACTGATATAATACTTAAATGAATAAATAAATTGATAAATAGCAAAGAAAGCCCTTTCTTATAGAATATCAACTAACAGATGTGGATGGAATAATGAAAATAATTACCATTCAGCAACTATCACAGTAGTCTTAAAACAAAAGCAATCAATGAATGCTAGGACTTGTAGGTAGAGATCTGATGAAGAACAGAATACTGGCATAATATGAGAACATCACCTCACAAAATACTAGTTAAATACAGAGGGGATGAGGGTGACAATGAAGAAAGCCAGAGTTTACCAACTTAAGCAGGTGATCATATTTAACATTATAGTGGTGAAACAGACTGACATGATATGTTTCCCGTGGTGATACACTGGAAAGAGCATGGCACCACCCCTTCCAGGAAAGCACAACCTGAGTCTGGTTGTTAAAAAACATTCAATGGTCCCAATCGAGGGTTGTACAGAATGAGGAATGGGTTCTACACTGAAGAAGGAGGACAGACATGACAACTAAGTTCAACACATATCCTTGTATATAATTCTGGACCAGGAAGGGAAAAAGAGACACTACTGAAGGCACTTGGTAAAACTGGAATGGAATGTGTGGATTACATGGTGGTTTTGTGTAACGTTGATTTCCTGGTGATAGAAAATTTTCCACACTTTCTCATCCTCTCTGACTGCTGTCTTTGGTAACAGTACCAACCTCATTTAGGGGTGATGGAGCATCATGTAAGAAAGACCACAGATTAACAGAAAAGGGAGAAAATTCAGTAAAATGTTAATAATTGGGAATCTCAGTCGTAGGAGTGCGAGCGAGAGGTCTTTGCAACATTTTTGGGAGTCCAAAACTATTTTAAAATAAAAACAACTTATTAATAAACAATCACTGGGGAAGAGTGTGCTAAAAATCCCAACACTCAAACTACTTCAATTAAATCTCTGTGGAATGGAAATCAGGTTAATGTTTAATGCACCTGGGAGAATCCATTGAATTTGCACTCTATAATACACAGTAGTTGCTCAATAAATGGCTGATACTGCCACTAAAATTATTTAACATAACTTTACATGTCTATATGCAGAACATAACTCTTCATACTGAAAATTTTTTAAGAAGGCAATCTTGAATACCTGTGATCTATCTTAAGCTGCAAAGATCCACCTACATGTGATGAGGTTGATGATACTGTTACCAGAAACAACACTAAAAAGATTGTAAGTAAAATATTAATAATGATGGGAAAGCAAGTCTTTAATCTCTCAAATGCCTATTAGTACCACAAAACAATTACTGAGTTTGATCTCAAACAAGGATATAAATTATTACATTTACCTGCAGAATCCTCAGAAATTACAAATAAAATATCAATTCAAATAGGAAACAAAATGAGCAAATATAAATGAGCAAATATAACTGTCAAATAGGTTTTTAAGTGGCTCTTAAAAACTTAAATTTTAGTTTGTTTTTTTCCTAAAAAATAATTCATATAAAACAAATTGGACCTTATTAAAATTGTCTCTATGTTCAGAGAATATTCTCTTTGTTCAAGATTTTACACCTCTTCTAGTTTTTGTTCTCTCCTTTTGTAAATGGTTGAAAATTCATTTCTGTAACAATAAACAGTTGTAAACAGCTAAAAGGCTCCCCAGTGGGGGACCAGTTG
Organism: Vulpes vulpes; assembly: GCF_048418805.1. Taxonomy (NCBI): domain Eukaryota; kingdom Metazoa; phylum Chordata; class Mammalia; order Carnivora; family Canidae; genus Vulpes; species Vulpes vulpes. The sequence goes on along the minus strand of NC_132783.1, from coordinate 70,444,086 downwards.
AATAATTTAAACTGCATCCATACAATGTAACATGCAATATGCAGCAGGAAAAAAAAATGAAGGTAATGTTTATATCCAATTGTATAGATTCCCAGATATAGTTAAAGTTAACCATAAAGCAAGTTGCAACTAGAATGTGGGAAAGGGAAAAGAGACTGAAGATGTTTGAACTTTGTATGTACACTGTTATACATTTTGAATTCTGAATCCTATAAGCATAGTAACTAAGCAAAAATTTAAATTAAGATACATAAAACAATTTTGCAGCTCTTCCTCGACTTACAGCGGGGTTACAACCCAAGAGACCCATTGTAAGTTGAAAATATCCTAAGTTGAAAATGCATTTAATGCACATAACCTACCAAAATCACAGGTGAGCCTAGCCTACCTTGAACATGCTCAGAATGTTTACATTAGCCTAGAGTTGGCCAAAATCATCTAGCACAAAGCCTATTTTATAATAAAGTGTTGAGCACCTCATATAATTTATTGAACATTGTGTTGAAAGCGAAACAGGATGGATGAATGGGTACAGAATGATTGCAAGTGTATCTGCTGTTTACCCTCCAAACTACTTGGCTGATTGGGCACTGCAGCTCACTGCTGTTGCCCAGAATCACAAGAGAGCATTGTACCACAAAACGCCAGCCTGGGGCAAAGATCCAAAAAATTTGAATATGGTTTCCACTGAATGCATATCACCTTTGCACCACTGAAAGGCAAAAAAAATCTATGTCACATTTGTACATTGGAGAAATCTTCCTACACTAAGGTAACTTCAGTGGCTCCAGACTACTCTCCCTCTTCTCCAAAATCACTGTGTATTTTAAGTAGGTGTCCTTACAGCACAGGAATGTTCATTCATTCAATGATACTGAGTCCTACCAAGACAGAAAAATTACCACAGGGTACTTTCCTTTAAAACATACAAAAAATACAACACAGCAATTCCTGCCTTTATCTGCACCTCTATTATAATATAATGAAATGTCTCATGCAAATGAAAACTCCAATGAGGGATAGATAGTGCATGACACAGAGCATATAAAGGATCATTTCTAGTTCCCAGTAATTAGGGATGGTTTTATGAAAAAGATAGCATTTAAGTTGGCCTTTCAAAAATAACACATTAACGGGCAAGAGTTGAGATAGAAAAACATTCAAGATGGATGGAATGACATGACTACATGCATTCAGAGAATAGCTGGCAGCCCATATGGCATCAGCATGTGGTTAGTATAAAGATGCTGAGAAAGAAAAGTTGGAAAGTGAGGCTAGTTGCAAAACGCAGAAGTACTTAATTTTTCAGTACTTAACCTCAGGTCCTGGTCAGTGCCTAGCTCATAATAGATGTTCAATAAATATTTAACATTGTAAGTCATGGAGACATTGTCAAGACTGTAAATTGTATGTCCATGTGCAATTAACCATCTACAATTTACTGAAGGTTGGAAATAGACCTGACAGTATGTAAAGATGTCATTTATTTTAATTCTTTCAGCTGCTTATGAAAATAAAATTAATAGAGTTGTTCTCAGATCAAGGAACTTAAGGAATAAAAATTCTGTAGGACTAAACTTATTAGAAATTCTATGATTTAAACAATGATGTTTTCTTACTGAGGTCAAAATCTGTACATGCTAAGTATATATTTGCTGGAACAAAGCAAGAGCAATGACACTTGATAAAGGATACACAGTACCCTGACTCAGACAGACCTGCGGACTGTTGAACAGAGGGCAAATGAAGGCCAGACTGTCAACTTTCCACGCTGGGCTATTTTGAGTTCAAACATTGCATACTTTGAAGAAATGCTAAACTACATTTTCAAGGGGAAAAAAAAGCCACGCTTCAGAAGAGAAGTTTGATGCTTCTGAAAGGGGCTTTAAATTTCTGCTACTGTCTTTGGTGTGCAGAGCCTTAGTGTGAGTATAATTTACTGAGTATTTATTCCACCAGCAGGGCTCAGTTTCAAAAGGAATTAAAAACAAACCAGACCCATGAAGATGATGCAATATCCCTGGAATTTTGGAGACAACTCCACGAATCCTAAAACTATTTCTGGCTACTTGGCCAAACTCAGGGCAGTGTTTGTGTCTGCCCATCTCAGTGAAAATACATTCTCTTTTGTGAAATATGGCAGCTACTGTTTAGCAGGACTAAACCTCAAGATTCACTCACCTTGACTAAATATATTTCACATAATAACTTGCCTTTTAAATACAATATTCTCATTCACTTTATTAAAAGTAGTCAATGATTAGGCTCTAAAGGCAATAACTATGCACTACTGTGTGACTTAGTATATTAATCTGTTTTCTGCATGACTCTTGTATTAGTGGTTAAAATCTTTATTGGCATGGCCAAAATGTTCTAGTATATGCAACAGGCTATCAAGGAACTCTGCTCAGCCTCCATGTATACAAATTTCAAAGTATGAAGCCTTCCACTAATAGTAAACACTAGAGAAAAGGAAGAACACTAAGCTCCTACTATGTTTATTTTCTTTTACTACACATGCAGAATGTTTAAAAGTTCTGTGATCACATAAATTAGTAAAAACAAGCCATATCCTGCCAGACAGTACCAACTGACTAGGAGTTAGTAAACTTTCTGGCAAGCAGTACAATCACACATGCCCATAGGCGTGTGCATACAGCATTACCTTCGTTTGCTTTACTATAAATTACATTATACACTCAAGTTTATGAGAAAAACACCTTATTCTCCAAACATTGTGCCATGTGACAGGAGTGAAGGTCTGTGGATTAATATGTTAATTCAGCTACCAGTAAGCGTCTCAAAACTCAGGACTCTCAAATTTCCATTTATACAAGTATTGATGGTCTCTTTTCAAGGTTCTATTTTAACTACATTTAAAAAATTAGAAAACGTTAGAGTTGGCAGAACTGTTATGTTCATTTAATCTAATTCCTTCATTTAATAGATGAGACAACCAATTTATAAAAGGGAAAATGGCTTCTCAAAGTAATATAGCTAATTAATGGTTCCCTTGATTCTCAGTACACTTTTTATTCCATCTTTCTTTTCTGAACTGTTAAGTATGAATTTTAAATACACTTTCTGTCCCAATTCATTACTGAATTTGGAATGCCCCTCTGGGTGGTTCCTTACAACTTAATATCAGCTGATTCTACTGAGTAATTAACATGACTTTTCAATTAATCTCGTTATCTCAAGACAAACTCATTCTTCCTTTAGTATGCCCACTCTGCCAAACCCAGAACAAGACTGCAAGGTGTGTAGAAAAGCTATAATCCTTGGGGGATCCCTGGTTGCTCAGTGGTTTAGCACCTGCCCTCGACCCAGAGTGATCCTGGAGTCCCGGGATAGAGTCCCACATCGGGCTCCCTGCATGTAGCCTGTTTCTCCCTCTGTCTAGATCTCTGCCTCTCTCTCCCTCTGTCTCTCATGAATAAACAAAATCTTGAGAGGAAAAAAAAAAAAAGAAAAAAACTACAGTCCTGCTCTTCTACTATAAATTTGGGACCATAATTTATTTTCAATCAGAACCACTATTTAAGGCAGTAGATTTTTTTAAAAGGCTAAAGCTTTTAAAAAACACATGTTATATTTACTTGGCAAAAGCACTCTGAATACAAGTACTTTACCATGAGGACTGGAGGTATATTAAAAAGCACATAAGAAACAAAAGCATCAAATGAAAAACTGAGAGAATCCCAGAAGGATTATTAGGAAAAGAGAATAATAAAGCCAAACGGAAGATTGGAACACTGAATGTCATACATCAGGGCTTGAATGGTCACTATCTTAGGCTGCAAATTTGATTCCTGCCTCCCTCACACAAGGAGAAAACTACATCTGTACAGGATTCGCAATGTCCATAAGCTAAAAAGTAAGCCAGTTTTTTATGGTGGAAGCACAGAGGCTGCTGGTTATAAGATCTGCAGGCAACTTCCCCAGTGGTTCCTCATAAAAGTCCAGTCTGTGACAGAATGGAAGCCTCCACAATACTGGCATGTGCTGGGACTTTCTGCTCACAGTTTCTCCCAATACAGGCTGATGGCGTAGAGCCAAATAAAAGAGACAGACAACCCAACTCACTGGGCTGCAGAAATATATGCAAGGAAGACCAAAATTTCCCTTGGAGAACAGTCTGGCTTCATTCCAACCCCAGACAAATGGGTGAATAAGGTCACAAAGCTTAGAGCCCGGTCATGATCATTTTAGTCTGGAAAATGTAGGCATTCCTCATTGCCTACAAAAGTCATTTTTATGTTGGGGATATAGTTAAGAGGGAGCCCAGAAATTTTTTGGTCTCTAGAAAGCATGATTCAAAAAATTCTAACAGAAGTTTTGCCATTAATATTTGTACTTCTTGTAAATTTTCAAAGACTAACTGCAGTTGGTTTCATCTTTTCCTGCTAAGACATCTTTTCATCCTGACTTATTTTTTATTTTTAACAAAGGGAGCTCCAGGTTGACTATAAAAGCTCATTAAAGAGGCTGAGTTTTATTGAAAAAAAATTCTAAACCAAGGAGGAATGAACAAATATGATATACTATAAGTAACAGAGTAATAAATAAATCTGGATTAGCAAAATAAGCCATTTCAATAAAACCTGCTCTGGGCTAATAATACAAAACAGCTTGAGATCTCAAATCAGAACCCAACAGCTCCACTCTGACATGGATGATAGGCATGACCAATGGAAGACAGGGTTGTCCTAGCTAGACTGCAATCCACATAGTCCAAACAGCTGAAGCCTGATATCACCAACCCACAATGGAATCACTATTCAGTGGAGATAGTAACATGAACCCCACCATTACTATTTTTAACTGTGCTCTCTGGAATCCCTCTTCCTCATGTTTTATCATGAAGGTAAGAGTCCATAAAGATTTGGTCACTTTCAGTATTAGAAACTCAATCTAGTGCAGTGTAACACTCCACTCTGACAATCAATTCAGAGTTAATCTCCCTCTCCATGAGCAGCTAGATTTATAGCTCAGGAAACTCAGAAAGGCATGGGAGGAGGGAGAGAAGACAGAGCAGGGCAGAGAAAGAAGGTAACTCTGGGAAAGGGGAGCTGTTCTTTCCTTCCTTCAAACATCTTCTGAGCTCCAGATCATCTATATTATAGCAGGTGGTCACTAGCATATTTTTTAATGAAACAAAACAGAAAAATAAAATCAGGTTGTATTACATGTGGTACCTCATTAAACTTTTTTCATTTATTTATTTTTAGGTAGATGTGTAGTGAGTCAGGATATAAAGTGTATCTATTTCTCATGCTGGTTGCAGTAAAAAAAAAAACTGAAATCATTTCCTTTCATCTCAGATCCTGGGACAATACAATAAGGTTGTTATAAGCTGGTCTTGGGAGCCAGACTATATGGATCCAAATTCCCAGTACTAAATTTCACCATGCTCTAGTTTCCTATGTAAAATGAGAACAATAATAGAACCTATATCGTTTACTTGTTTGGAGGATTAGAAGAGTTAACACATGAAAGTCTATCAAATACACCAGTGGAAATCAGCTATTTGGCAGGGAGAAAGAATGGAGAGGGAAAAAAAAGCAAATTCCTCCTTACTTACCTGGGTGCATCAGCAATCCTCTCTCCACTGCCTTCTAGTGCTTCTCTAACACTAACTGGCTACTGACAGCCTCCACAGGGAAGGTCTGCAAGTAGCTCTCCTATGGAGAGTCTGTATGAGTTCTTGAGAGGCATCTGTGAGGGTTCCCCTGTACATTTCCCTGCCACAAAAGAACCAGGGAAATTGGTTCCATGTCTCCTTGCCCTCTGACACCAGCAGAATATCTAATGGTCTCCAGACACCGGGCTCTACTCACCTAGCAGTCAGGCTTCATGGATGGCATAATGGAGAGTCAGCTCAAGCCCAGCTACTTTCAGTGTTACTGATGTGGCTCACACTAAATGATGGAGGAGTTTCTCCCTGGTTGTCTTGTCCAGTCTCACAAAGGCACCAGGGCACATCAGCAAGACTGTTGCTTAAGAAGCTATGCGACCAGGTAATAAAACACTGATCTCCTCTTTTTGAAGTGTGCCCAATCTTTGAGAGATTTCCTTGCAAAGTCTCTTCTCCCAAGAGATAATCTCCTAACCTCTTAAAAAGACCACTCATTTACCACCAGCTCAACCTCCCTCAGGATATTCTACCTCTTTCTTCCCACTTCAATTTTATCGGGGAGGGGGTTTGCAGGGAAGTGGGGTGGTTTGTAGTGGTGGCTGTGGGTATCAGAGCAGTTTCTGCCACACGCTTACAAATGTGAAAAAGTAAGCAGTTGGCAGTTTTTCCAACCTCTCTTCAAAATGCCAGGGCCATAGGACCTTCGATCTGTACCCTAGTTACCAATTACGGGGTAACAGGAAACGGTCCTACCTACATCCTATGTAGAGGAACTACCAAGAAAAAGAAGAAAAGCAGAAAGGAAAGAGAGAGGTAAGTGATCAGTAGTGATCATAATCAAGAGAGACAGAAGTACCAGTAGCCCTATGCTCAGGCCATGGAAAGGATTTCTGACAATGGAGAGGAATTCTCTACCTTAGTGCTCTAGCACTTAAAGATATAGGGTGTGTGTGTGTTTGTGTGTGTGTGTGTGTGTGTGTGTGTGTGTGTGAGAGAGAGAGAGAGAGAGAGAGAGAAAACAGAGAGACTGAACATGGTACTGTTCTCTCCATACCATAACCTTTGAAATCATAGGACATCTTTACAGTAATAACCTAAGTCATGGCAGGGTAGCTAGCACACAAGAGTGCTGTACACACTACAGGACAAAACTCTGTACAATAGATGCCTTTTGGGACTAGGATTCAAAGGCTTCTCTGGCAAAGGGCAGGAGAAAATAGCATTTCCAATGGGTGAGCACAAAAAAAATTGAAGGATCAGTACAATGTTGGGACACTGACTCCATGAATACTGTGATGAGAGCACAGCTCAGGAAAGGACAGTTGCTGGGAATATTTTTATATATTGTGAGAATCTAAAGCTGACAAGTACCACAAGCTCCTAAAGTAGATGACTTCAGCCATACTCTAATGTAGGAGAAGGTCTCAGTCCTAAGTGCCAATACTGCTCTTAGAAATGGGCTAATGCTCACTGAAAGAGCAAAGTAGTTTGTTTTTAATGCAGTTGAGTGTGTCATGCTTATTTCTGAAAACCTTTTCAAATTAAAATAAGGCATGAAAACACTAGATCAAGTCGAAAAAAGAACTCACTGTGTCTTAAAGCTTCCTGGAAAAAAATACTGTGATTTCTGGAAAATACATTGTTGACTGCAACGTATCCTCTGAACACTTTACAACACTTAGAAAACCAGTCGATCATGGCATTGCTTTTCAATTTTTCTCTGTAATTCTAGTCAAAGCTAAACACCAAAGGGATCTGAAAAACTTTAACTAGTTTCATATTTACAGAGCCATGCTACTCTCTCATGATTACACACCATACACACGCACACAATTTTTTCTTTTCTTTCTTTCTTTCTTTCTTTTTTTTTTTTTTTTTTTTTTTTGAGAACGCTCTTCTTGAATCCCTTAAGTACACCTTCTGGTAATGGTGAGGATAGTCCTTTTTACCCCACCAACAAGACAAAAAATAGTTGTGAGTAGCCAAAGGTTTTGTGACTTGGAAAAATCTTATCTTTCAAAGTGCTGACAAACCAAAAGACATAGATTATGATGAAGATGATGGTTTTTCAGGAGTGTGGAAAATCATCTTGGGAAAAATCACTCCTTCAGTCTTAGATAATATAACCACTATGATTCATTCTTCTGGATTCCAGATAACTAGTATGTTATAGTATATTAAAACACTTCTTAAATTCATGAGTTACCTTAATTTCTTTCAAATTTCTGAATTAAGCTAAAGCCAAGGATTTGATTCTCTAAAACAGCAAGGAACATTGCTGTTATTTCCTAAAACAATGTAATTTCAATGCTTTATTAGGGATTTCTTTCAGCAAAAATTTGACATCATCTTTTTCCAATGGTCACTACAGGCAAATATTCAATGTCTTAATATTGTCTTCTAATGAAATGAAACATTTTCATATTTTTATTGGGAAAATGTTTAAGTAATTCCATGATCCCCAAATAGAATGTGAATCTTTATTTATGAACAAGAAAAGTTGATGGCTAGCTAGAAAAAGTAGAATATAGACTAGTTTATAGAGTAAATGACAAAGCTACATGTAGGTATATCTATCATAGGAAGAGAATTAGAAAGATGCTTCCAAAATGTACACACTATCTTTGAGGAGGAATTTGGCTGTTCTTTATTTAGTTTCTGCTATGTACTTTTCTGTATTTTTTTTAATGAATGCATACCATTTTTACAAAATGAAAAAAAAAAGCTACTTTTATAAATGGAAAAAAAGCTATTTTTTCCAAATAGAAAATAAACTTATGAAAAGAAACACTTTCTGTTATATCTAAAACTAGCAAGCAAACTCCCTAAAACAGACAGTAGTTAGTATTAATTCAGGAACTTGCAAGAAAGACTATGTCTCTCAAATGCAACCTGTTGCATTTTTCATAAGAGGTCTACTCATGGCCTAAGATAACACTGTTTCTTCCATTATTTCCACTATGAGTTTCCTAAAAGGTTCTATGCAAGAGACATGCAGATACCATGGTAGCCCCAGTCAAAATGTTCCAAATATAGAAGGCTAAAGAAAAAGATTTACTAGCAATGAGAGTTTACACATGGAAAAGGAAATCCATCTTTCAATAATCATCACAGCCTCATTTATAAGTAATGATATTCAAACAGATAATACAGGCGCCTGCAAGACCCTAAGCCTATTTAGAAGGATGTATGATATGCACACCTCACTAGGAAACATGGTAAAGCTAATTCTGCTAATGTATTATAAAGAATTTTAGCCTAGATAAATAATAGGTTATTGATTCCCGTGACAGATCAATACAAACTTCATATCTTACATTCTTATTATTTTCCCAACTCTGCATCTTTATTCCATTTGGGAAAGCTGAAAGTTGTATTTATCAGCTTTTTGCTCTTAGTATGATTGACACATTTAAAAGGTCCTATCTTATAAACTTTAAGACCTCATAATTAGTCTGCGTTTCTCCTCTGATAGTACATGGCACAGTTCTGTTCTTAGGAAAAGCTGGCCTAGAGAAGCAGTGCAAAACAAAAGAAAACAAAGATAAGTAAATGGACAGATCTATAGTTAAACAATTATATTTAAAAATTTTGCCCATCTCATTGCTATTCCAGAGTAACATGTATTTCTTTAGTTTCACTGCATTACTCCAAATCCATCTAGAAAAGTTATTTAAGCAAAGGTCTGAGTATAACTGAGTGTGTGAAAATTTTGTACATGTGCCAGAAGAGAAAGATACAAAAGGCCAGCATATACTCAGCAGGAAAATCTAGTAATCAGAAAGGAAAGCACCAAATGAAAAGGCAAGTACTCCTGGCAAGATGGAGTTGTTTTCTTTATATAGTTTCCATTCACCTTTGAAGCAATTCAAATGACCTGGCCCTGGATTTTGGACAGTGTGCCCTTGCTTCAAGTCAGTCAACTGGCCTTCTGGGGAAGAAAATTTAACTTCACTACTGCCTCAGAATGCCAATGGGACTGCTGGCACAATTCTGTATTCCAAGTTCAAGTAATAGAGTTTACTACATTTTGAGCCAGAATCACAAAATTTAAATTGAGAAACCAGCCAGATTGGACACTTGGGTAATGTCCTTTGTGTTTGTTGAAGCCTGCCTAGCAACTCCTGGCAATTTCTGAAAGCACATTCATGCTGGAAAAATAAATAACTGCCAAAATGCCAATATGGTTCTCACTACATACCTTTTCCCTCTGAAAAACTTATCATCAGCTTCCCTACCTGGACCAAAGGTACCAAAAGTTGTGTGTGTTGGGGGGAGGTGCCGAGCGGAACACTGCCTTTCTGTCCATATACGGCAAAATGCTTTGCTTAAACACAGATGAAACCTTTGTTATTAGGAGTTGACATTTAAAAGTAATCTTAAAAAATAAAAAATAAAAAAAAATAAAAGTAATCTTGCCTCTGGCTTAAAATACATATGGGCCTGCTAAAGATACTTTTGAACATACAGTATACTGTCAAAATAATGGAAGGAGATAATCTCTACATTGTTTTTAATTTAAATTTTTAATCAAGAGGACATGGTAGATATATCAGATTTCAAGTATCTTTACATGGAATGCAATTTTTTCCTTTTTATAAGATTGCCCTTCTTGACATTAGCCAAATGAAATTCAATTATATATTCAAAGCTAAAGAATATTTAAAAGTCAAAATACTGTTCTTATCTAATTCCCATCAATGTAACATGGCCCTGGATGCACAACTCTAAGGAGTCTTAAAGGGAGCCAGCTGTGGAATGCCACAAGCACGTATGCAACACACATGGAGTTGAACAGAAAACAGAAACATCCCAGGTGCTCGGTGGCCAGGGGTCTGTTTCTGTGCTCCTTGGGCTAATGCAAGAAAAGGCTGCTCTCTGGACTGAGATTTGGCTCAAAATTGCTCAACTGTCTCCCCTGCACAACGACGTCTTAGTCTCAGCTGATGGAATCAGTCAGTGCAAAGCACACAGGCAGCAACAGCCGTCAAACCTGGTCAAGTCAGCCAAATTCTCTGAGCCAATTTCCTTTCTCTAAAATAAGAAAGAATAAAGCTATAGGGTTTCTGTGAGGATTAGGAGCTCTCTTCTGTAGCAAGTACCTTAGTACAATGTCTGACATATCAGAAGTACTTGGAAAAGGGTAGCTATGTGTTATAAGTGGTGCTATTAGAATTATTAGTAATGAAAATTAACAAGCAATAAGAAAAGCTAGATAACCACTTTATCTAACTCCACTGGGAGAAATACTATTCACATAATATTTATATATTCATAGTTGTATAGATCATCCTTGATATTCCTAATTTCTAACCTTTGTAGAATTGTTTCAACTCACAAGAAAATTTTTCCTATACTAAGACATAACAAGAAAGAATCATATTGCAGCTGGGGTAGCTGCTACTGACAACACATTCCAGCAGACACATGCAGCAGTGTCTCCTTTAGAAAATTCACAGATCTTCCCAGGCTCCTGTAGCAAGTAAGCATGTGATCTGTTACAGACGTTGTGATTCTTTTTTTTTTAAGTTTTTTTTTTAATTTTTATTTATTTATGATAGTCAGAGAGAGAGAGAGAGAGAGAGAGAGAGAGGCAGAGACACAGGCAGAGGGAGAAGCAGGCTCCATGCACCAGGAGCCCGACATGGGATTCGATCCCGGGTCTCCAGGATCGCGCCCCGGGCCAAAGGCAGGCACTAAACCGCTGCGCCACCCAGGGACCCCAGACGTTGTGATTCTTGTAACAGGTCAGCTTTGGCCATGGGGGATGCTGACATTCTGATGCACTGTATACAAACCTTATTGTCCCTCACATCACATTACTTTCCAACTCATTTTCCCTTCACAACAATTTCCTCTTGCATTTATTTTTCAGTCTGTATGACTAATATAGATCAGTAAGCCACTTCAATTCTGTCTTTGAAACAAGGGATAACATCATGTATCTTTAAGTTTCCCACTCTGCCATTCAGAATCCACACTAAAAATACAAGAATTCAATCTAGTCCAGCCAAACTCAGGTTTGGCAGTAATAAAAGGTTTCTCCAATAGACATATGATGACAGACGACAAGGAAGCAAAGTGCTACAGGAAATATCTGGGAAGCTTGACAAAACTGGATGCAAAGGAAGAAGCCAGCAAAGAGCTCTGCAATCAAAGGAGGATGCTTCAAATCTCTGAATGTAGCCCAATGCTCTTGGATGCATGCAGGTGTCCCTTGAGTGACAATATTATCTGTCCCGCAAATGCTCATGCCCCGATGATCTGAGAGTGACACCATCACAACGCCTTCAAAAGACTGACCAATTATAGAGGTTTCAACTCTCTAGCTTTAAGCTGAGGAAGCCAGCTTGGGCTTCCCTTTAAATTATGATTAGGTGAGAAAGCCAGGAAATAAAATTTCATTCAATGGTGTCCAAGAGAAGAGAGACCTGGTTTACAAGTCCCATTAGTAAATAATTCTTGGGAGACATTAAGGTATAAAGCTGATACAAATAGGGTCACTTGGGTGGTGCAGTTGGTTGAGTGTCTGACTCTTGGTTTCAGCTCAGGTGGTGATCTCAGAATCCTGGGATCAAGCCCCACAACGAGCTCTGTGCTCAGCAAGTTGTCTGCTTCTCTCCCTCTCACTCTCTCCCCCTCACTTCCTCAGCTCCTGCTCCCCATGCTCTCTCTCTAAATTAAATAAATAAATCTTTTAAAAAATAGAATAATATAAATGAATGGTCCATATTTTTAGAAGCAGGGGTATTTTGCTGATTTGTCCAATTAAATGTTGGGTTGTTCACTCAACCACATTTTCCTGAACGATCAGTCATTGTACAGAGGACAGTAAGACAGACAAGTGGAACTGAAATGATGACTGTACAGCCCAGACATGAAGGCAAGGCTTCAAGATGTTCTCAAGTCATCAGGAACTCATTACAGAAAAAGTTCCACAAAGTTCCAGGAATAACGCCAGCCTAGAACTCATCTCTCTGACCTCCCCCTCTGCCCTAACAGAGTCATTATGCTCCATCCCGGAGCACAGAACACACTATGTAATAAACATTTCAGGGAAGACAGGCTAAGTTCTCCACGTGACAGTACGCTGCTCCTGCCCACCAGCATCTTGCACAACGTGAGACTAAGAAGCCACAGGGAGCAGCTGCCATGCATGTTTATGCACCCTTGAAATGCAGTGCCTATCCCACCCCTCACAAAATGCAGAGACCTCCTTGTACTTCTTTCTAGGCACTCAAGTGTCTACCAACTTCTTAATTCTAAATGCCAGCTGTAAAGTAGCCCTTTACTATTCATTTAAATGTGCAATGCTGGCCTCTAAGAGCCCTGGCTATTCCATTTTTGCTGTAAATTTGCAACAAGACTTTTAGGATTTCAAATTTTATCTTTATAGCCATTATTCAATTTTAGATATTTTTCCCTGAATTTTTTATAAATCTTGGCCTTCTCAACGTCAAAATATCAATTCAGGTAGGATGCTATTTCACAACAAGAATCTCAAAGTAGGACAAATACGTGAATGTACTTAATGCCACTGAATTGTACACTTAAACATGGTTAAAATGTTACACTATGTGTATTTTACCACACATATACACACACAAAATCCCTTATGTGAGGTTCTCTCTGTAACCACATTATTAACCATGTGGTCAATTCATTCTTCACTGAAAAGTGTAAAAGCGATTGGTTTCCTAAAATACAAGTGATAACCTTCACTCTATTAGAACTTAAAATTATAATTGATTAGTCTCTGTAAGACTAATCGATATTTGACTAGCGAGGGCATGAAAGGACCATCATAACATTTCCTTTCAGCAACTGTCATTGCTTGAAACTATTCAGAAACTGTTCCTTCAGAGAAAGCAAAAAATCAACCTAGATGGCGCCAAATCATCCCCTAACATTAGAAAGACAAACATCTGCCTCTGGATTTGCAAAAAGCCCTAAAAAATTCCAACATGAAGAAAGGGCAGGACAGCAAAACCACAATCCAAGTGCTGCCCCGATTTAAAAGGCATATAAAACCCTGGTAATGAATAGCAGCGATCACATGACAGAGCTGCTCTCCAAATTATTTTCCAGGGGTAAGACTGTTTAGATTTGGCTAAATCTTTCTCTCCCTCCCTTCCCCCCATTTTGGTTACTCTGTAAAAAGAAATTATTTACCAACTGTCTTGACATCATAGGTAATGAAATAATATATCAAATGAGATGCTTCATTATTCCTGCTGAGGTTTAGCTCTAAAGAATGTATTATTGTTTGGAAGAACTGTAAAGGAATTCCAATAAAGACAAATGAAAGAAAATATAATTATATCCTTAATGGGTAGGATTCCTCACATGTGTTGGTCTAAGTGGGAGGGTAAAGAATTGTTTTTGAAAGTTGAAGTAAATATTTAAGAAAGATTCTTGTCTATTCAAAGCAAATTATTAAAATTTAGCTGTCTCCTGAAATTAGTTTTTAAAAAATGAATCCTTTTCTATTTGATGTGTTCATCATTTAATAAGTCTTTCCTCACTTCTGTACCTGTTCCTTTTACAGATGTATCATATTTTCTTGTATTTTGTCTATATCCTTCAGTAAAATTTCTATTTGTTCTATAATGGCAGAACTTATGTCTGATTGTTCACCATTGTTTTCCTAAGGCCCAACACAGTGCCTGGCACACACAAAAAGGCTCAAAAAAATCTTTTTAATGAGTAAATTCATCATTTCATTCACTTGACCAACAGTTATATACTGAGTAACTTTATTCCACAGCTACAACAACCATCTGAAGACTTAGCACATGTCTACAAACTGCATTCTGGTCTCTGGGATTTAAGAACTCAGAGAAAGGAGAGAAGGGTAGGCTATAATTTCTTTAGAATCTAATGACGTAAAACACTTTAAAATTTTACATATAAAGAAGCCACAATATAGCTTTCTTCAATATGAAGAAAGACTAGATATTGTATTTCATGATAGCCCTACCTGTTACAGGTAAACATTTTAGTACAAACACTTTACAATAACGATTCCTTCTACAAAAACAACACTTTCCAGCACTCAAATAGTAAACAAAATCTTCAAGGAATGTTGTCACTGAACAAAGGCCATATCACAGGAGCTTACAATGAAAACTCTATTATGGATTTTTTTTTTCTCACACAATCCTTTCTGAGACACTTATATTGCTTAACTTACTATGTATTGCCTCCACTAGAAAGTGAAATACACAATAATGTTTTCTTATGCTTAATGAGAAATTACTATTTCTGTCTAAAATTTAGTTAACAAGAGCTAATTGTGAGGCTAAGGGCAAATCTTGAATTCCTTTTTGTACTTGACCCCATTTCTCATTACCTCCATGGTTTCCAGGATGATTAACCTGGATTAATTTCAACAGTGGGCTTGCTCATCAAAATTGCTTTGAGAGTCGAAGGCCTTCCTGCTGCCCTATCCTACTGGGAAGTTTAGGAAAATAAAACCCTTGGCAAAACTAAGAGTGCTACATAAACCTCACATGAAGAACAAATAGGCTCTGTGAGCTGCTACTTGAACCCTACTTTGATTTATTGGGAGCACTTACAATATGGATATGGATCTTACTTCCATGCACTAAAAAAACAGTATCAGAGCTTTAGAGACTGGAGTTTTGGCCATCGCTTAATGAATAGGGAACCAGAGACCTAGAAAAGATATATAGTACTGAGATTATTGCCCTCTTCTTTCTCTTCATCCAGTGCTCTTTTTACAACAACTAGCTGTTAGTAAACAGGTACATGAGTCTTGGGCCTCCTTACTCATTACCACCAATGCCACAAAACCACTGGGGAGGCTGATGTGACACACGTGGCTCTTGGAGGAAGGAATTTTCAAGTCTAAGAACTCAGAGTGGTTGATGCATATGTGGCAGTGAGACACTGTTCTATATTTTGGAAGCTCTGAGATAAAAAAGAAAATGGGCACGAGAGCTGGAGAAGAGGAGCCAGAGACAAGAAGAAAGCAAAGAAGGTAAGAACCCAATAAATCAATTGTTCTTCTTTAACTGTAGCCTGAGTTATTCCAAATTCAGACCCACATTCCCTACTGGATATTTTCTAAGCATTTTTTCAAATGGTCTTTAAGAAAAACTTGCCATAATTACTTACCATAAAACACAACTGTTATTTTCTGTAATGTTACGGAAATAAATTAAAAAAAACTCCTTATAGGCAATTTTACATGAACCACCTCACTATTTCTAAAATGCAAGGGATTCCTAGTAAGTCACTATTTCTAGCCCTGAATTCTCTCCTGAGCACACTCTACGTACATATCCATCTTGACTTTGAGTCAACATTTTTCCCCAGAACAGATGGGAATATAGTCAATGGTGTTGTAAAAGCACTGTATGGGGACAGATGGTAGCTACACTTGCACAGTAGAACATATAGAGTTGTTGGATCACTTTGTTGTCCACCTAAAACTAATGCAACATTGTGTCAACTATATTTCAATTAGAAAACAAATTAATTAAAAAATAAAAATTAAAAAGAAATAGTCATTCCTATTTCCTCACATACATCCCTTTATCTTCCTGTCTTGTCTCATACCTCCCCCAAAGTTCCCAGGTCCTCACCTCACAGGCACTATTTAAGTGGCTTCCCCAGCACCCCAACACTGTTACCTGACCCCCATATGGCCCATTGTACCTGTAACTAATTTAACTGTCAGTTACCACATCCACACCTATATTAATCCCGAAAAAGTACCACTACTCACAGTCAGCAACTAACAGAATCTGCTGTCTTATGTTGCTGTAGAGACCAAAGAGTGCCCTGCATTCCATATTCACTAAAAGCTTTCACACCAATAATGGTGCATGGCTCCCATTACCCATCCCAGCAGGCCAAAAGGGCTGTAGAAAGAGAAGTTCATAAGTAGTCTTCAAAAGGCTCTCATGCCTCAGAGCAAAGGGCTCTGAAGCCACAGCTGGAAGCAAGGCCCGAGTGCAGAGAGAAGACAATGTACATCATAACCAAACGACAGATTCTTGTGGCTGAGACATGAAATATTCCTTGAACCACAGAGAGAACTGGTTGCTCCTGAATCAAGAAGTTGCTTGATTTTCTTTTTATCCTCTTCTGCCAAGTAAAACTAAAATATTTTTGCATCCAAAATGAAAGTTCAGCATGCCCTGATAATTCTTTATTTTTCTTTAAATATTTTATTTATTTATTCATGAAAAACAGAGAGAGGAGGCAGAGACACTGGCAGAGGGAGAAGCAGGCCCTATGCAGGGAACCTGATGTGGGACTCGATCCCGGGTCTCCAGAATCAGGCCCTGGGCTGAAGGCGATGCTAAACCACTGAACCACCCGGGCTGCCCCTAATAATTCTTTATTGATAGCAAATCTCATCCAGCCACAACCTATCATTCCCTGACAATTTTCCACTTCATAACAAAGGATTAACAGTATTTCTAATAGTGATGAACTATCCTATTGCATGAGAACTTCACACCATCAACACCACCTCAAGAAAAAATTAGAGAAAAAAAAAACTCCACTAAAGAAGAAAACATTTTACTATAAAATGCAAAAAATATAAACATGTTTCAATAATAAATAACAAATGGAATCTTTTCTCAACATAAGAATCCATAAAGTAGTCTCCCCAAATAAATATTACGGTCATTCAATTCTAAACTAGGAAGAGTTGCCAACAATATTATAGAACTGTTTGTGCTTTTTCCAAACAATGAAAAACATGAAGTCCTATCCTAAAACCATAAGGCCCTGCAGCCTTCCCATAAGCCCTGACTTGGGAGAGTCTCTCTGAAGAATCAAATAACCTCTCAACCTTTGATCAAAGCTTTTCAATTTCAACTGATCCGAATCTCTTCAATATCAACTGATTTCAATACCAAATCTATGTGGAATTATCCTCATTTTACAAATAGAAGATTGGAGTCTCAAATGACAAATGACTTGCCCAAGGTTTCACAGTTGGTTAATGGGCTGGGATTCAACAATTCTCATGGCTCCTGGCTTAGTATTCTAATACTGACATCTCTTACTTGTTTCATTTGCTGGTTAGCTTCAAAATAAGGGCATGGCATTGAATCAGGGGAAAGAAGAAGGGATAAAGAGGAAACAGTATGAAGACATACACATAATCACCTCTGGAAAAATCAAAGTTTTAAAGACCTAGCTTCCCATATCAGACAAGTGCTCCCTAAGAACCTCCAAAGCATCTTTTTTGTGTGTGTTGGCAGGGTGAGGAATAAGACAGCTTTATCTCTTATTGCTTTGATCTGTTTTAGGTAACAATATTTAATTTACTGTGTTTTTTCCACTAACAACAAAGATGAGATTTTTACTTTTCCTGAAAGAGCATAGAAATTTTTAAAACATGTGAACTGTCAGTGTAATTTTTTAAAAAAAGGAAAAAGGAAAGAAAAATGGTGAATTGAGTTTCCTCCCCAGCTTCAACAAGTAGATAGTTACAGGACTTGAACAAATCCCTTAAAAATTCTCTAGAACTTTCTGCATTTGTATGCTAAACTAGGAAATCTCTATGGTCCCTTTCAATCCTACAATATCATGATTCTAAGAAGTTACTTAGTCCCAACCATGCACATAGAGCAGTATGTGAGGCCCCAAAATACTAGTTGTGAGAGTTCAGAAACTAGTTGGACCATTAGCATATTAACTCAAAAGTACAGAACAACAAGGTAAGCAAATTAAGTTTTTAATAAAATCCAAATTAGATGCAACGCATAAACAAATGAAAACTGTCAATGTGGGATGGGATAGTCCAGAATATGCCACAAAATGGTGAGACTTTTAGCTATATAACTGAAACGATCAGAGATCAAGATAAGAAAATTACTTTCTAGGTGGGTAGATATTTTTATCCACAGCCATTAGAGTTAAGAATGATCATGGCTTAGGGTTGCCACTGATTGATGCCTAGGGAATGGTTTGAGGAGCAACGAGAGACAAATAAGCAAGAAGGAACCAATGCAATTAACATTCAAAGCCAAAGATAAAAAATTTAATTTTATCTTGGAGGCAATGAAGAAATGTTAAAGAAATTCAGAGCACAGATATAAAATGATAATAGTTGTATTTTAGGAAAGAATCATATACTCTGAAATGATTTACACTCTCATTCCTATCATGAAGCTCACTGAGGAAAAATATTTTTTTAAAAGCCTCCTTTGTATAACAACCAACACATCCAGCCCCAACACAAATCTTGGTGATGGTGGTGGGGGTTGTTTTAAAAGAGAGGGGGAGGGGATTTCCAAATGATACATTGTTAAATTCTGTAGACTAGTTTTTCACCAAAAAAGGTTTTTTTTTTTCATCAAATGATATTGTGAAGTGCTGCATATTACAAATTTTCCTAGCAAATTCATGAAATGCAAATAACTACCACATGACAGTCCGCAGGCAGTTTGAAGGAAAGAATCTTTTTCACTGTATGTGACAGTATTCCTCAAACTTACCTAATCATGGAACTTTTAAATATGTGGTATTTATTAACGTAATGCAGAACTAGTGCTTCATAGTTACACCCCTTTCGAACTAATACCATGAATATTTAGTTCTAAGAGAATGAGACAGAAATTGAAATCCATTAGCAACTGACACAAACACATGCAAAATATACACAATTTGTTCCCTTTTATCAGCATTAGAGACTAACATGAACTTAAAATTTGTTAGCCCTTGCTCATTCTCCACATCAGTGGTTCCCAGCTTTGGCTACTTAACTGAAGTTATGGGCAGCTTTAAAATATATTACTGGGTGACTGAGTGACAGGCACTGAGGGGGACACTTGACGGGATGAGCACTGGGTGTTATACTATATGTTGGCAAATCAAACTCCAATAAAAAAATAAACAATACAATATATTACTAATGCCCTAGCTTCAATTCCAGAACAATTAGATCAGAATCTCTAAGTTTCAGCATCAGTTATTTTTAAAAGGTCCTTAGGAAAAGACACACCACACCAAGGACACCTAAGAACACTGCTGTGAATTAAGATTTTACCAACAATGAAATGGTTAATTGTAGTGTTTGGGAAATGAGAATGGCTATATGAACTCCAGTTAATTCAGCTGGAATATCTGTCCCTGAAAAATTGAGAATTGCCTGTATTTATTCTATATATGATACTAGATCTCAAATATTCTTGGCCTTCTCTTCTCTGTACTCATTATACTGGTGATTTCACACAAGTACTACAGTATGCTAAATTGGTAGCCAAAGATTTATTTAAGGGTATCTTTAATTTTATACAAATAGAACCAAATTTTCTATTATTTGCCAAATTTGAACCATTGGTCTCAGAAGTTTTAGTTTGATTTCCATAAAACACAGCTAGAAGTAAACTGTAAAGACAAAACTTTCAACTGTCTTTCTGAAAAAGACGTTTTAAAAAAAATATACACCATGGAAGGTTCAGGACTTACTAAAACAATGCTATTTATTTTATAGCCATCATTCCAAACTTGGAAATCTTATCATGCAAAATGCAATGAAGGCATTACAGCAGTCGCAAACCCATGTTTCAAAGTATAGGAGAATGCAATTATCATCCAAGTAAAGTAGTGGGAAGAAGAAAGTAATAATACATCCCTAAACCCAGCACTTAAAATAAGGTCAAAGGCTGCAAAACAAATTATATTGCAAAATGTATGGTTAGCTTCTTAAAATTCACCATCTTTCAGGAGATAATAAATACAGACAACGGGATCTCCTAAATTTAATCTGTATTTCAAATCCTACTCATTCTCTCAACTTTTCACTTGAATCTGTGCATAATTAACTTACAATTTTCCACTTCATAACAAAGGATTAACAGTATTTCTAATAGTGATGAACTATCCTATTGCATGAGAACTTCACACCATCAACACCACCTCAAGAAAAAATTAGAGAAAAAAAAACTCCACTAAAGAAGAAAACATTTTACTATAAAATGCAAAAAATATAAACATGTTTCAATAATAAATAACAAATGGAATTTTTTCTCAACATAAGAATCCATAAAGTAGTCTCCCCAAATAAATATTACGGTCATTCAATTCTAAACTAGGAAGAGTTGCCAACAATATTATAGAACTGTTTGTGCTTTTTCCAAACAATGAAAAACATGAAGTCCTATCCTAAAACCATAAGGCCCTGCAGCCTTCCCATAAGCCCTGACTTGGGAGAGTCTCCCAAGTCAAAAATATGATATATATCACTTTCAACTCATTTGTTTTCTGAACCATTATGAGAGAGACACAGTCTCCCCATCCCTTGTTTTACCTTTGCAAAGGCACTTAGTTGGTTCTTTTTGCAAGGAATGCCATTCCACTTTGCCTTAAGGTACTAGTCATGAAATCACAGATTGGGAGACATCTTAATCTAATCTAATCCCTGCTCTTTGCCAGAAACTCTTCCATAAAATCTTACCTAATCTTACCCAACATGGTAATCATACTCATTTCATATGCCCCTCATATCCCTACTCACTTTCTACTCTAGAGTGTGACCTTCTTGAGGACAGAGGCCACAGAGCCACCTTTTCCCTCTACAGTCCTGTATTTGAACAGTGTCTAGCTCCCAGGGAGGACAGTATCTCATGAGGGGCATCCTATTGTAAAGCCAATACATAATCATTTACCCTAGCCCCTTCTATAAGCATTTTCTCCCTTTGCTTGAAAACTCTTTGAAAGTAGAAATTATTTCTTCTTTAACAGTCTCATGGACCCTAGAAGAAACTGGAGTTTTTAGATTCACAGATTATGAGGTCTCATCATATTTTTAATGTATGAGAGGGAATATGTATAAAGTATATATGAGGATACTCAAATGAGAGGAAATACATATCCATGTTCCAATTAAGTACTGAAATATACTATGTCCTCGATTTTGTGAATATCTCCCTCTCAAGGTACTAGCTAAAAGACAAGAAAGGGCAGCCTGAGTGGCTCAGCGGTTTAGCACCACCTTCGGCCCAGGGTGTGATCCTAGAGACCCGGAACTGAGTCCCAAGTCAGGTTCCCTGCGTGGAGCCTGCTTCTCCCTCTGCCTGTGTCTCTGCCTCTCTTCTCTGTGTCTCTCTCATGAATAAATAAAAAAAATCTTTAAAAATGAGTGAATGGATGGATTTAAAATGAATGAATGAATGACAAGGAAAACAGGCTCTCCAAACCTGCAAACCTAGGGAACATGCCACAGAGTTCCTCAAACAGCACCTCCTACTGACTGATGACCATTGTCTTCAAAGATCCCACAGGAAAATTAACAAGAAGTCGATTTAAGAAAACAACTTCAAACTAAGTTAAACGTTTGCTCATTCACAGTAGATTAAGGTTTCCTGGTAACTCCAAAGTAAACAGGCACATGGGAATTGAAGCTGGGGTGGTTTTATTCTCTCAAAAAAGTAATTGATGGTGAACACAAGAAAAAACTAAGAAAGAAATACAGAAGCTTCTATATATTTGCCAGTAGTTAGTTTCATCTCTGGCTAAATTCCTTCATTCCTCACCTATCATCACTTTAACCATTAAAAAGCAGAAAATCTGAATGACTGATAATCTAGGGTGACCACAGTACTAAAAGCAGTAAATGCTAAGGAAGGAAACACATACTTACACACTTCTCCTAGCATTTTGATTTCACCAAAGGAAAGAAAAAAGAAAGGTAATAAGATCTATTTTTTCATCACTTAAAGTGTCAAATGGCAACTCTTTCAAGAAGGAATTTATGCCCAAAGAAATTAAAAAAAAAAAAACTGCAAAAGAACTAGTTTGCGACAAGCCGCAATTGTTAAATGTACAAAATAAGAGAATAACATTCAGAATATTTAATAACTTAATTCAAGGATCATGTTACATAAAGAGGCATAGAGTAACAAAGAGTTCTCCTTAACCACAATTAAGAAAAACAGAAAATGTTTCATGCTGTACTAATCCCTCTGCATGTTGGCTGACTACAAACTTCCCACAAAAGGTATAATATTGACTAAAACAACATTAATGTCAACGGCCAAAAAGAAGAAATCCCACAACAAAATCTTTTTGGAAAATAAGGACAGCACCAGCTTTTTCCACCTAGGATATTAATAGCAATGACCTTACTATTCCTTGAATAATGCTGGCAACGGACTAGCAAAAAGAAACACACCCTAAATAAGAATACTATTCACATATAGTGTGTGTGTGTGTGTGTGTGTGTATGTGTGTGTGTATATATATATATATATATATATATATAAAGTGTTCATCATACACAAGTATAGTGTTTTTTTCATGTTTTAAACACACTGTGGTATTGTTGCTATATATATATATATATATATATATATTCATTCATTCCAATGACAGGTTTTAAGAAAAAGGATTTTAAGAAAATATCCTTATGTTTCATCTAAAGAGCACTGCTCCTTTAAGGATAAAATTTAATTTGAACCAATGAGGAGTTAAACTACACATAATGCATAAGCTTTTTAAAGAGAAACAATTATATAAGTATTCAAGTAATTGGATGCCTTTTATATGTTTTAGTCTGCATCTTGACTACAAGGCCTCATGATTTCTCAACTACACAAGAAAGGGAGAAAGGACTACAAGGATGCCTACAGATCAAACTTTGAGAAGCAACACAAACTGCCAGCTCTCTGTAGGGGCGTAGTTCACTTCTGCTCTGTCTGCTTACCTCTCTCTTTTGCTCCAAGTTCCCTTCTGCGGATGGACTGCTTCTGCTTACTGACAGCTGCTTCTCCTTATAAGTCCAGCTTTTCCTTGGACAATTCCGTCCCCCTGATTTCTCCCTCACCCCATCCTACTACATCAAGACCTTTCCCACTCCATTCCCACTACCTCTCAAGGTCTTAGCTTCCCAATTTGTTAGAGATGAGTATCATTCAGTGAGTTTTCAAAGCCCATCACACTGGGCATGGCCGCTGCCTACAGAAAGTTTATCAGCAGCTCTGGTACCCACAACTAGACCCATTGACTGTGGCTGGATGAGCTAGGCAACAGAGTGAGGTAGTGCAAAATATAGCTTGCTCCTCTCCTTTTTCGCAGTGGGTCTGTGGGAAAGCAGGCATACAATGAAGCACATATATGTAAAAGTACTATTCAGAGACACAAAGTAAGACTTGAATTACCAAAAGAATAAATTCCAAAATAATCTACCTTGTCTTTAAAACATGCAAAATACTAAGCAAATCAAGAAAAAGGTTGTTCTTTTTTAAAAAAAAAAAAAAAAGGGTGTCCCAAAATTCAAGGAAAGACTGGTTCATGAGATTACAACAAACCATTATTTTAAGTCTTCTAGATAGAATAAGATATCAGAGGTAGAAACTTCAAAACAACTAACCTCAATGTGATTTTGAAACCTGTTACAACAAGATATAAAGGACTACAAAATCCATACCATTTATTTTACCATGTTAATTTGCCTCCAGTCTCGTAGTTATCCCTCTCATGCACTATAACAACCTTACTTCAGAGCCCTACTCTTAGCGTAACTTGTAGCTTTATAGATAGACATTATCTTGGAGCAGTGTGAAGAAGAGGCGAGAACGACCCCCAGACCGGCCAAAGCCCGCGTGCTGCTGAATTCCCGCGTCCAGCACTTACATCCCGCCGCGGTAACCACCATGCCCAAGAGAAAGGCTGAAGGGGATACTAAAGGAGATAAAGCCAAGGTGAAGGATAAGCCACAGAGAAGATCTGCAAGGTTATCTGCTAAACCTGCTCCTCCAAAGCCAGAACCCAAGCCTAAAAAGGCCCCTGCAAAGAAGGGAGAGAAGGTACCCAAAGGGAAAAAAGGGAAAGCTGATGCTGGCAAGGATGGAAATAACCCTGCAGAAAATGGAGAAGCCAAAACAGACCTGGCACAGAAAGCTGAAGGTGCTGGAGATGCCAAGTGAAGTGTGTGCATTTTTGATAACTGTGTACTTCTGGTGACTGTACAGTTTGAAATACTATTTTTTATCAAGTTTTATAAAATTGCAGAATTTTGTTTTACTTTTTTTTTAAGCTATGTTGTTAGCACACAGAAGACTTTATTGTTGTTTTGGGGGAAGGGCATAATAGAATATTTCTGAAGGTAGTTTGATAGCAAGGGGAAAAACAACTTTCCCTTCTAGTTTTGAGAAACTTCCTCTTGGCTCCCAGGAGGAGGGATTCCTTGATGTTGACACACATGAGCCACCTTGGTGGCGTGGAAAAACTAAAATTCATTTTTTTTAATGTCCTCTTCTCCCTCTCTGCCTTCAACATAGACTTGACTTGCTTAAACCCAGAGACCTATTGGAACCTGACCCCATGAAATGGTTCCCAGTATGTCAGGCAATCTGGATTTTACAGTGCCACCAATCAGATGGTGTCCCTCAAAAGAATTCCTTTTTTAGCTTGTGGATTTTCAGATTGATATTTCTGACATTTTCATTTCACTTCCTGAAAGTCAGGGTCAGCTTGTGAAAAGTTATTAAATAACATGCTAAATGTGAACTGTCAACCCTCACTCTAAACTTTTCCCAGTTCAGAGCATTACATGAAGACTTCATTGGGTTTTATAGTGGCTTTCTGATTTTGGTAGTCCATTGAAGAAGGGAGTTTGAAAGTTGTTGTATACTGTTAACGACTGTCTGCCCATGTCCTGCCTGAAATACCATGAGTGTTTATGAAAAGTATCTTTAATAAAGCTGGATACAGTTTGGAAAAAAAAAAAGATAGACATCCTCTTAACTAAAGAAGCACAGACCACCCAAGAGGGGATGATAATTGATGATTTAAGGAAAATCATTTATGTTTTATTAACAATAAAAAAAAGAGTCAAACATTGTCATAGAAAAGTACTCTTCAAGTCGGTGGCCACCAGCTAACTGTCTGATCTTGAAAAAATTCAACCCAAGACTATTCAGAGCACTGTCTAGAAGAGAAAAATATTACCATATCCAACTTTAAAATGTACTAATTCTTCTGTGGACCTACTTTAAATCAATAAAGCTTAAACTCTTTACTAAATATCACAGTATTCACTGGAGTCACACTAAATGGGACTAGACTGACCCCATCATTTTATGGACTATAATCCTTCGGCTGAGTCTTTTATCCTATAGGATAACTTTATGGAATCCATAATAAAGAAAGAAAATCACACAGGAATTTTGACCAATGAGTCACAGAGCCAGGTAAGATCTTTCATAGACATGCTTTCTATGCTTTGCTATGCTGGTCACAATAATGGCCACGTCATCTCCAAGCCAAATGTGAGGTGGAGGGCTTAGAGTGAGAGACAGAGCATGTGAACTGTATCTAAGTGAGCGTGACCTGCCAGTCTGAAATCAAGTATCACCATTTTATGTCATGTACCTAGCAATGAATCAGGGCTAGCCTTCCTTCTTCAGTTGGGTGAAGAATGGCAAGAAATATCAATTCTACATGTCTGTATCAATGTACACAGTATCTGATGGATATGAAATCTTTATCTACTTTTGAATCACATCAATATCACAGATATTATGGCCTCACTATAATTGTACAGACAAAATACTGTTGCTAGATATAAGACGGGACAGTGACCCTGCTCCTGAAAGTGAATAGAATTGTTTGAGAGGTCTGAAAATTAAGTCATACGATAAATCAGAAACTAAGTAACTTTAGTGTGAAGAAGACATGGAATGTTGTAAAAACCATCTTCAAAAATTGTTACACCTCAAAATGGCAAAACAAGGGCAAATGGGGAGAGCCTTTCTAAAAAAATTAGCACTAAGACCTCTCAGACTCCTTTCAACAAAATATTGTATATGCTATAAACTGACAACAATTTATGCATACATGAGCAACCTCAAACTATTAACCATGATGACCTGCTTTTCTCCATGAGGTGGTAGTGGTTGTTAATCTTGGTTTTATAAGTTTTAGATACCCACTACAGGAAAGTATAGAGAAAGAATACAAATGAAAGAATAATCTCACTTCCAAGACAATCACTGTTATCATTTGGCATAATTCCAACCCCAATCATTTTTCAAGGCATAAATATATGGCATGAAAATTTGAATCAAGCTGTTTATATACCTCTTGTCCTGATTTTTGCATTTATATGATAATCATTCTCTCAAGTCATTAAATATTTACCAAAAAAGTATTATTTTTAATGCCTACCTAAGAATATAAAGTTTGGAGATAGCATGTTTCAAGCATTAAATTAAGCAATTAGGTTACTTTTAATTTAATTTTAATTATTATACATATTACCACAATGAATATCCTTTTACAATGATTTTCAGACACATCTGATGGTGTCCTATGTATATACAAGACTGAATTTGTCTTAGATTTAAAAATAATTTAAATCATATGACAATCAAAGGACATAATTAAATATACATACATATACAGACTACCAAAGCAAATGCAAGGCCCCTGTGACTAGAACTAATCAAACCTGGGACACCTGGGTGGCTCAGTGGTTGAGCGTCTGCCTTTGGCTCAGAGCATGATCCTGGAGTTCTGGGATCGAGTCCCACATGGGCTCCCTGTGGGCATTCTGCTTCTCCCTCTGCCTGTGTCTCTGTCTTCTCTCTGTGTCTCTCATGAATAAATAAATAAAATCTTTAAAAAAAAAACAAAGAACTTATCAAACTTTTTTTTTAGAACTAATCAAACTTAATCCTTCTTCAGAAATAATTAATGCCACTATCTTGAGAAAATGCTTCTAACCACCACAAATACATTTATATTCGTATGCTGTCAGTTTATTTTTTTTAAGATTTTTATTTATTTATTCATGTGAGACACAGAGAGAGAGGCAGAGAGAAACACAGGCAGAGGGAGAAGCAGGCTCCCTACAGGGAGCCCTATGCAGGCTCAATCCTGGAATCACACATTGATCCGAAGGCAGATGCTCAATCACTGAACCACCCAGGGATCCCATGTTATCAGTTTATTAATGTAATTCTTGTTTACCTGTGTAATGTGAAAATTGTTCTGAAATCTTAATATCACCCATAAATAAAGCAGTTTGTATCTCAATATTTTTCAATTAAGAGAAATGCTGACAATTATAGGAATTAAACACTTTAATCCATTCAGGTAGAACATTTTACAATATAATATAAAAGCCTTTTAAAAATCAGATCAATAAATCACTTAAATGGACCTTTCAATTGTCATTCTATCCAAGGTATACTACATGCCACTAATCCAGAGTCCTACTTAGTGACCCTTCTTTAAAAACCTATTTCAAATCAAATTCCATTTGATTTTCCACATGACCCAATGCTTTGAGTTTGGTTTCAAGAAGAAAGAATATTTTAACTGGAAAAAAACTAAACTTCACCCGATACTGACTTAAAATTATTATTACTTACTTTAAAAAATCATAGTAGTAATTAGGGTATTATTGACTACCATCAACATATAGTTTACAGGAATCTTAATGACATCCCCTACTCCATGGTTGCAGAGAGAGGAATAAAAGACAAAATGGATTTTCATAAATTGTTTGTGTGAAATGGCTGCCAGAAATAGAGCCAAAATATAACATGATGATAGAACTCTACATGTATTTATACAGCACACTACAAACATGGGCCTAAAACCTAGGCTTCTCATGTCAGATAAAATATCAAAACAGAACTTAGAAGACTAGAAGAATGATGAACATGTTACTTAGATGGCCTTTTTCTTATCTTTTCTCATTCACCCTTATCTGTCAGATAATAAAGAACAAATTATAAGGCATAAAAACAGGATCACGGGGTGCATGGATGGCTCAGTCAGTTGTGTCTGACTCTTGATTTCAGCTCAGGTCATAACCTCAGGGTCCTGGTATGGAGCCCTAAGTCTGCCTCTGCACTCAGCAGTGAGTCTGCTTGAGGAGTCTCTCTTTCTCCCTCCGCCCCTCCCCCATACTCTTTCTTTCCCTCTCACTCAAATAAATAAATAAATCTCTTAAAAAAAAAAATAAGATCAATTCTTACCTTTAACAACTTTCAAAAACATGACCAGACAACCTATTTCAGGGGGTTGTTCCAGTTTTCTAAGTCAGGAATAGGAAAGAACCATGAGGACAAAGTTTCTCACTGAAACTTACTTTCAGGGCCATACTGTTATAATCAGGAATAAAAAGTCAGCATCTCTGAATGTTAGCTTCAAGACTTAACTGCCCGTTAGTGGAGACACCCA
Source organism: Vulpes vulpes (assembly GCF_048418805.1). NCBI lineage: Eukaryota > Metazoa > Chordata > Mammalia > Carnivora > Canidae > Vulpes > Vulpes vulpes. The sequence goes on along the minus strand of NC_132783.1, from coordinate 70,415,264 downwards.
TTGGTGATTTTTCTTGCATAAGATTAAAATCAACACTATAATCGGCATAGCCTTCTCCACACATCTTCAGTACTGTGACACCAAATACTCTTCACTTTATGTACACGTTTTTGTAATGTTTGAATTGTGAACCATGTGAATACATTACTTATTGAAACAAAGATCAAAACTTTAAAATATCCTAATTTTATTTAAATAGAATTTAAAATGTCTAAACATAAATTCTCAGTGTTAGAGAAACTATATCATGGGCTATAGTTAATTGAATTCATTTTTAAATAATTAAACCAAAACTTATCTCTATTACCAGAGGACTATGATCTATTCAACACATACTAATAATGAAAGTGGAAAAATTAGAAGCAATTTTATAATTTCTGCCTTAGCCCTTGCCCTGTAAAAAGTTTAAAGAAGTCCTCATCTAAGATCACCTGAAACACTCATTCTGTGGTACAGAGGGAAACAAATACTCTATCCACAACTTTCCCCAGAAGACAACACTTGCTACTTTCCAGGCTTAAAATGACAAAAGTAATCTGTTTGCCTTAAGAGGATGGGTTTGAGGGTACTAAAAATATGCCACATAAGTCACCAAACAGTATCTTATTTATGTTAGTCTTACTGTTAGCTTTCATGGAAATCCATAGTTTATGGATCAGTTTTCCAAACTGACACATTTTAAGACTATAAAATGTCCCTATATTAAAAATGTGTGATGTGTACTTTGGGGAGAAATAATGTATATAACCTGATGCAATGGAAAACCTGGCTTTCATCAATTATGATGTTGACTGGATTTTGTCTTCTTCAACCACTGGGATTCAGGATTCCTAAATAAAGCACTGTGCTTTGATGAGTCACACTTGTAGCACAATCCCTATACTCATCCCCACCTAATATACTGGAACACATTTTCCCTCCAAGCTGGCCATTTCACAAGAAAAAAAGGGGGGGGGGGAAGAACTGATTAAAAGGAAACAGGACAGACAGTGAGTAAGCCATGAACAACTGCCCAAAGAACTGTAAAACTCCTGGCAGATCATTTCCATGTGTTTCAATTAAAGTTGCCATAAGAGGTGGACAACGAACTACAGAGAATACTGATAAAGTTGTATACATTCCCTCCCTTTTGTGAGTATTTAGAGCCAAAGAATAAAAAATACAACTACTGGAGATCTTGCAAAGCATAAAAACACTTGGAATGTATCCAATGCAGTCTGATTTATAATTCTATCAGCCAATCAGAGAATATTTTTAAAAAGCACTCTACATGCATTTTTAATATACACAGAAAAAATGTGAAGGGTATATAAATAGTTCTCCTTCAAAGATGGGATGACAGATTACATTTTTTTCCCTTTCTTCTGTTACTTATATATTTGTTCTAGACAATTTAGAAATGACTCATAATAAGGAAAAAAAACAAATTTAGTATAAATGACTAGGCAGTTAAAATGTATACATTAATACATGATAAATACAGTTTACAGTTTTAGGAAATTTTTCTAATTATAGTAAATTTTTCTACAGAATGATTTCCCCCATTTAGAAGTGTTTATAGGTTGAATTCTGTCCCACAAAAAAATTTCCTATGTTGAAATCCTAATTCCCAGTACCTCAGAATGCGACCTTATTTGGAAATAGGGTCATTGCTGATGTAATTAGTAAGCTGAGATCACTGGAGTGAGCCCTAATCAGTATGACCAATGTCCTTATAAAAAGAGAAAATTTGGATAGAGACACACACAAGGAGGATGCCTGTGAAGACAAAGGCAGAGTTGGGGAAGACGCTTCTACAAGTCAAGGAACACCAAAGATGGTAAGCAAATCACCAAAAACTCAGAGAGGAATGGAACAGATTCTCCCTCACAGCTCAGAAGGAACCAACCCTGTTGCTACCTTGCTCTTGGACTCCTATCTCCAGAACTGTAAGGTAGCCAATTTCTGTTGCCACCCAGTTCGTGGTACAGTGTTTAGTAGCCCTAACAAACTAACATAAAAGGTTTCAAAGCATACCACAGGAAGACCTTATACTCCGACCACATACATTTTTCATAACTATCCATCTTTTGGTAGACAATGCTTGCAAAATCAATCCTCCTTCCATATGCTCCTTCTACCTCCACCCATGATGACAGGTAAGGCTACATAACTAATTTTTCTCCAATGGAATATGAGAAGTGACATATGCCACATCCAGGCCTGGACCTTCAGACTGGGGCATACTTCCTCCATACTCTTCCTTTTTCTTACCAGCTCACATTTGGACATGTGCTCACCCACATGAAGTAAAGTAGCACAGCTACTTCTTAGAAGAAATCTGGGTCTTTAACTGACAGCATGGGACAGAGCCACCCATCAAGGGGGAATATTCTCCTTATCATGTTACAAGAAAGTAAAAGAAATAACTTTTTTAAGCCACTAAACCATTGGGTTTCTTTGCTAGAACAGGTTAGCCTTTGGTCTAATAGTCTAATAGGGTACCAGGGGGAAAAAACATTTCAAATACATTGAATAACACAGTATGCAGAAAACCAGGTAAATCTCTGAAACAAGAAATGTGATTCTACAGGAGAAGTTTAAGTGTAAACTAAGCAACTACTATTACAGCTCCAAATCTGAAACAATATATTTGATGACCTTAGTAGTTGTTAAATTACAATTTAAACCCTTTGCGGGAATCTACCAAATCTAATTCTTAAAGATTTTTTTTATTCATAAGGATTTTTAAATTTATCTTCTAATTTTTCATGAAAATAATTAAATTTAGTATAATCATATTGTTATGATTTTATATACATTTTAATGGTACAAAAAAACAAAGTAACACATATGTCTCACACTCCTCCAATCTCCTCTCTAGAGACAGCCAGTATGAAGCTGGGAAGGTATCCTTCCAGACTTAAATGTTATAAAATAACAAAGGTGGTCAAATTTTAATTTTAAAGTCAACTCAAGAGAAGTTTTAGTTTTTGTGATACCTAGAGTCAAAACCAAAACATATTCTAATAATAAGCATATAAGGGGCACCTGGGTGGCTCAGTGATTGAGCATCTGCCTTTGGCTCAGATTGTGATCCTGGGGTCCTGGGATCAAGTCCTGCATCAGGCTCCCCACAGGGAGTCTGCTTCTCCCTCTTCCTCTCTCTCTTTGTCTCTCTTGAATAAATAAATTAAAAAAAAAAAGCATATAAGAGCCTTCACATTTGCCTAACTCTGAGAAAAGAAATTTATTTTTCTCATAGATGCTAATGATCAGCATTGCGGCCTATTTCTTGTTCTTAAATGGTTCCCAAAACGTCATTATGTGAAACTGGAATACGTGTGAAACTAAAAGAAAGTTCCTGGAGAACAATTCAATACTTCTCCATTACTTCATTCTACTGTAGATGAACCATAATGTCTACTCCCGTCTGGTCAAAACACTGAAAATTACTCTTCTGGAATTTGGAATGTTTGCTTTTTATTAAGTCACAGGTTCTTTCCAGGGTGACTATCCAAATCCTGCATGGACACTTATCAGGAAGATACTCTACTAAACTAAAGAAGAAAATTAATAAATAAAAACTACCCCTATTTAGTTATTCAGGGACTTAATTAACCTGTGACCAAGAATGGAATCTATGATTCCAACTCATGGTTTGTTGGAGACACACATGTTCCTGGATTCAAACATGTGTTTCTATTTAAACTGTTGGAATGTATATATGGCTCCACAAAGAGCGATAAATATTAGCAAATCTTCTAAGAATGAAGGTCCTTTATGACCACATACACCATGTTTTGATTCAGTTTTTCAAATGTGTCAGTCACACAAAGCTGAACAATCTGCTTTTTACATCTATCCACAAGTTAAAGAACAATGAAATAAAATCCTCCCATGAATTACATCTATCTGTACTTTCACAGCCAACCCAAGGCAGATCTGTGATTTCTGCTATTTGTCTTCTCTTCCTTCATGGTAAGCCTGCGTTAGATAGAGGCAGGGGATTCTGAAATGCCCATGTAATGAGAAGTTGGATATGAACCATTTACCAGGTAATGCCAAGTAAGGGGCTTCAGGTATAGTACAGAAACTTCAACAGCATGAGCCTAAAGAGAGGTGGAAAACTGTGGTCTGACATGTTCTACTTGGCCAGCATAGCATTTTTAAACTTTTTTAAAACTTAAGCACCTTTAGGAAAGGCCCTCCATACAAATAAGGTACTTCACATAAAATGCACTTCACATAAGTTCACCTCAACATAAACTATGAATGCCTCAGATGTCATGTGTGCAAATCAAATGTCTGAAGTGTGAGTGCCACAGGAATTCTTCCAACCTGTTTAGCCTTCATATAGTTTGTTTCTTTGCCTAGAATACTCTCCCAACCCACCCAAGCCTACCTCTTCACTTAACTACTACTCATCTTAAGTACTCCAGAAGTCCTTTCTTACCTCCCAAAGCTCCAGTCAAGTGCTTAACCCTCCATGGCTCTGACTCTCCTGCTATTTCTATGACTATATTGTCAGACATCAGGCTAATTCCTTCAGGGCAAGGACTATGCCGTTTAGTCTCTCTAGTGTGAAGAATATAGCAAGTGGTAAATAAATACTTTCAGAATTACTAAACAGCAATACAAATGTCAGCTGAAAATATTTGCTTCCATATTCTTGGAAGAGAATGCAGAAAATGATGAAGTTGACAAAAAAGAAAAAAATGTGGATCACACAGAGCAAGAAAATAAAGAGGCTGTAAACACCATATCTGGTTACACACAGGTGATTTCCAAAGGCTGAAGACCCACATGGCATTATTTAACCTCATCTATAGCTGCTGCTTTATTTCACTTCAGGACACCTGTAATATTTGTTGTTACACATGTTTTTTGGCTCCCAACAACAAAGACACAAATATAATAAATCCAAATAAATAAAGAAGAACATGAACTTGAGTCAATTTTTTTGAAAGGATAGGCATCTTCCCTTATACAAAACACTTATTTTAAAATAGAGCCGACTAGAAATAATCAATTGCTAATCATAGCTTCTCATACTTATTTTTCAATCAGGTCCACTCCTCTTTCCCTTTACTATATATGACTAACCAGACTGGCTCCAATGAAGTTCAGAACTCTCAGAGGACAGTCAGGGACCCCTACTGGACATAGTCACCAACAATGAGCAAACAGGTCTAAAGGTGCATCTTTCATTGATTATATTTTCCCACCCATGGTCATGCTTACCGGAAATGAGGAAAACTGTAAGGAATTCCACTCCATGTCCAGGTCAGGTATGTAAATGAGTAAAGAAGCAACAGGGAGAGCAGTGAAAGAAGTTAATCAGGACAGCACACAGCCTTCATTGCCTTCATTTTGCCCCCAAGCAAAAATGTCATTACAGTTTCCTCAGGAGGAGCCTGAAGTTGAGAATGCTTACCTCCCAAACAGTATCTCACGCTTTCTTTGCCCTGAGCATTTCCAGCTATCTCATCAAAACCTTTTCTCCTTCATATGGGAAGGGAGCTTTTCAGGGGCCTCCAGTGCAGCAACTAAGACACGCTGATTTCTCCTTAATTATCACCAAGAAAGGAGTACAAAGCAACTTACCTTCTGAAAAAAGTCTTCCCCACTTTTGCCTTTTCCTTCAGCAGCAGCTGTAAATAAAAATGTATATATTTAAAATAGTTTCTTTTTTCAACCTATGTATTCAAACCTCTCAAGTATTAGGCATGAGAATAAAAAAGTAAGAAAGATGCCATTCTTGCTCGGTGCCTGCCTGAACAGGCCTCATCTTTGATGCAAAGTCACTAAAAAAACAGAACACTAATCCAATCAAATATACATCTTTAGATAATTTCACACTTTTTTTTTTGTATTAAAGACTCGGGGCTCTCTTTTCACATATAGATGAAACTAATCTCATCCTTTCATAATTAAGGAACAACATGAACAAGTGCAACTATCAATATAATCAGTGCTCTATCTGATCCAACCAATCCCAGGCATTGATGTTGCCTTCTCAATTGATGGCTCATCCCACAAAGCCTACACTCTGAGCTATTTTGTTCTATGCTTTGCAGACTCTATAATCTACTTAGGTTTCAGCTGGCATCAGACCACTTTAATTCACTTAATTCACATAAGAGAGAGACAAAACAACATGAGGATGAAATAGTAATAGTGAAGATCACAGATAACAATAAAACTTCACAGATTAATTAAAAGGTCATTACATTTGAACAACTTTTTTTATATCTAATTGGCAGCCTATAAATATAGGAGAAACCCAAGTCTCTACATTCAAAAATCTTACAACTCCATGAACTTTCTTTTTAATTTGTGGAGAAGAGGAAGCAATTTGACTGAGAGGAGAGAGAGGACACATGGCCGATAGCAAACTGCTTGCCAAGAGCCTCAAATTGCATCTTTCAGATGCAAACACCAGGGGCGCCTGGGGGGCTCAGTTGGTTAAGCACTAGATTCTGGCTCAGGTCATGGTATCAGAGTCATGAGATCAAGCCCCATGTCGGGTTCTGCACTGAGTGTGAAGCCTGCTTAAGATCCTCTCTCTCCCTCTCCCCCTATCCTCCCTCCTGATGCCCACTCTCAACCCATGCTCTAAAAAAATAAGAAAGAAAGAAAGAAAGAAAGAAAGAAAGAAAGAAAGAAAGCAAGCAAACACCAAACAGGTCTCAAATTCAGGTGCAAGGTGATGAGTGGTTAACTGGAGAAGCCACCCCCCACCCCCGGACCAAGACAAGGAAATGAGCTGAGCAAGAACTCCTAGACAATGAAATCTGGAAAACCATAGTACCCCAAACACCTACTGGTTAATACAGTCGAGGAACACTATATATACATGCATATATATGCATGTGTGTGTCCAAGACATTTATTAAAATTATTAAAGACTCTTGTGTGTCAACTACACCTCAATTTAAAAAAATTATTAATGACCCAAGAAATGTGGCAGGTCATTCTTTTAGGTAGAAGACTCAAAACTAAAATTCTCTCTGCCCTCAAAGAAATAGCAAATATTGAAATTTCATTTTTTTTCACCAACTTTAATTTCACAGTTAAATATAAGACACCTTCTACAATCTTATAAAAATGTGTATTTTTATCAACATATTTTCATCCAAAACCAGAACAGAACACAGAATACATGTTTCTGTGATTCCCAAAAATGGTCTGAGAAAATGTATGAAACAAGAGCTAAAAAGAAACAAAAAATTTAAATTCTAATGGCAGGCTGAACAACAGCCCCTCAAAGATGTTCATGTCCTAATTCCTGGAACCTATACTTTACGTGGCAAAAGGGATTTTTGGTAGGTGTTATTAAGATTCCTGAGACAGGAAGAGAATCCTGAATTACCCAGGTAGGCCCAATGTTCTTATAAGAGAGTAGCAGGAAGGCCAGAATCCAAGAAGGTAATGTGACAATAGAAGCAGAGGGAGAGCAAGACATAGAACAAACAAAGAAGTCAGAGGAGAAAGATATTAGAGATGCTACACTGCTGGCTTTGAAGATGGACAAAGAGGGGCACAAGGAAAGAACATAAGTGGCCTCTAGAAGCTGGGAAAGGCGAGGAAATGGACTCTCCCTGGGACCTTTGGAGGGAGCATGGCCCTGCCAACACATGGATATATGCCAATGAAATCCATTTCAGACTTTTGAACTCTGAAACTGCAGAATAAATTTATGTTGTTGTAAAGAATTATGCTTGTACTTTGCTACAACAGCAAAAAACAAAACACACAAAAAAACATATTAATACATAATCCCAAACCATTTTAACTTTACTTTCTGCAAAAATACTATACCTTCAACAGTATGAGCTTAGCACAGAAACTGAACAAAGATATGTGAGCATTTGAATCACACATTCCCACAAATAGGTTCCTGGTAGTTAACTCTACAAATTATGATTTTTCACTCTCTAATCTGGAAATATGTCAATATTAAAACTTAAAAAAAAAAAAAAAAAAAAAAGCAGAGGTGCCTGGGTGGCTCAGTCAGTTAAACATACAGTTCTTAATCTCAGTTCAGGTCTTGCTCTTGGGGTCATGACTTCAGGCTGCACACTGAGCTCCACGCTGGGCATGGAGACTACTAACTAAGTAACTAGCTAACTAACTAGATAGATAGATAGATAGATAGATAGATAGATAGATAGATAGATATAGATAGATAGATAGATAGATAGATAGATAGCAAATTTGACCCATAAAACAAAGCTCATACTTTCTAAATAAACTGGAAAATATGGATTATTCTAGCTAGAGCAGCCACCTAGGCAAGACAAAAGGACAATGCCCAAACCTAATGACATAAAACTAATATCAAGTGCCTTGAAGGCACTTCAACTCAGCCACTTCTTGGGCTTTATCTCTACAGCAAAAAATAGTTTGAAGGGACCCTGCCTGGAGATAAAAATTGCAGAGCATGGCACAAAGATTTGAAAAAATTCTAGTGACACTGAGGAAACTCTACTTTGAAAAGAAATTTTAGAATCAAAGATATTTTCAAAGGCCTATTAAGCAAGACAGACCTATCAAGAGCCCTTCCACCTACAGGGAACTTTTTCACAACTTAGAATTCATCATTTTAAATTTCATAATACATTTTATTACAGACATTTCCTTTAGGACACTTATTTTGCTCATGATAAACTCATTATGTCACAACCTTGAAATGTCCCTTCATTCCAAGTCCAGCTAAACAGACTTTACAGAATGGCCTTTTACTCCCTGGATCAATAAAAAAAAGGGGGGGGGGATTTTCCACAGACTCAAATTACAATTAACTATGTTCAGAAAAACATCTAAAATTTAAAAGAAACATGCAACTTTAGCAACCTTAGGAGGTCAAGGGGAAAAGGAGGCAGGGATGCTCACTGAAACCAAAAATACTCATCCTGAAATTCTTTTGTTTTCATTCCAAGTGTTTATGTATAAGAAGCTCCAAATCTGCCTGGTTTTCCCTCAAATCCTAAGTACGGTACATTCCTCAAGCCCACCAAGTACCCTAGTAAAAGATTCTGACCAGATACATAGACCACTGCCTCAGATACAAACCATGGTAAGTAAAAAAAAAAAAAAAAAAAAAAAAAAAAACATGGTTGGTCCAAGTCATGGGCACTTTATAATAGCCATTCCTTATCTCATTCCCAAGTTGCTGGGTCTCCTATAGGACTTCTACTGACCCCACACAAGCAAAGCTGTCAAAGCCACAGAAGTCACCACATCAAAGGAGAACAACATAACACCCAAAGTATCTCCAAGCCACCCCATCCCAATGGGGGATCTTCTGTGCTCAAATCTGAGAGCTCAATTCTCAAATACAGTCCAAACTCCTCTGAAGAAATGGGAGATTGCGCAGAGGAGGTTTGCAGAATATTTACTTCTCGATATAAACTTAAGTATTTAATATGTTCATTTTATAGATACAGAAAACAAAAAGAAGTTCACTCTTTCATTCCATGAATATTTAAGTCCTATGGTGATCAATCAAAATTGGCAAGGCTCTGACCTTATTCAATTAAAAATCATGGCCGATATATTCACAGCCACCACTAGTAAGATGAAGCCAAAATCAAAATTTAATTTTAGTGACAACTTCCCAAAGATATTTTCATGGTCACAATCCACCCAAGCTAAACTTATCAGAAATTTAATTTAGCTATTCTCATTTAGAACAATGTGCTAAAAAGCTACTCATTTCACTCTTAACCCAACATGACCGCTGGGCAGCTCCTGTCATGCCTGAAGAATAAAGGGTGCTTCTAGAAGATCATCTAAGAGTTGGATTAAAAGAGAGAGAGAGAGAGATGATAACATCTTGACTCAATGGTTGTCTTTTCATTATGGTTGGAGGGGCAAATGTTGCCTGTGAAATAAGCCAAGCCATCCTTATGTTGTGGCCCTCCTTGACCCTTGAAGTCTGACTATATTCTGTGGTATAACAATTACAACTGAGTCTTCACATTCTTATACACCAATAGACTCTCATTTTTTTTATTCCACGGTAACATGAACACACACACAACAATTTTGCAGGCTTTTTCTGTCTTTATAACATGACTTCTGTCTGATGTTCCAAAATTTAGTCATTTGATTGTAAAAACCCTGGATTATTCTTACCAATGAACACAACTGTCTTTATTTTCATGACATAGAACAGCAGGAATAAATTACTTCAATATTACTGAAACATGGCTTCATAAGATTGCACAGGTAAAGCATTTCATAATTTAAACTAAACAATTCATTTTTATGTTTATTGTAATTTCTCCAATGCTTCACCATATTTTGATATTTTTGCTTCACAAGAAATATGGAATGGCAAAAGCCATAGCCAATAAAAACAGCAAAAGTTGAAACAGGTGTAAACTATTATATTCCCCCAAACTATAAGGCAAATCTAGTTAATTACTGAATTAAAGGGGGAAAAAATCTCAATTTTAAATTCTTTGTGGGGCATATGGAAACTTGTTTAAATATCCCTTTCACTCTAAAATGCTTTTCCATTATAACAACTGATGCTTTCTGGAGTCAGATCTAAAAACACAAGGATTATGTATTCATATTTAAAACACGGTATGGACTATCTTTAAATACTCCCTTGATAGGCAGTGGGGTTTTTCCACAATCCTGTGGAATCTGAGCCAACACACACACACACACACACACACACGCATACACCCACACACAGTCGAATAGAAAAATAAATGAGAAATAATTCTTCAAATCTATAAAGATACAGGCATTTTCCCCTTTTTCTTAACATAACCCAACTGCAGCACATTTGCAACTAAGAAGGCTGCTGTATGTGAAGGTCACCTAAAGATAAATGTGACCATTTAGGTAGCCTAATTCTCTGCAAAAACACTTTACTAAAATTTTAAGACATTCACTTATCAGATCAATTAATCAATATGCTAAAAGAGCTATGCAAGGTATTTTATTCTGTATATTACTGTCTTCAACAAACTTCCATAACAATTGTGCCAATTTCACTGAAAGAGGAATCACAAAAAGACGTAGAAGATGCAGTTACTATATACTCTCAGAGACCTTTTTATGTTCATGAATCATATCTAACACTTGAGAGTGGCATTCAAAGTTCTGAGGATTGATGAATGATAGACATCAAGTCTATTTTTAAAGTTTCTTCAATCCTCAAAGTCATTCAAATACTCTAGTGAACTGAAAAACACCCAGGTTTAAACATCAGTAGTGAACAGCGGCTTCTGTACGTTGCACATCACAGTAATAAGCGTGAGGATTTTCAGACCTCATCTTTTCTAAAAGTTTGTGTGCTTTCAAAGTCCACAATGAACAAATATAACTCACCCGCTTTTGAAAATTTAAACAAAGAAAGAAAGTCCATAGAGAAAAATCAAGGAAAAACAGGCAAAATTTTTTTTCTTAAAATAGTGATTGGTAATTTGAGGATGGTTTTCTTCAGTTTAATGCTTTTCCTAAAATAATGTTTTTGTTGTTTTGCAGTTAAAATTCCCCATATTCAGGAGAGACTGGAGGAAGATGGTGGTGGGGATCGGTCCCTAGGCTTGCCTCATTCCAGAGAAACAACTAGATAACTATCAAATCAATCTAAATACCCCAGGAATTGACCTAAAGACTGTCAGAGAGGAGTGCTTAGGTGGTTCAGTCAGTTAAGTGTCTCCTTCAGCTGAGGTCATCATCCCAGGGTCCTAGGATAGAGCCCCACATCAGGCTCCCTGCTCAGATGGGACCCTGCTTCTCTCTCTCCCTCTGCCCTCTCACCCCCACTTGTGTTCTCACAAGCTCTGCATTCTCTTAAATAAATAAATAATCTTAAAAAAAAAAAGACTGTCAGAACAAACTCCACAACTAAAGGTAGAGAAGCGGTAATATCAAAGAGCACATGCAGCATATACTAGAGACACTTCCTGAAATGTTAGGCCATTGGGAAAAACACCACAGGGCACTATAGTACCTCTTTTTCATAAGGCCATTACTTTCAAGAGCAGGAGACACAGCTGACTTGTCTTACACACAGAAGCAGGCACGGAGACTTAGACAAAATGAGAAGACATAGGAATTTGTCCCAAACAAAAGAATAAGACAGGGCCACAGCCAGAGATCAAAATGAAACAGATATAACTAACATGCCTGATAAAGAATTTAAAGTAATAATCATAAAGACACTCAATGGACTGAGAAAAGAGTGGAAGACATGAGTGGGATCCTTAATACAGAGATAAGGAATAACAAAGGAGAGATAAGGGGTTCAATAAACAAAACCAGAAACATGCTTGATAGAATAAACAGCAGGCTAGAGAAAGCAGAGGAAGAAATCAATGACCTAGAAGAAGACAGAGTAATGGAAAGTAATCAAGCTGAACAAAAGAGAGGAAAAAGGGAAAAAGAATGACACAATGAAAAATAGACATAAGAAACTCAGTGACTCCATCAAACCTAATAACATTCTTATTATAGGAGTCCTAGAGAAGATGAAAGCAAAAAGAGGGCAGAAAATTTATTTGAAAAAATAATAGCAGAAAGCTTCCCAAGTCTGGGGAAGGAAACAGATACCCAGATCCAGGAAGCAGGGAGAACACTCAACCAAATTAACAAAAGCAGATCCACACCAAGCAGACCATGAAACCAAACTCAACAAATTCAAAATGACTAAAGTCATATCATGCATCTTTTCTGACCACAAGGCTATGAAAATAGAAGTCAACCATAAGAAAAATATGGAAAGACCACAAATATATGGATGTTAAATAACATGCTACTAACCAATGAATGAGTCAATCAGAAAAGAAAAGAAAAAATTTTAAAGTACATGGAGACAAATGAAAATGAAAATGAAACAATGGTTCAAAACCTCTGGGATGCAGCAAAAGTGGTTCTAAAACGGAAGTTTATAGCAATACAGGTCTACTTCAAGAAGCAAGAAAAATCTCAAACAATCCAACCTTACACCTAAACAATCTAGAAAAAGAAGAACAAACAAAACCTAAAACCAGCAGAAGAAAGGAAATAAGACTAGAGCAGATGGGGCACCTGGATAGCTCAGTCGGTTAAGCATCTGCCTTAGGTTCAGGTCCTGGAATTGAGCCTCACATCAGGCTCCTGCTTCTCTGTCTCCCTCTGCCTCTCTCCCTTGTTCATGTTCTTTCTCTCTCTCAAATAAAATCTTAAAAATTAAAAAAGAAGACTAGAGCAGAAATACACAGTATACAAACTTAAAAAACAATAGAAAAGATCAATGAAACTAGGAGCTGATTCTTTGGTAAAAATATCCTTTCCCCCTAAGGTCAGGAACAAGACAGGGATGTCCAACTCTCACTTGATTCAATCTCACTTCTATTCAACATAGTTACTGGGAGTCCTAGCCACAGCAACCAGACAACAAAAAGAAACAAAAGGCATCTAAATCAGTAAGGAAGAAGTAAAACTTTCACTATTTGTAAATGACATGAGACTATATATGAAAACCTGAAAGATTCCACCAAAAAAAAAAAAAAACTGCTAGAACTGATCAATGAATTCAGTAAAATCACAGGATACAAAATCAATGTACAGATATCTGCTACTTTTGTGTACACTAATAATGAAACAGCAGAAAAAGATATTAAAACAATCCCATTTATAATTGCACAAAAAATTTTAAGATACCTAGGAATATATCTAACCAAAGAGGTCAAAGACCTATACTCTGAAAACTATAGAACACTTATGAGAGAAACTGAAAATGACATAAAGAAAGGAAAGACATTCTATGCTCATGCACTGGAAGAACAAATATTGTTAAAATGTCTATACTACCCAAAGCAATCCACACATTTAATGCGATCCTTTTCAAAATACCAACAGCATTTTTCACTAAACTAAAACAACCCTAAAATTTGTATGGAACTGCAAAAGATCCCAAACAAAGCAATCTTGAAAAAGAAAAGTTGGAGGCACAGCAATTCTGGGCTTCAAGATGTATTAAAAAGTTGTAGTAATCAAAAGAGTATGGTACTGGCACAAAAGTAAATACACAGATCAACGGAACAGAACAGAAAACCCAGAAATAAACCCACAACTATATGGTCAATTAATCTCTGAAAAAGCAGAAAAGAATAACCAATGGGAAAAAGACAACCTCTTCAACAAATGGTGCTGGGAAAACCGGACAGCAATATGCAAAAGAATGAAATTGGAGCACTTTTTTATACCACACACAAAAATAAATTCAAAATGGATGAAAGATCTAAATATAAACCATAAAAACCTGGAAGACAGCATAGGCAGGAACTTCTTTGACATCAGCTGTAGCAACTTTTTTCTAGATAGATCCCCTGAGGCAAGGGGGAAAATAGCAAAAATGAACTACTGGGACTACATCAAAATACAAAGCTTCTTCTGCATAATGAAAGAAATAATCAACAAAACTAAAAGGCAAACTATGGAACAGAACTTATTTGCAAACAACATACCTGATAAAGGGTTAGTATTCAAAATATATAAAAAACTTATACAACTCAACACTCAAAAAAACAAATAATCCAATTTTAAAATGAGCAGAACACATGAACAGACATTTCTCCAAGGAAGGCATCCAGATGCTAATAGACACGTGAAAAGATGTTCATCATCACCTATTATCAGGGAAATGCAAACCAAGACTATAATGAGATACCATCTCACACTTGTCAGAATGGTTAAGTTAAAATCAACAACACAAGAAACAGGTGTTGGTGAGGAAATGGAGAAAAAGGAACCTTCCTGCACTATTGGTGGGAATGCAAACTGATGCAGCCACTCCAGAAAACAATATGGAAGTTCCTCAAGACGTTAAAAATAGAACTACCCTATAATCCAGCAATTGCATTATGGGATATTTACCCAAAGAATATAAACACACTAATTCAAAGGGATACATGCACCCCAATGCTTATAGCATTAGCATTACTTATGCTATAAGCAAAGTTATGGAAGGAGCCCAGGTGTCCAACAATTGATGAATGGGGTAAACAAGAAATAAACAGGAAATATTATTCGGTCATTAAAAAGAATGAATTCATTAAAAAGAATGAAATCTTGGCCATTTGCAACGATATGCATGGAACTAGAGTGTATTATGCTAAGTGAAACAAGTCAGTCAGAGAAAGACAAATACTGTATGATTTCATTCATATGTGGAATTTAAGAAACAAGCAAAGGAGGAAAAAAGAGACAAACCAAGAAAAAGATTCTTAACTACAGAAAACAAACTGATGGTAACAAAAGGGGAGCTGGGTGGGGGAACAGGTTAAATAGGTGATGGGGATTAAAGAGTGCATTTGTGATGAGCACCGGGTATTGTATGAAATTACTGAATCACTATATTGTAGTACAACTGAAACTAATATAATACTGTATGTTAACTAACCGGAATTAAAAACTCACCAAAAAAATGCCCATGTTCAAAAATGAAATAAATTATTTTTTAAGGAGACTATTAGACAGGATATATAGAATTATCTCACTTCTGTATATAAAAATGTACAAAGGATAAGTAAAGACAAAGGATAAAGTAAACAAAATATTAACAATCATTATTCGAGTAGTGGAATTACTGGATAATTCATCACTTTCTCCTTTGTATTTTTCAGAATGTCTTTAAATAGCTTGAACTTTTTTTAACTATGAAAAGGAATCAGGTAACATATTTGAAATCCTTCCTGTTTGAGAGTGAACCAAGGTTGGACTGGTTTGTCACAGCATTTTCAGCACACAAGGTATAAAGCAATCTGGCAAAAGTGTGAAGGTCAAATGCGGATATAAGCTACCCAAGGGACAGAATGACTACAGCAATATCAGAGATGAATACTGGACACTGAAATCATACCAAACACAGAATATCATAGGCCTTAATTAATCTAGCACCCTCTAGACTGAAATACTGATTCTGTATAACTCTCATGGAGGAGTTTTAACTTAGGCCTACAGTAGGAAACTTCAGAGCTGAAAACACAAAATCCAATATTTGGAAAACCTCTGTGATTCACATCAAACTATTGAAGCTAGCCCCAAGACAGAAAGACATTCTCTAAAATGCATGAACCAAAAAGAGAAAATTTTATGTATATATTTCTAATTATAGACTGCTTAAAAGAAGGCCACTTCACTGGAAGGTCACATCAAATGAAACATAAAACAGGTAACACCTTATTAATTTACCACATTCTAAACTGGCTCAATAGCTAAGAGTATGAGAGCAAAGAGATGGATCATCTATAACAATTTGAGCCAAGAGCATGAGCCATTAACTGAACTACATCAATTCTAAGACATCCTGTGAGACTTTTTTTTAAAAATTACATTTCCCACCAAATTTTCAACCAAACTAACAGGCATGACAAAAATTATGCTGGCGGTAGGGGAGCAGTCCTAATTTTTCTAACAATGGAGACTACTCTGCCTGTTTAAGGTTTGTATCTATAAATCCAACAATGAAGTCCTCTGCAGAATTACACTACTCAAACTGCAGATTGCAGGGGATTTTTTTTTACATGTTGAATCTTCTCAGGGCAATAAAGCTCTGCCATTTCCAGTGGAAAGCGCTGGGGGCACCTAAGACTGTGGTGGCCCTGCCACACTAGGGCACAGCAGCAGTTCCAAGCAAAGGCCAATGTTCTCTAGTCTACAGGCTTTTAGTTTCAGAAGGCATCTGCTGCTATCAACTGTAGGAAAACAAATATTCACAAAAATCTGAGAACATCTAAATTACATAGTTCATTGCTTCAAACAACTTTTAATTTGAACTCTTCAAGCAACTCTGGCTACAAGTTTACTCAAACTTCAAATTCATTGACCTGACAGTGAAGACTTCCTTGTGCACTGATGACCCTAAACATATATCAGTGTACTCTCAGTCCAACTGATTAACAGAAACTTTGCTTATGTCAAATGTTTAGCTTTTAGGGCCTATTTCTTCTTACATAAGCAATTCCTAAAGCACCATTTAGTCTGGCCTGGGTCATAAACACTATTTGACAACTTTGAGTATTTACATTAGTGGGTTTTTTTTTAAATCAACACTCCTCTAGCTTTATCAAAAGCTAAAGTATGTTCATGGCCCTTATACAGTTTAATTGAAATATGAATACCTAGTACACCATAGTGAGCTTCTATTGGTCTTCCCAGAGAACTACACTGTCCAAAACAATAGCCACCAACCATTTATGGCTATTGAGCACTTCAAGCGTGGCTAGTCTGAATCCAGATGTATTGTAAAAGTAAAAACCACCCTGGATTTCGAAGACTTAGTGCAGAAAAAAGTAAAAATCTTAGTAATGTTTGGATTATATGTTGAAACAATACCATTTTTACACACGGGGTTACAGAAAAGTACTATTAATATTGATCTCGACTGTTTTCTTTTTCATAAAGTTATAAAATTCTAAGTTACATTTGTGGTTCACATTATATTTCCATTATACAATGCTACTCTAATAACTTACTTAACTGTTACCCAAAGGAGACTGAAAAATATTCAAGTAGAGAGCATAGCGACAGGCTACAAAGCAAAGCAAGGAGCATTTCCAAATAGTGGGCATCAGCAGTTTGAAATCCAGGCTGTACCTGTCTTCACCTCCTGGCAACATTTTGAGGAAGGAAGGAAGGAAGGAAGGAAGGAAGGAAGAAAGGAAGGAAGGAAAAGGATAAAAGGATGGTTAGTGTGTTAGGGGGGTGGTGAGAGGGTTAAAGAATTAGAGTAGTTTGAATAAAATATATAACATTAATAACCATTTCCTTAATATCTAGCTTTGGTTCAACCCAAAACCATGAAACTCTTTAAGAGTTTATGTAGATGGTTATTTAATGGAATGAAGTTTATATTTCTTTTGTGTTTGTAATAACATGGCAATGGGGCAAGCCAACTCATTTTAAATCAGAACCAAATGTGTTCCAGGCAGGCTTACAATTCAGATTATGTGCAAAAATCTATGAAAGGGTAGTCTGTTCCACTATTCTCTTCACCAAATGTGTAAGAGGGCATGAGGGCACACAGATATGCTTGCTTTCATCAAGGCTACTCAAATTCTTCTTAAGGCTAAAAGACCCATTTATTGATTCATTTAAACAAAACTTATTTAGCACCTGAGGCATATAAAGAGGCGATAAAAATTGTAGAGTCAGAGAAACTGGGGTTCAACTCTAGGTTTGCCAATTTACTAACAGTATAATCCTCAGTATGTGATTTAGCCTCCCTATGGCTCTGTTTTCACCTCAAAAATATGTAAATAAGCACTCTATAAGCATTTAATAAATGGAAGCCATCAACCAAGTGGAAGCCATCAAACCTTGACCTCAAAGAACTTACAGTCTTAACTGTAAGTTCTAAGGGCAGTAATAAAAATGACAAGACTTTAAAAGGTTAAACATCATATAAGAGTCACAGATGAAAGGAACTCAGATAAAAAAACATGGTAGGGAGTGTCTGAGCTGATCCCTTACCATGGGAAAGGACCAAGAATGGGAGACAGGGAAAGTGAATTCTGGGCAGAAAGAATGCTGTGAATGTCCACATTGGTTTGTCCACCAGATTTCCCTTTATATGCCTCAAAGCACTTACATAGTATCTGTTCCTACAAGGGGCCACAGGTCAGGACAGAGCATAGAGAAAGGGGAGCTCTCCAGTGACCGGGGTACGAATACCTGAAGTTGGCTCACACTGATTCTTTACCAGGAGCAGCACCACTCCCCAGAAGAATATTTGGAAATATGTCAGGTGATGATGTTGTCACAGGATGGGGGTTGGGGACAATGCCATAGACATTTACAATGTAGGGCTGGGGCAGTCACAGAGTCTAACTCAATGAAGAACTGCCCCATCCATCATGCCAATATCACTAGTTAAGCATTACTGGTACGCTATTTGTTTTAGGAATATCCTTTCTTCATGCAATGATATTCCAAATAATACATATCTATGCCACTTCTTTCTACACTGTCAGTGCTACCAAATGGACACTTCGCATGATCTTTCCAGACTCAGGTTGTCAATAAATTTAACTGGATCATAAAATTTATTTTTTTTCACTGGACACTTCCAGTAGCTCAAATAAGACAGGTCTGCATAAATAAACATACCAACTGGATAAGAGTTATCTAATATTCTAGGGAACTGTACCCATACCACTTTGAAGATACACTGGGGGGAAAAGAATGCCCATAAAACAAATCATATTCGTGAGCTCACCCGCATATCCCACCAAATCTTAATCTTTGAGGGAGCCCAGGAATCTGCATTCTTGTAAACATATGAGATAATTCTTACACAAAGTCTCAAGCACTATGAGATCATTGGAATCACTAATGACACTGCTGCTTTTTATTTCCAAAAATCTCAGTCAAGTTGGCTTTCTAGATCCCTACTCAGTTGCCCAAAGACACCCATTGCACATTTCGCTTTCACCCCAGGACCACAGAGAAATACAATTACTTTGAAGCAAGTAAAATGTTTAAATATGACAACATAACTAATGTAACATTGTGTTTCAGCTGTACATTCATACATACATAAATAAATATGACAACATAAATCACTGTAGACTTTAAAATCATGCCTGTGCTCTGGATATGTTGCATAACTCATTACAACCTATAAAAGCTGTTTTTCAGACCTAACTAAAGGATGACAGAAGCAGTAACTGACTCACTTTTTATTATTAAAACTGTTTCCATCCCTTTATAAGCTTGCTCTACTCAGGGCCTGCTGAGCCAAGACTGCCTCATACTGCATCTCATTAGAAGAGGTGTGAAGTGCTAAGACAATCAGCAGATGCCCAGTGGTCCTGAAAGATTTAATTCTCCACACAAGAGGACTAAGTCTGTGATATACAGGTTTAGGAATGAGTTCTAATATGCAAAAGAAAGGCAGCAAAGGTACTCACTCACAGGGGATCTGACCTACAATCCCAATAGGTCCTGTTCCTTAGCTATCTGCACGATTCAACCTTCTGTACAATGTGGCTTTGCATAATTAAGTTACTACAAATCAAGGCATTCTCATTCCAAAGGTCTAGGAAACATTTAAGGGAGCTCTTATTTCTTAAACTCAGCAGTCTGCTGCTGATAAATCACAAGTCTACTTTTATGAAATTAAAGCAAATCCCCTCCTCTCAAGACATTTAGTTTGAAAGGAAGATATATTCTCTGAGGGCTAAGACATCAATTCTCATCTCCAAAAAGAATCATTTGTTTTTGTTAAAGCTGATCAAAATCTAACATCTGATTATAATTTATTCCATTTAAAGTCCTTGGTTGTTAACATGAATTCATTTTTCATCAGTAGGCAGAACCCACCTTTAAATGTGGTTTTCATCTCAAACAATGCTTGAAGAGTAATTTTAAGGTAATAGTCTTTGGCCCAGGATAAAAGTGTAACAGATACTATTACCTCAATTTCCTTTCATAAAATATGTGTGTATATTTATGATGCAAACACAGTGATCATATTCTAAGCCATAGCTTTATTCTTATTCCCAGAATTTTAGCTTTGGTTAAAGAATTACATTCTATCTCAATTAAAATAAATAGGCTATAACAGCATAGTGGGCCTGTATGTATTCATTTTCTTAAACAATTCTATCTTCTCAGCTGCTTTTTTGTACTTCATTTACTTTGGAAGTTTAAACTCATTTTAAGTTCAAGAAACTGAAGTGTCTTAGACCTAAGTTATTCACCACTCTCAAAATACTTAAGTCTTTCTAAAAAGGTAATGACAGTTGGCGATGCTCTATCAAGGTTCTGAATGTGCAGGCTTGAGGCAACTATCCTGAAATATACAATGTGAAAATCCTCTAGAATATCCTTCTAATTTTGCTAAACAGGTTTAGGTTAATTTCAGAAAGGTTTGAAGAAAAACTCCTGCTCTTTAATGGGTCAGATACAATATGTGAATCCATCCTTTTTAAAATGATGTATTCTGGGGATCCCTGGATGGCTCACCAGTTTAGTGCCTGTCTTCGGCCCAAGGCATGGTCCTGGCGACCCAGGATCAAGTCCCGCATCGGGCTCCATGCATGGAGCCTGCTTCTCTCTCTGCCTGTGTCCCTGCTTTTCTCTCTCTCTCTCTCTCTCTCTCTCTCTCTCTCTCTCTCTCTCTGTCTCTGTCTCTCATGAATAAATAAAATCTTAAAAAAAAATAAAATGACATATTCTTTCAGAGAATATAAAGATTTTTATCTCAGCTAAAGGTTTTATATAATTAACATAATTATACTATAATAACTCTGAAAATCAGTAATACCATAAGTACCAATAAGAATGTTGTTACTATACAGTGGTGGAGGTGTAAATTCATGCAAACATTTTAAAAAATAATTTGGTTTATATAAAGAGTAGCTATCATTTCCATGTACTTCCCAATAATTCTATTTCTAGGAGACGGTCCCAAGAATATAGTCCAAAATATAGGTGGAAAAACTACTGGCACAAACATGTTCATTTTCATATTCATTCTCATAATATTTACAATACTTAAAAACATGGAAAAAGCAGTATGAGAATCAAAAGAATTTAAATATAGAGACTTATTCAAACATTTCAAGGTTATTTTAAAAGTTAGGTTTGCTGATTTGCAAAAGCTTTGATGTGGTATGAAAAAATGATTATGATAAACTGTGCAGTTAAAAGAAAGAAGTAGGTCATAAAATTCTATGTGTGATATGATTTTAAGTATTATCCTTAAATACAACTAAATAAAACTAGGGACATTCATCAAAAGGCCAAAATGTATATATAGTAGGAAGGAGTATTATTAGATTTTATCTTATATTATCTTTATTTCCCAAATTTTCTTGGGGCATGGCCATAATACTCTGAAAATGAGCCCCCAAAAGTGTAGACACATACATATGTAAAAGTAAAGAGCACTTAAGAATTTTTACTCTAAGCCAAATCATTTCTTACAGCTTCTATTTGGGAGAAAATACTCTATGAATCTATGTTTACTCATATATCTAATTAAACTCAGTAAGTTCTGATTTCCAAAGGGTATTTTAAGATTAACAAAGTCAAAATGAATGTACAAAATAACACTTATTGCCTAAATTCTTCAATTATCTATCCAAGCTAGAATGCTTGCCTTCTTGTAGGTCCTGCCAAGCTTCTCCCACTATGCTATCTGACAGGCAGCCTCTATCCTCATTCCCTGGCCCTGAATCCACACAAACTTTCCCTGTGTACAATGCAGTCAGCTTAACTGTACCTACTCAGTGGTTATAAACAGAACACTACAGCTGCGGGGGGAGGGGGAACTTCCAAATAAGCACCTTTTACAAGCACAATCACAAGCCAACAAAAATGATTTTGAAAAATGGGGTGCTATGTTACATGCTTGTTATAACAGCAAGGGCTGGGAGTCAACTACTCAAAGTAAGTGCTGCTACGTGAACCATGAAAAATCCCCCTCACATACATATGCAGAGAAGAGTACAAAGGGAACAGCAAAAAGTTCACTGCCAGCAATTAGGAAAGAATAACTTGAACTTTACGGATGCACCTTAAAGCAATTCTTGAGCAATCTTTGCACAAATAACTTCAAAAATGTAATAAACCACAAAATACAGTGCAGTGCGGCATTCTCTCCCATTTCTCTAATATTAGATCTTGTGACAGACAACCTAAATTGCACTGGTTAGAACAAGAGTGTTATTTCGTGACTGCAGGTTATGATGAAATATTCCCGTAAGAAAAAAAAAAAAATATCCCTACTCCGTCACCCTCCTGTCCCAGAAATGGGTAGAAACCGGTCTCATGTTTTTTTAAGATTTTATTTATTTATTCATGAGGGGGGGGGGGGGGGGTGCAGAGACACAGGCAGAGGGAGAAGCAGGCTCCATGCAGGGAGCCTGATGTGGGACTTGATCCCAGGACTCCAGGATCGTGCCGTGGGCCAAAGGCAGGGGCTAAACCGCTGAGCCACCCAGGGATTCCCCTGGTCTCAATTTTTAAACGGAAATGCTACTCCTCAAATAAGCAATCAACAAGGATCTGATACTGTGTCCAATCCTTTTCCAAATGGGAATGAGGGAAAGAGAAAGGAAAGGACAAGTAACTACAAAAAATTCAGGGGCACTTGGGTGGCTCAGTCGTTTAAGCGTCCAACTCTTGATTTTTTTTTTTTAAATTTTTATTTATTTATGATAGTCACAGAGAGAGAGAGAGAGAGAGAGAGAGAGAGAGAGGCAGAGACACAGGCAGAGGGAGAGACAGACTCCATGCCGGGAGCCTGACGTGGGACTCGATCCCGGGTCTCTCTTTTTTTTTTTAAAGGTATTTTTTATTTATTTATGATAGTCACACAGAGAGAGAGAGGCAGAGACATAGGCAGAGGGAGAAGCAGGCTCCATGCACCGGGAGCCCGACGTGGGACTCAATCCCAGGTCTCCAGGATCGGGCCCTGGGCCAAAGGCAGGCGCCAAACCGCTGCGCCACCCAGGGATCCCTTTTTTTTTTTTTTTTTTTTTTAACCTAAGGGAAACTTTATTTACTCTTCTTAAAGTAGTCTAGTTTAAAAACCAGAGATTAAGTGAGAGGAAAGAACACAAAACCTTCCCCAGACAGACAGGTCTAGATCTCAGGTCTAGATCTCAGGGTGGTGAGTTCAAGCCCTGTGTCAGGCTCCACTCTAAGCATGGAGCCTGCTTAAGATTCTCTCTCTCTCCCTCTGTCCTCCACCCAATCTCTTGCTCTTCTCTAAAAGAAAAAAAGAAAAGAAAATTCAGAAGGTTTTTTTTTTTTAATTATTTGAAGGACTTACAGTTAAGAAGAAAATCAACATCATGGTGGACTATTCTCTAAAGGTATTAACTCAGAATCTGTCTCCAAATTCTCCACATCCCCTCCTCCCACAACAGGAAAAAAGAAAAACTGACAAGGGCAAAGAATATTATCCCAATTTCAACTGAAATATTCAGCCACACATGTAATATTGCATGCATTTACCATCACAACACCTAAGAAGGACTATATCCAGACAAGAGCAATGAATATAATGAGATATTTATTAGAGGGTATTTTTCCTTTAGCAAAATTTTCTGTGAAAAATTTCACTCTAGGAAAGAGAAGTTGAAGACATTATAAAATCACACTTAAAATTATAAAGGGTATGAAGAGAGTGCAAAGGACTGTCATATTCTGGGAAATATATTCTAGAAAAATAATATCACCCCACACTGAGAAACATTATTAACCTTTACTTTATATGTGGTATGTAAACCTATGAAACTCAGAGGCAGAGGCGCTAGAAACAGAACTGAGCTCAAGAAGATTTCAGACCAATTCATTCACTCCACGATCCACAGAGGCAGTGTGTTAGGAAAAAGTGGCTATCTATGGGGTCCAAGAGCACCCACCTAAATTGCTGAGAACATAGCAGTCTTTCTAAAACAACTTCTGAAGCCTAATATTCAGAGCACCTGAGAAAGAGTTTTCCTGCACGCCTTATAACTTTCCCCCCAGGGAAGCCACACCCCATACTTTTCACTATGCACCTGGTAAAATGAACCTGTTTTTCAGTGGCAACCAAGAGAAGATGCCCCAAGTCATGGCCACACTGGACTGGGTCCTTCATAGCAATTCTTTTTTTTTTTAATTTTTTTTTAATTTTTATTTATTTATGATAGTCACAGAGAGACAGAGAGAGAGGCAGAGACATAGGCAGAGGGAGAAGCAGGCTCCATGCACCGGGAACCCGACGTGGGATTCGATCCCGGGTCTCCAGGATCGCGCCCTGGGCCAAAGGCAAGCGCCAAACCACTGCACCACCCAGGGATCCCCATAGCAATTCTTTTTTTTTTTTTTTTTTAAGATTTATTTATTTATTTATCATAGAGAGAGAGAGAGAGAGGCAGAGACACAGGAGGAAGGAGAAGCAGGCTCCATGCCGGGAGCCCGACGCGGGACCCGATCCCGGGACTCCAGGATCGCGCCCCGGGCCAAAGGCAGGCGCCAAACCGCCGAGCCACCCAGGGATCCCCCCCATAGCAATTCTTATCGTACAACCCAACAGCACGAAGCAATGTGAAAGAGCGTATGTGTGTGTGGCACCTTCAGAGTACAGGATAGGAAGCAAATGTGGAGCCAAAAAATGCAAAGCCATGTGTGATGGTGAAGGGATATTTACCCAAACTGAGGAGTATCTGTTTAAATCTTCTAGGAAAGGAACAAATGCCAAGTAGTCAGAAAAGGCAAGCCCGTTTTATTTTTTTTAATAAATTAATTTTTATTGGTGTTCAATTTACCAACATACAGAATAACACCCAGTGCTCATCCCGTCAAGTGTCCCCCTCAGTGCCCGTCACCCATTCTCCCCCACCCCCCACCCTCCTCCCCTTCCACCACCCCTAGTTCATTTCCCAGAGTTAGGAGTCTTTATGTTCTGTCTCCCTTTCTGATATTTCCCACACATTTCTTCTCCCTTCCCTTATATTCCCTTTCACTATTATTTATATTCCCCAAATGAATGAGAACATACACTGTTTGTCCTTCTCCGATTGACTTACTGCACTCAGCATAATACCCTCCAGTTCCATCCACCTTGAAGCAAATGGTGGGTATTTGTCATTTCTAATGGCTGAGTAATATTCCATTGTATACATAAACCACATCTTCTTTATCCATTCATCTTTCGATGGACACCGAGGCTCCTTCCACAGTTTGGCTATTGTGGACATTGCTGCTAGAAACATCGGGGTGCAGGTGTCCCGGCGTTTCATTGCATCTGAATCTTTGGGGTAAATCCCCAACAGTGGCAAGCCCGTTTTAAATGAGAGCGAGCATCTGTGGTCAAAGATCAGTTTCTCTAAAGCAAAAATACTTCCCACTCATTCCTAAACGAGGACATATGGTTATTCTGCCCTTCTGCAACATCTTCTTTTATTTTTGTGGATCATTTGCCAGGCAGCTGTCTTTTTTTTTTAATAGATAAAGAACCTCTAAGATGACAACAAGGGATTGAGAACAATGGAAAATAATCCTAAAAGGTCAGACAAGTGGAATCACTTTTACTAGAGAAACCTGGAGTACTTTTGATTAAGCTGTGGGGTTTTACAGTGAAAGACTTTTTTTAAATTCTATTATAATTCCCAAACTTCTTGCTTTCAAAGAAGAGAGAAGCGCACTCACTTCCCAAAGCATCCATCTTTACAAGAAATTCAAGTACTGTACTTCCTCAATGCATACTCCATTTCTTGGCATAACTGTAACTGAAAACACCAAAATTCTTTAAGCAGAAATTTTAAGAAATGCTCTAAAACAGGGAAAGATTTGTTTTTAATAGACTTCCTTATAATGAGTCATTTCATAGATAGAGACCTTTAGGATGATAGCCAGAACCAAAAGACATTTCTTAGCACAAGCAGGCCATTTACATGCCATCCAGTTAGAGATGTCACAGTCCTGCTTCCAGCCAAGGCCAGACTGATCATCACTAGGGCAAGAGATCAGCATTTCATGCTTAGTCAGTAGCTCTGCTGGTTTTGGAAATTCTGTGAATCCATAAAAGATGGATTTCTCCTTGGTTTAAAAAAAAAAAAAAAAAAAAAGCCCGAATCCTCTAAGACATGTTTTCTGCTCTATACTCAATTCTCTGACCATAAAGTTAATAGGAACAGAATAACATATCATCCATAATCCCATGGACTGATGGCTGCCTATTGTTAATTCCATATGAATAAAGAGACCTTTAGGTTTTCTGGAAATAATTACAAATGGGTGGATGGGAACAAAAGCTGTATATGATGTAGGAACTAGTATTTATTCTGTTAGCTGAACTGAGCAAAGTGACTTAACTTCTCTGTCCCTCATTTTCCTTTTTTTGTGAAATGAGGGTAAAAATAGTTCTTGCCCATGTTTTTTATTGGATTCCCCCAAAGGTTGACTCTGTAATAGGTTCCAGAGTAAAAATAATTTATTTGGAAGTTGATCCCAAGGGTTGCTGCTAGGGAAAGACAGCAAAGAGGAAAAGTTTGTACAGATGTCTGAGTGGGATCCCTTTGTGTGATCCCTCAGAGACCATGGAGAGATCTTCAGAGCTGCCCCCTGGAGGAGCTCAGAGGCGGGTATTCATCCACCAATTCCAATGCATCACTGTTTGTGGGTAGCATCCACTGTGAGGGAGAGCCTTGGCCACAGATACTCTTGGACAGGAGTCATGGGGGCTAGGGGTGTAACACATAAACTTGTAGCACTGAGAGTCCAGCTTCCCAGAAAACCCTCAGTCCCAAGCAAACCAGGAAAATTGGTCATCCTATCCAGTGCTTATCAGAGTAATTATTTTGTACATTGAAATGAGGGGCTCAGTTTAAAACGAAATCTTCCCCACTCCCTACTCCTAGACCAACCAGTATTGGAAGGTGCCACCACTGGTGTTGCCTTCTCTTCCCAGAGCCTGTAACTTAATGTTTTGTACTTCACTGAATTGTGATGGTTAGAAACTTCGTGTATAGTTTATGGAAATCATCCAATTAAACATATTGCTTAAAATGGTGTTGCCGTGACGTCCGAAACAAGCCTGGGCCACCTTAGGAATCCTCTCTGCTTCAGTTGCTTGCTTCTGAGTGTGGCATCCTTTGAAGCCCCAGATCAGATGGGGAAGGCATTGGACACACAGAGCAGTCATTCAATGTCCTGACCTCCTGCAGTGTTTGGCATGCGCTCTCCCTTCTGAATGACCGTTCCGTGTGGCATGAGGCTCTGAGCCACCCAAACCTGTTAACTTTCCAAAGAGCTAGCCATCTTCCATCCAGTATCACTGTGTCCTAGCCTGTCTGCATTCGTTAGTGGTCATATTCTGTACCTGCAATAAATTTTTATACCCTAACAAAAAAGGGGGGGTGGCAAGGGGTGCAGTCAGTGCCAGCTTCTGCTCTGCCACTTGATGTTGTGAGGATCAGATGAGCCCTTGCAGAGCACTTAGCCTGGTATATAGCACTCAGTCAATAATGGATGTTAGCTCTTCTGGTATATTGCAAGCAACTTAAGAATCATGGGATCTGCTCTTAACCCACAGGAAACACACAGTGCCTTATTCCACACTATGCCGGACAGGTATCATGCCCTCTGGAGCCTGGGTCCACTGGAGGATTCAGCTACCCAGCCCCGCCTGCTTAAATAGCTCCAGAATGCCACAAATTACAGCTTCAGATAAAACAAATGCCTTTCTTACCTGCTCTTTCACTGACATAGAGCAGAGACTCTCAGCTTGAAATTTCAAGTCAGATATAAGAAAACTGAAGATGCTAAAACCAGGAGAAATGGATTTCCTAGTCAACCTCCACATCACCAACAGTCCCTTCCCTCTCCTGCAAAAGGAAGTGATTGATGCACAAGAGGACCCTAAACCATTGAGGCTACAAGTAAACTCATGTCTCCTGGGACCCTTGGCTCCCACCAGCTGTGTCAAGAGCCAGCTGCATCTATTCCCACATACATCTGTTAAATTATCCCCCAAAATATGAATGTTTCTCATCAGCCCCTCGTATTCAGAAAAGGCTTTGGCTCTATAACAGAAATAGCAAATATATATTTGTATTTTAAAGGTATAACAAAATATCTATAGTATTTGTTTGACTCCCCAGTTTATCCTAGTTTATTTGGTTTCAATCACATTAGAAAAGTACTTTACATAACCATTTCCGCAGTGCATATGGGATAGCTGGTATGTCTGTTCTAAGATATCTTCTCAAACAATCTATGTGAGACCCTTTCTGAAGATGGCAGAGAAAACACCAAACCCTAGGTCCCTTCCTGACTAGTTATTAATGAATTGGAAAGAACTACTTTCCATGATACACAGAAAATACAAGCCATCCTATCAATTACTGCTAACCTTAAACACACCTCCAGATTACTCAAAAGCCAGGAGCTTAATGAGGATCTGGCTCTTGGTCAGCATGAACTAGTGCTTCTTAGCCACCTAAATTCATTTATATTAGTCTGACAGTTTATCCTACAAAATAACATTTCCATACACTATAACCTTGAATCAGAACCATACCAAAAATGTTTATGACACACAGGAGTAAAACTGGCAAGTGAAAGTTCAAAACCCACAAGGCAGTAAGGAATAATAAATGAACTGCCATCTCTTTCCACTAACTTCACGATATAAGCTTTAAGCAAAACCATAAGCTAATACAAATAAATTGCTAATAGTCTTTTTCATAAGAATTTCAATTTATTTTTGACCTTTACTCAAATTTTTATGAAAATTCCTACATTAGAAAATATGTACCTGTGTATTACTGACTTGAAATTTTGAAAATGAAGACTATTTTCCTTTTTCCTGAAGCTCCTGGGCGCTAAGCTCATGAAACTTTACAACTGGATAGCTGTAATGCACATTTCCTATATTGTCTGAGAAAATTCAATTCTGTTCAATAAGGAAATTCTGCTCAATAACAAAGGAAAACAAATGAATAGATGAAACTCATCAGGTGTGTTTAACATAGATAAGTAATGAGATGTGACAGATAAAGCGTGAACCCAGAAAGGCATGAAAGAACCAAAAGGCACATAAAATTCATGAGGCACTAAATATACAAGAGGCACCTAATATTCATAAGGCAATAAATATGCATGGACACCTGTAACTAAATATTCATGATTCACAAATTATACATGAGCCATGTGGCAATCAATATTCATGAGGTCTTAATTAGGCCACCCGGGGTAATATCCACTCTTTTCCTCTGCATAAACACACAAATAAAACCCATAGCTGTCGAGAGACTAACTGGCAGACCCCTGCGACTCTCCCAGAGAGAACAAGTGGGCAAACCAGACCAGAGAAGACCCTGTTTGCTAGTTAATGATAGTGGCTGATGCCTAACTCCTGAGGTCACCTCAATTCAGCAAGCTCATTGATTTATACACATACCCCCACACAAATATATGTATATCCAAATGATATACAATGTTTATATGCTTATTGTTGTACATGTGCTTGCATGTGTGTACACAGTGTGGTGCATGTTATAGCACACGTGCATTGTATGTGTGTGCTTAGACCTACTATACACCATATGAGGATAAGACCTATGCAGATCTTATTGGCATTGTATTCTGGGCACTTAACAATAGTACCTGACACAAAGAAAGGACTTAGCAAATATTTACAGTATTAACTGCTTGTCAATAAGGGGTCACTAAGAACATTCAACTGCCAGATGGGAACTGGATCTTTATTTTTTACCCATCTATCCTCCAATCTATGATAATATCTGAAATGTAGCAGACATACAGTACACATTAAATGGATGTATGGATGAATGGATGGATGAATATAAATGAAGGATCAACTAAGTAGCATTCTATTTTTTCTAGTTATAATGGATTTATAATCCTCAGAGAAAACTGCATATGTCAACCTTTTTACTACTAGCATGTAGAAACTATCATTATCAAGTTGTACAAAAATTTAATAAGGGGAGGATATCTATTAAATGATAAAGTTTAACTAGAAGAAAACAAGCAAAATTAGTATTAGCAATACTGTGTATTTTGTGTGTAGCTTATCAATCCCTACCTTTCAGAATAAAAGTTGTGTGTTTATTAATATGCAGTAACAACCCATCTTAACCACTTCTCTGAAAGTACATCATTATCTGTCACATTGGAGAATAATACCTACACTATCTAGAGTTTTTGTAATTAAATGAATTAATGAGTCAATTACTGAGAAAAATTAATCATAGCTGATTTTTTTAAAATTTATTTTTAAAATGGCCAAAAAAAAAAAAATTGTGTCTTCATCCTGGATAGGAACAGACCATACAGACTATCTAATCCTTACTTGTCAATGAAAAACACTCTTCAAAACCAAAGGAAGTCTATGGCCATACCACCCTGAACGCACCCAATCTCGTCTGATCTCGGAAGCTAAGCAGGGCCTGGCCTGGTTAGTACTTGGATGGGAGATCGCCTGGGAATACCGGGTGCTGTAGGCTTTTGGACAGCCCGGGTGGCTCAGTGGTTTAGCGCCGTTTCAGCCCAGGGCTTGATCCTGGAGACCCAGGATTGAGTCCCATGTCAGGATCCCTGCATGGAGCCTGCTTCTCCCTCTGCCTGTGTCTGTGCCTCTCTCTCTCTGTGTCTCTCATGAATAAGTAAATAAAATTAAAAAATAAAAATAACAAAACTATAGGAAAAAATAGCAATACTACAATGTTATCACCATTACTCCAGTTTTTTAAATATCACAAATTACTGACCTGGGGCACACAGCATTAAGTTAACCAAATCCCACTTTCATACTCTACCTCTGTAACTTCCCATTACCATTTCCTAAGTACAACTGTAAATTGAAGATCTAAAAAGAAAGAAATTAATACCTATCAGGTGAGGCTGCATAATGACTAGTTTTATTTATTCTAATTTTTATTAATGAAGAACAAAAACACAATCATTAATAAGTTTATAGCCTATTTTGTTAGCCTTTGTCAAACTATTCTGTGCTCGTTTATTTAAAAAAAAAAAAAAGTTTTATACCCACTTTGTTAGTCACCATACTAAGACTGAAGCAGCCTAGCTAACAATCCAATTTGCTCAGGAGTTTCCCAGTTTTAGCACTTAACGTTCCATGTCCTCAGAATCTCCCCACTCCTAAATAAACTGGGAACAGCTGGTCATCCTACACTGAGAAATAAAGAGGGACGGCTGGGTGGCTCAGCGACTGATCGTCTGCCTTCAGTTCAGGGTGTAATCCTGAGATCTGGGATCAAGTCCCGCAAGGAGCCTGCTTCTCCCTCTGCCTATGTCTCTGCCTCTCTCTCTGTGTCTCTCATGAATAAATAAAATAAAATCTTTAAAAGAAAAAAAGAAATGAAGAGGGAAAAATAAGTAGGTATGGTCCTTATATTCATGAACTTACTGCCCAACAATGGAAAAAGAAATTAATTAGCAATCACAAAGAGAAATCATAGAATAGCATCCCAGCAATGATCCTCATATCCTAGAATTTTGACTACAGCCCAGAGCTAAGCACACCACAATCCATGTTCATAGAGTAAGCCAAGGAGCACAGGTATGGGGGAGCCATCTCCTCCTGGAGTTATTAAGAAATATCAGCCTGGCCCTAAGTCCACCACCTATTATCCAACCCAAACTCTAGTCAATAAAAAATGGGACTGACACAGAGGATGGACATCTTTTGAGAAGAATAGAACTCATGGGGGAAGATGTTATCTCTTCCTCTTCCTGCTTTGAAGACAGAAAAGGTAAAATGAATAGGACTGACTCTTAAATACTGAAATGGAAAAAGTTATAAAATTCGGTTGACTTATCATTAAGGAATATGGTATATCCTGCTTTTTTGCAACGGGTTTGCCGCCAGAACACAGATGTCATGAAAACCACTGCTAAACCTAAACAAAAATGGGAAAGGAAAAGACTCACCTCAACATCGTCATCATTGGACACATAGACTCAGGCAAGTCCACCACTACTGGCCATCTGATCTACAAATGTGGTGGGATCGACAAAAGAACTATCGAAAAATTTGAGAAGGAGGCTGCTGAGATGGGAAAAAGGCTCCTTCAAGTATGCCTGGGTCTTGGATAAACTGAAAGCTGAACGTGAACGTGGTATCACCGTTGATATCTCCCTGTGGAAATTCGAGACCAGCAAGTATTATGTGACCATCATTGATGCCCCAGAACACAAAGACTTTATCAAAAACATGATTAAAGGCACATCTCAGGCTGACCGTGCTGTCCTGATTGTTGCCACTAGTGTTGGTGAATTTGAAGCAGGTATCTCCAAGAATGGGCAGACCCGGGAGCATGCCCTTCTGGCTTACACACTGGGTGTAAAACAACTAATTGTTGGTGTTAACAAAATGGATTCCACTGAACCACCCTGCTGCCAGAAGAGATACAAGGAAATCGTTAAGGAAGTCAGCACCTACATTAAGAAAATTGGCTACAACCCCAAACACAGTAGCATTTGTGCCAATTTCCGGTTGGAATGGTGACAACATGCTGGAGCCAGGTGTTAACATGCCTTGGTTCAATGGATGGAAAATCACCCATAAAGATAGGAATGCCAGTGGAACCACACTGCTTGAAGCTCTGGATCACATTCTGCCACCAACTCGTCCAACTGATAAGCCCTTGCATCTGCCTCTCCAAGACGTCTACAAAATTGGTGGTATTGGTACTGTCCCAGTGGGTCGAGTGGAGACTGGTGTTCTTAAGCCTGGCATGGTGGTCACCTTTGCTCCAGTCAATGTTACAACTGAAGTAAAGTCTGTTGAAATGCACCATGAAGCTTTGAGTGAGGCTCTTCCTGGGGACAATGTGGGCTTCAATGTCAAGAACGTATCTGTCAAAGATGTTCGTCGTGGGAACGTGGCTGGTGACAGCAAAAATGACCCATCAATGGAAGCAGCTGGCTTCACGGCTCAGGTGATTATCCTGAACCATCCAGGCCAAATCAGTGCTGAATATGCACCTGTGCTGGATTGTCACACAGCTCACATTGCTTGCAAGTTTGCTGAGCTGAAGGAGAAGATAGATCGTCGTTCCGGAAAAAAGCTGGAAGATGGTCCCAAGTTCTTGAAATCTGGGGATGCTGCCATTGTTGATATGGTTCCTGGCAAGCAAACCTATGTGTGTTGAGAGCTTCTCTGACTATCCTCCTCTGGGCCATTTTGCTGTTTGTAACATGAGACAGACGGTTGCCATGGGTGTCCTCAAAGCAGTGGACAAGAAGGCAGCTGGAGCTGGAAAAGTCATCAAGTCTGCCCAGAAAGTTCAGAAGGCTAAATGAGTATTATCCCCCAACACCTGCCACCCCAGTCTTAATCAGTGGTGGAAGAACGGTCTCAGAACTGTTTGTGTCAATTGGCCATTTAACAGTAAAAGACTGGTTAATGATAACAATGCATCATAGAACCTTCAGAAGGAAAGAATGTTTTGTGGACCATTTGGGGGTTTTTTTTGTGTGTGTGTGGCAGTTTTAAGTTATTAGTTTTTAAAATCAGTTCTTTTTAATGGAAACAACTTGACCAAAAAATCTGTCACAGAATTTTGAGACCCATTAAAAATGAGAAAAAAAAAAGAATATGGTATATCCCAAGTCACAGAAAAGGGCACTTCAACATAGCCCAATAAAGAACAATTACTGAAAAAGCTCGTGTGTGTGAGCACATATGTATGGTTATGAATAGGAAAGTTTCGCCTTCACATTCAGAGCAGAGGTGCTCAGCTGCTCCATAAAACCATTATCAACTGGGGTCCTTTTGCAGGCCAACTAGCAAAAGGAAGGTCTCTCTGAAGAAGTGTATTGATCAAAACATGAAGAATGAATATAAGTACAGACAGCAAAGGGTGGGGAAATGAGAGGACTCCTTGGCAGAAGGGAGAGCCCATACAAAGCCCCTGAAACAGCATGGCAAATAGAAGAAAGGCAAAGATAAGCTATAAGGGGTAGAACCCTGAGGCCCCACCAGGGATTTTTTTTTTTTTATCCATAAGCTTTTAGGAAAAGAAGTGACACTAGTGTATGTGCATTTTTAAAAGATCATTGTAGCTAATGTATGGAAAACAACTGAAGGAGGTTAAAAGAACATATGTTGTGCACCTTTTTAAAAAAATCATATTGTACCACCTAAATAAATACAATTTTTATGTCTGAATAATACTGCAGTAAAGCTAAAAAAAAATATATATATATATCCTAGGAGACCAATTAGGAAGTTCCTATGGCCCCCATATCCTAATCCCTGAGACCCTTCAGTATGTTAGGTTACATGGTGAGGGAAAATAAGCCTGGCAAATGAAATTAAGATTCCTAACAGCTAACCTTAAAATAAAGTGATTATTCTAGATTCTTGAGTGGCTCCAATATCATCACAAGTGTCCTTAAAGATGGAAGAGTCAGAGAAATATTTCAAGAGGCTTAACTGATGGCTTTAAAGATGGAAGAAGAGTCCACAAGTCAAAAAATAGCAGGTGCACTCTAGAAGCTAGAAAAGCAAGTAAATGGATTCTCCCCTAAGCTCTTAGAAGGAACACAGCCCTGCCCACACCCTGATTTTAGCTCACTGAGATCCCTTGGGACTTCTGACCTCCAAAATTGTAAGATAATAAATTTGTGTTGTTTTAAGCCTCTTTGTGGTGATTTATTACCACAGGAAACAAATACAAGTGGCCTTTGAGATATCTAAGTGGATGGCAATTGAGTAGGAATATAGAACATCATCTAAGACAGGGAATATAAACTGGAAAGAAAGGGGCCCCAGAGGTTGGCAATCAAATCTATTACCTTGGCAGTCAAAAATATTTTTATGTTTTTGCAGTGAAATACCATTTTGCATTTATCAGGTTAACAGAGGTCACAAAGTCAGACTCTGTGGTCCTAGTGAGAATGTAGAAAACTAGGCAATCTCTGTCCTTTCTGTAACATAAAATGAAGAGTTTATGGACAGCAATTTTGTAATATTTGAAATCAATATGCATATAGCCTAAATAGATTGAAAACAGAAATGTCCACTAATAGAGCATTACCCAAATAATACTAGTCTACCCATCCAGACCCTGAAAACAATAAGTACACTTCAAGATATTAGGTGAAAAATAAAAAGCTAGGTCAAATGTGTAAAGAACACTATATTTTTTGTCTGCAAATAAAACAGGTTATACAAACATTTGTTTATATATGCACAGATGACTTCTGGGAGAAATATCACATAAACCAGGTAAAAGCAGTTACCTCAAAAGGGGCAGGAGAGTAATTTAATGATTAAAGGAATGTAAGTAAAACAGTTATAATTTTTAATGTATATATTTTTTGTCTTTTGAAATCTGGCATATGTATATACTACACATTCAAAGCAAATAGATACACTTTTTTCATTTCTCCCAAATGGTGTGGGAGGAGCCCTCAGCACTTTCCCCTCCTTTTTTGCTTCTAAATACAGTATGGTCAACAGCCAAAATCCATCATTTGATGTCAAAACCTGAATATTTCCACCTCATATCCATTTGCTTCTCCCTCCCAAAATGGAACCAAATATCTGCTTGTGTTTGTTTGTTTTTACTTTTTTTCTTTTTTAAGAACCACAAAATAGGCACATGAAAAGTTGAAATGCCCTCTTTGAAAAACTTGGGAGTATTTTTATTATATTCTTTCAAAGACCGTATCCATCTACATCTGTGGATTAAGAAAAATAAAACACTTAATAACAGTACTAAGCACGTATATGTATGGTTATAAAGATGTTGATCATGATTAACTTAATATCATAATAAACTAATAAATATTTTAAATATAAATGTTATCATTACCACTTAATTTTGGGGGGCTCTTTAGTAGTATTTAGAAAAGCACTATTAAAAATAGTTCACTTAACACTTAAAAAGATGCTCCAACACATAAACCTCCACAATTAGGCTACATTATCTGAGACTTCATACCATTCTTATAACAAGACTAAACAGAGATTCTTATTAGTTCCTTAATTGAGTATATAGACAGTAGAAAGATTTTTACTGCTTTCAAAACCCCAGGAAATAAAGCTGCCATTTAGAGGAAAACAAGTCTTAGATATTTCTAGCAACCATTTGCATGTAAGTACCTTCAAAATTTGAAAATCACCTCTCTCTTCCTGATTAAAACTTTTCCTAAAATCTTACAGTTGTCGCATAAACTTTTCTGTCCTTCAGTCCCATCAGTAAGACATTGTAAACTGACTTATCTAACACAAAATTCCTCTGATACTTTCTACTACTAGCTCTGTTATATACACTGAGTTTCATTTCTCTTGTTTGTACTCCATTGGTAACCGAGGTTTTCAAATTTCATGGAAATGTTGCTTGATATTGGGAAGGGGAAGCTGGTGGCAAGAAGAGACCAAAACTGCAAAGCGTAAGACAAAGGGAAAAATAAAGTCACTTCTCACACAGCCATGCAACTAAACTGGTTCCATGGAGTGCTCACAGTGACTAATAGTGTATACATCCTATTATTCAAAATAACGGCTAATCCAAAAAGCTGTTCTTTTATACTTTGGAAAACATCCAGGGCTTTCTTTGCCCTGTAGATTTGCCTTTCTAAGCATATCTTCTGTGAGCTAAATTAGCCTGATTCCCTCTGAAAACACAACTCAACCAACTGGGCAGAGTCAGCCAAAAGCCAACTCGAGAAGGAAGAAGGGGCAGTTCTTTACACTTCACAACTGGCTCAGAAGATGAGAAGAAAAAAAATCCCATTACCTCAAAAATTAGAAGGATTAAAATGAGCACTCCCCAGCCTCTTTCCTGAAAGAAGGGAGATAATAACCGGGTAGTGATAAGATGACAGCCAGCAAGAGCCTTGAACTTCCCTGTCCAGGGATAAACTGTACAATTAGAAAACACCATTCCACACGAGGCCAGACTCTACAATATGACCATTTACATGTTTAGTAAGGTTATGACCTTAGTGTTCAGGAGCTTGCCACCAATGCACAAACTACTTCTTTAGTAAGGAAAATTCATTTACTTTGGCTGCAAGACCACCTCAGCACTAGCAGGAACTGAAGAGCAAGCAGCATAACCTGAGAAAAAAGACAAAGTGCCTTTTCCCCAGGATGGGATGGACCATTCCCGTGCAGACACCCACTGAGCTTTGGTTTCAAACAAGCTGTAAGTAAAGTCCTGATAAGGCCAGAGGCCAGACTGAGCCAGGGCAGCAGGGTGAAAGTGTGAACTCACCAGGAATTAAGATCTTAGGGGGATCCTTGGGTGGCACAGCGGTTTGGCGCCTGCCTTTGGCCCAAGGCGCGATCCTGGAGACCCGGGATCGAATCCCACGTCGGGCTCCCGGTGCATGGAGCCTGCTTCTCCCTCTGCCTATGTCTCTGCCTCTCTCTCTCTCTCTCTCTCTGTGACTATCATAAATAAATTAAAAAACTAAAAAAAATTTTAAAAAAAGATCTTAGAAAAAAAAAATAAAAATAAAAAAAATAAAAATAAAAAAAGATCTTAGGCCCCAAGAGGAGCATGGCAGGACTTCCATGTGGTTGACCATCAGTGGTACCATGTGGGGGGAGCTCTGGGCTCTTCATCAGTCCAAACTGTCATGAGGAATCAACTCATAAGAAATCTGGTATCATGAGGATTTCAAAATCGCCACTTCCTGACCATTCAACGTCTTAAAGGGCATTGCCAAGATAAGCTTCTCCTTATTCACAAGTAAAGAGAGAAAGCTAGCTTTCACGAATGAGCAGCAAAGAGAAAGCAGAGAGAATTTTGCATGTGTGCAAGTCAAGGGAGGTTAACTCCTGTGCACCCAGGTGGGAGGACAGCATGGCTCAGACATGGATTCTTGAGCTGTTTTCTGATTGGGGGGGCGGGGGGGGAACGATACAGCAACCAGATTCCTTGCCTCTCTGGAAATTATGCCAGAAGCTATTTACCTCCAATGCTTTTGAATCTCCATTTACCACACATTTAGGGAAAAGTAGTATCTGGAAAAGTTGCTCTCAAACACTACAAGGTTTTCAGCCATCAGGAGACAATCATTTCCACTGTGCTTACTAAGGAAGGAATGTGGGCTATTATTTTAGGAACATATTCAACAACCAGAGTCAAAAAAAAAAAAAAATTTTCTGCATCACTCTTTATTAAGAAAAATAGATTAACTGGAACAATGCATTCCCCTAAGTTTTCTATCAATTAAGGAGGTGACTGAAATACAATGTAGGCCTAGACCAGGGGCTGTATGACTTTACTGGGGAACAGAGAAGCAGGCTGCACAACATACTAAGAGATAAATAAATAAGCAATCAGAAGAGACTGACGTAAGTCTAGGAACAAAAAAATAGTAACTTGAAAATACTCATACTCAAAAAGAAAATAATAAAGAGAAAAAGATGATCAAAAGCAAAAATATCACAGCTGGAACATTTTCCTTATTCTTCAGGAAAAGAAGGATAATTAGGGATTTGAGACCACAAATCAATGGGCCTCATCATATGAGAAAATTTTAATTGCCCTTATTCCCATCCATGTCTTCACACCCTCTAAAGGGTAATAAGTATTTTTTTGCCCTAGGACCAAATATAAAAGTTTTTGCTACCATTTAGGTAGAAAAGTCAAAGACAGCCACAGTGAAATCTCCTTTTCGTCTTCCATTAAGGAATAATAATTAAAAATTTAAGTAGGAAACATTCCATGTGTATGGAGTAAGAGAGTGCTAAATGTGATTTTTTTTTAAAGCAAAAACACAGCTTACTCTAGCTGAAATAGTTGCCAGTTCAGAAATATTTTTTCCACTTGGAATAAAATAATACTTCAAATAATCATTTGGAGTGATTCCTTCTGTGCTTCCAACATTGTTATTGCAAAGAGTTTAGGGTTTTAAGAGCATATTTTAAATTAAATAACTATGGTTTCAAATTCAGGTACGTATATTTTTAAAACTCAAAGCAGCCTCAGAAAGATTGCAGAGAACTAGCAGAGATCCAGAAAGTATTGCAATGTAGCCAAAAACCTTTGGATAAATAACATCTGGCATTAGGGGTTTGCTATACTTGAGTTTCTCAACTTCCTCTCTGGAGAAATTTAAGTCCCTTTTGGCCTCTCTCTGATTTCCTTAAAAATGTTTCTGGAAACAGATACTTCACTATCTTCCATCTTCTTTATCTGGAGAAGTACGGTAAGAAATGGTAGGAAACTATACTGCAGCAAGTAAGTAGGGGACATGCTACAGCCCCCATATGGCCCCCTTTTAGTCTTGCCAGTCTTTCAAATCTGCAGCAGATCTGGAAAAAGCAAGAGGCTTTGGCATTTCACTGATGTTCCGCTCCAGCCTCACTATGGACTAGCAGTATGCCCCTGAACAAATATTTTACCTCCAACTGAGCCTCACTGTGCTCCTGTCCTTCTTCCTGGGTCTGTTGTGAGAGTGAGGTTATAGGAAAAGGAACTAGCCTCTGTCTGGCACATGGTAGGCACCCAATAAATGGTAAGTGCCCAGAGAAACTGATGGTGATAACCACAAGTCCTGCTGACCTTTGGACAGGATGGAAGCCAACCTCTTCTGTTGTAAAGTGGCTCACGGTCTACTAGAACGTCCTCTATCCTGGCAGATCTGCTTCTTTGTTTTCCCTCTCCTTCTCAGCTGCTACCCCTTCCAGTCAGCTGTAGCTCTGATCCTCCCCCCCACGCGTAAGTCTTCAGTGAAATGACTTGTAAAGACCCCATAAAGAAAGACTAAGCAACTACTCATTCTTTCCTTATCCTCAAGCCATCTGGGATAACCTTCTCTTTCTCTCTAACATGTTATTTTATCCCTCTCGAACAAATAAACCAGAGCTCATCATCGTGTTAAGAAAATAACGTTCAGGACAATGTTATTTGAACTTACGTCTGAATGTATTTTTCTAATAGTAATGACCTTTTCTAATATTATACTTTGAATATACATACCTTACTTTTGTAACATAGTTTCCAATGTACAACACTATTTAAATATTATTTAAGAAATCAGAGAAGAATAAAGAAGTATTCCCTAGTTTAAACTGAAGTTGAAGATGGGAGGCAGGAAGTAAAATGGCTAAAACTTCCAGGTCTGAATTACATGAGAAGGCACACTGGCTATAATAACATTGGTGCTACTCAAAGTGTGGTCTGCTGCCAGTGTGAACTGTGTGTCCCCAGACAGCAAGGAGATAATACAGAATAATTCAGATAATAGAAAAATTGAGGGGAAGCATCTAGAAACTTTTATAGTAACTTAAAAGAGTAGCCATAAGTATATGGAATAAAATTTTAAAAATTGCGGCTTGTCTTTGTTACTTTTCTAGTAATTTTTATTTTTCTAATCTATTTTCACTGAATATTAAAGGGAAAGTACGCTGAACAGTGAGCATCTGTCAATGGCAAAATTTCAAAACACAGATCCTATACAATAGATCTGTTCCTGAAAGACTTGGGAAAAAGTCTTGTTTTGACCTTCAGAGAGAACAAAAGTTTGTAGAGAATATAAGTAACTCAGGACTAGCAATATTCCACCAAATCTACTCTCTTCTAAGGTGTAAAATACAATCCGCATAAGGTGAGAAAATAAAAATAACTGCCCTCAAATAACCTATTTCATAGGTTTGAAATATCACCTCCAAAGCTGTAATTCTTTGCAAAAAACTAATTTCATATCATGAAGGTGCATCAGTAATGACATATCCCCTCCCTGAATTCTCAGCTTCAGGTGGTACAAGCTACAGCAAAGACATACACTGAAAAAAACCAATCACATAAGCAGAACCATCAAAAGAAAACTGGCTTCCCCTAATCATGAAGAACTTGCATAGTACTCAAGGGTAAGCCTGCTGGAATCTCAAGTTCTTCTCAATGGCAGAATGGAGATAACACTTACTCCTCAGGACTAGCTAAAGGACCAAAGCAAATAATGGGTGGTAGCGCACTTTCTCAAACTAGGGAGCAGTGGTTTTCAGAGTGCCATCCAGGACCCCTGGTGTTCTCAGATACCTCTCAGGAGGATTTGCAGGATCAGACTGGTTTTCATGATGCTACACCCTTTGCCATTTTCAGTCTCATTTCATCATGAGTGTACACTGGAGTTTCCCAGACACCACATGCAGGGTGACAGTGCAAAAGACTGCCTGCAGCAGAAAGGCACAAGGTTCCACTGTCTTCTAGACCACCAGATTCTGAAGAGATGTATAAAAATAGAAAAATAGAGTTGTTTGTCTCATTGAATTTGTTTTGGAAAATATAGAATTTTTATTAAAAAATAATTTTCATTAACTAGCAATGGGTTTAGTGTTATATTTAAATATGTGACTATATTAAAATTTTTCTATTTTAATTTCTAATAAGTCAATATCAATAGCTATACCCTACATAAATGAAATATCTTTGGATGTCCTTAATAACTTTTAAAATGGCAAAGGGTCAGGAAGCCAAAATGTTTGGAATTGTTGCTGAAGCAAAAAGAGCAGTGCACACTTTCATATGCTACTAGGAAATATAACTAAGTTTGTATTTGTTAATATGTATTACTTTAGAATGCATTTATATTTACTTAAAGAAGTTTGTTAGACTGTCTTCTCCATTTTTATCTCACTTCCAAGTTGCCACTGCCCAGGAAAAAACACTGAAAGGGCCTGTTCTTCTCTGGCAACCATGTGTCCCAGGTTTCCAGGCCAGTCTGAACATCAAATGTGTTTCCAATTTTTCCCATCAACCACAAAAATGCTCTTTATATTTCAACATTTTTGTGTCCAAATGCATCTCCCAATCTGGTTCTTACATACAAGAATAATCACAAAACATCTTTCTATTATGTTGTCTGTAATTATATCTAAAATACTTCAGCACAGTTCATGTGACAAATGCCTGTTGGTTGATTCTGACCCACACCCCAGAATGGTTGGTTACTCCAGCTGAGAACATACCCCAGGAGTATTAGCAGCTGAAAGCCTCTACTCAGGCCACACTGCAGCAGTTAGTGATGAGTCTGAATTTTTCTTTAACTTTCATAAGTACCAGAAGTTTTGTTAATTAGCAAAATGAACATGGGTCAAATAGTAATATTTAAAAAATGTCGACTAGAAATACTGTAGGGTACTCCTGCTCCTGAGTAAACAGGGCATATGAACTGAGAAAGTCCAATGACCCAAGCCCTTTTAATTGGCAGCCTAGGCACAGTATTTCCACTCTGAGGGAAGACCAGAAGATAATCATGCAACTTCCCTTCTGTCCTGAGTCAATGTTTCCTACAAGGACTGTAGGAGCACTAAAAGGAGGAAGCTCAGACCTCACTGAGCTTATGAAATAAACATACTGGGCCTTGCTCATTAATAAGGATTGCACATAAGGCAAGATTCCATGTGCAATCTGTCTTAGTAGTTACAGACAACCCAGTAATAAGGCTGTTTGGGATGAAATCTACACCCTACCTATATTATTAGGCTATGGATAACTATCACAAACATTATAAACCAACGAATTAGTTTCAGAACATTAGCAAAATGTCTTTCAGACCATCTAAGCCTCAAAAATGCTCATTCCTTCTTCACTAGGACTATCATTTAACTGCTAAGAACTCCTAGGATGGCTCAAAAGCTCTAAGATTCTGCCTTACAAAGCCAGTATCTTCAGTAACAACAAAGGTCAAATTTTATCTTCCACTGAATGAAATACAGAACCTAATTATCAGCCTTTTCTGAGGAATCTAACTACTTTTTCTTCCAAGAAAAGTAGTTAAGAGTTAAGGGAAAGAATATTCAATGAATTCTCTAACATGCCAACACTGAGATATACCCTCATTAAAATATTTTTAAATGACCCAGTGCCACAGAAGACAACAATTCAGCTCAAGACATCATTCACAACCATTGAGACAGCCCTACGTCCCAACAGGGAAAAGTTTGCAGCTTCCAAAATTCAGGGTGTTGTACCATCATTTTGTTTGGGGTAAAAACCTCAGATGGTATAGAATCCATAGTCAAATATGAATTACCAACTTTGGCTTCCTCCCATAAATACTGATGAAAAAACTATTAATAGTAAGCACCAAATCTTCTCTCTCATCTCCTAAGTAACCAAAATAAGCAAGGCATCTACAATAATGAAATACCACATAACCAAAAATCAGGCTACCAAAAAAAAACTAATGACAACGAAAAATATTCACCATATTTCATATTCCACCAAGAAGTGAGAGTGCACACCAGCTACACACAACATGGTATTTCTTCTCTGGCTGGCTATTTGTCTCACTTCCTGATACCAGAGATAATCCCTGTTGATATTTTGTCCCACTAAGCTTTTTCCTCCACATATACTTAAATACAGATATATGTGCATATGTATATACATATAGACACAGATGTACAGATAGGAATAGAGATATGAGAGATGTTTAAGGGAGACTTCTACACTTTTCAGTTCTATGAATATATTAAGAATTATAACAATATTTTTAATGAAATTTGTTCAAAGCAACAATGTTTTGCATTAGATTAATAATGGAATCCCCATGGAAATAATATATTCTTAGCTTCCAGGTAACCTCAGTAAGTCTGGGCTCCAACATGACCATCTAGAAAAAGAATGCACCATTTGACCATACCCATTTAACAA
The DNA here is from genome assembly GCF_048418805.1 of Vulpes vulpes. Taxonomy (NCBI): domain Eukaryota; kingdom Metazoa; phylum Chordata; class Mammalia; order Carnivora; family Canidae; genus Vulpes; species Vulpes vulpes. The sequence goes on along the minus strand of NC_132783.1, from coordinate 70,371,156 downwards.
GTATTTAATCAAGCATCTTCCATTAGGTGGCTACTTTGATAGGCCCAGTGGAATAACAAAGGTTCTTCCCAACAAAATCATGCAAGTCTCTGAATTCTCATTACTCCATTCACAATGGCCAAACTGAATTTGGTTAGAGTGTCTTTCTAAAAACTTGCAGCCTAGACAGCAGAAATAAGAAAACTGAGAAGTGAGATTTACAATTCAAATTGTTCAATGTCTAGGATGCACTGGATACACAGCAATAACAGATGAAGATAAAGTAAACAAGAAATCAGTGAAATGGATACCTCCACCAGGTACTGAAAAGGACCAAAGTCAAGCAGACATTTCTACATAAGAACAAAAAATGAAGATCAGCAGCACTACCTTTACAAACCCAAAACAAAAATGATGTTATGAAACATTTCAATAAGGTAGGTGATTAAGATACTATTTTATGTAATGCATAAAAGCATCTGGAAGAATCTGACCAAAACTGCACTTGCTACCCATTTGTTTTTCTTTACACTGTTTCAACGCTAAATTAGCAGTTGGCTTAGTAATTCTAGGTTAAATGGGTTCAGGTCTGGGAGATACACACACACAGTTCTGGTTTAAGTTAAATATCCTATTTACACATAGCTTTCCTAACCTTTAAGTTTCCAAACTGTATTTGCACAAATTAAGCACAAATTCCAAGTTCCGCTGGCTCAAATATATTATGGCTAGAAAGTTAAGGGAAAGATAAACATACAAAGCCAAAGTAAGAAGCAGTTCTAAAAGTTGAAAAGAAGCCTACAAAGATGGGATCAATTGAAATAAGTAAGTCTGCATCTGTTCCGAATAGCTCCACCTCATCCTCTTTCAACACCAGAGTCATAGCTCCAGTCATGTTGGCTGCTCCTGCCTTTGCCACCAACCTATCAAGCTCAAAGAGTTCACCATGAGGGTTGGCCAACTTGGAGAACCTTTAAGTCTATGAGGGCCAAACTTAGAAGAGCAGCAAGCCAGGAAAAGCACATGTGGGCATCACGCTACAGCATGCATTTCAATGCTACAAGGCAAGATGGAAGATAACCTTAGCCAAAGATAATTTCTCTAACCCTGACATCAGAACTAGACATTGTTTCTATTGTTTTTAAGTAAATTTTCCTATGAACATGTTCTGAGCTTCCCTCAACCAAGGAATACTTAGACATTCATCTTACTATTGCTTTCCAGCTAGGCAGTCATGCTTCTTCCTTACTGCCTACTTACTGCATCTTCACCTTAAGTTATAATTCGCAAAGCTGCAAGTTTGAAGGAAATTCCTAAAGACAAATATTTCCACTAAAAAGTTCTTAACATTCCATTTCAACTGCAGTATAGAGCCCTCAAGACATTAAAATATGACAGGGACACATATTCCTTGTGGTGAGGGGAACAGCAACAAAAAATAAATGCAACACTGTATATAATTAAAAGGTTTGACACTGGAGAACCCCCCAGGAAACTCTGTGCAGACAGACACCAGTTACACCATCCCCACATGAATGTTATTGGCCATATCAACAGGAAACTTACTTATGATGTTCTTCTTTCTCTTAGTGTAACTTGAAAACACACCCGAATAGTACTTGCACAGCACTTCTACCAAACCTATCCACATTCATTTCCCTACCAGTGCTATTTGGAAAAGAAAAAAAAATTTAAAGCCCAAACTGAAAATTCTTAAGCATAACCTAAGAAGTGAAGCCTCTTGATTTGTCTTTCTGCAAAACCTTCTCTTAAGAACACAAAATGTAAAGTAAGGGAACCTGTGCAGTCTCTGCACTCCACTGCCTGGGAGCCAAGAGCCCCAGGAGCTTTGGGGAAAAGTCCTTAGAAAGGCCTTGGTATTTTCATGTAGTTCTTACAAAGGCTGTTCAGATTTGATTCTTATCTTCTCTCTTCTGATAATTCACTGAGAAGAGAGAAAGCAGGGGAGATGGGAAGAAGACGACTTTGCACCAGGAGTAGGAAAAAGGACCTCTTCATAGGTCCAAGATAAACATCAAACACAAAGACCCATCCTTACCTAAAAAAACCCTGGCTGGATTTTTTGGGATTGAGAAACCTCCTGCCTCCTTGGAGTGGATGTGGTGTGCTGATGTGGGCGATCTGTGCACAAGTTTCTCCTCTCTGTTTTTACTGGCCAGCAACCTTTCTTCCTTTCCTTTCATCCTTGCCAGAAGGATTTCTCAGCTTAAACTTTGGGGTGAAGAGATAACCCGCTAGAACATTTTAAAAAGTGCTACATAATACAGAATTAGCTTTAGAAGGCCTTGGGGCAAATCTGACCTGGGTTCAGTGTGTGATGCTCTCAAGGAGAACTCCTCCTTGAAGGAACAAACCAATATGTTGCTTATAAAAAGGCATCTCCAAGTCATATATTTTTCCATCAAACACCTGGAGTACTGTTTGACACCTGCCAGTCTGGCAGTCTGATCTGGCCTCCTGAAAGAACCAGGGATAGTCACTGGGGATCCTGAGTAAAATTTAAAAATAAAAATAAATAAAAAAGAGGAATAACCCATATAGAGCACTTAATTCCAGGGAGCTCACTAGAGGCTTTTGTGTCTTGTCAGCTAGTCCTTACAGAAATTCTCCTAGAGACAGACACTATTTAGCAGCACTCATTGTGCAGGTGAGGAAATCAAGGTAAAGACACAGGTAAATACTTAAACTTATGTGGCCAGAAAGTTGTTGGGATTAGAATGCCACTGGCTGCAAAATCCCCATTCTGGTAGAGAAAATTTTCTTTCTTTTTTTCTCCTCAGATTCCATCCCTGCAGGATTTTGATCACATATCTTAGTATTCTCCAAACAGACCATGCCCTTTCCAAACTCCAACCCTTTTATGTGAAAGTTCTTCCACCTGAATATCCTTAAGAAGCCTTCTTCAGAATCAGATGATTTTCTCTCCTCTCCTGTGAGCCTTCACCACCTCTCTGGGATCAGGGGATCCCCAGAGACCAGGTACTTAAGAAATGCTATTTTAAGTAATCTACTTAACTATAAGAAATTCATTAAAAAAAAGCAATTTATTTAAATCTCAGCTTTAAATTGCAAGTGGCTATCTTAACTCTTAATTGGCTATGCAACTCTGGTATTCAGCAAGAGCTTTAAAAAAATCAAATAAAATTTTTAAAAGATCAACCACATTTTGAAGCATCAAAGTCAAATAAACCAATTATGAGGTGAAAGTGAAAATATATAAATATATATTTTCGAAGGGATGACGAATCATTTTTCTTTCTCTTCACAGCTCTCCCAAAGGGAGGAAAGAGAGTTCAAATCATTTTTAAAAGTTTATGGTAAAGGCTGATTCATGAGATATGCACTAAAACCTCAGCTTTGGGGGACTTCTAGGGAATGTGTCATCGTAGAAAAGTAGTTTATACCCTTACACAAAATAACAGCAACATTTAAGGTAACCATTAAGAATGTACAATGTTCTAGAAACATGTTAAACACTTTTTCTACGTTTTTCATAAGGTGCAAGACATACGGTCTAATCCAGGACATCATCATGGACATTAATTACAATGCCATGCAGCCTCCAGAGATATGAGCATCAGTAGCCCCAGACTACTATCAGTTTTTACACCTTTATATAATTTTCCCCTCAAGTTTTCAATTGTACTTCATACTGATGATGTCAATTGCTGGCCCAAGTGTCACCTCTCCAAGCTTCTAAGACTGCTTGTAGTTGGCTATGGACCTAAATTCCAGATATACAAACTCACTGAAACTAAATAACAGAAGAATACACACAAATTGCAAGTAAGTACCTTTCCCACAAATACACAGATAAGACAGGGTTACAGGCCAAAAAGACAAGTAGATGGCTGCCAGTAAGAATGGCCATGCCCACTGACACCATCTGCCCATCAATCACTTCTCACAGAAGTCAAAATCTCACAGACCATAGATGGTGGCTACAGACACAGAACTTCTCACTTAAATAATTCAATTGACTTATGAAATAGGAGAATGTGATGAGAGTCATCTTTCCAGATAAAGATATTCTTAGTGATTATGCACCACTGGCAATGAGAAAGTAAGTTCTGTTCTTGATGCCCCTAGCCACTTCTTGGTTAAGACATGAGAAAATTCAGTGTTAAAAGGATTTCTCCCTTGAAAAATGTGTTTTACTTTTTGTGCTACTAGAGTGTTGTAAAACACATAAGCATCTTTCAAAGAGAATTTATCTTTGGTTTGATGTCATTTTTTTCTACCATACATTCTACATTTTTCAAATTTCCTGCATGAATAATATTACTCTAATAATCACAAAAATACAACACTACAAAAATATGGTCAAGTCGTTGATGCTAACGATTTGTATCCCTATCCTCGCATATAGCAAACGAGGCTGGGTTCCTGTGGCCAAATGTTAAAGGAATTTGAGCAAGTCTCTAGACAAAACTTACCCTTAGTTTTTGCATCCTTAAAACGGGAGGGAGAAGGGAATGGGAGAAGATATTTGCAAATAACATAGCTGATAAAGGGTTAGTAACCAAAGTATATAAAGAACTTATGAAACTCAACATCCAAAAACTGAATAATCCAATTAAAAATGGGCAGAAGACACAAACAGACATCTCTCCAAAGAAGACATCCAGATGGTCAACAGACACATGATAAGATGCTCATCATCACTCACCACCAGGGAAATGCAAATCAAAACTACAATGAGATATCACCTCACATCTGTCAGAATGGCTGAAATCAACAACACAAGAAACACCAGGTGTTGGTGAGAATGTGGAGAAAAAGGAACCCTCTTGGACTGTTGGTGGGAATGCACACTGGTGCAGCCAGGAATACAGTATGGAGGTTCCTCAAAAAGTTAAAAATAGAACTACTCTACAATCCAGCAATTGCACTACTACATATTTACCCAAAGTTACAAAACTACTGATTTAAAGGGATATGTACATCTCAATGTTTATTTATAGCAGCACTGTCAATAAGAACCAAATTTTGGAAACAGCCCAACCGTCCATCAACTATGGGATGGATAAAGAAAATACAGTGTGTATATATAAATAAATATATATATATATATATATATATATGCGCGCGCACACACACAAAAAAAAACTGGAATATTACTCAGCCATAAAAAAGAATGAAGTCTTGCCATTTGCAATGATGTGGACAGAGCTAGAGAGTATTATGCTAAGTAAAGTCAGAGAAAAATCAATGCCATATGATTTCACTCATATGTGGAATTTAAGAATCAAAACAAATGAACATGGGGTAGAAAAAAACAAGAGGCAATCCAGGAAACAGACTCTTAACTATAGAGAACAAACTGATGGTCACCAGAGGGAAGCTGGGGGCGGGGGGCGGGCACAGGGGCGGTTAAATAGGTGATGGGGATTAAGGCATGCACTTTTTGTGATGGGTACTGGGTGACATATTGAAGTGATCAATCACCATGTTGTACACCTGAAACTAATATTACACTGTATGTTAACTGAAATTTAAAAATCTCAAAGAGAAAAAAATGGGAATAGTTTAATGGGATAATAGTGGGGAGAGACTTCATATAGTTGTGATCATTGAATAAAATATGTAAAACTTTGCTCTATTCACTGTCTGGTACAGAAGAAGCATTCAGTCAAGTATAATTCTTATTAAAGAGCAGAATAGAATAGCTACCAAATTCCAGCTCTGGCTTCTTGAAGCTTGCCTATCTGTCCTTCTTTCTTCTTTTCATTCAAAAATAGTTGATATTGTCAATTTCATAAGATTTGACTTTGCTGGGATGCCTGGATGGCTCAGAGATTTGGCACCTGCCTTTGGCCCACAGTGTGATCCTGGAGACCCGGGATCGAGACCCACATCAGGCTCTCTGCATGGAGCCTGCCTCTCTCCCTCTGTCTCTCTCTCTATCTCTCATGAGTAAATAAATAAAATCTTTAAAAAAAAAAAAAAAAGATTTGACTTTGCCTCATACAAAAGCATTTTTTAATTAAACAGGGAAATCACATCCCTGAGCACAGCTGAACTTTAATTCATTAACAGATATCTATTACTAATTCCCCTAAATTTAGGAAGGTTTATTTTTTTTAAAACCCACTATTTCCCATTTTTATTCTTGTGAATTTTGATAATGTCCAGACTGTAAGGTTACAAAGTCAAGTGTTAAAGTCAGTATTCATTTATTTATTCACCTATTCTTTTTATTATACCTTTAGTTGACATGTATTATATACCCTGTATTAGATTTAAAAATCTAAGGGTTACAGTTTTACCCTCCAAACATCTCACTGCTTTGGGGGTATATTAGTTTCCTAGTGCTACTATAACAAATTATCATAAACTCAGAGGCTTAAAACAACACAAATTTTCTGTTTAGTGTCCTGGATTTCAGAAATCATAAATGAGTCTTACAGGCTAAAATAATGTTTGGCAGGTCTATGTTCCTTCTGGTCTTTTCCAATTACTGGAGGGGTCATAAACATTCCTTGGCTTGTGGCCTCTTCCTCCATCTTCAAAGCTGTAACATCCCATCTTCTGCCTCTGTCCTCCAACTCCTCTCTTACTATGACCTTTCTTCTTATAAGGACCCTAATGATTACACTGGGCCTAATTGATAATCCAAAACAATTTCCCAAACTGCAGATCCTTAATATAATCATATCTGCAAAGTCCGTTTGCCATGTAACATATCCAGTTTTGCAAATTAGGATACAGACATCTTGGGGGGTGGGAGCATTAATCAGCCTTCCACAGGAGATTGACTGAAATAAAACCACAAATTTCAGCAAGAATTCCACTCTTTAAAGTTCTCTCTCTGAATCTCATTATCTTTTAACAAAGTTCCTAAAAAGTTCAGTTACCTGCTAAACCAAGTCACAGCACCAGTGAACTACAAAGTAAAAGAATAGAGGACAGGTTAGGGTCGTAACTTTAGGAGACAGATTAACATCAGAACAGGAAACAAAAATAAAATGACAAGACACCCTACAGTATAAAATAGTTATCTTAAAACACCAAGAAAGTGGTGTATTCAAAAAAAAAAAACACACAGAGAGAAGTATATAAAGAATTTTAGAAGCACCTAAAATAAAAATTTTAAATGTTTTACAATATGAATGATTTTTCAAGTACATGAGCATATGAATATATCACAGAAAAAAGTTTAAAGACTATAAAGATAAAACCAAAGATTAACAGTGATATTAATAAAGAGTATTTCTAAATATTTAAAATAGAGGTACTTTTGTTTTTTTCTTACCCTTTCTAGTTTTTTCTATAATAAACAAGCATTATCTTGAGAATCAGGAAAATGCATGCTGAAATATAATTTTTAATAATATGGTAGTTAAAAGTATAGGCCTCAGTTCTCTGAAATATTCAATTAAATCAAAATATCCCTTTCTGCAATAAGACCATATTAGTTTATCAACTATTCCTATTTTATAAATTAAAGATCTGCTCTGTAATATTACCAGGCAACATTCTGATTATTAATTGATCTTAGTTAGAGAAGGTAAAAACATCAGTAAAATACTGATGTCTCAGTATCTTAATCACTGACCATTTATAAATGAAAAAATGCATTTTAATATGGTTATAATCAGACTTATGCACACATATATATGTGTATATATGCACAATTCAATAGTTACATGCATGTAAGTCACTAAGTCAATTGATAGATATGGACCAAACGAGAACAATGCTGGTAAGCTGATCATTAGTGTATTCAAACCCTCAAAAGATATAGTACCCTATCTTTATATACTCACTGAGCTTTCATTTGTATATGCATCTTCCATTTGGAAATGGGGAATACTGAACAGACGATACATTTACTCATGCATTTCTTATTCATCTTGTTTTATGACAAAAAAAAAAAAAGGAGGGAGAGAGAAAGAAGAAAAGAAACAAGGAGAAGAAAAATGAAAGAGGAAGAAGACAGAAGACACTTCTATGGACCAGCCTAACACTGCAATCCCTTGTTTTAAAAATACCACCTTCCCCTTCTGTTTCTAGATTAGTCAAAAAAGCTAGCACAGACTTCTCAAGGACTTTCAGAATATTAATCAATTTTAGAGCCTAAAGCAGAGGGATCTACTTAATATGACAAAGGGTTCCCAGTTATTTTGTTTTTCCATTACAATTCTGCATCCTCCCAGGGTAGGCAGTGAGTGGTGGGGGGACAGTAGTGTCCAGCTGCTAAGAAGATGAGGGGCGGTCTGTTTTCTCATTCAGGGGCTTGCCCTTTTTCCTAAGCCCTCAAGGGACAGACTGCACAGAGGCAAGAGCAGGTTGGCCCACTTAAATGACCAGCTCCCCTGCAGACAGGATAAAAAGAGGCTCTGCTCAGCATCTGTTCAAAGTTTCAAACTGTTGCAATCCTTGACTACAAGCCTTTGGAGATGAGAGCCTAGGTCTGCCTTGTTCAATGTCCCTAAGCACATGGATGCACAAACATGAAATAATGATCTAATGACTGATTGCTATAAATCCTTCACATGTACCTACCTCCTGAATGCCATTTATTAAGCATAAAGAGCCCATAAAATCCTGAACGTAAAATGCATCTATCAATTTGCAAATTATATCACCTTCTACATCAAAGACACAAACAGAATATTCACATTATACCAAGAAGATCTGGCTTATGATAAGTTTCTACAATAGCTAGGTGAGATGAAGCAAAAATTATACATAGGTAAATGTAATAATCAAAAAAAGAAGATGGTATCTGAAGTGATTGGTACCCAAACTCTTAAATAATTTTTTCTTTCCTATTCTCTTTTTAAAATAGTAAAGACAAAACTGTACATAAAATTACATCATTTTATGGATATTCTTTAATTATTCCTAAAAGTACCACATTTCATAGATTTTTTTCCTAAACAGACAAAAACATTCATATGCACATTTACTAAAATCATATACCATGGTTTTTAAAGCCCCTTTTAAATAAAGGAGTGGGCTTCCTACTGACTAGTTCAGGACTGTAACTGACAGCCTAGTTACTGCTCCCCTGGATGGAACTATGGGCTCGAGGACACTGCAGACAAGGGACACTAGATCAGCCAGTAGCTGCCTCTGCCCGTGTCCAAGGGAAACAGGAGGAAACAGCATAATGCTGTGGGTGGTACGGAGTTAGCCCTCTGCTAGCCGAATGACTTCAGAGGCAGTTTACTGTGACCTCACTGAAGATCACGTCCCTCATCTATAACGTGGGAGACTGCTGCACGTCCCACGGTGCTTCAGAGATGATCCATATAAAATGCCTGCTGCCTGCAAAGTCAAGGAGAGCCCCACTGATTCAGACACGTCAATCAGCACTTCTGGCCTAGCTCGGGGAGTCAAAACCATTTTCTCATTTATGGACTTGATTTAGAGCCATGGCAAATAAACAATAACTGAGAGCAAAGCACTTTGTGAAAGACTTTGCTTCAAAACCATTTAATTTTTCAAATAGCCCACAAAAAGAAAGAAAAGGAAGACTAAAAATGACCCCAAATCACTATGCTAGGCCTAGATACGTAATAAAAATAAAGCTAAAACAAAAGAATTTTTAATTGAAATCAGCTTAAGATATGTCATCAGCTTTCACTCACCTCAAACTTTGATCACATAGTTATCACAAAACACAGACCTTTTATTTTTTTCCACTTGAAAACCAAAAGAAAAAGCTGTACATAATAAAATGTAGCACAGGATTCTACTAGTAATTAAATGCATGCTTCCAAATGCAATGTGTTTCTTATAGCAAACAGGAAAAATGTGGGCAATTTTTTCAAGAAATTTAAATAACCTCACCGCATCACTAAAAATTTTATCAATTATAAAATGCAATCCAAAGAAAACTGACACCAAAGTTTAAAATACTCCATTGTTTCTGAACTTAAAATGTAATTTATTCCAGGAAACAGATATATCAACACATCTAATGGCTGCATTTCAATATTAAAACATACACACATACACAAATGTTAGTATACTACCATTTTTTCAGTTTTGCAGGCCACTTAGAACTCAAAGTTTAATATATCTCATCATTATAATTGAACTCTAAAGATTTTTACTGTATTATATAGGCCTTCAGATAAATTATCACAAATCATCACAAATATACACAAAGATTATTTTTCAGGTCCCAAGTAAAACTAAAAGTCTGGGCATTTTAATTTTACTAAACAAACTGAGGATGAAATTACCTGAGTTGAAGGCAGACACTTAACCAACTGAGCCACCCAGGTGCCTCCACCCCGTAGTACTTTTTTTTAATCATTGTGATTCATTTTAGGTAGTCTCTATTACTATGACTTCAACTTATCTCTTTTTTTAGAAAGCTTAATGTGCTTTTAATCCTATCCAGTATGAAATCCTAGACATTGTAGTTTTGGTTTGTTTTTTAAGATTTTAATTTATTTATTCATAAGAGACACAGAGAGAGGTAGAGACAGGCAGGAGAAGCAGGCTCCCTGCAGGGAGCCTGATGTGGGACTTGATCCTAGGACCCCAGAATTACACCCGAGGCAAAGGCAGACGCTCAACCCCACTGGGGCCACTCAGATGCCCCCAGACATTGTAGTTTTTATCTTTCAGTTCAGTTAGGATCTTTTAAATATCTTTAAATTTTCGAATTTTCTTTGTGCTTCTTTTTTTTTTTTTTATCACATAGTAACCTTTTTTAATGTTCTTGTCTGCTAATTCTAATATATGACAGTTCTGGGTTGGCTCTACGTTAATGATTTATGTCCTTATTATAGATTGTATTTTCCTGTTTTAAAAAAGGTTTTATTTATTTTAGAGAGAATGAGCGGTGAAGAGGGGTAGGAGAGAGAGAGACAGAGAGAGAGAAGCACACTGACTCCCTGCTGAGCAGGAAGCCTGCCAAGTGGCTCCATCCCAGGACCTGGAGATCATGACCTGAGCTGAAAGCAGCTGCTTAACCAACTGAGCCACTCAGGTGCCCCTATTTTCCTGGTTCCTTACATGCCTAGTAAAATTTTTACATGCCAGACATTGTGATTTTTACCTTGTTGAATGCCGAATTATTTTTTAAAGATTTATTCATTCATGAGAGACACAAAGAGGCAGAGAGACAGGTAGAGGGAGAAGCAGGCTCCCTGCAGGCAGCCCAGTGTGGGACTCAATCCCAGAACTCTGAGATCTAGCCCTGAGACAAAGGCAGACACTCAACTGCTGAGCCACCCAGGCATCCCTGAATGTTGGATATTTCTGTATTCTTGAGCTTCGTTACTGGAATATAGTTAAGTCACTCAGAAAGGATTTGACCCTTTCATGTCTTGTTTTTAAGCTCTCTTAGGGCCAGATTACCATTTAGTCTAAGACTAGTTTTACCTTCTATTGAGGCAAAATCCTTTTTAAATAATCTAGAGCGGCCCGGGTGGCTCAGCGGTTTAGCGCCACCTTCAGCCCAGGGCCTGATCCTGGAGTCCTGGGATTGAGTCCCATGTCAGGCTCCCCGCATGGAGCCTGCTTCTCCCTCTGCCTGTGTCTCTGCCTCTCTGTCCCTCATGAATAAATAAATAAAATATTTTTTAAAAATACAGCAGTCAATATAAACATCTTAGACAACAGGCATTTTTATTGTGTTGTTCAGTTTTTGAATTCCCTACTTTTGTGACATAATCCTAAATAGCAGTAATTTTGGAAGTACAAAGAAAGGGCAAGAATCAGACAAAATGCTGGTTTGTTTGCTGGGACAACATACATAAGAAGTATTTTCTGTTTCAGACCCATAAAATATGGATATTTGATATGGCTAAAATGAAGGACCTAATTTTTTAAATGTAATATTGTTAGTTTAATTATCTGATTTTTAAAGTTCTTACATGAATTATGTATGGATTTTTTGCTTCCCAGCTTTGTTAGAATTATATTTAGTTATGCTATGAATGCCATGTATACCTCTTTTTCTGTAATGCATATTACTATCATATTACTGTATTTCTTCATAAGCTTAATTCAGTTACATTTGCTTCTTTCTTTGCTTTGTGTCTGATCAAGAACATAACAGAATATGTAAACTCTGAATTCATTATTTTCAGTTTGTATGTTTGTTCAGATTTTGTGATAGAAACTTGGAAGTCTCTTACCAAAGTAAAAAGAACTAGTAAGTAACTACTACATGGGGGGAGGGGAGAGTAAAATTATTATTTTAGTTTGTATTGATTAGGTAAATGATAATTACTTGGGGGAAAAGTGCCTTTTTGAGATTTTTGCTTGAATTGCCATTAGGTAGTGCAAAGTCCTGAAACTTGGTATAATGCACTTTTTCTTTTCACTTTTTTCTTTTCTCTCTCCCTCTCTCTTTTAGGTTGTAGGGGCTTTTTATTTTTTAAATTTTTATTCCTTTAGGTTTTTATTTAAATTCCAGTTAGTTAACATAGAGTGTAATATTAGTTTCGGGTGTACAATATAGTGAGCTTCAACAATTCTATACATTACCCAGTGTTCAACACAAGCGCACTCCTTAATCCCCATCACCTATTTCACCCATCCCCACACCCACCTCCCCTCTGGTAGCCCTCTGTTCTCTATAGTTGAGTCTGTTTTTTGATTTGCTGTCCCCCCCCCCTTTCTTCACTTGTTTTGTTTCTTAAATTCCACATATGAGTGAAATCATATAGTAATTGTTTTTCTCTGGCTCTTTCACTCAGCATTATACTCTAGCCCCATCCATGTTATTGCAAATGGCAAGATTTCATTCTTTTTATGGCTGAGTAAACTTCCCTTGCATATATATTACACATCTTCTTTAACCATTCATCAATCAATGGAGACTTGGGCTGCTTCTGGATATTGGCTATTATAAATAATGCTGGTGTATGCTTCGGGGTGTGTATCCCTTTGAACTAGTGTTTTTGCATTCTTTAGGTAAATACCTAGTAGTGCAATTGCTGGATTGTAGGGTAGTTCCATACTGTTTTCCACAGTAGATGCTCCAGTTTGCATTCCCACCAACAGTCCAAGAGGTTTCCTTTTTCTCCACATTCTTGCCAACACCTGGTGTTTCTTGTGTTGTTGATTTTAGCCTTTCTGACAGGTGTGACGTGATATCTCATTGTAGTTTTAATTTGCATTTCCCTGATGGAGAGTGATGATGAGCATCTTCTCATGTGTCTGTTGGCCATCTGGATGTCATATTTAGAGAGATGTCTGTTTGTGTCTTCTGTCCATTTTTTAATTGGATTATTCAGTTTTTGGGTGTTGAGTTTCATAAGTTCTTTACATACTTTGGTTAAAACCCTTTATCAGATACACCATTCACAAATATCTTTTGTTGAGTCATTTGTCTTTGAGTTGATTCTTTCCTTTGCTGCAAGAAGCTTTTTATTTTGATGTAGTCCAGATAGTTTATTATTGCTTTTGTTTCCCTTGCCTCAGGGGACTTATCTAGAAAAAAGTCACTATAGCCAGTGTCAAAGAAGTTATTACCTGTGTTCTCCTGTGGGATTTTAATGGCTTCATGTCTCACATTTAGGGTTTTAATTCATTTTGAATTTATTTTTGTGTATAGTGTAAGAAAGCAATGCACTTTCTTGATTCCTGTTGAGACAACATAATGGATGTCAGGGCTCTGTTTTATAGCTAAAGAGAATGGAGGCCACTGGACTTTTTTTCAAGCGGTGGCTTTAGGACATGAATAGCATACTAAAAGTTGCAATGTGTGATGCTAGACATGTCACCACCTATCTGATTGAAGTAATTGCTGCAGCATTGCTTTTGTATAGTGTCAGGACAGGAGTGACCACCCAGGTAGTTAGTATTTTATAACTAACTATAGTTATAACTGCCAATAATCCTGGCAAGAATCCTAGAAACACCAGTATAAATAGGCCAATTTTCTCATTTGAGAAAATTGAAAAAGGAAGCTGAGATCTAGGTAATGAGGTTCTCTGTATGTGAAGTTAATTTTCATTGAGTAGATCAGTTTTTCATCTCTTACGGTAATGATTAGCAACTCTTGTTAAGGGAAGTTTCAGTGAGTGCTTGAAAAATGTGGGTCAGTGAGGTCTCTCATGTGAAACTCAACATTGGCCTGGCATCTCTGGAACTCAAACAATGGCCAAATGGGTCTGGCCTCTGTTAAAAAGAGTTTTAATCATTAAATGGAAATGGATAAAATTAGTGAACAAATACAGTGACTTCAAAGCCCTGATTTGTTTTTTAAATAGCTCCTGACTTTAGTTGGAGAAGAATCAAGTAAAATATTTCACCACTGGAGTTATCACTAAAGAGAATCAGTTCAGTAAATGGTGCTAGTTTCTCTAAACATGATGATCTACATTGAGGATCAAAACTGTCGTTCCCAGTTAGGTAGTATTTGGATAGAGAAGTAATAATAAATTGAGTGTTTTAAAAAATTTCTTCCATTTATTTATTTAATTATGGTAATTTAGATACTTTATAAATGATAGAATGAGAAAGTCTATTTTTAAGTCTGTGGAACTTCTATATAGATGTGTTGAGGGGTGGTTAATATTATGACAAACTACTACCTTGGAATGAAAGTTATACCTCCTAGGTTGTGTTCAAAATGTATCTCTTATTGCTGAATGGAAAGTCTTGGTTCTAATTTTAGTGGTATGAATGTATGCATGCCAGGTAGAAAAAGATTAATTGTACTCATTTGCAGCTTCTCATATTCTGAAATTGCATTACTAGATCTAAAATAAATATTGTAACAGGTCAATGTGGTGATGCATTGAAGCATTTCATGTAAGGAAAGAATGTCAGAGTTACTGGAATACTTGATGGGCCATAAATTCACTTAGCATAAAACTTTGCAACTTGGTTGATAGTATGAAGGGCAAAAGAAACTTTATCAAGAAATATGACTTACAGAATACTGACATAAAGTTAGCATAATTTCAATCCTTCTAGTGCCAAATTTTGTCCTGAAAATTAAGAGTAATTTGATTGATAGGGCACTAACACAGGAAGTTGTTGTTGTTTTCCCAAATCATTTTTCTGATTGCTTTTGAATTTTTTTTAAAAACAGCATTTGCAATATTACAATTATGTAGATAGTATTTGCAGAATCAAGGAGTATACTTGGAATGGTTAAGAGGAAAACAAATTATTAAATTTTCAGGTCAAAGGAGACTATCCAGGCGTCAAAGTCCAAAGGAGTCCCACGTTAACTTTTTTCATGTTTCTTTCTTCTCAGTTATACTCAGCTTCTGTTTTTGTTAAATTATGTATTTTCTTGCATGATTATTAGTTTTTGTTAGTGGAGAGTCTTTCTGAGTAACTTCTTCATATGAGGTACCTGATAGGAAGAGTAACCTCCCTAAGATGTCCCCTGTCCTCATTCCTGGAACATGGTAATGTTACACAGTAAAAGGGACTTTACAGATGTGATTAAATTAAGGATTAGGAGACCATGCTAGGTAATTATTTTTTCTCTGAAGAATCTTCTTTAATATTTCTTATACTTTAACATTTTTTATAAAGATTTTATTTATTTATTCATGAGAGACACACAGAGAGAGGCAGTTATAGGCAGAAGGAGAAGCAGGCTCCTCGCAGGGAGCCTGATTGGAACTTGATCCCAGATCCGGGGATGACACCCTGAGCGGAAGGCAGACACTCAACTGCTGAGCCACCCAGGCATCCCATCCTTTAACATTCTTATTTTGCTTTTATTTTTGAAAGAAATTTTCACTAATTCTAGGTTGACAGTCTTTCTCTTTCATCGTTTTAAAGATGTTCCACTGTCTTCTGGCTTGCGTTATTTTTAATGAGAAATAGGTCATCATCTGTAAACTAAATTTGCTCTGTAAACAATGTATTTTTTCTCTAGCTGTTATTAGAGATATTTTCTTTAACGCTGGTTTAAACACTGTGATGATGATATATGTATCAGTGTTTTATTCATGTTTCTTATGCTTAGAGTTCATTGAGCTTTTTGAATTTATGGATTTATAGTTTTCATCAGAATTGAAATTTTCAACCATTAGTTAATTATTTTTTCTGTTCCCTTTCCTTTGGTGATTTGATTTATATGTGTATTAGTTTGCTTGAAGTAGTTCCACAGCTCACTGATGCTCTGTCCATTTTTCCCCAGTAGATTTTCTTTTTAATTTTATTTTTGAAAGACACACACACACAGAGTGAGTGAGTGAAAGAGAGAGAGAGAGAGAGAGAGAGAAATCACAGAGTAAGAGGGAGAAGCAGACTCCTCACTGAGCAGAGAGCCTGAGGCAGGGCTTGATCCCAGGATCCTGAGATCTTGAAGTTACGAACAAAATGGCAGTCTTAAGAATGTTGCTTGGAGATGATTAAGACCTCACAGGCTGGAGACATCTTCTCCCAGCCAAGACAGAAAAGCAGGCACCAGATTTATGTACACACTTGACAAATTATTTTGAACAAATTTTAAAACACTGGACACTGAGCAACAAAGGATAGTGAGAGACAGGAAACAAACAAGGTAACCATACAATTGAAACAGCTTATTGCCTGGACAGAATTTTCAGACTATAGCACAAAAAGCTTGGAGCCAGAAAGAGCCTGATGGTCTTCCCTGAGCTGAGGGAGATGAGTCTGGGAGTACGAGGAGACCAAGATGTTGAGAGTTTGCAAGGCAGAGTACAAGAGAGGAGAAAGCTATGAAGGTGAAGAACTCTGAAGACATGCTGGGGTTCTCCCTCCAGTATTCCCTGATCAACCCATGTGTGTAAGGAAACTAGCTAAGAACCACCTGAAAGGATTAGAGGGAATAATTTTCAAAGCTCACACAGGCTGGGAAATGGTTCTTCCTGTTCCCTTTAGTCATAATTAACAGGACATCAGATCAATTGATTGATTGATTGATTGATTATTTATTTATAGATTTTATTTATCCATTAAAATGAGAGAGAGAGAGAGAGAGAGAGAGAGAGAGAGAGGTCCAGAGACATAACTACAGAATTGAGTGAATCAATGAAGTTCAACTTTACAGGTTTAAAACTTTCCCATTTTTACCTCACTTTTGTGTGCAGTAAGACAGGAAAAGACTGGATTTAGAGCTAGACCTATATTCTGCTCTGACCTATATTCAGAAAGGATAAGCTATCCCCTCTGCAATGCAACATTCCTCAACCATGGAATTAGTGGGACACCTACAAATCTTCAGAGCTCCTTCTGACTCAAATAAGGGATTAGCAACTCTGAATTTAATCAAATCCTGCCTTCCACTTGCCACCCAGTAAGAAATCTGTCCATTTAAAATGTCAAAAAACTATAATTCATTTTAATATTTAAAAATACAAATAAAAATTAAAATTATTTTAAAAATAAAGCCCTCATTCAACACTATCCAACAAAGCCCGAATGCAAATATAAATTATTCAGCATTTTTAATTGTATAAGTCACCATTCCCCTCAAATACTATAGGTAACCAGGAAGCTAAAACCATTATCACATGAGTGAACTCCCTCTCATTCAGACCCAGTAGATGGATATGCTCAAATTTCTCACAAGTTTTGAACTTTACTGGCAAAACTTCTATAAAGCTAACTTGAAAATGAAACAAGAAGTTTTGGCATACAAGAAGTATTAAAATCCTGATGTTCTTTAAAGAAAGCTAAAAACTGGGAGCCCCATCTTCCTCATAATATTTGTTTTGATATATTTATATGTTTTCAGAACATTAATTTCTGAAATTACAGTGTTATTTGCCCTAGAAATCTGTTTGTATTAGTTTCCTATTGCTGCTATGACAAACTACCACAAACTTAAAAGTGTAAAACAATACAAATTTATTATCCTATAGTTTTTGAGGTCAGAAACCCAAAATGGGTTTTACTGGGCTAACATCAAGATGTTGGCAGGCCTGCATTCCTTCTAGAAGCTCCAGTGTAGAACAAGTTTCCTTGCCTTTCCAGCTTTAGAGTCCACCCACATTCCTTAGCTCAGGGCCCCTTCCACCTTTAAAGCCAACAAGGGTCAGGAGAGTTTTTTTAACCTTGTATCCCTCTAACTCTCTTGCCTCCCTCTCACACTTATCACCCTATGATTACACTGAGCTCACCTGGATCATCTCCCTATTTTAAGGTCAGCTGATCAACAAATTTAATTCCATCTGCAAACTTAAGCAGCTCCCCCCACCCTCCTGCCAGTGTATTATATTCACAGGTTTTGGGGATTAGGAGGTGGGTAACTTTAGCAGGCCATTACTCCACCTACCACAAAATCTGTTATATATTTATTGAGAGTGCCTACTAATGGAGTACAGAGATGGACAAGCTGTTTGGAAGGAAGTCAATTTAATGGGGATGACAAAAAATATATATAAAACTACAATGCAGAGGAAAATATATAGAGATAAACATAGGAATACTTAGCAACAAAAGGCAGATGTACAGATGATTTCTTTTTATTTTTTAGCAATCTCTACACCCAACATGGGACCCAAACTCATAACCCCAAGATCAAGAGTCACACACTCTACTGAGCCAGCCAGGCACCCTTTTTTTTTAAATAACTAAAAATACTGTCTGAAGGGAGGCCCCTGGGTGGCTCAGTTGGATGAGCGTCTGACTTTTGCTTTTGGCTCAGGTCGTGATCTAAAGGTTGTGAGAGCCCCAAATCAAGCTCTGTGCTCAGGAGGGAGCCTGCTTGAGAGTCTCCCTTCCCCCTGCTCATGTGCACATGCGTGCACTCTCAAAATAAACAAATCTTTTTAAAAACACTGTCTGAAGCCACACACTGTTCAAGATAATAATTCAACACATATGAATACCATCCTGAGGAAAAGCACTTGGTATGATAAGCTACAAGGAATGAGACATCATAGTTTGCCAATCACAATTTTAGAGACTATTGGGATTTTAGGAGATCATCTAGTCACTGAAACTAAAGACCCAGAGAAAGTATTACTTTTCTAAGATAACTCATCTAGGTATTTTCGGAAATAAACCTTTAACCCAATTTCTTGATTTCTGGTGAAAAAAATACATATGAGATAGCATGAAAAACAAATTAAAGTTCAGGACAGTGTGTTTAAGAAATAAGAGTAACATGCAATCACACTTTGAAACTATTATCTGCAGATTTCTCCAATTTTAAATAATGCTTAGCTATTTGGCAAATTCACCTTTGTGCAATTCCATATTGCTCAAGGATGTTACAAATATGAGACACTGTATTTCATTCATCTGGTTCACATTATATCATTGAGATCTTATATGCCAGGTAAGTCCTAAAAGAAAGGGCCACATTAGCGAACAACAACGAAAATCCTCTTCAATTCTAGTGAAGGTTCATGGAACATATGAAAAACAAATAAGTAAGGACATCATATATCAGGAAGAGCTTATATTTACTATCACAGGGATATGAAGGAAGACTAGAGATGTTCATTCTCCATGACTCTTGCAAGCAACCATGATGCAGAATGTTAAGAGTTTATGATGGATGAAGGAGATTAAATAGCTAATGCCTCAGGAAACCCAAACATATAAGCACTGTTGTAAAATTCAATGAGAACTCTTTTCTCAACTCCTAACTAAAAGTTAATACCAATTAAAGTCAAACTCAGTCAAGACAGTGAAGTTGGCAAAAAAAAAAAAAAAAAAAAAAAAAAACAGAAATCCCAGAAAGAACCCCACACAAATATAGGTAAATGATTTTTTAAAAAGACACAAAGGTGAGTCAACGCAAAAAGGATTGTGTTTTCAACAAATAGTGCTATTATTGGATATCCATACAACGAAAAAACAAAAGAACCTAGACTTAGACCTTACACCCTAAAAATACTTAGCACAAAATGGATCATAGACCTACATGTAAAATGTAATAAAACTATAAAATTTCCAGAAGAAAACATAGAAAAAAATCTATATGACATTGGACTTTTTTTTTTTTTTTTTTTATGATAGGCACACAGTGAGAGAGAGAGAGAGGCAGAGACACAGGCAGAGGGAGAAGCAGGCTCCATGCACCGGGAGCCCGACGTGGGACTCGATCCCGGGTCTCCAGGATCGCGCCCCGGGCCAAGGCAGGCGCCAAACCACTGCACCACCCAGGGATCCCCCGACATTGGACTTTTAATACCAAAACACTATCTACCAATACCAAAAACACTATCTACAAAAGAATACAGATGTCGGACTTGAAAAAAATTTTATTTAAATTCAATTAGCCAACATATAGTAAGTACATCATTAGTCTCAGATGTAGTTAAACAACTTATCAATTGTATAGAACACCCAGTGCTCATCACATCATGTGCCCTCCTTAATGCCCAATCATCTCATCATCCCCCTTTCCCCTCCAGCAACCCTCAGTTTGTTTCCTATAATTAAGCAGGAATCTCTTATGGTTTGTCTCCTCTCTGATGACTTCCATTCAGTTTTCCCTCCCTTCTCCTATAATCTTCTGTGCTGTTTCCTATATTCCACATGAGTGAAACCATATAATCGTTTTTCTCTAATTGACTTATTTCGCTCAGCATAATACCCTCCAGTTCCATCCATATCTATGCAAATGGTAATATCTGTAAAATTTAAAATTTAACTGTAAGACATTATTAAGAGAACAGAGACAAAGACTGAAAGAAAATAATTGCAAAATACATATCTAATAAAGGAGTTGTACCTAAAATATACAATGAATTTCTAAAACTCAACAATAAGAAAATATCCTGTAAAAAGGGGCAAAAATTCTGAACAAACACTTCACCAAAGATCTATTACATAGATGGTAAATAAACATACAAAAAAAAATGCTCAACAGGGAGCAATTGTAAATGGGATGGACTCTTTTTTTTCTCTTTCTTCAGTCTCATTGTTAGTGTATAGAAATGCCACTGATTTCTGGTCATTGATTTTGTATCCTGCCACGCTACCAAATTGCTGTATGAGTTCTAGCAATCTTGGGGTGGAGGCTTTTGTGTTTTCCATGTAGAGTATCATGTCATCGGCGAAGAGGGAGAGTTTGACTTCTACTTTGCCAATTTGAATGCCTTTAATGTCTTTTTGTCTGATTGCTGAGGCTAGGACTTCCAAAACTATGTTGAATAGCAGTGGTGAGAGTGGACATCCCTGTCTTGTTCCTGATCTTAGGGGAAAGGCTCCCAGTGCTTCCCCATCGAGAATGATATTTGCTGTGGGCTTTTCATAGATGGCTTTTAAGATGTCGAGGAATGTTCCCTCTATTCCTACACTCTGAAGAGTTTTGATCAGGAATGGATGCTGTATTTTGTCAAATGCTTTCTCTGCATCTAATGAGAGGATCATATGGTTCTTGGTTTTTCTCTTGCTGATATGATGAATCACATTGATTGTTTTACGAGTGTTGTACCAGCCTTATGTCCCAGGGATAAATCCTACTTGGTCATGGTGAATAATTTTCTTAATGTACTGTTGGATCCTATTGGCTATATCTTGTTGAGAATTTTTGCATCCATGTTCATCAGGGATATTGGTCTGTAATTCTCCTTTTTGGTGGGATCTTTGTCTGGTTTTGGAATTAAGATGATGCTGGCCTTATAGAACGAATTTGGAAGTACTCCATCTCTATCTTTCCGAAGTAAATTAAAACCAGAAGATACCACTACACATCTATTAGAATGGCTAAAATCCAAAACACAGACAATACCAAATGTTGACAAAAATGTATAGCAATAGAACTCTTCATTAATTTCTGGTGGGAAGGCAAAGGTACAGCCACTTTGTAATACAGTTTGGCACACTGGTAAATAGTCTTATTCCACGATTCAGCAATTGTGTTCATAATTCACTTGAAAATTTATGTCCACACAAACACCTGCATGAGAATGTTTATAGAAGCTTCACTCATAATGGCTGAAACACGGTAATAATCTCAGTAAGTGAATGTATATAAAAAACTGTAGTCTTGCATATGATAGAATACTATTCTAGGAGGGAAGGGTAGTGACCTATATAAAGCCATGCAAAAAACAGGATGAGCAGGAAGCCTGGGTGGGGCTCAGCAGTTGAGAGTCTGCCTTCAGCCCAGGGCATGATCCTGGAATCCCAGGATCGAGTCCCA
Source organism: Vulpes vulpes (assembly GCF_048418805.1). Classification (NCBI taxonomy): domain Eukaryota; kingdom Metazoa; phylum Chordata; class Mammalia; order Carnivora; family Canidae; genus Vulpes; species Vulpes vulpes. The sequence continues at coordinate 70,349,141 of NC_132783.1, read as the reverse complement.
CATTGGGCTCCCTGCATGAAGCCTGCTTCTCCCTCTGCCTGTGTCTCTGCCCCTCTCTCTCTCTCTCTCTCTCTCTCTCTCTCTCTCTCTCTGGGTGTGTCTCCCATGAATAAATAGAATCTTTTAAAAAACGGATGATTCTCAGATGCAATAGCTAAGAAGTCAGTCTGAATAAACTACATACTTAGTATACCATTACTTTATGTGACACTGAAAAAGGCAAAAACTATGGCCAGAGGGTTGGGAAGAGGTAAGGGTTGAACAAATAAAAGTATGTGGAATTTTTAGGATAGTAAAACTATTCTGTATAATAGAATAATGATGGATACATAACATTGTGCATCTGTCAAAACCTATGAAACTTTCACAGCAAATCTTAATGTATTTACATTTTAAATTATTTAAAAGGTTGAAGAATTCCAGGATGGAGGATCCCTGGGTGGCGCAGTGGTTTGGTGCCTGCCTTTGGCCCAGGGCACGATCCTGGAGACCCGGGATCGAATCCCACATTGGGCTCCCGGTGCATGGAGCCTGCTTCTCCCTCTGCCTATGCCTCTGCCTCTCTCTCTCTCTCTCTCTCTCTCTCTCTGTGTGACTATCATAAATAAACAAAAATTAAAAAAAAAAAAAGAATTCCAGGATGGAATACAGACTGTGACAAAGGAATCTAACAAATGTACAAAATAAACTCACTGAAGAGCAAAGGAGAAAGGTGCTAACCTAAGTATCCTTAGAAATAAGTGCAATATATAAAACTAAAAGCAAAAGAACTGCACATAAGCTCTGTTGGTAAAATTATTTCACACAGGGTATTAGGAAATAATTATAAAACCACTACATGCTATATGCTAAAGTTGAACAATTTTTCTTACTTTTGGAATGGGGATTTACAAAGAAGTAAGAGGAGAAAGTTCTAATGATCCAAGTAGAGATATATTAGGTTTGGAGGGAATTTAGGTTAATATAGATACAGACAGATAGGTGTCGAAACATTTATAAATATGTGTATACACTGGGTTACTATGCAGGATATAGCTCCTTGCTCTATCACTTTAAAGGGCCTACGAGCAACACATTTCAGCGGCCCTGAGTATACCAGATCTTGGTTTCTACTACCATTCCCCAATAAAAGAAACCAGCATTTGGAGCACCTGGGTGCCCCAGTGAGTTGAGTGGCCAACTCTTGCTTTCAGCTCAGGTCATGATCTCAAGGTCCTGGGATTGAGCCCCACATTGGGTTCCACACTCAGCGGGAAGCCTGCTTCAGGATTCTCTCTCTCTCTGTGTGTCTCTCTTGTCCCTCCCTCTGGCTTGCACACACACGCATGCATATATGCTCTCCCTCAAACAAATCTTTTTTTTTTTTTTTTTATGGTAGTCACACACACAGAGAGAGAGAGAGAGAGGCAGAGACATAGGCAGAGGGAGAAGCAGGCTCCATGCACCGGGAGCCCAACGTGGGATTCGATCCTGGGTCTCCAGGATCGCGCCCTGGGCCAAAGGCAGACGCCAAACCGCTGCACCACCCAGGGATCCCCAAATAAATCTTTTTAAAAGGGTGAGGGGACGCCTGCATGGCTCAGTCTGCCTTCTGCTCAGGTTATGATTCCAGGGTCCTGGGATCAAGCCCCACATTGGGGTCCCTGCTTGGTGGAGAGCCTGCTTCTCCTTCTCCCTCTGCTGCTTGCTCCCTCTGCTCTCTCTTTCTCTTTATCTCTCTCTCTCTCTCTCTCTGTCAAATAAATAAAATCTTTTAAAAAGAAAGAAACAAACCAGCACACTTTGGAGAAATAGAGAAATGGCTGATTCCAGAACTGGGACAGGGAACATAAAGGATTAGCATGAGTATCTTGCAGTGCTACAAAGCACAAAAGTGTTCAGGGTGGGAGTGGGGGGGCTTGGGAGGAGGGGGATGCCTGGGTGGTGCCCATGATTGTGCCCACGTCAAAGTGACACAGGAGTCAATGAAAGAGCTCCCAATGCCCAAAGCCAGTATAATCTGAGCAATAAAATAAAGAATTATTACATTATGACACAAAGTATAAAATGAATATCCATGGTCCATACTGATATAAATAAATGACTGAATATAAAAAGAAAAAGGAGGGGTGCCTGGGTGGCTCAGCTGGTTAAGCACCTGCCTTCTGCTCAGGTCAGAGTCCTAGGATCAAGCCTAGGGAGCTCTATTTCTCAGCAGGGAGCCTATTTCTCCCTCTCCCTTTCCCTCTACCTGCCTCTCTCCCTGCTTATGCTATCCAATAAATAAATAAAATCTTTAAAAAACAAAAAAAGAAAGAAAAAGAAAAGAAAGAGAAGAGAGCAATCCCCTATACAGGATTCCATTATATGGTGTAGGTTCTCTCCTCTTACTCAGAGAGGTGCAGCATAACTCCTTACTCAAGTGTGGACTGCACAAAATGGCTTCCTCTAAAGAGTCCAGTATGCAAAAGCAAAGTTTTAAAAATAACATCCCAGTGCAGAAACCAGACAAACATGTAATCAGTCAGGTAATCGGTCATCAGACACATTAATAGTGTGTACCCCTGATATGCTGTGAGGAGAACAGTACTTCACCTCTCTAATCATCACACCCCGCCCCCATACATGACGCCAGTTGAACTGTGAGAAGAACATCAGACAAATGCCAACTGGGGAACATTCTACAAAATACCTAACCACTACTCCTCAAAACTGAAAAGCACCAAAAACAAGGGAAGTCTGAGAAACTGTCAGCCCATAAAAGCCTAAAGAAACATGACAAGTAATGTAATACGATATCCTGATTGGGGTCCTAGAACACCAAAAGGACAGTAGGTAAAAACTAGGAAATCTGAATAAAATACGGACTTTGGGTCATAATAATGCATCATTAATGGTTCATTAACTCTGCAAATATAGCATACTAATGTCAGATATTAATAACAAAAAGAAACTGGGTGTGGGACATATGGGAACTCTCTGTACTACTTGCAACTACTCTGTAAATCAGAATTACTCTAAACTAAACTATTTTTTAAAAATTCTACTAGGCTAAATTACAAATTCTTACCAGTGAAGAAAATAATCCTCCATTATTTTCGCCCAATTTAAGTTAGCACATCTGAAAGTCTGATTCATTCCTTAAACATTAAATATAAAAGCTGATACATTTATAAGGCAAGAGGCCAATGTTACCATTTTTTAAGTTTATTTTTTAAAAAATACAAACATCCTCTGGATTGCAAAACTGATACTTCAATATCGATTTTTTCTTAAGCATCTGAAACTGCTGATAAGAGAACAAAATAAATTACAGCAGTTAAGAGTTCATGTTAGGTAAATTACAACAATAAAGGGCTCACTTTAGATAACATGTCAACCATGGATATCATTTGAACCCGGATTTTTCCTGCAACTACAAGAGCCATTCAATTCTAAAAGCCCCAGAGCTGACGCCTATAGGGCTGGTCACCATGCTGTTCCAGTGGAGGCAATGTTCTCTGAGTCTCACCTGCTACCTGGAGGAGTAATAATCTGGCTTCATATACTCTACACTGGAAGCCGAGTAATAATCTGGCTTCATATACTCTACACTGGAAGCCGAAAACATATACTCTACACTGGTATTTAATTTGATCATAGTTTTCTTATCTGAACTTCTTACCCATAATAAAAACTGAAAGACTGCATATAAAAATATAAATTTCTACCTTTTCATTTGAACAACGGGCAGATCTGGCCATACTTTGCTTGTATTCCCACAGGCAACACACGACGTAGCAGAGCAGAGGTGAAACAGCCTCTCCAGCATGACTTAACCACCACCGCTTCCCTATTTTAAGCAGTCCAGTCCACTTCACTTATTACTTACTTACAGCTAGGAATAGAAAGTGAGCTCCATAAAGAAGCTTCTAGCGAGAATACAACTAGTTACATGATTAGGTAGGTTTGTTTTGTTAGGTGGTGTATAAAAGTTTGGACAGCCGCAAAATTTCTTGAAACATGAAAAAAATCCTGGAACTGTCATTAGAAGGCTAACTTCATACAGTGCCTCACATCTCCAAGCAATGTTTATCTAACTAATAGGTAAAGAATATGAACCAATGTTATTTGGAGCACCCACTTATCTAGACATTCTCTATGTCCATTATACATCTCTAATAAGTGTTAGAAAAAATCTGAAGTCAACCTAGTTCAAGCTAGTCACATCTATTTGATCCAAGAGGCAGGATGATAAGCAAATCTAAGATTCAGAAAAACAGCAGAACAAGTAATATCAAATCTTATACTTTTATATCTAATAAATGAGTCACAAGATATCCAAACAATTCATAGCCATGGTAGTATGTATTCTAAGATAAGTCAAAATTCTCTTCTTTTATTTTACTTAAGTTTTTATTTTAATTCCAGTTAACATACTAAAACAATCCTAAAAATTGTATGGAACCACAAAACACCCCGAATAGCCAAAGCCACCTTAACAAAAAAAAAAAAAAGCAAAGCTGGAGGCACCACAATTCTAGACTTCAAGATATATTACAAAGCTGCAGTAATCAAAACAGTATGTTACCGACACAAAAATATACACAGAGATCAATGGAACAGAACAGAAAATCCAGAAATGGACCCACAACTATACAGTCAATTAATCTTTGACAAAGCAGAAAAGAATATCCAATGGGAAAAAGATAACCTCTTCAACAAATGATGTTGGGAAAACGGGACAGCAATAAGCAAAAGAATGAAATTGGACCACTTTCCTACCCCATACATTAAAAAAAAAAAAAAAAAAACCCTCAAAAGGGATTAAAGACCTAAACGTGAGACACAAAACTATTAAAATCCCAAAATTCCACAGGAAAACACAGGTAGTAATTTCTTTAACACTGGCTATAGCAACTTTTTTCTAGACAAGTCCCCTGAGGCAAGGGAAACAAAAGCAAAAATAAACTATTTGGACTACATTAAAATAGCATCAGCACAGCAAAGGAAACAATCAACAAAACTCAAAGACAAACTATTCAATGGGAAAAGATATTTGTGAATGATATATCTGATAAAGGGTTAGTAACCAAAGTATATAAAGAACTTATAAAACTCAGCACCCAAAACTTGAATAACCCAATTAAAAAATGGGCAGAAGGGATCCCTGGGTGACGCAGCGGTTTAGCGCCTGCCTTTGGCCCAGGGCGCGATCCTGGAGACCCGAGATCGAATCCCACGTCGGGCTCCTGGTGCGTGGAGCCTGCTTCTCCCTCTGCCTATGTCTCTGCCTCTCTCTCTCTCTCTCTGTGACTATCATAAATAAATAAAAATTAAAAAAAAAATGGGCAGAAGACACAAACAGACAACTCTCCAAAGACATCCAGATGGCCAACAGACACATGAAAATGTTCATCATCACTCACCATCAGGGAAATGCAAATCAAAACTACAATATCTCCTCACACCTGTCAGAATGGTTAAAATCAACAAGAAACAATAGGCGTTGGCGAGGATGTGGAGAAAAAAGGAATTCTCTTGCACTGTCGGCGGGAATGCACACTGGTGCAGCCAGGAAAACAGTATGGAGGTTCCTCAAAAAGTTAAACACAGAACTACTCTACAATCCAGCAATTGCACTACTACATATGTACCCAAAGATACAAAAATACTGATTGAAAGGAACATATACATGTCAATGTTTATAGCAGCATTATTTATAATAGCTAACATATGGAAGCAGCTCAAGTGTCCATCGAATGATGAATGGTTAAAGATGTGGAATATACATGCAAGGGAGTATTACTCAGTCATAAAGAAGAATGAAATCTTGCCATTTGCAATGACATGGATAGAGCTAGAGAGTATAATGCTGAAAGAAATAAGTTGGGTCAGAAAAAGACAAATGCCATATGATTTCACTCATATGTGGAATTGTAGAAACAAAACAAACAAGCAAAGAGAAAGAGAGAGAGAAATGAGGAAACAGATTCTTAACTACAGAGAACAAACTAATGGTTACCAGAGAGGTGATGGGGAGGGGAGGTAAAATTAGTGATGGGGATTAAGGAGTATACTTGTCATGATGCTATATAGGTGCTGTATGGAACTGCTGAATCACTATATTATACATCTGAAACTAATATAACACTGTATGTTAACCAACTTGAATTAAAATAAAAACTTTAACAAACAAAAAACTGTACCATTGTACTGTAGGGTTATAATGTTAAGTAGATGTAACACACATGTTAACCACATCATAAAGGATGGAGGAAGGTGGTAAATGAATCTGTATGGTTGCAAGGACTTTCCTTCCACATAAAGTAATATAATAATAATTCTAAACAGATTGTGACAAGGAGGATGTATAGTATACTATGGCAACCATTTAAAAAAATTTTTTAAAGTTATTGCTAAAAAGCTATGAGATAAGTTAGGTAGAAATTTTATAAATTATCAATTAACCCAAAATAAGACTGGACAGAAAAAAGCAAAGAACATGCCATTCCATATTTGTCTAAACTCACAGAATGTGTAACACCAGGAGTGAACCCTAATGTAGACTACATACTTTGGGAAGCTGTGATGTGTTAATACAGATTCAGTAACGAACCAATGTATCATTCTGGCAGGAAATGCTGACAATGATTATGTATGGGGACAGGAAATATATGAGAAATTTGTCACAATGTGAAAGTTGCCTTCTGCTCAACTGTGCTATAAAACTAAAACTGCTCTAAAACATAAAAATCTGGGGTGCATGAGTGGCTCATCCAGTTAAGCACCTGCCATCAGCTCAGGTCATGATCTCAGGGTCCTGGGACTGAGCCCAGTGTGGGGCTCCCTGCTCAGCAGGGAGTCTACTTCTCCCTTTGCCCCTCTCCCTGCTCATGCTCTCTCATTTGCTTTCTCTTTCTCAAATAAATAAAATCTTTTTTAAAAATAATAAAACTCAATCGAAATTAAAATAAGATGAAAATAAAAAGATGAGACAAAAAACACATAAAGTTATAGATATAAATCCAACTATATCAATAAATACATTAAATATTTGTAAAACTAAACGGTCCAGTTAGAAGGCAAAGATTATCAGAGTGGAAAGGATAAATTATGGTATGTTCATACCACAGAAAACATTCAGCAATGAAAACTATACTTATATACAATATGGATGGATTTCAATTTTGAGGGAGAAAAGCCAGACCTAACAAGTTCTATATGGTATAATTACATAAAGTTTAAAAGAAGGTATAACCTAAGGTATATAGAGATTCAAATACATAAGTGGTAAGCTACACAGCAAACTCAGACAAATATTACTATAGAAATGAGAGCTGTGACCTTCAAAGGTGAGAGATGGGCATGAAGAGAGTGCTTTTAGGGTGCGACAGTATTTTCTTTCTTGACCTGAGTGGTGTAAATAATTCATCATTCATTTCCGCTACTTTGTTATATCTGTGTTATACTTCACAATTTAAAATGTTAAAAACAAAAAATAGAAAATTACTCTGAACTGACTCAATTATTTCATCACTAAAAACTGTGGGTTTGAAAATGTTAGAATGGAAATAGTTACAATAGAAACACAAAAAGCATATGTATTTGAAAAGGGCATTCATTTGATAACACACAGACTAATTCTATCCCAAAAATTAACTGTTACAAATTCTCAAATTCAAGAACACAATAAAACATATAATGTCACTTGATTAGTTGTTTTCTAAATATAAAATTCACTGTTTGGAACAGATAACAAAATTTTACCAATATATTCATCAAATTTTCCAAAAAGGTTTGGGTTCTTCATCCCAGACAACTGAAGAAGCCAATTAACAGGATTTAAAGAATGTCAGCTTTGTATAATACAGTTTCTTTTGTTCTTTTAATTAAAAATTACTGTGAAAATCATTGGTCAAGCCAGTTTAACAGACTTCACTATCTTAGCCTACAAAATTCAAGTAGCTATAGAACTTTTTTTTTTTTTTAAGATTTTATTTATGTATTCATGAGAGACACAGAGAGAGAGGCAGAGACACAGGCAGAGGGAGAAGCAGGCTCCATGCACCGGGAGCCCGACATGGGACTCGATCCTGGCTCTCCAGGATCACGCCCTGGGTGGAAGGTGGCGTTAAACCACTGAGCCACCTGGGCTGCCCGGTATAGAACTTTTTCACCCAAAAATTAACCTCTCCCAACCTCCAACAGCGACAACAAAAATACCTAACACTTAAGATAGCTTTCTTCTTCTCAATCACTATCTCTAATTTTTCCGAAAGGTTTGGGGAACCCTGATGTGTTCCTGCATTGGACAGATGTAGTAACCTCAGGTGTGGGTTTATTCAGATACGTGGCACAGGATACCTGGGTTTTGCCAGGGAATATAAAGGCAGATAGCTGAGAGAATGCTGCTTCTTCCAGTTTTCCAAGTATTGAATTCTCCACTCGCTCATGACATGAGTCCAGTAAAAAGACACTAACAGCTGGGGCAGTAGGAAAGTTGATCATTTGAAGATATCTATTTCTAATCTCCAGAAAATTTTATTCTAATATGTATAATTTTGAGGGTTTTGTTTTGGGATTTGGTTTTGATTTTTCTGTTTTTGTTGTTTGGTGCTGGATGAGAGTAAATTTGTTTCTGATTCTGCCTCTCTAAACTATTAGGTCTCTGGTGGACTCTGACACTGCTACAAATTACACAAACTCATACACTCCTGAATAAGAAAAGATCTAATTTATATTCCTGCAAAGTAGGGTCAGAAGTCCTGGATTCACTTTCCAAATCTAACTGCTTCATTATCATGGACAACTTTAATTTCTTGAGTGTGCTTATGAGATACTAAGTAAAAAATGTTAAACTGTTTTAAGATTACATGCTTCAGCTAAATGACTAAATTCTGATTTTTACTACAGAGAAATACATCACATTAGTTTCTTAATACTTCCATAAGCTAAGTAATCACACACTGGGTGGCTTAAACACCAGAAATTTTGCATCCCCAGTTCTAGAGATTAGAAGTCCAAAATTAATGTGCTGTTAGGTTGGTTTCTTCTGAGAGGTATGAGGGATGGCCAGGTTCTACTCATAGCTCTTCACAATATCGTCCCTCTAATCTGTGTGTGTCCAAATTTCTCCTTTTTTCATAGTACACCAGTTACACTGGATTAGGGTCTACCCTAATGACTTCGCTTTAATTCGATTACCTATATAAAGGCCCTATTTCCAAACAAGGTCACTCTCTAAGATAGCAGGGGTTAGAATTCCAACATGAATTTTGAGTGGACACAATTCAATTCATAACATATAAACACATACATATGTGTTTGTTACATGTTATGTATATACATTATGTATATAACTAGAAACATTATCAATTAAGAAAATATTGCACTAAATGTTTTTCACACTTCTGAATGTATATTTGTAACACAGTGTAACACATTTCTATTTCTTTTCTTTCTGGATGAATACAGATCACACATACAAATCAATGCTTTGTTGCTAAACAGAAATTTCAAGCCAAGAACCCTGAAACAAACACTGAAAATAGGGCATATTTTCCAATGGAGATAAAGATTATAGTGTAACCAATGTTACAATTATGTGCAAGCCAGCAACAACTTAATTTAGTAGCGGAGCCAAACCATGCTATTCCACTTTAAAAATATAGGAACTTGAGAAAGTGATATTCTTACAATTGTTAACTATGGAAGACAAGAACATTTATTTTAAACTTCAAGTCACACAAATCCATATTGTATGTTTATTTTTTTAAAAGAAATATCTATCCAGCACATTTGGGATTTGAGAGCTTGAAAAACCTGAATCTTTTTTCCTGTATGACCATGTTAATACCAAATGTAAATGCTATTACAAGGTTCCAGTTACTGCAGGACTCTGCCTTCATACCGATTTATTTTCATGCATTTCTCAGAAGGAAATACTCATGGTTCAGGTTTCAATGGATGAGTACTTTCACCCTTATGAAATATAGAAAGTTCTCTTCTTTTTAAACTATTAACAAAAGGTAAAGAATTAGTATGATTTTTCAAGTGCCTTTTGCTTTCTCTTTTCCAACTTTTAAAGTTTTTAAAAGATCGTGACTGTTCATAAAGGTTTACCTAAGGCAAAAATCTGTCTTATCGGGTAAAAAAGTAAGAGGACAACATACAGGGTGGTTTTTTTTTTCTTTTTTGGTTTTTATTTTAGTCAAAAATATGTAACATCTACTATCTTAACCATTTTTAAGTGAACAGTACAATAGTGTTAACTATATGCATATTGCTGTGCAACAGATCTCTAGAAGTTTTTCATCTCCAAAATGGAAACTGTAACAACTGAGCAGACTCCTCTTTTCCACTCCTCCAGCCCCTGGCACCACCATTTTACTTTCTGTTTCTGAGAGTTTTTACTATTTTAGATACCTCATATATGTGTAATCAGGCAGTATTTGTCCTTCTGTGACTAGCTTATTTTACTTTTCTCTTAGCAATAATGTTCTCAAGGTTCATTCATGTTGTAGCATATGACAAGATTTTCTTCTTTTTAAGGCAACGTAAGATTCCATTGTGTGTGTACGTGCACACACATTTTCTTTCTCCATTTATCGACTGATGGACTTTAGGTTGCTTCCATCTCTTGGCTACTGTGGATAATGCTCCATTGAACATGAGTGTGCAGCTATCTCTTTGAATGGATGTTTTCAATTCTTTTGGATATCTATTGAGAAATAGGATTGCTAGGTCATATATAACTCCATTTTTAATTTGTCAGGGAAGCATCATACTATCTTCCATAGCAGCTGCACCATTTTACATTCCCGTCAACAGTGCACAAGGGTTCTAATTTCTCTGTATACTTGCCTACACTTACTTCTTGTTTTTTTGTTTTTTGTTTTTTGTTTTTGTTTTTTTGAATAATGGCCATCCTAATGCCTGGGAGGTGATATCTCATTGTGGTTTTAAAAACTTGCATTTTCTTAATGATTATTTGATGTTGAGCATCTTTTTATGTTTGTTGGTCATTTGTGCATCCTCTTTGGAGCAATGGCTATTCAAAACATTTATCAATTTTTTAATAATTTTGTGTTTTGTTACTGAGTTGTAGGAATTCTATAATATGGATATTAATCCTTTATCAGATACATAGTTTGCAAATATTTTCTCCATTCTGTTGGTAGCCTTTTCATTCTGTTGATTGTTTCCTTTGCTGCACAGAAGTTTTTAAGTTTAATATCATACCTTTTGTCTATTACTGCTTGTTGTATCTATGCTTTTGGTGTTATATCCAAAAATAACTGCCAAATCCAGCAGCACAAAGCCCATCCTTTATGTTTTCTTCCAGGAGTTTTACAGGTTCAGGTCTTACATTTAGGTCTTTGAACCATTTTAGTTAATGTTTGTATATAGTGTAAAGTAAGGGTCCAAGCTTAATTCTTTTGCCTGCAGACCTCCAGTTTTCCTAACACTGCCTGCGGAAGAGACTATCCTTTCCTATCATGTGACCTTTGTCAAATATCTTCTGACCAAATAAGGGAAAGTTTATTTCTGGGTTTTCTGTTGTGTTCTTTTGGTCAGTATGTCTGCCTCTGTGCCATACTGTTTGATTACTGTAGTTTTATAATATGTTTTGAAGTCAGAAAGTGCGAGGCCTCCAACTTTGTCTTTCTCAAGACTGACTTTACTACTTGGGACACTTTAAGATTCCATAAGAGTTTTAGAATTTTTTTCTATTTCTGAAAAACATGAGATTAAGATTTTTATAGCATTTGCAGCAAATCTGTAGATCACCTGGGGTGGCAGGGCATTTTAACAATACTAAACCTTTCAACTACATATATAGTTTCCATTTATTTGCATCTTCTTTAATTTCTTTCAGCAATATTTTGTAGTTCTCAATATGCAAACCTTTTACCTCCTCAGTTAAGTTTATTTCCTAAGTATTTTATCTTTTTGATGCTATTATATTTGGGATTATTTTCTTATTTTCAGATTGGTCCTTGTATAGAAATGCAAATTTACTTTTGTGTCTTCATTCTGTATCCTACAACCTTGCTAAATTAGTTTACTCTAAGTTTTTGTGTGTATGGCATCTTTAGGGTTTTCTACATACAAGATCATGCCACCTGCAAACAGAAATAATTTTACCTCGTCTTTTTCCATTTGGATGCTTTACTTCTTTTTCCCTGCTTGATTGTTCTGACTAGGACTTTTGGTACTTTACTGAATAGAAGTGGTTAGAATGGGCATCCTGACTTGGAGGAAAAGCTTTTAGTTTTTCACCACTGAGTGATATTAGCTGTGGCTTTTCATATTTGCTCTTCCTTACATTGAGGTAATTTCCTTCTATTCTGTTTATTGAATGTTTTATCATGAAAGGATGGTGAATACTGTCAAATGCTTTTTCCTACCCACTTGAGATCATGTGGGTTTTGTCCTTTAATTCTGTTCATGTGGTAAATTATACTGATTGATTCTCACATGTTAAACCATTTTTGCATTCCAGAAATAATCTCACTTGGACATGATGTAGAATCCTTTTAATGTGCTGTTGAATTTAGTTTCCTAATATTTTGAGGATCTTTGCATCAATGTTCATTAGGGATATAAATCTGTAGTTCTTACAGTATCTTTGACTTTGCCATCAGGGGGTCCCACAGCATGAGTTTGGAAGTGTTCCCTCCTCCTCATATTTTAGGAAGAGTTGGAAAAGAACTGGATTCAATTCTTCTTTAAATGTTTGGTATCATTCTCCAGGGAAGCCATCTGGTTCTGAGATTTTCATTATTGGAAGATTACTGCTGATTCAATCTCCGTAACAATTCTAGCTCTGTCCAGATTTTTTATCTCTTCATGATTCAGTCTTGGTAGGTCATATATTTTTCTAAATTTAACCAATTCTTCCAGGTTATCCAATTTGTTGGCATATAATTGTTCACAGTTGTCCTGTATGATCTTTTTTATTTCTGTGGCATCATTTGTAGTATCTCCACTTTCATGATTGATTTTTGTTATTTGAGTCTCATTTTATTCATAGACCAGCAAAGAACTTTTCAATTTCATTAATCTTTCCAAAGAACCAACTCTTAATGTCATTGGTTTTTCTGCTGTTGTTTTTCTATTCTCTATATCACTGATTTCCCCTACCAATGTTTACTATTTCCTTCCTTCTGCTAAACTTGGGTTTAGATCCCTTCTCCTTTTTCTAGATCTAAGTTGTTAGACTATCACTTTGAAATTTGTTCTTTTTTTAATATAGGCATTTACCACTATAAACTTCCCTCTTAGTACTACTGCTTTTGCTGCATCCCACATTTTATCTTTTGTCTTCATTTTCACTTGTCTCAAGATATTTTCTAAATTCCCCTGTGTTTTCTCCTTTGACCTACTGACTGTTCAGGAGTGTGTGTTTTTGTTTGTTTGTTTTACATATTTGTGAATTTTCCAGTTTTCCTTTACTATTGATCTTTAGTTTCATTCCACTGTGGTCAAAAGAGATAGCCACTATGATCCTTTTTTTTTTTTTTTTAATTTTTTATTTATTTATGATAGTCACAGAGAGAGAGAGAGAGAGAGAGAGAGAGAGACAGGCGGAGGGAGAAGCAGGCTCCATGCACCGGGAGCCTGATGTGGGATTCGATCCCGGGTCTCCAGGATCGCGCCCTGGGCCAAAGGCAGGCGCCAAACCGCTGCGCCACCCAGGGATCCCGCCACTATGATCCTAATCTTCTTAAATTTAAGAATAGTTTTATGGCCTAACATGTGATCCTAGAGAATATTCAACATACACTTAAGAAAAAAATGTGCATTCTGCTGTTGTTGAGTGGAGTGTTCCAACTAGTCTATCAGGTTGTTCAAGTCCTGTTCCCTTGCTAGCTTTCTGTCTGGTTCTCCTATCCCCTTACTGAAAGTGAGGTGTTGAAATATCCCACTATTACTGTGTTACTGTCTATTTCTCCCTTCACTTCTGTCAATGTAATGTTTGCTTCACACAACTAGGTGCTCTGCTATTAGGTACATACAACTGTTACATCTTCTTAGTAAACTGAGCCTTTCATCATTAGATAGTCACCTTCTTTGTGTCTTGTAGCAGTTTTTAACTTAAAGTTTATTTTGTCTGGTATAAGTATCCCCCCTGCTCTCTTTTGGTTTCTATTTACAATGACATATCTTTGCTCTTTCTTTCACCCTCAGCCTGGGTACTCTTTATACCTGAAGTGAGTCTCTTATAAACAATACAGAGTTGCCCATTTTTTAAATCCATTCAGCCACTCTACATCTTTTGACTGGGGAAGTTTACTCTGTTTATACTTAAAATAATTGCTGATAGGGAAGGACTTACTTTTTTAATTTTGTTAATTGATTTTTATATATCTTACAGATATTTTAGCCCTCTTTTACTCTCTTGCTGCCTTCGTGTTTCATTGATCTTTTTTTATAGGGACATGTCCTATAGGTATTTTCTTTACTGAAGATCTTTATATTTATATATGCTTTGTGTTGCTATCTAGTGTCCTTTCATTTCAACTTAAAGGACTTCATTTAACAATTCTTGTTAGGCACATCTAGTTGTGATGAACTTCCTCAGCATTTATTTATCCAGGATGATCTATATTTCTCCTTCACTTCTGAAAGACAGTTTTACCAGATATAGTATTCTTGTTTGACAGTTTTTTTTTTCTTTTAGCACTTTGTGTATATCCCACTCCCTCTGGCCTATAATGTTTCTGCTGAGAAATCTGCAGATATTCATAAGGGAGCATCCTTGTATATAAGCTGTTTTTTTCTGGCTGCTCTCAAGATTGTCCTGACTTTTAAGAGTTTGATTATAATGTCTTTTTTAATTCAAATTCAATTAATTAACAATGTATTATTAGTTTCAGAAGTAGAATTCAGCGATTCATCAGTTGCATATAACATCCAGTGCTCATTATATCAAGTGCCCTCTTTAATGCCCGTCACCCAGTTACCCCATCCCCCCACCCACCACCCCTCCAACAACCCTCAGTTTGTTTCCTATAATTAAGAATCTCTTATGGTTTGTCTCCCTCTCTGATTGCATCTTGTTTTATTTTTTCCTCTCTTCCCCTATGATCCTCTATTTTGCTGCTTAATTCCACATAGGAGTGAAATCATATAATTGTCTTTCTCTGATTAATTTATTTTGCTTAGCATAATAACCTCTAGTTCAATCCACATCATTGCAAATGGTAAGATTTCAATTTTTTGATGGCTGGGTAATATCCCATTAGATAGATAGATAAATAGATAGATAGATACATACATACATACATACATACACACACACACACACACACACACACACACACCAGATCTTTTTTTTTTTTTTTTGCCCCCTTCTCCCTATAAGGCTTCTTATTATTTTTCTTAAAGATTTATTTATTCATTTATGATAGACATACAGAGAGAAAGAGAGGCAGAGACACAGGAGGAGGGAGAAGCAGGCTCCATGCCAGGAGCCCGATGTGGGACTCGATCCCAGGACCCCAGGATCGCGCCTTGGGCCAAAGGCAGGCGCTAAACCGCTGAGCCACCCAGGGATTCCCACACCAGATCTTCTTAATCCATTCATCAGTCGATGGACATCTTAATCCATTCATCAGTCGATGGCTCTTTCCATAGTTTGGCTATTATGGACATTGCTGTTTATAAACACTAGGGTGCAATTGCCCCTTTGGATCACTACATTTTATCTTTTGGGTAAACTAGTAATGCAATTACTGGGTTGTAAGGTAGCTCTATTGTTAACTTCTTGAGGAACCTCCATAATATTTTTCACACTGGCTGTACCAGCTTACATTCCCACCAACAATGAGAGCATTCCCCTTTCTCTGCATCCTCACCAACATCTGTCATTTCCTGACTTGTTAATTTTCGCCATTCTGACTGGTGTGAAGTGGTATCTCATTGTGGTTTTGACTTGTATTTCCTTGATGCTAAATGATGATGAGCATTCCTTCATGTATTTGTTGGCCATTTGTATGTCTTCTTTTGAGAAATGTCTGTTCATGTCTTCTGCCATTTCTTGACTGGATTTTTTTATTTTTTGGGTGTTGAGTTTGATAAGTTTTTTACAGATTTTGGGTACTAGCCCTTTATCTGATAAGTCATTTGCAAATATCTTCTCCCATTCTGTTGGTTGTCTTTTTGTTTTGCCGACTGTTTACTTTGCTGTGCAAAAGCTTTTTATCTCAATGAAGTTGTAATACTTCATTTTTTACTTTTATTTCTCTTGTCTTTGAAGATATATCTAGCAAGAAGTTGCTGCAGCCAAGGTAGAAGAGGGTGCTGCCTGTGTTCTCCTCTAGGATTCTGTTCAATTCCTATATCACAGTTAGGTCTTTCATCCATTTTATTTTTGTGTATGATGTAAGAGAATGGTCTAGTTTCAATCTTCTGCATGTGGCTGTCCTATGTTCCCAACAGCATTTGTTGAAGAGACTATCTTTTTTCCATTGGATATTCTTTCCTGCTTTGTCAAAGATTAGTTGACCATAAGTTGAGAATCCATTTTTGGGTTTTCTATAATGTTTCTCAGTATGGACTTCTTCAGATTCGTCTTAGTTGGAATATTTTAAGTTTCTTGAATTTGAATGTTCATTTCCTTCCTCATTTGGGAAGTTTTCTGTCATTGTGTCTTCAGAGAAACTCATCTCTCTTCTTCTCTTCAGAGACTCCCATATTGTATAAATTGGTCCATTTGACAGTGTCCCATCTGTCCCTTAGGTTTTTTTCACATTTCTTCATTTGTTTTTCCTTTCATTCCTTTGATTTGATCATTTCAAATGAACTGTCTTCAAGTTCACGGATTCTTTCTTCTGTTTTATCAAGTCTGCTGTTGATCCCCTCTACTGAATTTCTCAATTAAACTATTGAAGCACACTGAGTTTAAGACAATTATTTTTAAATCTTTGTCAGGTAATTCACAGATCTCCATTTCTTTAGGCTCAGTTGCTGAAGATTTATTTTGTTTTTGTTTTTGTTTTTTTTTTTATTGAGCCACATTTTCCCACTTTTTTCTATGTGCCTTGTTATGTGCCATATTTTTTTGTTGTGATTTTTGCATTTTAAAAAAGCAGCCACCTCCCCCAATTTTTATAGACTGGCTTTGTATATTGGAAGACTTCTATCAGTCAGCCTAGCTAGAGATTTGGGGGGCCTCTCAAACATTTTACAAGGACACATGTTCTCTGGGCTAATGTAATTTTCCAATTTGAGAGATTTTCCAGTTTCTTTTTCATGAGGCATTAGTCTCTTTCTCCCTCTGTTGTTTGTCTACAGTACTGCAGTTTCTCTGGCAGGATCACAAGCTGCTGAGCTCTCTTTTGTTTTAAGATGCCCCAGACATCCAAAGTAT
This sequence comes from Vulpes vulpes, assembly GCF_048418805.1. NCBI lineage: Eukaryota > Metazoa > Chordata > Mammalia > Carnivora > Canidae > Vulpes > Vulpes vulpes. Next base: position 70,331,803 of record NC_132783.1, on the reverse strand, counting down.
ACCAGTTCCTCATCAGCACTCCAAGTCAAGCAACAAAATATAAACCAACTCCTGAAGTAGTCCCCCACTCCAAGAAAACACTGGATATATGTTCCACTATTCTCTTTCCCTTCCAAGGGACAAGCAGCATATTGGGCTTTTCCTTTTAATCACTAGCTTTACTAGCCTGCAAGAGAGACTGATACTAATAAAATGAAACTATCTTTCTGACCCACTTCAATGCAGCTATTCTTGCCTCTGAGTATGCCTGGGCACGGTCATAATGGCTTTTTTTTTTTTAACTTTTTATTTATTTATGATAGTCACACAGAGAGAGAGAGAGAGAGGCAGAGACACAGGCGGAGGGAGAAGCAGGCTCCAGGCACCGGGAGCCCGATGTGGGATTCGATCCCGAGTCTCCAGGATCGCGCCCTGGGCCAAAGGCAGGCGCCAAACCGCCGCGCCACCCAGGGATCCCTGGCTTTTGGACTGAATACTAAGTCAGTGTTTCCACAGGGGAGTGAGTTCTGGAGCTTTCTATTCTACCATCTTTCTGACCACAGACCAGTCTATTTCTATATTCTCACATTATAACAAACTCAACAGAAACATACACAACAGCAGTCACCAAAAATTTACAGTAAAGACTACTCTTTGGTTTAAAATAAAAGGTACTGACATTCACTTCTATCTCCCACTTTCTAAAATTTTTTTTGCATTTAAAATACATACAGCTTTTGTATTGTACAGACCATATTATACATTATCTCACCTCCATTACACTCCATCTCTTCCACTCTCTTTCCAAACTAAAAGTAATGACTGTGTGCAGGTGTCAACTCATTCTTTGTTAAGAGACCTCATCTCAAGCCTATACCAGACAGACTTCTCACTTCCTGCTATGGGAGCTGGTTGGATGCATGCAGGCTCAAGAGGTGTCACACAAATGTAACCCAGAAGTGCAGAGAAGGCAAACCTCATAGGTCAACCCCCAATCCTCTCAAAAGATGTATACAAGCTTATAGACAAGTACTTCTTTTAGTGCCTTAGATGAATGATTTAGGGATGTAGACTCTGAGACTACTAAATGTAGTCACCCTTAGTGGTAACCAAGTTAATAATGCATCACTGTATTGGCTTTGGCTTTTTCTTCCCCATTTGACTCTCCTTATTCCCTCACCTCTTCTTGAGAGGATTTCCCAAATAAGATAGCTGTTGCAAGCCCTAATCTTAAGGGACAGAGGTAGGCAACCCCAGGCTAAGAACCACATTATTTAAGCAGGACCTTACTCCATGGGATCTCCTTTTCTTTTCTGTTATTGTGTATAGGAGGGTTTCCTCTCTTCTACTAGACTGTATTCCTCTTTAAAAAAAAAAAAAAAAAGATTTTATTTATTTATTCATGAGAGATACAGAGACACAGGCAGAGGGAGAAGCAGGCCCCATGCAGGGAGCCCGACGTGGGACTCGATTCCGGGTCTCCAGGATCACACCCCAGGCCAAAGGTGGCGCCAAACCACTAAGCCACCAGAGCTGCCCCTAGTCTGTATTCCTCTTAAAGGTAAAAAGCTTTATTCATTTGTGAAGTCCCTTAACATCACCTCATGATTTTTTTTAAACACAGCAATTGCCCATTGGGTTTTTCAGATAGCCTCACTATTTCTAATGATTTATAATTAAACACTTTTCACAAGCTTTAAAGCTAATCATTTATGCAGAACTTCCTTCAAATTCAAATATACTTTTATAATATTTTGTTGCTCAAGCCTAGATGTTTTGATGTAGTCAAATACACTTTCCATAGATAATGTATCTCAGATGTCCATTCATTGACAGCAAATATATTTTTGAAGGCAATCTTTCTGTTTTGGTGACAGTATGACTGCCAGCAATGTTTTACTAAATTATAGACCCCTGTAACAAAAATAATAAAAACCCTATAGATTTATGCTAATCTTGGGTTTCCTTTACCAATGTAAAAAATAAATGAAGAAAAACAATCCCCTGGATTAAAATAAGCATTTATTTATATGAGTCCTCCTGTAATACTCATGCTAAACACTTTTCTGGCTTTTTAAATTAGATCATTATAATCAAGCAATTTAAAAGACAGCCATTTCTTACCAAAATATTGATTTTTGCTTAAATGGTACTTCAAAAGCTCAGACTATGATAAAGGGACCAACTCAAAAAATATATAATACAAGCTTTAGTGGTCTTCTAAAGATAAATAGTGTGTTAGAGCTCAATAATGAAGAAGTAATTAAAATAATTCTGAAAATACTTAAAATTAAAATACATATTTTTTAATTGAGATTTTACTCTAATGAACATTATTACATTTCCCTGCCATGATTCTGTAGTGGTTTATATGACATGTTTAAATCTTGGCACATGAAGCTTGAAAACTGGACATGTTACAGAAGAAGGAAAATGTGACAAAAAGATGCTACATGGGGAAGCACATGATCTCCTTTGTTCATCTAAATCAGTTAAGTCAACACCAACAAGTTTCAACTATGGTTAGCACTGCCATCCTGGTCAGTAGAAAATCTTAAATTAGGGAACCTAGCCCACAGGACACTGAAAACTGCCAAGACATCAACAGAGCTCACAGTCAGCTGTCTTATGAATACTTGCTCCTCCAAACCAGGATACTCCAACTGTCTTCATTCCACCCTCTTCCCCCACTGGTTGTGAAGGCTCATGTGTATGGTACTCATAAAGGCAAATTCCTACCCAAACGACTTATGTATGTAAACTCAGTGAGCTTCTATCACCATGCCAAGCACTATTGGGTTCTTATTGTATTGTATGCAAAATACTTGGAACACTAAAACTGGAAAGGATTTTAGGGAAATCTAATCCAAAACCCTGAGAAGTTAAATGACTTGTAAAATGTCAATGGCAAGACTGGATAATGAACTCAAATCGCCTGACTCCTGGTTACCCACTCTTTTGAGAGGAATGGTTTACTTTCTTCTAACTAAAAATATGTCGGTGACTATCCTAGTACAATGAGCAATTAACATAAAAGACCAGTTATTTCAAAAACAGATTAGCTCTTATCTGAAATGCTTTAAAATCATATTTAAACAAGTATCTGGAGATGTATTCTTGTAAGAAAGAGATAATGCAGTATCTACATCTAAATAAATAATTATACTTCCCTTGACAAATTTCAATGTATAAAACTAATTCAGATCAGAAACAGAGACAAATTACTCAGCATTAACCTCACTTGAATTATTTTCCATATCCTCAATTCAAATCTCTGCACTAATGTATCACTAATAGTACAACATTCTACATAGCTCCTGGACTAAAAGTAAAGAAAGACCACCTTGCGTGTGGACAATTACTATGCCTTATTTACGTAACGCAGAACTGGGATATATCTTAAGGCTAAGTACATGCCCTACCTTTAAAGTTCCATTCCAGGAGGTCATCAATGCCAAGTCCATAGCCCAAAATGAGCAGTTTTTAGTCCAATTCCACCATGGATCATTTATTCATGGGTCATAAACACTGCACTGGACTAGGTGCTGAAGAGGAATAAGAGATGAATTTGAAACAAACAGATCATGTACAGAGAATCAACTGTGAGCCAACTTTACACAAATTATCATGTAATCTTCACTGCAGTCCTGGGAGAGAGATGTTATTATCTCTGTTTCGTGAAGAAAACAGAAAAGTTAACCAAAGCTAGTACAAGGCAAAGCTTTGGAATATGTGCAATCTCACCAAGAATTCTAACCCAAATGTGCACCTACTACCACATTCCTCTGCATTTCATCAGGGAACTAGGGGAAACACTACCCTATTCTGGAGGACAGGTTAGCATCTTAGATTGAGATTTGGTGTATCTCTACACTGCATAAGAGTTTCAACTCTGCAACAACCCTAAGAAGAAAACTAGCGTCTAGTCCCACGAAGAATTCCAAAAAGAAACCGATGCCCCAAGTTTAAAGGGTTTTTAGCTTCTCTATCTGTAAAACACAGATCTCAACAGCAGCCTGTATCTCTGCCCCTCTCTCTGTCTCTCATGAATAAATAAAATCTTAAAAAAAAAGGAAATACAAAAACATTTAATATATTAAATTAAAATACTAAATACAAAGTAGTAGTTAATACTATAGCATGAACTACATAAACTATGCAAATAGTCAAAACTATTATGTATGTCAAAACTACATTTCAAGGCAGAAAAATGAAAATAGCTTCAGTATACTGGGGTTACTGATGACTGTTTTTATTCTTAAAAGTTCCCTTCACACTGCCTTTTAAATTTCTGTAACAACAAATGTGTCCTTTTAAATTATTTCATAATATATTGAATAGGTATCTATTATAACGAATTTAATGGGAATCTGTAGGAAAATTAAATTTATTCTGAGCCTGCTGTGCCATAATAAAAACAATATATTCTCCCGCAGGAATATATCCTCCCACAGGTTTAGGCTCTTCCCAGGTCCCATACAACAACTACTTTAAACAATGCTGTGCCAGTTATAAATTATGCTCCTAGACTAAAATGCTTCAAGATGGTTTAACATGGAGAAAGTATAAGCTTCAAGAGTAAAGAAAATCAAAGAAAGAAAAGGATCTGAATCTTCCTAATTTTGGCCATCATTATCTAACCATATAGCAACACTTCTCAAAGTGCAGTAGCCCTAGATCACCTACATTGGATTCACATGAGATTCTTTTCAAAATGCAGATTCCAACCACTACTGAAATTATCAAACCAACACAATCAGTATCTCCAACACAAGTCCAGAGTTTCTGTACAATCTTCTCAGGTAATTTTAATGCACACAGACTTTAAGAATCTGACATGTTAATCAGGTAAAATAAACACCATTCAAAATTTTTAGTGAAAGAAACATATAGAACTCTAAATCTGGATAGGTAATTCAACAATTACATCCTAATTTCTCACACTTACTAGCCCAAACAAGCCAGGTTGTAAGATCAAAGGCAAAAGGAGCAGACATCCTGCAAATCTGTTGTCTCTTCTGCCTAACCTATGAAACTTTCGAAAATAATTTTGCAAACTTTATCAAGACTCTTAAAATATCCATGCCCTTTGCCCCCAAAATTTCACTAGTAAAAATTTTTCATGAGAGAATATTCAGGATGCAAGCCATGCTTTTAGGCGAGAGTGTTTGGGACAGCAATATTAATATTCACCATCTGCCATTTTTTTTAGTATATGCACTGCATCTGGCACTGCATCTGGCTTATACACAGTATTTCTAATCCTCAATACTTTTATTGAGGCAGAGATAAAAAGACTGCAGAGATAAAAAGACTGAGGCTCAGAGAAGTTATTTACTTACCCAAGCACGAGTTATTAACCTGCCCAAGATCTGAATCCCAGTCAGTCTGAGTAAAAACCCTAGGCTCTTTCCCCTCCTGGGAAAAGTTTTATCATAAATGCTTATGTCATAGGGTTTAAGCAAAGTATGATATGTCAAGGGGATAGTTTATATTCATTTTAAACCATGCTCAGGAACATCTGGGTGGCTCAGTGGTTGAGCGTCTGCCTTTGGCTCAGGTCGTAATCCTGGGGTCCTGGGAGGAAGTCCCGCATCAGACTGCCCACAGAAGCCTGCTTCTCCCTCTGCCTATGTCTCTGCCTCTCTCTGTGTCTCTCATGAGTAAGTATATAAAACCTTTTAAAAAATAATAATAAAATAAAACCATGCTGTTCAAAAATCTTTAATGAGATGGAAAATCCTCATGACACAATGGTAAGTGAAAAACTGGGTGTGATCCCAGTTTAGAATGTAAGGAACACAAGACACGAAACCAAATCTATCTTGGTTTTGATTGCATCCCCAAAGCCTAACACTAACACTGTACCTGCGATACAGTAGGAATTCAAAATCTGCCGTAAAAATAAATTATGTGGGATCCCTGGGTGGCGCAGCAGTTTGGCACCTGCCTTTGGCCCAGGGCGCGATCCTGGGGACCCGGGATCGAATCCCACGTCGGGCTCCCGGTGCATGGAGCCTGCTTCTCCCTCTGCCTGTGTCTCTGCCTCTCTCTCTCTCTCTCTCTCTCTCTCTCTGTATGACTATCATAAATAAATAATTAAAAAAAAGTTTAAAAAAAGAAAAAACAAACAAAACACACTACCAACTAGAGACATGAAAATGTTATACCATAATTAAAAAAAAAGAAAAAAATAAAAATAAAATAAAATAAAATAAATTATGTGTGCGTATATTGTTTAAAGACCAGGAAATAATTCCCAAAAATCCTACAAGTGGTTCTTGCTAGATTCCCAAAACACTTATAGTGATTATTGCTAGATTAGGGATGACTTTTGGGTCTTCTATTTTACATCTGTTTCAAGTATTCTATATAAGTTCATATAACCAGGGCACCTAGGTCACTCAGTGCTTAAGCATCTGCCTTCAGCTCAGGACGTAACGTGATCCCAGGGTCCTGGGATCAAATCCCACATAGGCTCCCCTCAGAGAGCCTGCTTCTCCCTCTGCTTAAGTCTCTACCTCTCTCTGTGTGTCTCTCATGAATAAATAAATAAAATCTTTTAAAAATAAGTTCATATTACCTTCATAATGAAAAAATAACTTCAATGGCTAATTTTCAAATCCTATGTTTGAGCATCTTCCTATAGAAGAGATGCAATTAAGCTTCAGATAAACTCAATATATACACTAATGTGTGATTTATCTTATTTAACGTAACAGAGAAACTACTATATAGCTAGAAAGTGAGCATTACGTTTGTATATGCCAGCATCATAAATGCCAGTGGGATTTAATACTTATTACAGGGATCCCTGGGTGGCACAGTGGTTTAGCGCCTGCCTTTGGCCCAGGGCGCGATCCTGGAGACCCAGGATCAAATCCCACATCGGGCTCCCTGCATGGAGCCTGCTTCTCCCTCTGCCTGTGTCTCTGCCTCTCTCTCTCTCTCTCTCTCTCTCTCTGTGACTATCATAAATAAATAAAAATTTTAAAAAATAATAATAATAATAATAATACTTATTACAAATAATGTTTTCATCACCTATAGTTATTAGTAGCTTAGTAGGTAGGAAATGGATTTATAAATATGTAACATCTACAAAATGTTTAGGTTCTTCAAAATCTTGAGCAGAAAACAATGTTTATTCTCCTCTTTTCCCCTCCCCAGACCGAAGATGCACCTCCAGGCACAGACAGCTAGTTTCTGTAACAATGAGGCCAAAAGCCACAGACTGGGAATGGCAGAGGTGAGGAAGGTAGTCATTGGGCTCCTTGATGCCCTTGGGGCAACTATTCAGGGGTGGACCCCTGAGCTCCAGATTTTGTATTAGGTGAGGAAAATAAACTCCTGGCTGGTTTAAGCCACTCTGTTCAGTTTTCTGTTAGTCACAGCCAAATATATACCTGCCTATTAAAATCAGCCATATGACAAACCTTTCTGTTTTAACTTATCAATGATCAACTCCACCAACACCGCACAAGTCTTCGCAAAGATCATACTTACTGAGAGCACATGCATGTACTGAGAGTGCTTACTCGTCCCGAGGACAGGGACATAATGCCCGTCTCATGCTACCCTTATAGGGCCCTGCTGAGGTGACATTAATACCCCGATCCAGCCAACTCTGATGGCAGCACCTGGGCTTCATACTGCCAAGCTACACAATTTTCAATGCACTTTTTCATTGTTTATAACATGATCTTATCCTTCAATTCTGCTTTCACACTCAACTACCATTGTCCCAACGGATTCTCTGACAGGAGAAAGACTTCTCAAAAATAAATCATCCCTTCCCCTAAACAAAATGGATTGACATGTAGTTGTTTTAAAAGCATTTTAAAAGCATTTGGGCAGCCCAGGTGGCTCAGGGGGTTAGCGCCACCTTCAGCCCAGGGTGTGATCCTGGAGACCCTGGATGGAGTCCCACATCGGGCTCCCTGCATGGAGCCTGCTTCTCCCTCTGCCTGTGTCTGTGCCTCTCTCTGTGTCTCTCATGAATAAATAAATAAAATCTTTAAAAATAAGTTAATTAATTAATTAAAATAAAATAAAATAAAATAAAAGCAAGCATTTGCTCTCTAGTGTTCCAAAATCTTTATCCGTCACGTGGCACAGAGCTGCTGCTACATTAACATCCACAAAGTGCCATGTGCCTGGCACTGGGCTACACATTTCACATGCATCATCTCATTCAGTGCTCACAACATCCCAAGACAGGACTACTGTCCCCATTTTACAAGTGAACAAATACAACATGTAAGCCTGTGCACAGATTTTGAAAAAAGTCTCTTTCTAGACACCAATGAATGACAAGTTCAAAGCAACATAAAACTAGAAAGGAGACTGATTTTGCTGCTAGTCTTTAGTAAAAATGTCAGAAGTAATTTATTTAGGACCCTTTAAAGAATGAAAAATACTCCAGGCAAGGACAACTAGACAACTAACAAGGGTGTAAAGCCCTTTCATTCTGAGCGAAATCTAGAATTGCATACTCATCTCTTATATAGCTTTATTCAGTATATACTCAACCACCTTTACAAGAAGCTAATATACTCATCACACTATGAGCTGCCAGTAAGGCCAAGAATATTTAGATAGCTATGAATATTTACTTATCGTAAGACCATTTAATTCATTTTCCAATATACTTGATTTTCATTTGCAACATAGGAATGTGCATTTTATGGACTATGATTTATAATGACTATAGTTATTATTCATTTATTAAGCAATAATAAATGAGCTTCAGGAAGCTATAAGGCCAGCACTGTGATGCTTACCTACATCTTTTTCTCTTAATCATCACAAGCAGTCAAGATGCAAGAACTATTATACCCCTTTTTATTTTATGTATTTATTTATTGGGGACGGGGGGCAGAGGGAGAGAAAATCTCAAGCAGGCTCTATACCTTGCACGGAGCCCACTGCAGGGCTCAATCTCACAATCCTGATATCATGTCCTGAGCCAAAATCAATTGGATGCTTAAGTCACTGAGCTACCCAGATGCCCTAAAACCCCCTTTCAGAAAGAGAGCCACAGGTGAAGAATTTTCCCCGGTTCCCTATTAGAAGGTAGCATTAAGATTTGAATCCATATCTGGCCCAGAGCCCTGTGCTTTTAACCACTAAGCTTCATCAAGTTTTTTGATTTATTCCTGTTGTATTAGCCTTAGTCCAACATTAGCTATAAAACTATACTCAGCTTAGCTCTTATCTTCACTTTCAGTACACCTCAATTTCCAGACACTTTGCTTCACATTTTTCCCATAAAACATCTAAAAAATAAGACCATCGTCCCTAAAGATTCACTTCACTTGCTAAATTGGAAGAGATAACATACTTGTTGCTCTTACTTTTAATCAATGATGTGTTGATAACCTTAGTGACTGCTTCTTCTACTCAAGTAAGCAGAAGTAAGTGATCCCCATTGTGCCTATTATTGTAAAAATGCAACATGGTTTTTAAAGTCTTTCACAGCAATATCCTAAAAGCCCACCAGATGTCAACCTCAGTTCGTAAAAACAGGCCATTTCCCACCTTGTAACTCTTCTTTCTATGATGAAACAAGGGATTGGGAATTTGGAAAATGCCTTTGCTTCTACATGAATGCAGGAATTTTTTGTATGATTTTTAACTTAAGAAGAAAAGTATAACAGTAAGATGTAAAACAACCAAAGAGAGAGAGAGAGAGAGAAAGAAATATACATATTCCATGTTTGCCTCTTGGGTCCCTACCAAACACCAAGACTATTTCTGACTCTTCTGACTTATTTATTTCCTACTTTCTCCCAGACTTTTTCTATACTATTCTCCTCCCTCTCTCTACATACCATAACTCATATTTGACTTGAATGAATCAATACTATTATCTCACACAAGGCATGAAATCTAAATTTTGAAAATCAGTATTAAATTAATTAAAAACAATTTTTCTTTATTATTAAACAGTGCTGTCCATGGTGTCCATTCCAGGCTGACCATAAACTTCAATAAACTTGAAAATAATTCCCATTTTTAAAACCAGTAACTAACAAAAGTGGTAATCTTCATTTAGACTCAAACAAAAATGGCAGATATTCTGCAAGGCTGTTCCAAAGTGGTTATCTCACACACACACACACACACACACACAAAGGAAAGAAAGAAAAGAAAAACTAACAATTTTTTCCCTACATTTTCAGTATGGTGTTTTTATGCATAGAAATTCTTTTGGGATTCATTGATCATCCAAGAATGGTATTTCATTTCTTTGATCAGTGCCCTATTGCCCATATTCTAACCTCACTGAATTTTTGGTCCATTGCATAGAAGAAATTCTCTACTAATAAAAATACAACCCATTAAAGATTAACTCGCCCCCAGGACAGTCTCTCTAGAAACAAATTCCAAGCATTATAATCACTAATTTGCACTATGTAGGCTTCAAGACAGATAATCTTATTTATCCTGCTTTAAACTGGAAATCTGCACATATTTTAAGGCAATTATGAAAAGAAAAATGGCAAACCAGATTCACATAATCAGAAACCCAACTAGACAAATACTTTACCTACTTGACACTTTGCAAATGAAAAGTTTTACACCCAAGATTATCTAACAATGTTAGAATACTTGCAAACCTCCTTAGTCTCTATTTTACTTTCCCAATATGAGATTGCAAAATTTTTTGTTTCTCCAAATTTAAAGTATACCCTATACGTCAGAAATTATAGTAGGCACAGGAAATCTTTTGAATCCATGCTGTAATATTTATTATTAACAACAATAAAAGCATATAATATACATTAAGCTCTTAATTGTCAAACAGCATAGCAAGTTTTTAGCTTATCAGGAATTATCTCTTTTAATTCTTCCAAAACCCCAAGAGAAATACAATTATCATTCGCTAATACTAATCAACTATTAGTATTAGAGAAATACTAATCCACCATTTAGAGATAGGCAGAGTGAGACTGAGAGCCCAGGAACTGTCCCAACGTTCATTTAGACTTGGAACGTCTAAATGACGTTCCCAACGTCTGTGGGACGTGAATCTAGGTTTGATTCCAGTGCCCACTCTTGCTATAATCACCTGGTTTAAAACAATGAGACCCAGAATTACATTTGGTTCAGAAAACTTGTCTCATTCCTTCAAACATAGTTGTTTTACATAATTGACACTAGGAAGCACACATCACAAAATGTCTGAGTACACTATGCACCATTCTATTGTCAAATGAGTTCAAAATTTACCTTCTCAGAGGCATAATTCATTTATTGGTGATTTCTGGAAAGTTAATCAAAGCACTATGTTCAATCATTAAAGAATTCTTTGGGGCTGAAATGTAAATATTTCATTATACATAGATTGTTGAAGAAACGTTAACTGTTAGGACTTCCTGAGAAACAAAACTTTTTCACTGCAGCAGTTTCAAACCACCTCATGTCAGAGTAGCATACCTTCAAATTTAAAAAATACACCACCCATATTTCATTTTATTCTAAATAAAAATCAATTAATTGAAAAAAGAAACCCACTTCCAAAACTCAAGTTATACAGGAGGGCTGCCTAGAAACTAAATGCTTATCACTATCTGTATTTGCATAGATGAACAGGTAAGGAAGACATAGTATTATTAGAAGATCCACCCTTTACATTATCCCAAACTCATGTGGGAAACAATCTCACAGTATTTTTCTGAATAAACTTAATATTTTATTTAGAATCAGAAACTAGGCAAAAAGAACCATGGAACAAATGAAACTAAAATGGATTATTGAAATACAACTTTAATTTCCAAAACCACTCTAATTTCTAAATCCACTATACGATATTCTTATTTGAACGATTTACCACAGAAGTAACTCTCTTAGAAAATTATATAATTTAAGGGTGGGAAAAAAAAAAAAAAAGAGAGACACGATAAGCCCTAGGGATGTTTATCAATAAAAATAAGCAACAAGGCAGATGAGTTTGTAGCTCATCCAAAAAACGCCAGCCAAACACTCTTATTTGTTTCTACCAAGTTATTGTCTTGGAAAACATGTTGTTCTCTCTTAAAATAACCTGCTTAATTGTCTTTCAAAGCCACTGCATTTCCACGGAGGGCTAAATAGCTCCCATGTTGTGATGCACTGACTGATAAAGTCAAAGTTAGTTGACTTTTTGTGGCATCAAGCCACAAAAGAAAGTTGGAAAGCTCCACACCTCTCTTGATAATAAGGACGCTACCTACTGAACGAATCCACCATACATCCTGAGTCAAATTAATGTCTGGTCCTGTACAGTACTTTAAGAATGACAGTCGTTCAAACTACCGCTATTTTTCTAGATGAGGGAAATGACCACACTGGTGGCTTACAGATAAACTAGTAATTAACATTTTTAAGGAAGGCCAAAATGACCTTGGACATTTTAGCGTTCACTCTGAAAACTCCCATCCCCCCATTATAAAACTCAGAACTTGTCTCCAGTCCTAAAGCTGTTGTGCCTGGGAAAGTCCCAGAGAAACGAGGGAATTAAAAAACAAAACAAAACAAAACACACACACACACACACAAAAAATTGTGTAAGGCAGAAACTCACAGCACAGGAAGATTTTTATGAACTGAGTGTGACTCAAGATGTGTTACAAGCCTATCAGCAGATGAACACGCAGGTCCTCCAACCCAGCAGCACGACCCCGACACAGTCCCCACGCTCTGGCTGCTGACCCCCATCCAGGCCCCTCTCCCTCGCGGCGGGGGGGGGGGGGGGGGACACTCCTATCTTAAGCCCTGACATCTGCAGTGTTTCCCAACAGCTAGACAAGGCCCCTCGGCCGGAGGAAGTGGATACTGACAAGAGGAGACACAGGGACGCAGCTAGAATTCAAGGCTATGAGGGAGTGGGGAGAGAGTCACGCACACTCCGTGCGCACTCGGTGGGTCCCGCGGCGAAGCCGGGGTGTCCGGAGTAAGCTGGCGTCTCCCAGGCAGCCGAGAACACAACCGGGCGCGCCGGCGCAAACTCGGCCTCTGGCTTTTCTGCAGCCGGTCAAGTTAGGGGCCCAAGGTTCCCGGCGCCTGGAGACCCGCGAGGCGTGTTAGGGCGGAGAGTCCCGCGGCCTCGCGGGGGAGCGGGCCGGGGAGCCCAAGCCGACTGTGGGCCGGAGCGGGGCGCGGGGCCGGGAGGGCCGGGAAGGAGTGTGGACTCCGTCCGGGAGCCCGAGGACGCGGGGGATGCCCACCTTGTAACATGGCCTCAAGTTTCTTCCTGTCCACGCGGAAGCGCTCCTCGCTCCACTCGGGGCTGTGCAGGGGCGCCCCGGCGACCAGGTCGTCCTCGGAGCCCGGCATGGGCGAGTCAGTACTGCGTTCGCTGTTGGAGCCCGGGTCCGACTGCGCCGCCAGGTAGCCGGGCTCGCCCTGGGCGGCCATGGTGGGCGCGCGGCGCTCGGGCTCCGGCTCCGGCTCCGGCTCCGGCTCCGACCGCGGCCGCCGCTCCGCCTGCGCCGCCGCCTCCGCTCGCCGGCCGGGCGCGACTGGCTCCCCGCGCCGCGGCGCTAGCTCGTCCCCGGGCCGCCGCCGACGCCGCCGCCGCCGCCGCCACGGAGCCCCTGGCGCATCCCAGCCCCGCGAGCCGCCCGCCGCCCCGAGTCCCGGCCGCGATCCCGGGCCGCGGACTGCGCCTCCCCCAGCCAGCAACGCCCGCGCGGAATGAGCGCGCCGCGCCGCCAGCGCCTCCATCCGCAGGGCCCCGGCGCCCCCTCCCCGCCCGCCGCCCCGGCCGCCGCGCGCTCATTGGCCCCGCCGGCCCACGGGGAGCCGCGGCGGGCGGGCCGCCCCCGGCGCTCGGACACCCTCGCGCGCGCACACTCACCACGTACGCGCCACGAAGCTTGCCCCCCGCGCGTATTTTCGCGGTTCCTCAAACGCGCTCAGCGGGTTTAAGCACGACAGCTCGGGACGCACACCCAATGCACGCGCAGCCCCCCTCCGTACAGAGGCTCACCACTCCGCCGAGCTCACAGCCTCGGTCGGCCGCTCAAGTTGGAAACAGGAGGAGGGAGAAAGGGGAAGACTAGCGGAAGAAACAGTGTCCATCTCCTGCAGACATCGCTGTGGTCACTGCTTTCGCCCAGTTCATTCCTAGATCACTCCTCTTTCCACGGCGAAGTGGTCAGCTGCACAAGAGGCTTACTCTTTATTGTGAGGGAAGATTTTTTTTTCTTGAATGAGGTGTGGAGGGAGTCATTTTCTATGTGATTCTAAAGGAATAGATTCAGCTGATTTTAAAGAGGTGGCGGGGTGGGGGGTGGGGGGAGACAAAAGAGCCCCTGAGATGGAAATGGTGGTTAGCTGAATCCATTTGGCATCTGGGCAGCCTGTCTTGTCAGGGGCCGAGGGCTCTTCTCTGTTTTCAAGGTCAGCCTCATAGATGAGGACCAGCAAATGACCATATGATCCTAACTGCCCAGGCCAGACCACCCATTGCCACTTGTAAACTTGGACTTGTAGCGGCAGGGAAAAGGAAAGTTGCTTGCACCAGTAATGCCCTCAGAACTCTACTTTGCATTCACACTGATTCATCCCTGTTTGTTTTGTGACCAAAAGCAAAAAAAAAAAAAAAAAAAAAAAAATTCTCATTTCAAGGGGGTGGGGGTTGAATGAGAAAGCTGTTACTGTGCCACAGAGGGAGGCTTACTGGCTTACGCAAGGGACAAGTTATACTTAGGGTCAACAGAAACCTGGTTAACAAGAATTGACTGTGCTGTGTACTGTGGTGTGCTGACAGATGACGTAACTAAGACTCTGGGAAGTCAAGTGACATGACTAAGGTCACATAGCATCAGAAAATGGAGTCAAGAATCAAACCCAGGTCCATGTACTGACACATAATTTCCACAAAACCCCTACCTTATTAAGCAGAAAAGTTTCCTGCTCAGAGAAAAACTGGGAGCAGATATACAGTCTAACTGCTTAATTGACTACCATGTGTCCCTTCTGTGAACTTATTGTACAAAGCACTAACTTAAACACCAAAACGGGTTATCAAGGAGCCTTCCATTAGGGATGCTTACCATCTTTTTCTGTCAAGAAATATTTGAGGGGACCCTGGTATATGCAGGAGACTGTGTTAGGCCCAAAGAAGAGTTATCAAAAACAAGAAGCATCCTTAAGCTCCTGGAGCTGACATTCTAATGAGAAAGATAGAATGTTGATCTAAATACATTAATCATTCAGAAAAATATAAAATTGCACCTATATTAAGCATTACAAATAAGAGACTCAAGATAGGGGAAAATCTGTAATGGAGTAATTGGATTCAATCAGAGATGTCAGTGGAAGAGTCTCAAGGAAAGTGACTCGGGCTGAACAGAAGTTTGAGCAGAATTTAACAGGGCAAGAAAGAGGAGAGTGGGCCTTCCCTACAAATGACTATTTGATCATTCTATCATCCCTGAAGGTAGATATTGTGATTATCCTTATTTTTCAGTTGAGGAAACTGAGGCATAGGAGGCAAAATAAATAATCCAAGTTTACACTACTAAGTAAATTATAAAATCAGGATTTGAACCCAGGAAGTCTCCCTTGAAAATTAGACTTCAAGTGCTCTGTGCTTAGCCACTAAGCTATATTGGCTCTTAATAGTATCAGCATAAGCAAAGATCCCATGGCTGGAGGAAACAATGTACGTTCCTCCATCGGAAGACCTAAAAGAAAAATCAGCAAAGCTGGTACAAGAAAGCAAGGAATGAGATGGTGCTAGCTGAGAGAAGAGAGGTAAAGAGTATGTAAGCCCTGTAGGACAAGTTAGGAGTTTTTGTCTTTATCCTTAGAACAGAAAGAAGCTATATAGAGGCTTTAAGTAAAGGATAATGTACTTCGATTTGCATTTTAAAAGATGACTATGGCTATAGTATGGGGAGTAGATTGTGGGACAAGGGTAGAAGTAGACCAATTAAGAGACTATCCAGGAAGTTTAGATATTAGCTATTGGTTGCTTACCTAGAGTGGTAAAAATTGAGAAATGTGAGAGGACTTGAAAAATATTGTGATTGCAAATGTTATCAACTAGATTGGTGATGGATTGGATATGGGGTGATGGAGAGATAAATGTGAGGAATTACTCTAGAGTTCCGGCTAACATAACTAGAGAAAAATAGGTACCATTAACTAAAATAGAAACACTGGAAGAGGATTGACTTCACTAGAAGAAAGATGAATTTGAATTGGGCATACTGAGTTTCAGGTGCCATTGAGACCCCAAGAAGATATGTCATATAAGCAATTGGACATATGGGTCCGGAGTTCAGAAAAGAGATTTTGACTGACTGGAGACAAAAATGTGTTGTTTGTTTATAGACAATAATTAGCCATATACAAGGAGTAAAACTGTATAGAGAAAGAGAAGAGAATTAGAAGGGGGAACCAAGGAAAGAGCCTTTCACAAATTCTAACATTTAGTGATCAAGAAGATGACAATGGAAAGGAGATATAAGGGATAATAAGAGAGGAAGGAAAAACAAAACAAAGTTTTGTCTTATAAGCCCAGGAAAAGACTACTTCTAAAAAAGGAAGTGTGATGATCTTTGTATTGTAGGGAGGTCAAAATTTTTTGATGGAGGTCACTGGGACCTAAGCAAGAAAATCAGAATGAAATGGTGATAGAGTGAATATAGCTAATGAAGTGAGGAGTAAAGACAACTCTTTGGAAAAGGTTTGGCTGAAAAGAGAAGGAGAGAGCAATAGCTGAAGGATAATGTAGGTAGAAGAAGGGCTGTTTGTTGCTTATTGGGTTGGTTGGCTGGTAAGTTGAATGACTAATTTAATAGGTGAGGTTTGAGAATTGGAAAAACCACTAGGAATGATCCATTTGACAAAAATTGAAAATACGAGAAAAGAAAAAAAAAGGAGGAATCGATATTATAAAGACTTTGCAAGCATAAATAGAATAGACTCCAAGACACAACTAGAAGCAAAACTGAAGATGAACAGGTTTCATTTCTAGAACTCAAGGGAATTGTTACCTGATGGCTTTTATTTTACCAAGAGTAAAAGTCAAAATCACCTGCTGAGGATGTGGGGGAAGGAGAGCTGCGATTAGAGGTTTGAGGAAACTAGAGATTTTCATGTTAGTTTGTTTACAGAGTTTTATTTTTTTTTAATTTTTTTAAAAGATTTTATTTATTTATTCCTGAGAGACACAGAGAGAAAGAGAGAGAGAGGCAGAGACATAGGCAGAGGGAGAAACAGGCTCCATGCAGGGAGCCTGATATGGGACTCCATCCAGGATCAGGCCCTGGGCTGAAGGCTACACTAAACCGCTGAGCCACCAGCTGCCCTGTATACAGAGTTTTAAAATAGCTTTTTGCTTCTGAGAAAATGAATTGGTACTGTTGAGAGTCCAGTTGATGTTGGTAGTCACAAATGTATAATAGGATCTGCCTGCTTGTCCTAACTGTATCCACCAGTGCTAAGCTTCTTGTGTGCAAGTTCAGAGAAAACATAGGAGCCAAATGGATGAAACACCAGGAGCTAAAAAGCAATGGATCAGTGACTGATGGAAAATAATTTCCAAGGTAGAAGTTTATAATCAGCAAAAATATCAGTCATACATGACAAATTCATTCTTAGGTATGAGATCTCTCAAAAGAGATTATTTTCCTTATATTGTTTCTGAGTAAGCTACTGAAGATTGTGTGTCACCAAAGCAAGAGAGTAAATCAAGATGAAGAGAAAAACATGGAACATGGGGAACCAGAGATCCAGCACAGGATAGAGGCAAAGGGGGTCCTCAGGATAATAGTGAAAGGAGAGCTCAAATTGGAGTAGGTCATAAGTCTCAGGGTTGAGATTTCTTCTAGATTAAATAGAATGTTTGAATAATATGAACATATTCACAGGAACAGTGGGGGCTTTGAGGAGGGCAGTGGTGAAAAAGTGCTTTAGGGGAACATCAATAGGTAATGATAAGCTTTTGAAAATTAAGAAGTGGCAATACAAGCATGTCATCTGGAGACATGGAAATAAAAATAGAATCAAACTAAAAATGTTGGAAGTGGTTGCCTGTGGAAAATAGGAAATGGGAGGAAGGCATATGGTACTTCTGGTTTTTATACAAGTCTACAAGTCTTCTAGAACAATTTGATTCTTTAAACCATGTGGATGTATGGCTTTAAATTTAGAAAATCTAATCAAGTAGCATATGCTTGTAATACTATGATTGAAATGATAAATAAATAGCAGAATATTGAATTTACAACTTCTGAGTCCTATGCTCTTTCTACAAAAACTGAACCAGAGTTAGAATAATTGATAGTCTTTTTGTTTTTATAGAGCATGTTTGTTTTGTTTGTCTTACTCAAAGTATAAGAATAGATCAGATGCCAGATAATCAATTGTGTAGATTTTTTTCTAATGGAGTAATGCAATCAAGAAAAAAAATCACTGGAAAATTTTATTTTATTTTATTTTTTTTTAATTTTTATTTATTTATGATAGTCACAGAGAGAGAGAGAGGCAGAGACACAGGCAGAGGGAGAAGCAGGCTCTATGCACCAGGAGCCCGACGTGGGATTCGATCCTGAGTCTCCAGGATCGCGCCCTGGGCCAAAGGCAGGCGCCAAACCACTGCGCCACCCAGGGATCCCACTGGAAAATTTTATATAAAATCTTAAAGTTCACAAATTATGAAAACCCATAAGAGATTTTTTAAAGGAGCATTATCTTACATTTACCTTAGAAATTCATGTCTAACTTATTAGTGCTCATCTAATGAAAAAACTTATGAGACATTTTATTTTTTAATTTTATTTATTTATTTATTTGACAGAAAGAGAGAGTGTATGTACACAAGCAGGGGGGAGCATCAGAGGGAGGGGAAGAAGCAGGATCCCCACTGAGCAGGGAATCCAATGTGGGGTTTCATCCCAGGACCCTGAGATCATGACCTAAGCTGAAGGCAGATGCTTAACCAACTGAACCACTCAGGCACCCCTTCAGGAATTTTTTTTTCTTTTTTAAAGATCTTATTTACCTATTCATGAGAGATACAGAGAAAGGCAGAGACAGGAGAAGCAGGCTCTATGCAAAGAGCCCAATATGGGACTCGATCCTGGGACCCCAGGATCATGTCCTGAGCCAAAAGCAGACACTCCACCGCTGAGCCACCCAGGCATCCCGTTTCAGGAAACATTTTAAAGTAAAATGAATTTGGTGTTATGTTCTAGGTGCTCTTAATTAGTTTCCCTGGACTAGTTTCTTCTAAAGCAAAATATGAAACTATTGATCTTGAACTCCTATATTTTTGTAAGAGTTTCAGAAGTTTATGTTAAAACTACTTTCCTATTTTAATTTAAAACCTTGACATTTCAGTGATTCTTGAATAATTTCAACATATGGCCAGATACTACTCAATTAAATGAGCAGGCTCCTATTTAGCAATCCCCCTTCATTCTCTTTTTGCATTTCACACTCCAACAATACTGAAGGATTTGTAATTCCTGACCTGTCCTGCTCTCTCATCTAGAGCTCTGTGTTTGCAATCAGTATTCCTCTGGCCTGGAACACTGTCTCACATTCTGTTGCCTTGGCCTTCACATACACCCTACTACTAGTCTGATCTGGGTTTTCTTAACTTTTGTTTCCAGTAAATGTTGTGCTTATTCCACTTAAAGCAATTATGTTCGCATTTACTATCTTTATTTTCTTCATCATTTAGCACCATCATCATCACGGATCTAATGTCTGAGGCAGAAAATGTGTC
Organism: Vulpes vulpes; assembly: GCF_048418805.1. Classification (NCBI taxonomy): domain Eukaryota; kingdom Metazoa; phylum Chordata; class Mammalia; order Carnivora; family Canidae; genus Vulpes; species Vulpes vulpes. The sequence continues at coordinate 70,312,092 of NC_132783.1, read as the reverse complement.
TTTTCACCATTGTGTCCCAGGGAGCACTCAGAAATATAGGTTGATAAGCTCTTAACCATGCACCTAAAAATACATGACTAGAAATTATTTTGTGATACACTTTAGATGATTATGCAACCAAAGAGTAATGAAGACAAGCATAAAAAGGTAAGTCCAACTCTATTGCTAGAATTAAAGGTAGCAAACAGGTAAGAACATTCTTTTCTCAATTTGCAGCTGAAGAAATGGATGCCTGGAGAATTGAGACAAACTGATTGGAATGCCACATCCTATGACAAGAAACAGAATCATTGATATTAAATATGAAAAATTATCAGGTCCAGTCCCTTTACTTTGCAGATAAATTAATTGAAACCCAAAAACTCAAAGAAAAATAAAGTTCTGCAAATATATGCTTAAATTTTATGAAAAAGCTGATTTTCAGTAAAGCATCATCCACAAAAACCATTCACTTCATCTTAAATTATTTTCATTTGAACTTTCCACTGAAACCTTTTGGCTGAAAACTTACATAGCCAGTTATGGTACAATATATTTTACAGATTAGTTTGCACTTAAGAGAACATTCTAAAATCATATAAATCTCCTTGCAATGTCAAGCTAAAAGAGTGGCAGAGTACTAGATATTCTATTTTAATATTTCAATGCTTTTAGAATTGGTTCTAGAAGAAACTTATTTGAAATAAACATAAATGATATAATAAAGGAAGATGTGCATACCATGTATAATGCCAATATTTTTTTCAGATTGATTAATAATGCCTATCACTTATTGAGTATTTATGATTTGCTGAACATTGTGAACTAGCTCATTTGGTTCTCACCACAATCCTATGAGGCTGATTCAACTATTATCTCCACTTTAAAGAAGATAAGAACTAAGGCCTGGAGAGGATAACATGCTTGGAGAGCCTCAGTGGGTTGTGATCCAAAGACAGAGACATCTGACGGAGGTAATTTTTTTAATTTAATTAATTAATGTATTTATTTATTCATTTGACAGAGAGTGAGAGAGCATAAGCAGGGGGTAGGCGCAGAGGGAGAGGAAGAAGCAGACCCCTGCTGATCAGGGAGCCCAATGCAGGGCTTGGTCCCAGGACACTGACATCCATGACCTAAGTGAAGGCAGCTGCTTAACTGACTGAGCCACCCAGGTGCCCCTAGAGATGATGTTCTAAACCATTACATGGAGCTTTCTCCTCAATCTGGGACTAACTGATTATATGTAGGTAAATCTAAAATACTAGAAGTAGAAAGAACCTAACGCTCATTGATGCTGGTAGTTTTCACATTTAAAACAATAAAAACCATCTTTCAAAAAACTCTACTGCAGAAATCCCTAACAGAAAACTAACGGCAGAATTGTTCAAGTTGAGGAAGGACAGGATTCTCACCAGCTCAAACTTTTTCTTCCATAATCTCAGGGTTCCTAAGGCTCAGAAAACTACTGATCTTATTATATCTCTCTGTCTCTCTCCCTCAGGACACACACATTTATACTTAGGAACAAATGAAGCATATAGATCCAAAGTGACTTGCCTAAGTTCCACAACTCAAAGCATCAAGTCATGTTCAGGCTTTTATTGCTTCCCCACCAAAAGAGGAGGGGTTTGGTGTTTTCCAGAAGTCAAGAGCAGAGTATATCTAGTTGCCAGAAGGCATCCTAGTATTCTTTTACTATTTCGATAATATAGGCTTCTGATTAAAAATATTCTGAAAAGTAAAAATCTTTCACTGAGGTTTTAATACTACCCCAATGGTGAAAAATAATAAAGAAAACATGGATTATTGAAATGAGAATAGACTGAATTGAAATGGAAGAAGAAAGTTAAGTAGCAGGTAGAATAGAAGGAAATGAACTTTCCCAGCCAGGCATTTACCTGCATTCTAACATTGCCCAACTCTCAACTTCACCGAAATGAAAAAAAAAAAAAGAAAAAGAAAAAGAAAGCTGGCAGTACTATGTCGATACTACCACCCATGGAGATATTTAAGCCCCAGCCTCCCAGCTCCTGCAGTTGTCCAAGTTCCAAGGCACATGTTAATTGTGCTTTTGATCTATGAGACCAGTGTTTTACCCTGTCATCCAGGATACCTGGACTAACACTCACCTGTAAATTTATTCCCATGACCCCCTGGGACTGGGGGAAATGGAGTATTTTGCAAAAGACAATAGAATAAGCATGTGTAAAATTGTATCCTCCTGCATTTTTTTTTCTGATGGGCTGAAAGTCTGCCGGCAGTGTGACTTTTAGATCCAGCCAGAAATGAAGCCTATGAAGCCGTAAAAGCATCCAACCTCAGGGATGTGAGAACTGGCTCTGCTTCTAACACTACACTCAGTTACAAGGTAAATTCCACCAAAGCCACTTATATGCTTATCATCAAAGGAGAAGAAAAAGAGTCCAGAAATGAAGGCCAATGGCACATTGTAAGTGACCCTTCCTGGGCAGCTTCTGTGGCAAGAAGGGCTCATAGTGGGAAATGACTGGGACATCAAAGGAAGGGCCAGGCTGCTAAATGTGCAGAGATGTCAATGGGAAAATACATGGCACACACTCCACCACACCCTCAACCTCCTCTCATGGCTGACATTACTGGTTGAACACAGCAGCCTCCTTCAACTCCAGCTCAGGAAATGCTTCTCAATGAGCAGTATGAAGAGCCAAGACAAATCATTTGGAGTTGGCTCTCAATATGAAATTTCATTGCTATGTTGGATTCTGTGCTGTGGTTAAGGGATTGGAAGATGGATAGTCATTCAGTTGGATACGGGCTATTGATCCCTCTTTCAGGGGATGTGAGCCTAAGAGCAAAGGAAATAAATATCCTACTCATTATTTGTCAGTTGTTCCCTGGGGGATCCCTGTGTTTTTGTACAGCAAAAATGAAGAAGAATCATATTGAATCCACTCCACATTCAGAATGTGGTAGTGAGCTATGACCCTGTAGAACTATCAGTATGTACCTGCTTATAGGACTTTAAAAGACTTGGGCTCTGATCCTCATTATTTCACTAATTCTATAGCTTTAAGCAAGTCTCTTAATTTTTCTGGGCCTAATTTCTTCATCCGTAAAATCTGGGAACAGATTAATTTGGATTATACAAATTTTCAGGTTCCTTCTAAATTTCCATGACTTAAAGAAAGTACTCACTTATTACTCAGTTCAGGAACTGGCAATTTCTAGATAGAAAAATTTCTTTCAAAGAAGAATAATAGAATCAAAGAACTGGAAGATTGTCAAATTCAATTGGTAGAAATAGTAGTTCATAAAGGTATAGGTTAATCAAAGTCAGTGTCAATACAGGTGAAGAATACAGACATTGAAATCAGATCTCTTGAGTTCCAAGCCAACAGGGACACTTATCATTTTTATGGCCTGTGTATTAGTTACCTCTTGCTGTGTAACAAGTTACTCCAAAGTTAACAGTTTAAGACAATAAACATTATCTGTGGATTTCTGTGCATCAGGAATCCAAATATAGATGATCTGGGTGCCTCTGGCTCAAAATCTCTCACAATACTACAATCAGAGTGTCAGCTGCATTTGTGGTCTCATTCAAAGGCTCAGTTGAGAGATGATCCTCTTCCAAGTCATTCACATGGCTGCTAGCAGGATCCAGTTCCTCAAGGGCTATTGGCAAAGGACCTCAGTTCTTTGCTGGCTATTGGCTGAGGGTCTCCCTCAATTCCTTCCACATGAGCCTCTCCTAGGGCAACACAGGACATGACAGCTGGCTTCTATCAGAATGAACAAGCAAGGAAGCAAGAGAGTGCCCAAACCACAATCTTTTTGTGGGCTAATCTCAGATGTGACATACCATCACATTTTCCACACTCCATTCATTAGAAGCAAGTCACTTGGTCCAGCCCACATACGAGGGGAAGGGATTATACAAGCACACAATTATCAAAAGGGAGAGATCATTAGTGACATTTTAGAAGCTGCCTACCCCAACCTTGGACCAACAATTTTAACTTTTTACACCTGTAATTCTTTGTTTAAAATGGACACAAAGTAGCTACATCCAAAGATTATTGTAAAGATTATGAATATGTTATAAAGCATTTCATTCATTTACCACCTGGAATGTAGTTAGCACTCAACAAATGAGGGATATTATTTTTTAATTGTTTTATGTATAACTAGAGAAATTGAGAAACCTCCTTGAGTAGAGAAAACATACTCATATACCTGAAAAAGATAAATAAATGAAGATTGAGGTGGGGCTAGAAGTGTATGTTCTGAAACTCTCTGAATCCGTCCCCTCCAAAAGCACTCCAGACATAACAACAAGTTAGCAAAATCAAAAATCCACCAAGAATGGACACAAAAAAAGTAGATGACTACATATTCCCACAAGCCTCAGAAGAGAGGCAAGTGGAGACAGTATCAGAAGAACTTCTAAACTGTCATCAAGTACTCCTTAGAAAGCACAAAAAGCTAATCTGAAAGTAGCTGAGATGAGGTGGGAGCCCTGCAGGATCCAATGTGTAGGTCAGGGCAGAGGGATAGCTGGTGCTTAAGCAGTCCCGACCCTGTGAACTCTCAAACTAAAAAAAACCAAAGCTCTCTCCTAAGTCAAATTCCTATATTGAGTAGAAACTCCCAGATATAGGGTCGGATTAAGTAGGATAGAAAAATAGCGGCCAAGGAAAAAGAAGGTCAGGATATAAGTAAAAAGGAAATGGTGGAGGCAAACCCTAGAAGTATGGGGTCATATATTTTTATCTCTGCTAAGGAAATCTACCTGCACTTAAAAGAAAGCAACAGAAATGGATTGAGGTTGAATTATGGGGGGAAAAAAGGAAAGAAGTCAAATAATGTAGGAGATAACTAGAGATTATGAAAACAGGCCAGAAAGACATGCACTCCAACTTAAAATTTTAGTACAAGCAAAAATAATTGTTTTAAATAATAGAAGCTATAAAAGAAGAAATAACCCAGAATTTTTTTATTTTTAATATTTTATTTAAATTCAATTTGCCAACATATAGTATAACACCCAGTGTTCATCCCATCAAGTGTCTTCCTCAGTGCCTGTCACCCAATCACCCCATCCGCCCACCCTCTTCTCCTTCTGCAACCCTTTGTTTGTTTCCCAGAGTTAGGAGTCTCTCATGGTTTGTCTTCTCTCTAATTTTTCCCCACTCAGTCTCCCTCCTTTCCCTTATAATCCCTTTCACCATTTCTTATATTCCACATATGAGTGAAACCATATGATAATTGTCTTTCTCCGATTGACTTACTTCACTCAGCATAATACCCTCCAGTTTCATCCACATCGAAGCAAATGGTAGGTATTTTTCTTTTCTGATGGCTGAGTAATATTCCATTTTGTATATAGACCACATCTTCTTTATCTATTCATCTGTTAGAGGACATTGTTTGCTATTGTGGACATTGCTGTTATGAACATTGTAACACAGAATTTGAAAAAACTTTACTATGAAGGCCAAAGAGGAGATTTGAAAAAGAGAATAAATTCAGGAGAGAATTAAACAAGTTTAAATTAAGAAGTCAACATTACATTAGAAGAAACTAAGGTGCAATCAAACATGGTGAAAAATACCTGAAGAGATACAGAAATTAGAAGGATAAAAATATTTTACGGCAAAAATAAATTTTTAGAAATATTTTTAAAAGGGATTTTAGAGAAAGTGATAGAGATAGAGTATAAGGAGGGGGACTTCTATATAAAAGGAATCTCTGAAGGAGAAAATTAAAAAAATGGGACAAAACAAACACCAAAAACTGTAATTTAAGAAAACTTTTATGAAATTAAGGATAACATAAATCATATTTCAAGGAAATTTCTTGAACTTAGAAAAATCAACCTAGAATAGCCAACTCAGAAATATATTCTGGAAAAAAGTATTAGATTTTAAGTGAAAAGAAAAAATTCTTTGAACTACCAGACACAAAGAACAAATCATTTATAAGGAAAAAATAATTGCCATTGGTCTTTCCAACAACAATGGAATAATATCTTTAAAGTATTCAAGAAGAAAAAATTAAGACATTCCAGGAAAAAAAAATAGAGAAACTTCTACATCAGGGATTTTATATCCAGCTAACTTTGTTTATTAGTATAAAAAGATTACAGATAAACTGTTATGAATATACTTTTTTTTTTTATGATAGTCACAGAGAGAGAGAGAGAGAGAGGCAGAGACATAGGCAGAGGGAGAAGCAGGCTCCATGCACCGGGAGCCTGACGTGGGATTCTATCCCGGGTCTCCAGGATCGCGCCCTGGGCCAGAGGCAGGCGCCAAACCGCGGCGCCACCCAGGGATCCCCTGTTATGAATATACTTAGGAAATATTGATTGCTCCCATGAACCCTTCTTACAGGATCTTCTAAAGAATCTACTTTAATCTTTCATCACACAAAATGATTTGAGATATCCAACATAAGGACTGAACATTAAATATATATTACCTGTAGAGCTAAGCCTAAATGATGCTAGTTATAAAGGGGATACTGTACTATGTAATGTCTGTACATACTGACAATGTAGATACAGTAAAATCAATAGAATGGGGGAAGAATCAAGGAGAGTGTATGAAAAATAGAAAAACCTGAAGAAAAAAAAGAAAGAAAAAGAAAGGGAACAAACCACTAATCAGATCATACACAATCATCACTCTCATGTTTGCAGGTATTAGTTAGGAAAGTCATCTTTCTTTAGCAGAAATCACTGATAAAAATATCTCTAAAAATTGCTCTAAGCCTCCTACCCTCCAATAACTCCGTATTCTACACTATGAAAAAGAAATTTTAGGGATGCCTGGGTAGCTCACTCTGTTAGGCATCTGCCTTTGGCTCAGGTCATAATCTCAGGGTTCTGGGATGAGCCTGCATCAGGCTTTCTGCTCCACAGGGAGCCTGCTTCTCCCTCTCCCTCAGCCACTCCTCCTACTTGTGCTCTCTCTCTCTCTGTCAAATAAATATATAAAATCTTAAAAAAAAAAAAAAAGAAAAGAAAAGAAAAGAAATTTTAGATATTAAAAATTTCAAAAGGAAGAAATTTCTGTGGTCTTACTTCAAGTATAGTCCAAGGCCATCTATATTAGAACTACTTGGCATGCTTATTAAAAAATGCAATTTTGTGAAATTTTCCCTAAACCAACTGAATCTGAATCTCACAGTGGGAGATGGAGGAGGGAGAGTGCTTGAAAATCTACACATTAACATGTTTTCCAAAAGTCACAGAAGTCATTTGAAAAATCACTGTTCTAAAATCTTACTCCAGCAAAACATAATCTCTGTGTACAGGTATAATCCCCGCCTCTAAAGACACGTCTGGTTAGCTGGAGTTCAAATTGAGATGGAATGTAGTCAGTACCTGCAATATGTCTTTCACTAAAGTAATAAGGTATCCAATTATATATTCCTTTTTTTAATAAAAAGAGAAATTAAACCCTTTGATGATACTTTTCCTCTTAAAAATCACTAGGAAAACTCCCAGACCTATCCTTTAATCCATGCTCAAATACACTGTTCAAAAATCCAAACTACCCAAACCCCATGTATTTGTGACTAAATTCCTCCCTCAAATATGCTTCACTTGCTGCCATATTTTTACTCCAAGCTAAATTCTACCATCAATTGTACACCTCAATATTCTCTGATTATAGCACATACTTTGTGAAGACAAATGGAGTCTGTAATTCTTATATTAAAAATGCTTTTGTACAATATCATTTGCATTTTATAAGGCTTCAAAGACAAAATGGCTAAAGTAACATTCAAAGGGAACGTGATTAGCTAGATAAAAATGAAATATAGTGTATTACAAAAGTTCAAGGTCAGATATACAAAAGCTTAGCCTATCTTTGGCTAATTTTTTCAATGCCAACAAATGTAATACAGAAATTTCTCAAATGAACAATTGAAAAAATTTGCTCTTCTTGGCAAAGATTTTTATATTTCTGAATTCTTTCTTCTTCTTTTTGGCCCTGATACCACTGTATACTTGGTCTTACTCTTTCCCTGGTACAGTATTTCTGACATTTCCACCTACAATATCTGATCCACAAAGTAAAAAGAAGGATCAATGGAGGCTATTTACCTATGTTCACTACTTGATGGAAATATTCTCAAAAAATTACTTCCTCACTGGACACTTTCCTAAGCACCCCCATCCCAAAGACAGAATTGACCACTCTTCTAATGTCCTCATGGCATCATCTATCTGATTGTATCAGGCTATCTCTGATAAATCAGTTGCAGCATAGCATACATAGCCATCTTCCTCTATTAGATCACAAGTCCCTTAAGTGCAGGTAGATAAAGATATCTTTATATCCCCACCATTTATATCCCCAGTGTAGGCACACTGAAAGCATTAAATAAAGTGAGTGAATTAATGTTTTCCTTTCCAGTAAAACTGAATGAAAAGTAAAAAGGATAAAATAACCAAGAATTCTGCTCAAGCACAAAGTAACCAATAGGATTTCTTTCTTGCCTTATTTCTCAACGGGCTGGCTGTTTTCGTGGACTTTTTTAAATATATATTTTATTTATTTATTTATTTTAGATAGAGAGAGTGTATGCACCTGTGGCCAAGCAGGGTGAGGGGCAGAGTAAGAGAGAGTGGGAGAGAAGCTCAAGCTGAGTGGGGAGCCCAGAATGGGGCTGGATTCCACAACCCTAAGATCATAACCAGAGCAGAAATCAAGAGTCCAGCACTCAACCGAATGAGTCACCCAACCACCCCTGTTTTCATGGACTTTAAAAGGAGAGCTGCTTCAAGAAAGGAATTAAATAACACAAGTAGGAAAAAAAGAATAGTTTTTTGGTATACAGTGCCTATTTACACTTTATGGCCATTTACTACCAGCTTACTGGTTTTATTTTTATTTTTTATTTTTTTTAGCTTACTGGTTTTTAAATATGTGTCTTAGAATGCAGACTTGGGTTAAATCTTCAAATTCTTAAAATAATGCAAATTATCCCCCAATTTATTTTAAAATAATAAATTGAGGGGCTCCTGGGTGGCTCAGTTAAACGTCTGCCTTCAGTTCATGTCATGATCACAGGGTTCCTGGATGGAGCCCCACATTGGGCTCTGTGTTCAGCAGGGAGTCTGCTTCTTCCCCTACCTCTCCCCTGGCTCATGCTCTCTCCCCTTCTCTCTCTTTGTCAAATAAATAAATAAATTATTTAAAATATAGGGATGCCTGGGTGGTTTGGTGATTGAGCATCTGCCTTTAGTTCAGGTCATGATCCCAGGGTCCTGGGATCGAGTCCCACATCAGGCTCCCTGTGGAGAGCCTGCTTCTCTCTCTGCTTATATCTCTGCCTCTCTGTGTCCCTCATGAATAAATAAATAAAATATTTTTAAAAAATTCTTTAAAAAATAAAAAAATAATTTATATATGAATTTATTCACTAAGTTTTTCCATCAAAAATGTTTTTAAAATAATTTTGGAAACTACTACTATTGGGGTTTATTGATAAATCAATTAGATTTACTCACCAAGCATAGATTAGTAGAGAACTCTATTACCATGAATTTATGTTTACTTACTTAGACAACTTTGTTTCATAGGCTTCTTTGCTTCTGGTTATAAGTAACTCATAACCAGAGAAACAGGAATGTCCAGATCTACTTTAGTACCCTGTAACTACAAAATGGGAGTCACATTTATATCCAAGCACTTTCTGTGCTGGATTAACCTATTATCTCTCAGCTACAAACCTACCTTTTTCTATTCTACTCCAGGAAGCTGCCTCTGCAAATGCCATTCATTCTCTTTTTTAGAGAGTGTTTTCTGTTATATTCTGCAAATGGAAGCAATAGAGGGAGATGAGAAGCCTGGAGAAAGAAGAGAAGACTCCTTCCCTAGTGCCCCTTATTCCTATCATTGCTACCCCCAGTAATGCTCTTTTGCCCCAGCAGCAAAGTATAGTACTAGTTTTGAGTTTCTTACATCACTGCTGGAACCAGCCTCATACTCAGATGTACCACCAACAAATACTGGCATCCCTTCTGTGGAAGTCTCATTCCCAGCCTCTCAGGGACCTTCCAAGCTGGCAGGTTTTGCTAATTTTAACTCTTCTCTCAGTTCCCCTAGCCACAGGGCTCATAGTTGCTACCTGCAAGTATTTACTTGCTTTACTATAATGTTCCCTTTTTGCTTAAATCTGATACTGTTAATCAATCTTCTTTATTAAATACTCTGTTAAAAATAACTAGTGTGTTTTTTGTTTTCTTGACTGGGCTCTGATGTTTTGTTTAATTGCACTTGTGAATGTATATTTCATACATAAGGAATCAAGGATATCTGGTCCCCCTTCAGCAGATTGTGATATAAATGGGGGTCATACTTATAAATAAGTGCTTCCTCATCTGCTAAGGATGTTTATAAGCCTTATTTGGATGTTTACAGTAAGTTACGGAGCCATTAATATTTCTTGACTTGCTGGGTCCTTTACATAAATACAAAATATCAAAATTCCACAACTTCCACAATTTCCAGTGGCATGGAAACATGTCTATGCTATATACTGCTAGTTTAAAAAAACAGCTTTAGGAATCACATTTATGAGATTATGTTATAAATATATGCTATGGGGAGCTTGTGAAGATGGCAGAGTAGAAGGACTCTAAGTTCACCCTGTCCAACATTTAAAACTAGATATTGCTCACATCTGAGTAAATAAACCAGAGAGCAATTGGAACACTGGCAGAACAAATTCCACAACTAAATGCAGAGAAGACAAAAACAAAAGAAAAATGATGTATGTCTTCATGAAGTATAAATACAAATATACTTCATTAAGTATAAAATGAAGTAATAAAAAATAAGTCAAGAGATGCACAAAATAAAAGGATGTAAAATATGATACATGAAATATCTGAAATATGAAGGGAAAAGGAGTAAAAGTGAATTCAAAATTAAGTGACCATCAGCTTAATATAGACTGTTATCTGTGCAGAAGGTGGTATATATAAACCTAATGGTAACCACAAATCAAGAAACAGTAATAGATATGCAAAAAAAAAAAAAAAAAACAGAGTAAAGAATCCAAGTATATCACAAAAGAAAACTAACAAATTATGGAAAAGAGAAAAAAAGAAAGCATCAAAGAAAAACTACAAAAACACCACAAAACAAGTAACAAAATGGCAATAACTACATATCTATCAAAAATTGAATGTAAATGGGCTAACTGCTCCATTCAAAAGGCATAGGGTGACAGAGTGGATAAAAACAAAACAAAAAACAAAAAAACAGGATGCATCTATATGCTCCCTACAAGAGACTCATGCCAGACCTAAAGACTCTTGCAGATTGAAAGTGAGGGGATGGACAAACATTTATCATGTAAATGGATGTCAAAAGAAAGCCAGGGTAGCAATACTTATTTTGGACAAAATAGACTTTATAACAAAGTGTGTTAAAAGGATATGGAAAGACACTAAATAATAGTAAAGGAGACAATCCAACAAAAAGATATAATAATTGTATTTACTCACCTAGCATGGAAGCACCCAAATACACAAAACATTTAGTAACAAATATAAAGGGACTATTTGATAGTAAGCAATAATAGTAGGGGACTTTAACACTCACATTAATAATCATCTAAATAGAAAATCAGCAAGGATAAAATGGCTTTGAATGACACACTGGACCAGATGGACTTAACAGATATATTCAGAACATTCCATCCTAAAACATAAGAATACATATTCTTTTCAAGTGCACGTGGAACATTCTCCAGAATAGATCACATAGTAAGCCACAAAACATGCCTCAACAAATTCAATGAGATCAAAGTCACACCAGGCACCTTTTCTGACCATAACCCTATGAAACTAGAAGTCAACCACAAGAAAAAATCTGGAGGAACCACAAATGCATGCAGGTTAAATAACATGCTACCAAGCAATGAATGAGTCAACCAAGAAATCTAAGAAAAAAGTAAGTGGAAACAAATGAAAAAGAAAATATAATAGCTCAAAACCTTTGGGACACAGCAAAAGTAGTTCTAAGAGGGAAGTTTATACCAATATAGGCTTACCTCAAGAAGCAAGAAAAATGAATCAACAACCAAACCTTACACCTAAAGGAGCTAGATAAAGAAAAACAAACAAAACCCAAAACCAGCAGAAGGGGGGAAATAATAAAAATTAGAACAGAAATAAATTACATACAAACTAAAGAAACAATAGAACAGATCATTGAAACCAGGAGATGGTTCTTTGAAAAGATCAAGGAACTAGATAAACCTCTAGCCAGACTCATCAAAGGAAAGAGTAAGGATCCAAATAAATCACAAATGAAAGAGGACAAATAATAACCAATACCACAGAAATACAAACTGTAAGAGAATATTACGAATAACTATATGCCAACAAATTTGATAACCTAAAAGAAATGCATAAATACCTGGAAACATATAACCTACCAAAACTGAAATAAGAAAAAGTAGAAAATTTGAACAGGCTGACTACCAACAAAGAGACTAAACCAGTAATCAAAAATTCCCAACAAACAAAAGTTCAGAGCCAGATGGCTTCACAGACAAATCTACCAAACATTTAAAGAAGAGTTAATACCTATTCTTCACAAACTATTCCAAAAAACAGAAGAAGAAGGAAAACTTCCAAGTTTATTTCATGAGGGTATCACCCTGATACCAAACCAGATAAAGACACCACAAAAAAAGAGAATTACAGGCCAATATCCCTGATGAACATAAATGCAAGAATCTTCAACAAAATACTAGCAAACCAAATCCAACAATACATTAAAAAATTATTCACTACAGTCAAGTAGAATTAGTTCCCAGCATGCAAATGTGGCTCAATACTTACAAATCAATCATCATGATGCATTACATCCATAAGAGAAAGGATAAAAATCATATGATCTTTTCAATAGATGCAGAAAAGGCATTTGATAAAGTACAACATCCACTGATGATAAAAACCCTCAACAAAGTAGGTTTAGAGGTAGCATACCTCAACATAATAAAGGCCATATATCAAAAATCCCACAGTGAAAATTTTACTCAAGTAGGGAAAATTGAGAGGGCAGCCTGGGTGGCTCAGGGTGTGATCCTGGAGACCCAGGATTGAGTCCGCATTGGGCTCCCTGCATGAAGCCTGCTTCTCCCTCTGCCTGTGTCTCTGCCTCTCTTTCTCTCCGTGTTTCTCATGAATAAATAAATAAAATCTTAAAAAAAAAAAAAGAAGAGAAAATGGAGAGCTTTCCCCCTAAGGTCAGAAACAAGACAAGGGTGTCCACTCTCACCACTTTTATTCAACATATTACTGGAAGTCCTAGCCACAGCAATCCAACAACAAAAAAGAAATAAAAACATCCAAATTGTAAGAAAGAAGAAAAATTTTCACTATGTTCGGATGACATGATGCTATATATAGAAAACCCAAAAGACTCCCTGAGAAAACTACTAGAACTGATAAGTGAATTCATGAAAGTCACAGGATACAAAGTCAGTGTACAGAAATCTATTGCATTTCTGTACAGTAATAGGGAAGCAGCAGAAAGAGAAATTAAGAAAAGAGCCTTATTTATGATTACACCAAAAATAATAAGGTACCTAGAGAATAAACCTAAACAAAGAGGTGAAAGATCTGTACCCTGAAAACTATTAAACATTGATGAAAGAATTTGAAGATGACACAAAGAAATGGAAAAACATTCCATGCTCATGCATTCAAAGAACAAATAGTGTTAAGATGTCTATATTCCTCAAAGCAATCTACACATTTAATGCAATCCCTATGGGATCCCTGGGTGGCGCAGCAGTTTAGCGCCTGCCTTAGGCCCAGGGCGCGATCCTGGAGACCCGGTATCGAATCCCACGTCAGGCTCCCGGTGCATGGAGCCTGCTTCTCCCTCTGCCTATGTCTCTGCCTCTCTCTCTCTCTCTCTCTCTCTGTGACTATCATAAATAAATAAAAATTTTAAAAAATGCAATCCCTATGAAAACACCAACAGCATTTTTCACAGAATGAGAGCAAACCATCCTAAAATTTGTCTGGAACCACAAAAGATAATGAGTAGCCAAAACAATCTTGAAAAATAAAAGGAAAGTGGGAGACATCACAATTCTGGACTTCAAGTCATGCTACAGAGCTGCAGTAATCAGAACAGTATGGGATTGGCACAAAAACAGACACATAGAATAGAAAACTCAGAAATAAACTCACAACTATATGATTAATTATTTTCATACAAAACAGGAGAGAGTATTCAGTAAGAAAAAGACTGTCTCTTCAACAAATTGTATTGGGTAAACTCAGCTACATAAAAAAGGATGAAACTGGACCACTTTTTTTTTTTAAATAAAGTTTGGATCCATCCATAAATCTCATAAAACTGAAAATAAAAGATATTGCTGTCTTAAAATCAGCTAAATTCATTTGTCTAGGAAGCTGTTTACCAAATGCATGATTTCTGGTCTGGTTCACCCATTTTTCTGTTTTTGGCATCTGTGGACCCTTTATTGTCTACCACATAATTACAACCATTGCTAGCCCGCCAATACATATTTTGTGTGCCGAGTGAAAATAGATACCTTGCTTTGTGTCACAAATGTAACATGGTTTTTGTTACATTTAAGAGATTTTATCCAAATTTTCCATCTTTTATTTTCTTAGGATTGATACGTTGTTAATCACTAACTTTAAGGTTTTAAAATTTGAGTCATTGTGTACATTTGAAATTCATTTCCTATTGCCTTATGATGGCAAAATAAAGATATTTATAAGTATGCTCCTACTTTAAGACAACCTTTCGCTTGGAAATTAAAATTTGCAGAAAGTAAATTGGAGGGAGTAGTTACTCTAATTCAAAAGAGATGTTGATATATCATAAACTTGTTGACAGAGAAGAGAAAGAGGTGTTGTAGATTGCAAAATTGGAAGAGGACAGAAACACTTAAACCTTAAATTTCCCATGTCTGTAGACAGGTAAATAGTTATCTGAAATTCTAAGTCTACAAAAAGGCAGTATAACTATTTTCCACTTATTAAAAAATAAGAAAGTCCAAGATGGTGGAGGAGTAGGAGAACTTAGTTTCATCTGGCCCCCAAAATTCAGCTAGATAGCTACCAAATCATTCTGATTGCCTGTGAACCCAACTGGAGATCTAAGAAAAGAATAGCTACAAGTTTAAAAATAGAAAAGCAACTACTTTCTGCAAATCTGACAATATAGAAAAACTCACCTCAAAAAGGAGAACAAGAGTATTGACTGCCAGGGACCTAATCAGTATGGACATAAGTAAGGTCTAGAGTTCAGAATAATGACTAAAGATACTAGCTGGGCTTGATAAAAGCATAGAAGACTCAAGAGAATCCCTTTCTGGAAAAATAAAAGAACTAAAATCTAATCAACTGTAAAACAAAAAGGCTATTAATGAACTACAATTTAAAAATGGAGGCTCTAACTGCTAGGATAAGTGAGGCAGAAGAGAGGATTAGTGATTTAGAAGACAAAATGATGGAGAATAAAAAAGTTGAGAAAAAGAAAGATAAACAACTACTGGATCAGGAGGGGAGAATTCAAGAGATAAGTGATACCATAAAGCAAAACAATACTAGACAAATTGGGATCCCAGGATAAGCGGAAAGAGAGAGAGAAGAAAGTATATTGGAGCAAATTATAGCAGACAATGCACCTAATCTGAGGAAGGAAAGAGGCATCCAAGTCCAGGAGGCACAGAGAATTCCTCTCAAAATCAATAAAAATATGTCACCATCCCAACACATAATAGTGAAACTTGTAAATCTCAGAGATAAAGAGTAAATCCTTGGAAGCAGCTCAGGACAAAATGTCTGTAATCTACAAGGTTAGGCATATCCTTCTGGCAGCCCAGAAAGGACTGGCATGATATATTCAGGGTGCTAAATGAGAAACGTATGCAGCCAAGAATACTTTATTCAGTTAAGATGTCATTCAAAACAGAAGGAGAGATAAAAAGTTTCCAGGAGAAAAAGAAACTAAAAAAATTTGTGATCACCAAACCAGGCCTACAAGAGATATTAAAAGGGATACTTTAAGGGAAGAGAGAGCCCAAAAGTAACATAGGTCAGAAAGAAACAGAGACAAAATAGAGGAGCAGTGACTTTCCAGGTAATATAATGGCACTAAATTCATATCTTTCAATAGTTACCCTGAATGTAAATGAGCTAAATACTCTAATTAAAAGACACAGGGTATCAGATTGGATAAAAAAGCAAGACCCATCAGTATGCTGTCTGCAAACAGATCCATATTAGAACCAAAGACACCTCCAGATTGAAAGTAAGGGGGGGGGGGGTGAAGAACCATTTATCATGCTAATGGACATCAAAAGAAAGTTGGGTAGCAATCCTTATTTCATACAAATTAGCATTTAAACCAAATACAGTAATAAGAGATGAGGAAGGACACTACATCATAATTAAAGAGTCTATCCAACAAGAAGACCTGACAATTATAAATATCTATGTCCCTAACATGGGAGCAGCCAACTGTATAAGCCAATTAATATCAAAATTAAAGAAACACATTGATAAAAATACAATAATAGAAGGGAACTTTAACATCCCATCACTGCAATGGACAGATTATCTAAGCATAAGATCAAAAAGGAAACAAGGGCTTTGAATGACACACTTGACCAGGTAGACTTCACAGATATATTCAAACATTTCATCCTAAAGCAACAAAATATACATTCTTCTTGAGTGCACATGCAACATTTTCCAGAATAGATCACATCCTGTGTCAAAAATCAGGTCTCAACTGGTACCAAAAGATTAGGATAATCCCCTGCATATTTTCAGGCCACAATGCTTTGAAACTGGAACTCAGTAACAAGAGGAAATCTGGAAAAAAAAAACTTAAATACATGGTAGCTAAAGAGTATCCTACTAAAGAATGAAACCAGGAAATTAGAGTTTTAAAAATTCACAGAAACAAATGAAAATGGAAAACACTACTGTTCAAAGCCTTTGTGATACAACAAAAGCTGCCCTAAGAGGGAGTTATATAGCAAAACAAGCCTTTCTCCAGAAACAAGAACAGGTCTCAAATACACAAGCTAACCTTATACCTAAAGGCATTGGAGAAAGAACAGCAAATAAAGCCTAAACCAAATAGGAGAAGAGAAATAATAAAGATTAGAGAAGAAATCAATGAAATAGAAACCAAAAACCAGTAGAACAGATCAACAAAACTAAGAGTTTGTTCTTTGAAAGAACTAATAAAATTGGTAAACCCCTGGCCACGCTTAAAATGAAAAGAGAAAGAACCCAAATAAAAATATCATGAATGAAGGAGGAGAGATCACAACCACTACTGAAGAAACACAATTATAAGAACATATTATGAGCAACTACATGCCAACAAACTAGGCAATCTGAAAGAAATGGATGCATTCCTAGGGATATACAAACTACCAAGGCTGAAACAAGAACAAATAGAACACCTGAACAGATCCATAACCAGCAAAGAAATTGAAGCAGTAATCAAAAATCTACCAACAAACAAGAGTCCAGGGCCAGATGGCATACCAGAAGAATTCTATGGTTAGGCATTTAAAGAAGAATTAATACCTATTCTTTTGAAGGTGTTTCAAAAAATAGAAATGGAAGGAAAATTTCCCACCTCATTCTATGAGGCCAGCATTACCTTGATCCCAAAACCAGACAAAGACTCCATCAAAAAGGAGAATTACAGACCAATATCCCTGATGAACATGGATGCAAAAATTCTTACCAAAGGACTAGCCAATAGGATCCAATAATACATTAAAAGGATTATTCACCGTGACCAAGTGGGATTTATTCCTGGGCTGCAAGGATGGTTCAATATCCACAAATTAATCAATGTGATACACCACATTAATAAAGGAAAAGACAAGAACCATATGATCCCCTCATTAGATGCAGAAAAAGTATTTGACAAAATACAGCATCCTTTCTTGATTAAAACTCTTCACAGTGTAGGGATAGAGAGAACATATATCAATACCATAAAAGCCATATGCAAAAAAAAAACACAAAAAGTATCATTCTCTATGTGGAAAAACTGAGAATTTTTCTCCTAAGGTCAGGAACATGGCAGGGATGTCCACTATCACCACTGTTATTCAACATAGTACTAGAAATCTTAGCCTCAGCAATCAGACAACAAAAAGAAATAAAAGGCATCTGAATCAGCAAAGAAGTCAAACTTTCACTCTTTGCAGATGACATGATGCTCTATATGGAAAACTCAGAAGACTCCACCCCAAACTTGCTAGAATTCATACAGGAATTCAGCAAAGTTACAGGATATAAAATCAATACACAGAATTCAGTTGCATTTCTATACACTAACAATGAGACTGAAGAAAGAGAAATCAAGGAATTGATCCCATTTAAAATTGCACCAAAACCCATAAGATTCCTAGAAATAAACCTAACCAAAAAGGTAAAGGATCTGTACCTTGAAAACTATAGTACACTACTGAAAGAAATTGAGGAAGACACAAAGAAATGGAAAAATATTCCATGCTCATGGATCAGAAGAACAAATATCCTTAAAATGTCTACACTATCTAGAGCAATCTACACATTCAATACAATCCCTATCAAAATACCATCAACATTTTTCCCACAGCTGGAGCAAACAATCCTGAAATTTATATGGAACCAGAAAAGATCCCAATAGTCAAAGGAATTTTGAAAAAGAAAACCAAAGCTAGAGACATCATAATTCCAGACTTCAAACTGTATTACAGAGCTGTAATCATCAAGACCATATGATACTGGCACAAAAACAGACACATAGACCAATGGAACAGAATAGAAAACCCAGAAATGGATCTCAACTCTATGATCAACTACTAATCTTCAACAAAGCAGGAAAGAATATCCAATGGAAAAAAGTCTCTCCAACGTGCTGGGAAAATTGGACAGCCACATGCAGAGGAAAGAAACTGGACCACTTACTTACATCATACACAAAAATAAACTCAAAATGAATAAAAGACCTAAATGTGATGCAAAATTCCATCAAAATCCTAGAAGAAAACACAGGCAACAACCTTTGTGGTCTTAGCTACAGCAATTTCTTTCTAGTCACACCTCCAAAAGCAAGGGAAATAAAAACAAAATGAACAATTGGGACTTCATCAAGATAAAAAGCTTTTGCACAACAAAGGAAACAGTTGACAAAACTAAAAGGCAACCTACAGAATGAGAGAAGGTATTTGCAGTGACACATTAGATAAAGGGCTAGTATCCAAAACCTATAAAGAACTTATCGAACTCAACACTGAAAGAACAAATAATCCAATAGAGAAATGGGCAGAAGACATGAACAGACATTTCTCAAAAGAAGACATACAATTGGCCAACAGACACATGAAAAAATGTTCACCATCACTTGGCATCAGGGAAATACAAATAAAAAGTGCAATGAGATACCACCATACATGTCAGAATGGCTAAAATTAACAAGTCAGGAAACAATAGATGTTGGCAAGGATGTGTTGAAAAGGGAACCCTCTTACACTGTTGGTGGGAATGCAAGCTGGTACAGCCACTCTGGAAAACAGTATGAAGGTTCCCCAAAAAGTTGAAAATAGAGCTACCCTATGACCCAGCAATTGCACTACTGGGTAATTACCCCAAGGATACAAATAGTGATCTGAAGGGGTAGCTGTACCTTAATGTTTATAGCATCGATGTCCACAATAGCCGAACTATGGAAAGAGCCCAGATGTCCATCAACAGATGAATGGATAAAGAAGATGTGAATGGATAAAGAAGATGTGATATTTATATATAAATGTTTATTTATATATGTTTATATATTTAAATATATGTTATATATATAGTATTACTCAGGCATCAGAAAGAATGAAATCTTGCCATTTGCAATGACATAGATGGAATTAGAAGATATAAGTGAAGTAAGTCAATCAGAAAAAGACAATTATCATATATCTTACTCGTATGTGAAATTTAAGAAATAAAACAGAGGCTTATAGGGGAAGAGAGGAAAAAATAAAACAAGATGCAATTAGAGAGGGAGACAAACCGTAAGAGACTCTTAATTTTAGGAAACAAACTGAGGATCCCTGGAGGGGAGGGAGGTAGGGAATGGGGTAACTAGGTGATGGGCAGTAAGGAGGGCATGTGATGTAATGAGCACTGGGTATTATATAGGACTGATGAATCATTTATCTCTACCTCTTAAACCAGTAATACAAAATATGTTAATTAATTAAATTTAATTAAAAAATAATCCATAGCATAAATTTTAGGAACATATATAATTAGAAATCAACATTCAACTATTGTGGAACTCTGTCCTTCCTTTATTAACACACTGATCAAATTGACTATCTGCTTTGTTCAAGACACTTTGCAAAATATCACCAATGATAATCACGGACTGGTGGCTTAGCCAGCCTTAAAATGAAAAGTCAGGAATCTATTAGCATCACACAAAAGAAATGTATTAAGCCATTCAAAGGTCTCTGTGGCATCAGTGATTTGCATGCTTTTTAGTTCTTAGGCAAAGCTAACACTGGAGATGGTGGGGAACAGATGGGCCCAGGAGCCAACAGACTCTACTGTTCATACGTGAGTCATCTTTTGTTTTTCCATAAACAGATCAAATGTCAGAAGAATATCTCCAAATGTGTGGTCTAGTGAGAATCATGGAATTTTTACTATGCATATTGAAAGCTTATACCCAGAAACTCTCCCACTTTCAAATGGTCTAATCTATTTACAGTTTGAAAGGGAGAACTTGCACCAACTACAAGGAAAAACTTGAAATCACTGAAATAAAAAAAGATGCTATTGAGTTTGAAAATAACAATTTGAAAATCTAACTGATTGCTAGTATCGCAGTGTGAATTTCTTAATTAAATGGTATATATATAACTATCTTCAAGTCATTTTAGTGTAATTAACAGAGAACATTTGATAGCTTACGATGTGCCACACATTGTTCTATGTGCTTTGTTTATTGCCTGATTTATTACTCACAACAACTTTTGATATAGGTTATTTATCTTGATCCTCTTATAAATTAGAAACCTGAAATACAGAAAGAAGCAGCAATTTAACCAACCACACACAGCTAATAAGCATCAAAGCTGACTCACTATATAATTCAGTCTCAATAATTAGTTTGAATGCTGTTTTTCCAGTCCCTGTATGCTTTAAAGGTTAACAAAAATTTTTAAAGCTTGATTCAAGTTTTCTTTCTGAAATTTTAACAAATTTTATCTGTTAGTTTTCCAATTGATGAGTTTCTACATATAGGCCTTATCTTATGTGTACTTCTCAGATAGCTTGAAAAGTTTACTCTTCTAAGCAAGTACAAATGAAGCTATTTTTAAGACTGATTTGAGAATAATTTTTTTTCATAAGCTACTCTTTGAACACATTGTGGAATTCTCAAAATAGAACAAAAATATTAAAGCTCAAACTCATTTGGGTAACAGAAGCTAGAAGTATGCATAATAGAGAATGGTTTAACTTTTCCTCTTTGTACACCTCAAAAACATCTGAAAAGATTTAACCTTCTCCAAAAATGCTCACGTTTGGGCGGAAACCAAGAAAGAACTTCAGTTCCAAAAGAAGCATTCTTTTATTAAAATTCTGAGTAAATTAGACAAGGCAATTGCCTGAAATTTTGTTGCATACAATGCTACATTTTGTGCCCATACGTGCTCTAGTGCTGACTTCCTGCTCAGTCAGCGCTGATAGTTATTATTCTATAAAATAAATGTTTGCTTCTCAGGACTATAAATCCTGAGACCACCTCAGAATCTTTAATGGACTTCATTTCTTACAACAAAGAGGAATACAGCCTTTTTCTTTTGGTGCAGAACTTAAGAGGTGGTGGAAAAAAAGATATTGGAATCTTTCCCCACCTTCTAACCCAGGCCCATATCTAGTGCCAACTTTATTATGAACTCCATGGGAAGCAATTGATTTTCTGTCAATAATATCTGTGGTATTTCCTTGGTTTTAAAATCTCACCAGTTTAATAGTTTTTAGCTGTGGGGGGAGGAAGGAGAAACACTACAACATAAATCATCAAATAAACACTGATGGTGAGACATGACTAGATATCAGATGCATTAAGTTTTTTTTTTTAAATGTCAGAATTGAAGAGATTTGAATATTTGTTGAATTGAATTAAAATAAAATAAAACCCCTCCAAAGTAGAAGATATAAAGTCCCAATTTTCTCTTAAGTTATATCAAAGATGGCAACCATTGCTGCCACAGCTTTTTCTAAGAGAATCTACTTCCATGCCCAGCTACTACTGCATCCATTTCTAAATCACAATTCTTTGGATGATGGTTGGACATTTGACACAATATGGGCCAATCAGATTTTTATATCCCAGGAATTTGAAATTGGACACAGATGGACTGGCTCAGTTAACTGGAGAAATCAAGTTTCAAAGACATTAAAATCTGAATCAGAGTCCAGCTCATGGCCAGAGTGATCATCTGTAAGTCAACATTATGGGAGAGCAGAGATAATCAGTGTGCAGAGAAAAGCACAACAATGCAGACTATGCTGCCTTTAAAAAGTGGTAATTCCTAGGTTTTCACTTTCATTGTCTATATGACTCACTGTTTTTAATTTGTTACCCTTTGCCAGTTTTAGTCCAAAAATCATCTTTTCTTCTAAAATAACTTGACTGGGCTTTTTTTAAAAAAACAAAACAGTCCCATTTTTCATTTTCAAGCTGCAATTTGTTGCCTTCCTGGCAGCCACAATGCATACAGATGATACCTACTACAACATTATCCAGCAAGAGCCAAACAACTAAGCAAGTTTAATGACTTGACTAAGGTTTTATTATTTAAGCCAGAACTGGATCTTAAGCCAGGTTTTCTTTAGCACCTAACAAAGTGAAATCTGCTCCAAATCTGGTCCTTTTCTGTATACCTCTGACCAAAAGCTGCATTCACTTGGAAATAAATACTGTTTCCAAATTATTTTCCCAAAGTTTATTGGTACACGTTTTCTTACCAAAATAATATTTTAATATTGGCTGAATTTCAAGATTAGGCCTATTTTACCTATTGTGGATTTGAAACTCATTTTGTTTATTAAGAACATTGTGCAATACAATACTGTAGTATTGGTAGTTATTAAACAAAACAGTAAATTGAGTAAGAATTCCTATGTATTTTGAATGTTTGATTTGAAGAAGAATAGATTTTATTGGAGGCTTTATGCTGATTCCTAAGAGTAGGTCTGCGGTTTTTCAAAGGCACTTTAGAATTTCAGGAAATCAACTCTTCTCCATTATGCCTAATTACACCTTAAAAGTTAATACTGCCAGAAAACAAACAAACAAAAAACGGATTCAATATGCCCCAAACTGTTATCAATGGTTGCCTCTTATAATTGAGGTTATATGAGATTCTCTCTTTCTCCTTAATACATTTTTAAACCACTAAGCACTACTTTTATAATCTGAATAAATGCAATAAAAGTAAAAAAATATTGAAGCTTCTTCTTCCTGGATATTGTTGTTTTACCACAATGTTTTGTCCTTATTATTTATGGTCCAAGTCATTTTTAAGTTTGCTACTAAGAGTGTACTTTATTATGCAGAGGCGGAGAGAAAGAAAGAATGTTAAAGGGATTTTGAGCTATGTGAGAGAATTATCTGAGGTGGAAATACCTGAACTGTAATTTGACTGGAGTATCATTATCAGGAGAAAGGAAGGAGGTACTTACTTAAAAAGGAAGTTTATGTTTTCGAAGGCCTGGAACAGTGGAGTTAAATGAGAGTGACCTTCAGGAAGATATGAGGTAGAATCAGTGTACACATGACTGGGATTGGCATCAAGTAGGCATTTAGTACCAGAGGAAATGCCTATGTAAACAATAGGATCAGCCTTAACTGAAGATGGAAGTAGGAGAGAAAGTGGATATGAAGACACTTCTCTGCACTTCTCCAACAGCATACACCATGAAATGACTTTGAAGACTGTATGCATTAGGGTGCCTATGTGGCTCAGTTGGTTGAGAGTTTACCTTTGGCTTAGGTCATGATCCCAGGGTCCTGGGATTAAATCTCAGAAAGGGCTCCTGCTAAGGGGGAGTCTGCTTCTTCCTCTCCCTCTGCCCCTATTCATGCTCTCTCTCTCAAATAAATAAAAACTTTGGGACGTCTGGGTGGTTCAATGGTTGAGCATCTGCCTTTGGCTCAGGGCATGATCCTGGAGTTCCAGGATCAAGTCTCACATTGGGCTTCCCACAGGGAGCCTGTTTATCCCTCTGCCTACGTCTCTGCCTCTCTCTGTGTGTCTCTCATGAATAAATAAGTAAAATCTTAGAAAAAATAAATAAGATCTTAAAAAAATACTTTGTATGCATTATTACATGTAATCTACTCAAAAACCCTAAGTGTGGTGAGCAAATTATGGTTCAAGATTCCCCAAACCACATGGCTAAAATGGTGGGGTAACTGAATAAGAGATTCTGAGGGTATTATTCAGGTATGTTCCAACTTGATTTGAGGATGATCAGAATATCATTTAATTGGAGAAAAAAAATGGTAGGGAAAGGAGGATACAATATCAATGGTAATGAGGGGGCTAAAAATGAGGTGATCCAATTTTAGAGCCTTCAGAAGGGAAAAAAGTAGCCATTCTGTCTCATTCAGGCCCCTCAAACCCAAGCCTATACTTAAATAACAAATACAACTCTGACTCATCCCAACAAGTGTAGAGAGAGAACATAGGACAATAGTCATCTCTTCTGTGACCAAGAAGGCAAGAGGCACCCTCATCATTCAAAGAGATAACTAAATTCACTATCTTTTTTTGTTATTAAACAAAATCTTTATTAATCTATTTCTCTGGATACCATATTGGCTTTTTTCTTCATAATTATACTAGTAGAAACAGAGGTTATCTTTCCTTCCTCACCTTACATTTATTCATCTACTGAATGCAATCTGCCTTCTCTGTTCTCTGATGCAACCAAATCTGCTTGTGTTCAGGTCAACATTGACTCCAAATTTTAAAAACCAAATGGAAACGTTTCAATCAGTATCTTACCTAACCCTTCTGAAACATGAACTACTGCATCCTTTTGTTGTTTTGTCTTGTTTTTTCAACAAGAATATTTTTTTACTTGAAGTACTTCGATATGGTCTTATAGTCTGCTTGTGAAATGAGACCTGACACCAACTCCCTGCAGAACTCTCTGGTGGGGAAATGTGGTTTGGGCAGGGGACTGGACTGATCTTCTGGGGAAGGGGCCCTGCCATACTGGGACTGAAACAAGCTTGATGGAGAAAGGTGGTACCATCAGAGCACAGAGGGGGTAGGGCTTGGTGTAAGCTAGTTAGGGAGCCAGTGTCCAGCTGAGCTGCTTCCCTCACTTGGCTCAATGTTTATGCTGAGGGGCAGAGGGGGGAAATGGTGTTAGCCAGCTCCCCTGTTCTGAAAGACATCTCTATGAACACTGCCTCCCAGGGACGGTCTACAAGATGAGCAAATAACTTCCCCACTATGTGCCCCAGGCATTCTGCAGATCACTGTTTCCACTCTGTCTACCCCCAAGGTTGTTTGCCTACCTTCTCTCCAGGAGTAGGACAGTGCCCTCTGGGCTATATTCCAACCAAGTCCACTGACCTTTAAAACTCCAGGCTTTAAGCCCCATTGGTTGCAAGGATTCCCAAAATTCAGCCTCTCTCATTTTCCAAGCCAGTGGCTCTGGGGAAATGTTCTTGTGCTTTCCCCTGTGTGCTCTTCTCTCTCCATCTCCATCTCTCTCTCTCTCTCTCTCTTTCTCCACAAGCACAAGCCCCTCCCCTCAGCAGCACCTGCAATTCATTTCTGCCCTAAACCACATCTCCACAGTTCCTACCTTCTTCAGTGTGGCCTCTTCTCTCCCTTTAGTTGTGGAGTTTGTTCAG
The DNA here is from genome assembly GCF_048418805.1 of Vulpes vulpes. Taxonomy (NCBI): domain Eukaryota; kingdom Metazoa; phylum Chordata; class Mammalia; order Carnivora; family Canidae; genus Vulpes; species Vulpes vulpes. The sequence goes on along the minus strand of NC_132783.1, from coordinate 70,286,152 downwards.
TCAGCCTTTGGGCTGATTTCTGGGGTATATAGGATGACTTGATAGTTATCTAGTTATGTTCATGGGTCCTCCTACTCTGCTGCCATCCCTGATGCCTCTAAATTCACTATCCTATCATGCTTCACAGCTATTTAAAGGGAAGAAGGAGGAAGGAAGGAAGGAAGGAAGGAAGGAAGGAAGGAAGGAAGGAAGGAAGGAAGGAAGGAAGAGGGAAGTATGTACAGTCAAAAAAACTGAACCACACTATTACTGATTGCCCTAGGCCATGATCAGTGTCTCTATACTCCACTTTCCTTCTCCTGTGGTTTAAGTTACCAAGGGGCACTTTTTTACAGGGCACAGCTCTCATCACTCTTAAACTTTCCGGCTCCAAACACATCCCATTTCTGGGGCTCCCAACACACTGAATTAGTAAATTATTTGTGTGAAGTAATGAACACATAGATGTGCTCTGAAGTCTCACTCAGACCACTGCTCCCCAAATACATAATGGTGACAAAGTAACATAATACATGAGGCCCATTTCTTCATCAGTAGAATGAAGATATTGGGTTCAGTGATTGCTAAGATTATTTCTCAAAAAATGTTAATAAATGAAAAGTAAGTGAATAACTTATTTATCCATTCATTCACCCTATGTCTTTTGATTGGACTATTCAGTTCATTTACATTTAAAGTAATTATTGGTAGGTATGAACTTATCAACATTTTATTACTTGTTACTGTTTTTGTAGCTCTCATTCTTTTCCTTTTTCTTATTCACTCCCTTTGTGGTTTGATGGCCTTATTTAGTGTTATGCTTGGATTCCTTTCTCTTTTTTGTGTATCCATTATGGATTTTTGATTTGTGGTTACCATTAGGTTCATAAATAACAACTTACAGCAGTTTATATTGAGTTGATGATTGCTTAAGTTTGAACACAGTCTAAAAGCACTACATTTTTACCACCATTTTATATATACAATGTCATATTTTAAAACATAGATATGATTGTTTTTACCCTCTTGTATTTTAACCTCCCTACTGTTTTGTTGTTTTAGATTTTATTTGAGATAGAGAGAGATCACAAGCAGAGGGGAAAGGTAGAGGGAGAAGCAGACTCACTGCCAGCACAGAGCTCTTTGCAGAACTTGATCCCAGGACCCTGAAAGCATGACCTGAGCCAAAGGCAGATGCTTATCTAACTGAGCCACCCAGGCAACCCCTACTGGTTTTATATGTGATTAATCTTCTGCTTTTACTTGTAAAATTTATTCCTTTCATAATTTTCTTACTTCTTTTTTTTTTTTTTTTTTTTTTTTTAATTTTCTTACTTCTAATTATGGTCTTTTCTTTCCACTCCAAGAATTCCCTTTAATGTTTCTTATAAGACTGGTTTAGTGGAGATGAACTCCTTTACTTTTGTTTGTTTGGGAAATGCTGTATCTCTCCTTCTATTCTGAATGATATCCTTGCCAGATAGGGTTATTCTTGGCTGAAGACTTTTCCTTTCAGCATTTTGAATGAATCATACCATTCTCTCTTGCCCTGCAAAAATTCTGCTGAAAAATCAGCTTATAGCCTTAAGGGGTTTCCCTAATAGGTAACTGTTTTCTTTTCTCTTGCTGCTTTTAAAATTCTCTTTATCACTACTTTTTACTATTTGATTATTATGTGTCTTGGTATCGACTTCAGTTAATTTCATTAGGGGTTTTTGTGATTCCTGGATTTAGATATCTGTTTCCTTCCTCAGATTAGGGAATTTTTCAGCTATTAATCTTCAAATAAGTTTTCTGTCTGCTTCTCTCTCTCTCTTCTTCTGAGATTTCTATAATGCAGATGATGTTGATGGTGTTGCTGAGTTCCTTTAATCCATTCTCATTTTTTATTATTTTTTTTCTTTTTGCTGTTCAGATTGGTTGCTTTCCATTAGCCTATCTTCCAGATCACTGATTCATTCTTCTGCATCCTCTAAACTGCTGGTGATTCCTTCTAGTGTATTTATAATTTCAGTTATTGAATTATTCATCTCTGATTGTTTTTTTTCATTATTTGAAAACAATTTTATTATGAAAATTTTCAAATATTACAAAAATAGAGAAAATAGTATAATGAATCCTATGTACCTACGACCTAGCTTTGACAATTAATTTTTCTTTTTTTTTTTTAATTAATTTTTATTGGTGTTCAATTTGCCAACATACAGAAAAACACCCAGTGCTCATCCCGTCAAGTGTCTGCCTCAGTGCCCATCACCCATTCCCCTCCAACACCCGCCCTCCTCCCCTTCCACCACCCCTAGTTCGTTTCCCAGAGTTAGGAGTTTTTATGTTCTGTCTCCCTTCCTGATATTTCCCAACATTTCTTTTCCCTTCCTTTATATTCCCTTTCACTATTATTTATATTCCCCAAATGAATGAGAACATACACCGTTTGTCCTTCTCCGATTGACTTATTTCACTCAGCATAATACCCTCCAGTTCCATCCACATTGAAGCAAATGGTGGGTATTTGTCGTTTCTAATTGCTGAGTAATATTCCATTGTATACATAAACCACATCTTCTTTATCCATTCATCTTTCGATGGACACCGAGGCTCCTTCTGATGGTTTTTTTTAATATTTTGTATCTCTTTGTTGCAGGTCTCACTGAGATTGTCCACTCTTTTCTTAAGTTCAGTATCTTTATGACCATTAGTTTGAATTATACACATACTGCTTATCTCTGTTTCCTTTAGCTCTTTTGTTGTGATTTTGTCTTGTTCTTTCATTTGGAACATACTCCTCTGTCTCCTCATTTTGTCTAACTGTCTGTGTTTGTTTCTGGTATTGGGAAGGTCAGCTACATTTTCTGATGTTGAAAAGTAGTGACCTACCGAAGTCCTGTGGTACCCTATAGTACAATGCCCCCTCTTCACCAGAACAAGTTGCTTCAGGAGTGTATTCTATATGGGCTATGTGCACCCTAGTACATGCACCCTACTGTGCACCCAGGTTTGCCTTCAGTCCAGTTGTCTGCAACGGCCCACTTCACCTACTGTGGGCACACTGAGCAGGGATTGCTCCCTGCACTTTTGAGGGGCATGTCTGAGGCCATTCTGGACTCACAGTTGGGTAGTGGCAGCCATCAGGCTAACTTTCTGCACAGTCTGTCTGCTGCAGTTCTGTGCACATCAAACTGCAGGGCACTCTCCCTGCACTGCCCCCTAAATGGTTTTCATTGGTCAACAGAGCCTACAGTCAGATTAGGCATTTGCCCTCAGTCCATCTGCTGGAGCTGCAGTTACCCCAAAATTGCAGGGCACTCTCTTATGCTGCCACCTGAAAGGCTCAGGAGGACTGGTATATGTGGTTATCTCCTCATTTCCCTAGGGCTGTATCTCAGCAAGGTTGTGTGTTATGCTGGCTCATTAAGAGGGGGGACTCTATTTTCTTTCATTCTCTAGCTCTCCCAGAGCTAAGTGCACTGATTTTTAAATTACCTGGAGTTAAACCCCACTAGTTTTAAAAACACACACAGTTAAGCCCAACTGTTTTTCAAAACTGAATGATATGGGGGTTTGTCTTCCCAGTGAGGTCCTCCATGCCTGGGGTGCCTGGGGTGGGCTCTGCTCTTTTCATTTCTCTATGCATGTGGTGTCACCCTGTTTATGATTAGTCTCACTAGGAGTTTCATTCCTAACCATGTCTCTGCCCCCTTGCCCTTTTTTGATGTGGCTTCGTCTCTGCAAAGAAATGTGGAAAGTCTGTTCTTCCAGGCTTTGGGTCATTTTCAGGGTTAGTTGTACAAATGTAGCTGTTACCTTGGTGTTCCCAGGGGAAGAGGTGAGCTCAGGATCCTCCTACCACCATTTTTACCACAATTCATCCATATGCTGCTTATAAGAGACTCAATTCAGACGTAAAGACACATGCAGATTGAAAGTGAAGGGATGGAAAAACATTTACCATGCAAATACAAGTGAAAAGGAAGCTGAGTAGAAATACTTATATTGGGCAAAATGATTTTAAAACAAAGACTGTAGCAAGAGACAAAGAAGTACACCATATAATGATAAAGGGAACAATCCAACAAGAGGATGTAACAATTGTAAATTATCTATGCGCCCCACGTAAGAGTACCTAAATAGATTTTTTTAATTGACAGAAATAAAAGGAGAAATTGGAGCACCTGGGTGGCTCAGTGGTTGAGCCTCTGCCTTTGGCTCAAGGCTTGATTCTGGGTCCAGGGATCCAGCTCCACATGGGGCTCCCTGCAGGGAGCCTCTTCTCCCTCTTCCTGTGTCTCTGCCCCTCTCTGGGTCTCTCTCATGAATAAATAAATTTACAAATTTTTTAAAAGGAGAAATTGACAGAAATACAATAATAATATGGGACTTTTTTTTTTTTGGTTGATTGAAGATTTTATTTAGGTAGTCATGAGACGCACGCACACGCACGCACACAGAGGCAGAGACACAGGCAGAGGGAGAAGCAGACTCCATCCACGCAGGGAGCCCGCTGAGGGACTCAATCCCAGGACCCCGGGATCACGCCCTGGGCCAAAGGCAGGCGCTCAACCGCTGAGCTACCCCGGCCTCCCTACCTGGAGGCACTTTGATAGAGTAGCAGCAGCAGCAAAGAAACACGCACCTCCACTCCCCCCACCTCCCACCCCACCAGGTGAAAGAAGGTCCTGCTGACTCCCCTCCTTTTCCTCTGAGAAGAGAAGCACACCCCCTCTCCCGCCCCTGGAAGGTGCCTTTGGGGGGAGCGCCAAAGGCGCTAGATAGATAATTCAGACAGAAATCAACAAGGAAATAGTGGCTTGAAAGACACATGAAACCAGATAAACCTAAAAGATATATAAAGGACATAATAAAGGCCAGATATGAAAAATCCACAGCTAATATCAAAGTCAATGGTGAAAAACAGAGCTTTTTCCTAAAATCAAGGCAAGACAAGAATGTCCACTCCCACTGTTATTATTCAACATGGTACTAAAGCCCTCACTGCAGCAATCAGACAAGAAAAAGAAATAAAAGGCATCCAAATTGGTAAAGGAGTAGTAAAACTTACACTATGTACAGATGACATGATACTATACATAGAAAACCGTAAAGACTCCCCCCCCAAAAAACTATTAGAAATGATAAATGAATTCAGGAAAGTCACAGGGTGCAAAATTAATATACATAAATCTCTTGAATTTCTATACACTCATAATGAAGCAGCAGAAAGAGAAATTAAGAAAATAATTCCATTTACAATTGGACCAGAAATAATAATATACCTAGAAATAAACTTAACCAAGGAGGTAAAAGACCCGTATGCTGAAAACTCTAAAACACTATGAAAAACACTGAAGATGACACAAACAAATGAAAAAATATTCCGTGTTCACGAATTGGAAGAAACAATATTCTTAAAATATCTCTACTACCCAAAGTAGTCTATAGATTTAATGCAATCCCTATCAAAATACAAAGCAATTTTCACAGAACTAGAACAAATAATCCTAAAATTTGTATGTGACCAGAAAAGACATCAAATAGTCAAAGGAGTCTTGAAAATAACAAAGCTGGAGATATCACAATCCTTAATTTCAAGATATACTACAAAGGTACAGCAATGAAAGCATTATGGTACTGGCACTAAAATAGACACATAGATCAATAAAACAGAAAAGAAAGCCCAGAAATAAACTCATGCTTATATGGGTCAACTAATCTATGATAAGGGTGGCAAGAATATACAATGGGAAAAAGACTTCTCAACAAATGGTGTTAGAATAACTGAACAGCTGAATACAAAAGAATGAAACTGGACAGCTTTCTTACACCATACACAAAAATAAACTCAAAATGAATTAAGCACCTAAATGTGAGACATGAAACCATGAAACTCTTAGAAAAAACCATAGGGAGTATTTCTTCTATATCAGTCATAGAAACATTTTTCTATGTATGTCTCTTTAGGCAAGGGAAACAAAAGCAAAAATAAACTAGTAGGACTATACCAACATAAAAAGCTTTTGCGTGGGGAAGGAAACCAACAGAAAAGCAACCTACAGAATGAGAGAAGATATTTGCAAATGTATATCCCATAAAAGGTTAATATTCAAAATACATAAAGAACTTATACAGGGGCATCTGGGTGGTTCAGTTGTTAAGCATCTCACTCTGGTTTCCACTGAGGTTGTAATCTTAGGGTTATGAGATTGAGCCTTGCATTGGTGTCTGCACCAAGAATCCGTCTGCTTAAGATTCTCTCTCCCTCTGCCCCTCCTGCTCATTCTCTCTCTCTCTCTCTCTCCCCCCCCCCAAATAAATAAATAAATCTCTAAAGAAAAAAAAAGACCTTACACAACTCAATACCAAAAAACCCCAAATAATCCAACTTAAAAATGGGGAGATGATCTCAATAGATATTTTTCCAAAGAAGACATACAGATGGTCAATAAACACATGAAAAGATGCTCAACACTAATCATTCTGGAAAGTGCAAACCAAAACCATGACAAAGTATCACCTTACACCTTCCAGAATGACTAGAACAAAAACAAGAAATAATAAGTGTTGCAAGAAATGATAAGTGTTGATGAGGATGTATAAAAAAAGAAACTCTCAAAAAAAAAGAAACTTTCATGCACTGTTATAGAAATACATATTAGTGTAGCCGCTATGGAAAATGGTATGGAAGTTTTTCAAAAAATTAAAAATTGAAATACCATATGATCAGTAATTCTGCTAATATGTATTTATCCAAAGAAAATGAAAACACTAATCTGAAAAAATGCATGCACCCCTCCTGTTTATTGAAGCATTATTCACAATAGCCAAGATATGGAAACAATCAAAGTGTCCATCTGTAGATGAATGGATAAAGAAAACACATACAAACACACACACACACACACACACACACACACACACACACTGGAATATTAGTCAGCCATAAAAAAACAATAAGATATTGACTTTTGTGATAATGGGGGTGGACCTAAAGGGCATTATGCTATATAAAATAAGTCAGACAGAGAAAGACAAATGACATGTGATTCCTCTCATACGCAGAATTTGGGAAACAAAACAAATGAACAAACAAATGAAAAAGAGATGAACAACAACAACAACAAAAACCAGACTCCTACGTACTAAGAACAAATATGGGGAGATGGGTGGGGGTGGGGGTGGGGGTGGGGTGAAACAGACAAAGGAGATTAAGAGGTACAAAATTCCAGCTACAAAATAAATAAGTCATGGAGATGAGAAACATAGGGAATATAGTCAGCAAGATTATCATAATGCTTTTTGATGACAGATGGTAGCTACATTTATTTGATAAGCAGTGTGTAATGTACAGAACCATTGAATCATTATGTTGCACACCATTATGTTTTACTATAATACTCTATGTTAATTATACTTCAAAATACCTATCTACCTACATACATACGATTTCCAGGACCTAGGGGAATAAAGGTTATTGCTTAATAATTACAGAGTTCTGTTTGAAGTGAGGAAAAGTTTTGGGAATAAATAGTGGAGATGGTTGCACAATATTGTGAAAACAAAATTAATGCAATTAAATTATACATTTAAAAATGGTCCAAAAATCTAAGATAATAACAATCACTAAGGTAATAAAATAAGTAGTCAATGCATTCTTTCAGACATTTCTTGTGATGAGACAGTTTCATTTTCTCTCTCTCTCTCACACACAGACAAGATTGAAGATAATGTAGATTTTAATATGCACAATTTCTCTACCTGTAATGAGGGAAAAAATGCTACCAACTAAAGCATAACACCCAATGACTGTAAGATGCATCTCAGTTTCAGAGATGTTCAACTACAAAACAATATGAGTCATGGAATCAATGAAATGCAGTGTGTACGTGCATGCAAGTATGCACACTGTAAGTGTGCATATATAGGGGAATGTTTGAATTGTTGGAAGACTCTCATTTCTTGCATTATTGGCCTTTACTATAACATACTTATACAATTATATCAAATGGTGCTAAGATCATTTTCATTTCTCCCTATAACACCTCCCACTTTCCACGGATTATTCTTCATATCCTCACTCCAGGCTTCCTGAAGTCTTAACCTTCCACCTGGTTCCCAAACATCTCCAAAACTTCTTAGAAGTAACTCGTATTCCAAACCATGATAATTTTGACTTTTCTAGCTCCCCTGTCCCTTTGAAAATAGTTCAGTCTTATATTCCATTCTGTTAGGTCTTGCTAAATGATTAGAATAAAATTTGTGAAGTAATTAGAGCTAGTGTTTTCATGGCGGGCAATAAATTTTTCAGATGTTATATTTTCATCTTAATGTAGGCCTTTCTTAGCAAAAGAAACCCAATATGCATTCATTAAAGAATAAGGATGGTGGTATATAAAGAGGAAGAGTTTTGTTCCCTTAAAATTATACCACTTCAAAAATGTAAATCTGGGTGACCAAGGGACTAACAAAAGTCTGAAGAGAAACTTCATTTTCCTTTGTCTCCTACAGAAATGCAAAGGCAAAGTCTCAGAAATAAGCAGCTTCTTTGACCCCCATACTTGCGTTAAAGGATCATCTTTTTCCGTCTCCTCTGCATTACCATCATCATCATCATCATCATCATCATCAATCATCATCATTATCACCCTCCCGCTTACATTTTGATTTGGTTCCTAAAAATAAAACCTCAGAATGAAAGTTATTCCTTTCTCCAAGATCTGAATAGCAACTCAGTGCTTACACTGAATAATAATCTTATTTCATGTTGTATCCAAATTTTGGAAGATAAAAGACCAGCTCAAATATACCGCACTTAGTTCATGGCAGAGCTGAAACAAAATGTCCTGACTTGGGACCCGTGGGTGGCTCAATGGTTAAGCATCTGCCTTCAGTTCAGAGAGTGATCCTGGGGTCCTGGGATCAAGTCCTGCATTGGGCTTCCTTCAGGGAGCCTGCTTCTCCCTCTGCCTATGTCTCTGCCTCTCTCTGTGTGTCTCTCATGAACAAATTTTTAAAAATCTTAAAAAAAAAGAATGTCCTGACTCATGGTCTAAGGCTCTTCCCCAGGTACCCACTGGAAATTATGGAACTCCTGCAACCTTCCTTGCTTCTCAATCCTAAATTTCAGAGGACATAGATTACCAGTTGGTGGTATCTTCCTGTTCATATGACTCATTTGTCCATTTCCCCCCCCCCCCCACCCACCCAACTGCTTGATTCAGGCCTCAAGCTATCCAGCAGCAGTACAGTTATCCTACCTGAGGATGGCTGGGAGACTTGACAATCTGCTTCTACCTCCATCACATTTGAAGGAAGGAGAGGGTGGAGAACAGAGAGCTGAGAAACCACTGGAGAAAAGGGTCATGCTGGTGGAAGACAAAAAGGCAGGAGCCAACCTGGAAAAGAAAATGGTATGGAGGACAGGCAGTAGAGAGACAGAAAGAATGATTTTGAAAAAAAAAAAAGGCCAAAGAATTAGGAAAATTGTTATATCATCCAGTAAAAGGTGCAGTGATTATCAAGATTTTCTGCATCTAGCCAGAGAAAAAAATTTAAGTCTCACAAAACTGCCATCTCCCTCTCTGGAACAAATAATCTCTCATGATTTACCACAATATTTGACATCTAAGTTACTGAGGCTTGTTTTCTGATTTTTTTTTCTCCTTATGGTTTACAGAAGAATACACCAGAAAGAGCATACCAATTACAAAATCCCAGACTCCAGGAATTACAATGATAACTGAATAGTTCTAGAAAGATCCTGTTTAAGAGTCATCTTATTTAACATATGCATTTTTCAGTTAGAGAAACTGAGACACAGAATTACAAATTTGCCCATAACTATTTATGTACTTTATTTTATTATTTTTAAAAATATTTTATTTACTTACTCATGAGAGACACAGAGAGAGAGAGGCAGAGACATAGGCAGAGGGAGAAGCAGGCTCCACACAGGGAGCCGGATGTGGGACTCCAACTCTCCAGGATCAGGCCCTGGACTGAAGGTGGCACTAAACTGCTGAGCCACCCAGACTGCCCTATTTATATACTTTACATCATTAAAATATGACTCTGTAGACCAGGGATTGGCAAACTGTTTCTATTAAGGGCCAACTAGTAAATATTTTTGGCATTGAGGATCATATAATCTCTGTCACACTTACTCAATTCTGCCATTATACAGCAAACACAGCCATAGACAACATATAAACAAACAGATATGGCTATATTCCAATAAAGCTTTATTTACAAAAACAGAGTGTAGGTGAGGCTTGACTAGTAGACTGTAGTTTATTGATACCTGATCTGGACCTAGTTGTTTATTAAATACCATGTGAACATCCCAGGAAATCATATGAATGGCAGGCATAAATTAAATTCCTATAGGAATGACAGTTAACAATGGCTGCCAATTATGAAGCACTTCCTGTGATTTTCCTCATTAAATTGTTCCACCAGTCCTGTGTGATGAATACTATCATGCTCTCCTTTTTTTTCAGATAAGAAAACAAAAACACAAGCAAGTCAAATAATTTGCCAATGGTTATACAGGGAGAAGGTGGTAGTGTCAGGACCCAGGTCCTGTCTCACTTCAAGACTCAGTGCTTAACAACTAAGGGATACAGTTACTTGGGAGACAGAACAGAAAGTCACATCTAGTTTCTCACAAAGAATTGAATGTTTTCATGTTATTCTGAAGGAAATTTCCAATAGTTTAAATATTTTAATAGTGCATTCATATCAACAACTTGGATGATGCATGAGTCAGTCTCTCTCTCTCCCCTCACCTCCCCTTGAAACATTCATTTTGTTACCTTTTTCACATGATCTGTCTGTCAGGCTCTCTAGCACACACACTAAGATTTAAGGAAGGATATTAGATGGAACCACCCACCTCAGACACTGGGATGCAAAGGGTCTCTAACAGTGAGAGGAATTCAAGCCTGAAGGGGAAAAAAAGGCAGCTCTTGATGATTATCCTAAATTATTGAAGCCAAACCAGGGAAGACTTGAGGAAATGACTCACTGGACCCAGGAGAAAGGAAAACAGCCGAGTGATGGCAGGAGAAAATGAGGATAATATAGCCTTACTGTTAAAGTGAGGGTTAGAAGTCCACAGAGACCCAGAAAGGAAACACTGAAATGGCTGAGTTACATTCCTGAAACTAACATGCAATATTGTTTTATCAGGCTTACAGCTGTTTGGGCCAAGAATGAGGCAGGAACAGATTTCTTAACAGAGATATCATCTCATGTTCTTTACTGTCCCCAGATTTTCTCCTCTGCTACAGCCCTAAGGAGAAATTACAGCCATCTCTGTTCCTTCTATTCTTGAATCACAAATCTAGCTTTTCCTGACTCAGAAGCTGAGATTGGTGTGAAAAACAGATGCATTATACTGCAGCCATAAAAAAAATCTCCTAACATCGGGACAACCGGGTGGCTCAGGGGTTGAACATCTGCCTTTGGCTCAGGGCATAGTCCTGAGGTTTCTGAGCTTGAGTCTTGCATCAGGCTCCCCAAAGGGAGCCTGCTTCTCCCTCTGCCTATGTTTCTGCTTCTCTCTGTGTGTCTCTCATGAATAAATAAATAAATAAAATCTTCAAAAAAAATCTCCTAACATCTGTACTGAGCCCATGAAAGGACTTCAAGCCATCCACATTCCAGGTCTAAAAAAAAAAGCCTGATAGAAACAGTTGGAGAATGTTTTAAGCATGAATACAGTGAGCGTTTACTCAGTAGGTCACTAGAAACAGAAACAAAACTATGAGGTAAGTAAACTTTATCCTTGGTCTTTTCCGACCCATCTATCAAATTGTCACTGAATTAACATTCTTATTCATTAATCAAGACTCTGATCGTGCCACTCCTGTGCTCACAAGCCTGCAAAATTAACACACCATATTGGCAATGGTGCTGTAAAATACACACTTTCATTTTTTAAATAAAATACACATTTTCATATATTGGTGGTGGAAGTGTAAACTGGTACAATCTCTAAGAAGAACATTTTTGCAGTGTCTACCAAAATTACAAATGCATATATCTCTGACCTAGGAATTTATCCTATAACTGTACTGGAACTGTATGAAATGGGATATGTAGATTATTTTTTACAATATTATTAGTAAGAATAACAGATAACTACTTTTCAAAAGAAATTATATGTGATAGCCATGGAAGTGTGCCCCACAGATCTTCCAAGAGATCCTGTTGCAGATGACATGATACTCTATCCAGAAAACCCAAAAGATTCCACCCCAAAACTGCTAGAACTGATACAAGAATTCAGCAAAGTCACAGGATATAAAATCAATGCTCAGAAATCAGTTGCATTTCTATACACTGAGACCGAAGAAAGAAAAATCAAGGAATTAATCCCACTTACAATTGCACCCCAAACCACAAAATACCTAGGAATAAACCTAAGCAAAGAGGTAAAGGATCTGTACTCTGAAAAGTATAGAACATTTATTTAAAAAATTGAGGATGACATAAAGAAATGGAAAAAAAATCCATGCTCATGGATTGGAAGAACAAATATCTTTAAAATGTCTATGCTATTTAGAGCAATCTACACATTCAGTGCAATTTCTGTCAAAATACCATCAACATTTTTCACAGAGCTGGAACAAACAATGCTAAAATTTGTGTGGAACCAGAAAAGACCCTGAATAGCCAAAGGAATGTTGAAAAAGAAAACCAAAGTTGGTGGCATCACAATTCTGGACTTCAAGCTATATTATAAAGATGTTATCATCAAGACAGTATGGTACTTGCATAAAAACAGACACACTGATCAATGGAACAGAATAGAGAACCCAGAAATGGATACACAACTCTATGGTCAACTAATCTTTGACAAAGCAGGAAGCAATATCTAATGGAAAAAAGTCTCTTCAACAAGCGGTGTTGGGAAAATTGGACAGCCACATGCAGAAGAATGAAACTAGACCATTTCCTCATGCCATACACAAAAATAGACTCAACATGGATGAAAGACCTAAATGTGAGACAGGAATCCATCAAAATCCTGAAGAACACAGGCAGCCACCTCTTTGAATTCACATGCAGCAAAAAGCAGGAGAAACAAAAGCAAAAATAACTATTGGGACTTCATCAAGATAAAAAGCTTTTGCACAGCAAAGGAGACAGTCAACAAAATGAAAAGACAATCAAAAGAATGGGAGAAGATATTTGCAAATGTCTTATCAAATAAGGAGCTGTGAACTGGTATAGGTACTATAGAAAACAATATGGAGTTTCCTCAAAAAGTTAAAAATAAAGCTACCTACAATCCAGCAATTGTACTACTAGGTATTTATCCAAAGGATACAAACATAGTAATTTGAAGGGGTATATTCACCCCAATGAAGTCCACTGAGGGATGAATGGATAAAGAAATATGATATATACGTATATATGTATATATATATATTCCAATGTATGTGTATATATATATATATACAAAATGTATATTCCATTGTATGTGTATATATATATATCACATTTCTACATACATTTCTGTATTGTAATATACATTTATGTATTATATATATGTATATATATGTATAAATATACATACAATGGAATATACATACAATGGAATATACATACACATATAGTGGAATATTACTCAGCCATCAAAAAGAATGCAATCTTGCCAATTGTAGTGACATGGATGGAACTAGAGGGAATTATGCTAAGCAAAATAAGTCAGAGAAACAGATGAATTGGTGGAATTTAAGAAACAAAACATATGAACAAAAGAGAAGGGAAGAAAAAATAAAATAAGATGAAAACAGAGAGGGAGGCAAATCATAAGAGACTCTTAACTCTAGGAAACAAACTGAGGGTTGTTGGAGTAGAGATGGGTGGAAGGAAGAGGTAAATGGTTGATGGGCATTAAGGAGAGCACTTGAAGTAATGAGCACTGGGTGTTGTATGCAACTGATGAATCACTAAATTCTACCTCTGAAACTAATAATACAACGTATGTTAATTAAATTGACTTGAATTTATTTTATTTTATTAGAATAACAAAAAATACTTTACTAAAACATAAGACTTACAGAAGTTTCCAGACAAACCATACAAAATGGTTACAAGCTTTTTCTTGAAGGAGGGATTCTACATTCAACAGCAAAGTCGCAATGTTATTAGTGAGGGCTGTATTCTTTATTTTGGCTCAAACAATCAACCTCCATCTACAGTGTCTAAATAAAGTTAGACTTGGTTAGAGAGCATATTCCAAAAAACTGCTTATTTTAACCAAAGCAATTGGGTCGCCATAAAATAAAACTACCTCTACCCTAAAAAAGAAAAAAAGAAAAGAAAAGAAAGGAAGGAAGGAAGGAAGAAAGAAAGAAAGGAGAAAGAAAGAAAGAAAGAAAGAAGAAAGAAAGAAAGAAAGAAAGAAAGAAAGAAAGAAAGAAGAAAGAAAGAAAGAAAGAAAGAAAAGGAAGGAAGGAAGGAAGGAAAGAAGAAAGAAAGAAAGAAAGAAAGAAAGAAAGAAAGAAAGAAAGAAAGAAAGAAGAAAGAAAGAAAGAAAGAAAGAAAGAAAGAAAGAAAGAAAGAAAGACATCCACACCCCTGTAGCTAACCCTGACAACTATCTTCATTCATAGTGCTTTATCCTTAAACCATAATGGGAGAAATGAATAAAGCAGAAGACAGCCACTGCTTTTAAATGTTTCACAACAATCCAGATGGTACTTCTAGCCTCTGCTCATGCTTTACAACAGTGAATCAGGATAAGACATAGATTTGCTAATGTGCATTTAACCACCAAAAGACTGAAGATGTCTGGACTTTTATCCTATAATGTTTCTAAGACTGTGTCCATTAAATGCAAATAAAAATGAAGAAGTCTTGGCAGAACAGGAGAAGTGATGCACACTTGATTAGATCGATTTTAAACATTATTCATGGCATATAGCCTAGTCCATACTTTAACTGTTTCTATGGCTTGGGCTTTGTTGGTCTTACACTGCTCTGCTAAATCACTTGCTGATGGATCATCTGGATTGGGAGCATTTACCAAAGCCTGGATTGAGAGCAGAACTGTGTGGATCTGCAGTGCTGGGGACCACTTATCTTTCAAAATATCTAAACATATTCTTTCCAACTTGTCTACATTAGGATGATAATTTTTTGGTCGTGAAATATACTTTAGGGGCTGCCATCGGGTGTTCTTCTGGAAGGAATAGTTCAAGTTTAAAAGTCCCTCCCTCAAAAGGGTAGTCCTGGGGACCAGCAAAGACCACATGAAAATAACAGGCCTTGCTCTCATCTGGTTCTGCTTTAATGCAGGAACTGGTTCTGCTAGCAAACACTGGGTTTCCTTGATAATCCTGTGGGGCAGCCCGGCTATCTTGTCAGATTCGAAGTTTGGCCTCTGGTCTTGACTCTCAACTAAATTAAATTTAATTTTTTTTTTAAAAAAAGAGTTCCTACAGCAACAAGCATATCTGATGGACAGCTAATATACTTTTGGATCCACTAAAATCTTCATGTCATGTCACATTTCCTCTGGGCTTCTTCCAGCCAACGAATGAGCAAAATGGAGTTATTAGAATCAGGTCATTTCAGTAGATGGAAGAGTTCTCTAATAGCCTTGGCTCAGGAGATCTTCATTGGCCTGGCCAAGCATTTCTCAGAACTATTCTACAATATGAGTCTCTTCTGACCCATTCCTTTCTTTCTTTTCTTTCTTTTCTTTCTTTCTTTCTTTCTTTCTTTCTTTCTTTCTTTCTTTCTTTCTTTCTTTCTTTCCTTCCTTCCTTCCTTCTTTCTTTCTTTCTTTCTTTCTTTCTTTCTTTCTTTCTTTCTCTTCTTTCATGAGTGTCAGAATTTCTCCTCTCCTCATTTTATCTTTCATGGTTTCCCCCCAATAAATCTGCTGCACTTTTAATCCTGTGTTGGTGTTTCCTTCTTGTAGAACTCAAACTGACATTCCACTGAAGTCAGAAGACAATGTAATGACATCTCTAAAGTGGTGACAGAAAAAAACCAGCCTAACTAGAATTGCCAGTGAAAATATTTCCTTTCAACAAAAATAAAGAGACTACTTTGCCAGCAACACACCATTGAAATAAATACTAAAAGGAATTCCTTAGGCAGATGGGAAATTTCCTTGGCTAGAAATAGAAAATTGAAGGAAAAGAAAAGCACTGGGAAAAAAAGCACTGAAAAAGCACATGTGGATAAATATAAAAGAATACTATTTAAAGCAACAATGACTACAATGTATTTTAAAATTTAGAACATATACATTAAAATACATGATAACAATAGCACAAAAGGTAGGACAGGGAAAATGAAATCAAGTTATAAGGTTCTTACATTTTCCAGGAAATGCACTGGTAAAGTAGAATGGATGTACAATGGATGCATATTGAAATCCCTAGGGCAATGGCTCTCAATTGGGAGTATTTTTCCCACCAAGAAGTATCTGGCAAATAAACACATGACACAGACAGATTAAGAGAAAGAAGAAGGGAGATTTGTCAATATGTGAAGACATTTTTGATTGTCACACTGTAGGGGAAGTGTCAAAAGCATCCTTAGCTGAGAAATGCTAGCTAAAAGACAGAGATTATCAGAAAAAAGACAGATTGTCAGATTGTCAAAACTAACAACAACAACAAAAATTTTTTTAAATGATCCAAGTATATTCTGTCTCTAAGAAACTTACTTTAAATGTAATGATATGGGCAGGTTAAAAGTGAAAGAATAGAAAAGGAGATTCTATGCAAACTCAATCCAAAGAAGGCTGAAGTAGCTGTATTAATATCAAACAAAGAAAACTGCAGAGTAAAATAAGTCACCAGAGATGAAGAGGGGCATCACATAATGATAAAATGTACATTTCACTAAGAAGACATAATACTCCTAAATATATTTGCACCTTTAATAGAGCTTCAAAATGCATGAAGCAAAACTGATGGAATTAAAGACAAAAATGAGCAAATCAACAACTATATCTGAAGACTTTAACTTTCCTCTCTCAGTAGTTGACAGAACTAATGGAAAATCAGCAAAGTTATAGATGAACTGAACAACTCCATCAACCAAATGGATCTCACTGAAATTTTTAGAACATTTCACCACCAACAGCAAAATGCATATTCTTTTCAAGTGCACGTGGCATATTCATCAAGATGTAAACCTTAACAATTTAAAAGAATTAAAATCATGCAAAGTATATTCTCTCAGTATAATAGAATTAAAATGTAAATAATAATAGAAAGATAATAGGAAATCTCCAAACACTTGGAAATTAAACAGCACCCTTCTATATGAATCCATGCATCAAAGAGCTCTCAGAAAAATTAGAAAATATTTTAAACTGAACAAAAATAAAGCACAACATAGCAAAATTTGCATGATGATTAAAGCAGTGCTTCAAGGGAAATTTTGGTTTCAAATGCTTGCAGAAAGGACACTAAGAAACTAGAAAAGGGAGAAGAAAATAAACTCAACATAAGCAGAATGAAAGAAATCATAAACATAAAAGCAGAAGTCCATAAAATTGAAAATAGACAAGCCAAAAAGCAATAGAGAAAGTCAAAACAATCAAAGTCTTGTTATGTAAAAAGATCAAGAAAATACAAATTAACCTATGGCAAAACTGACCAAAAGAAGAAAGAAGACAAAAATTACTATAAGGAATGAAAGAGAAAATATTACCAGAGACCCTATAGAGAGTAAAAGGATAAAGGGATTCTTTGAGCAACTCTACACACAAAAATTTGACAGTGTAGAAGAAACAGACCATTTCCTGAAAAAACACAAATATCAAAACTCATCTAAAATAATATACAGATAATATTAGTAGTCCAAAACCATTTTTCAACTTGAATTGATAGTTTAAAATCTTCTGAAAAAAATTTACCCAGCATTTCTTTTGGTTTACAGTGGGAAGATTTCAGGTTATTTAGCTCACTGTATTACTAGCCATGTAACTCTCTTAAGTTTTTTTAAGCCAGTATGAACTGAGTTTTTTGTTAAAGACAGACTTCTTAAACATCATATTTCCATGAAATTTGAAATAATATTGTACTTGCAAGGTGTACAAACACAATTCTGAGATGACCCAGAGCAGTAATTATAGAAATACTGGCAGTAGTAGCATTATGGAGTAGTGGCAACAGTAGTCCAATAATAGTAATTATGACTAAGAGATACTAAGCACTTACCCGTGACACCCTGCAAAAAACTTTGCATTTACAATATGATACCACAGTGTTATAGAAGAGGAAACAGAAGTATAAACATTAAGTAAAAGAATAAAAACATGGTGAAATGGAGTATTAAGTGGGACTTTCTGTAGCATAATTTTCTTCTCAGCCTACCATCTTGTTTATAATCTTCCTGCTCTGGGATAGAAGGGAACTAAAGGAATGATCATTTTTTTCTACCTATACAAAAATGCATTAAATGACATGCACTTGGTCTTGAGGAGAGTGCCTCTAGCCCTGAAAGAAGCAAGTCCTGGCAGCACGAATATCCTGCAAAGAAAGTAAGCCAGCTTTGTGCTTCTCCAGCCAGGATTTGCTTTTTTCACCAATTAGACCATATTGCCATCAACTCCACTTGCTGAAGGCTCCCAGTGCCTGCTGAAACACACACACACACACACACACACACACACACACGTACAGTGAATGAATGTAGAGTGGCTAAGAGAGCTCCCAGATTAATTAACAGAAAGAATATCTCAATGGAATGGTCAGTCTCTGAGCTGCTATAATAATGATCTTCAAAAAATACGCAAATTCATCTTGTTTACTTATTGAAAAAAAGACGCTGAAAGGGCTGTTATGCAGTGTTAAGCAACAAGTCCATAAACTTGCTAACTTCAAGTTACTACTTTTCATTAACCTGAAAATTGAAAGAAAAAAATACA
Source organism: Vulpes vulpes (assembly GCF_048418805.1). NCBI lineage: Eukaryota > Metazoa > Chordata > Mammalia > Carnivora > Canidae > Vulpes > Vulpes vulpes. The sequence continues at coordinate 70,267,269 of NC_132783.1, read as the reverse complement.
TGCAAGTAAACGGAAAAAACAAACAGATGAGCACCACTTATTTCTATATTTTCTCCACTCTGATGAGGCAATGATCCAAGAAAACACATTCTTGCCCTTACAACTCAGCTGCCAACATGAATGTGATTCTTTAGCTATGAGAAAACGTCTTTTGAAGGGTACAGGTTAGTTAATATTGGAAATTCTTGTATACTTTGGGAGATAACACTATTTGCCCTGATAAGGGCCAGTACTTTTTTTTACCTTGATAAGGATGGGTATTTTTTCTTCCTTTTTATCTGGACTTGTCAAAAATCAATCATGTCACCCTGTATTTTTCCTTTTTCTCCCTCTTTCCCTTGCCCATTTGGGGGTTAATGCCAGTAACATGTTTTCCTGATATAGTAGTGAATATAATCCAGTATTCATGTCCCCTATATTAAATAAAATCTTGAAACCTAGTAGAAGTTCTTATTTAGGAACAATAAATAAAAGTTACAATTTGTAGAAGCTAAAAAGCAAGGATATACCGCCTGTGACAATGAAAGTGTTCAGCTTTATGACTTTTAAATCTCTTCCTACAAATGAATTCACTGGCGTTAAGGTTTACACTTCAAGTGTAAAGATGGTGGATAGAAAGAAGAGAGGGAAGGAGAAAGAAAGGAAGGAAAGGAGGAAGGTAAAAGGATGGAAGGAAAGAAGAGGAGATTGGTGGGTGGATAGAAAAAAGAGAGAGAGGCGATCCCTGGGGCTCAGCGGTTTAGCGCCTGCCTTCGGCTCAGGGTGTGATCCTGAAGTCCCGGGATTGAGTCCCACAGCGGGCTCCCGGTGTGGAGCCTGCTTCTCCCTCTGCCTGTGTCCCTGCCTCTCTCTCTGTCTCTCATTAGTGAATAAATAAAATCTTAAAAAACAAAAAACAAAACAAAAACAAAAAAAAAAAAACAGAGAGAGAGAAGGAAAAGGGGAGAGGAAATCCAAGTTGGATTTCAGGTCCCTAGGGTGAAAGTCAACCTTGAGTGGCAAAAAGAAAATACAGCCAACCCTTGAATTTCCAGCTACCTTTTGGTTACTATTTGGAGAGCATTGCTGACATGTAAATTCGCTCTCAGTAAAAAGGCTCTATCCTGTGAATCCAGTGAGCTTTATGCCTGGGATATAGAGAGTTCTCAGTAAATATTTGGTAAATAAATAATTGAATGAATAAACATACAAATTTATTTTTGTACATTAGTAAAAATGAAGCCTATATGTTTAGTGAGTTGCCTAAAATCATAAAGAAAATCTTAAGTATCTAAAATATATTAGATGGAAATGTAAGAAAGATTACCAATTGGGACCTAAGAGATGTGGATTCTGGTTCAGGGTTTGTTTTGTCATTTCACCTCTTTGGGTCTCTAGATTGCAGAAGGCAGGGATTCAGCTATACTGTTTTCTGCTCTACCTTCAATGCCTAGCTCAGTATCTAGTACATACTAGATGCTTTACTTATTTTTTTCAAGCTTTGATTGTATTTTATTGTCAGTGCTTGAGATAAAGCAGTTTTTAATGGAAGAATAAGAAAGTACGTGGAACTAGTACAAGGAACCCATAGACACTCTGAAGAGCTTTAAAGGACTCAATAAACAGTTAAATACTTAACATGTCTTCATCTGTAGAATTTGGTTTCCCCATATTAAAAAATTAAGATGTTGGTACCAAGGCTTTCTACGCGCTTCTTACGATTCTATGTCACTGTGAGAAGGATATCTGTTCCCAGTCCTTGTTTCATCCCCCACTTCCCAACTTTTACTGCTCAAGTTGTAAAGGAAGGCAAATACAGGTGGGTGAGGTTCCAACACCCTTTCTCCAGTGTTATACCATCATCCTTCCAAGCTTTTATTTTCACAAGAAAAAAACCACAAAAATGCAATTTTAATTGAAAACAGTGCATCAATTACTTCATTGTCTATTTTGTAAAATGAATCACCACAGACCTCCCAATCTCCCAACCTCAGCAGTGAAAGATTCCCCAAACTTTCACATTAGGTGGTTCTAGTCATTCATCCCTAGAGAGGAAGCAAAGTGATATTCTTTCTCCATGTCTTCTGGGGGTGCTCAACAGCAATAAACTGGCTGGAATAAAACAGCAACAACAATGCTTCATGAATCACAGGATGGTTGCTTGAGAGAGACTAATTCTCCCACACTCTTACAGGAAGCCCTTCCTCCTCTTTTCATGGCTCTGCCTTAGTGAGAAAAACATTAGCAAATCTTGAAGTACAGGCAAGAGAATCCATAGCATTGTCAGTACAGCCTTCCCATTTGTCCAGAGAGGGAGAGGGACCCACCTGCCCAGAAGATGCATGTTTATCCTTTTTGGAGGACTCCTTTCCTGAGGAGGGACAGTCCTGCCAGTAGCTCACTCTCAGTGACTATAGGGTAATGTGCAGTATTCTGAGGAGGGTCCTAGTCAGGGAGTTAAGAAACCCAATTTGACTTCTGACAGACTATATGCTTTGAAAAAGTTACTTTCCTCTCTGAGAATCAAATTCCTCAATTTTTAAAACTTATTTGTCCTTTTAAGTCATTACAAAATTCCTTTTTCAAAAATGCTTTTCTAAATTCTAAAAATAATACATAATATCATTGAATTCTTTTAAACACAGATAAGTTAAAGGAAAAAATAACAATCATTCATAATCCAACCACCCAATGATATTCGCTGTCAACATTTTTGTGTATACCTTTTGGTGAGACCACTTAGGATTTTAGCATCACTCAATGTTTATCTCCCAGTAAGGGTTATCTTTTTTTAAGATTTTATTTATTTACTTAAGAGAGACTGAGAGCAAGCACAGAGTGAGAGGGAGAGAATACAGAGAGAGGAGAAGCTAGCTCTCTGCAGAGCTTGATCCCAGGACCCTGAGATCACAATCCAAGCAAAGATGTTTAACTTACTGAGCCACCCAGATGCCCCTGAGTGTTACCCTTTTTAATGTCTTCCTGAGGCTTCACTTGTGCCAACAATGCTGTTCATATACTAGGAAATTAGAGAATCCCCCTCAGAAGGTAAGTCAATTATAGACTGTGACAGTCTTTTGAATGCCCTTGATGGTAAGCCATTTGAGGCTAGTCGTGAATATTGGAATAATCATTTGAAAAAAAATCTGCATGATGAGAAGCATCAAGCTGAGTACCTGTTTTTGATGTTTGTTATTATCATTACCATAAAGTTTAAATACTCTTTTTCATCTTTCTCTAGAGTTTCCAAAACTTTTGATGCTTCAAGGAGAGGGATACATTTCACTATTTTAGAGCAACATTTCCCAAGATGTATTCTATGGCATTATAGATGCTGGAGATTCTCCCTTGGATAAGAGTTGTGTGGTCAAAAGAGTTTAGCAAAAACTACGTATTTTATTCCATTAAAGACTCGCAGTACACATTTAATATATTAAAGGCTGAGATTTCTTTGCCAATAAACCTCTTTAATTTTCATTAACTGTATTTACTAAACTTATTTAAGTTCAAAACACTTGCTTGGGAATTTCACATTAGTTTTTCCATCAATCTGTCATGACAGATCATATAGTCTGTACGGCAAGCACACAGAGTTCTATGGACACATAAGTTTAACCTATTTGAACCTCAGGCTCCTCCTTTGCAACATAAAGATGAAAATTTTACCTATATCACAGGTACCCTAAAAACTATACTAAACAAAACATGTAAAGAACTTAAAGCAGTACTAGCACATAACAAACATTCAAAGAAATGGGATATTTTTTATCTTTTGGTTTAAATAGATGAGATTATGAAGAGAGGATGAAGATGGACAAACTTTGTGGAGGAGAAGCAAGGCAATGGAAAGTAACACCTCTTAATTGATATAGCAAGCTCCTGCCTGGACAGAGGAAACTGTTTTTGGCATTAAGGCAGTCTAGATTCCAGAGAAGCCATCCCAGTATAGAACATCTAAATTTTTTTCTAGGATATAAAATGCATCTTTTAAAATACATGGCTGAACCAGCGGGAAAAAAGAGAAAATAATAAAAAAGTACAAATCCAAAGAAGAATGGAAGCACTAGAGGCTCATCGTCTTTAGTAGCTAACAATTTGGGTTTAATGGTCTATGTTCAAGTGGCAAAAGACAATCTTGAGATTGATGCAATGTGGAAGGTTTCTACTATACAAATTCAGGAGCCCCTCACAGATAATGAGGGCAGCAGATGAAATAGGGGAAAACAATAAAGGAACAGGTGGTGGGAACACTATGCTATTTCACCCTTGGTGAAATTCCATATGGAGCAGAATAAGAGAGAAAAAAAACTCCCCTAATAATTCCTAACTCATAGCAAGCCACCCTCACACAGGTTTGGAGTTAGAATTCATACTATCCAAGCACCCTCAGGTTAATGGTGCCATAAAACATTAGACGAAGCAAAAGCTGGGGTGTCTGGGTGGCTCAGAGGTTGAGCCATCTGCTTTTGGCTCAGGGCATGATCCCGGACCATGATTGAGTCCCACATCAGGCTTCCTGCGGGGAGCCTGCTTCTCCCTCTGTCTATGTCTCTGCCTTTCTCTGTGTGTCTCTCATTAATAAATAAATAAAATCTTTTTTAAAAAAGCAAAAGCCAATTCTCTCTTGAATTAAACTGACTTAAAGGCAGACCTCAAAGATGTCCCAGAGAAAATTTTAAGCTCCCTAAGCATATTTGGAAATAAATCATCAACATCATGATGTGAATAATCTGCAGAGTCAGTCCTACAACCGACAGCAGATGATGGAATTACCAGATACCAAATACAAAATAAATACAAAGAGCTTTACAGAAGTATTTAAAGTTATCAACATTGTTAGGCCAAGATGGGGAAAAGAACAAATAAAATATCTAAAGATAAAAATTAATAATCAAAAAATGAACCTAAAAAGGAAGTTTAAACATTGGTCTAGACACAGATGAAGGGAAAATTAGTGATCTGGAAAATAGATCCAAAAAAAAAAAAAAAGAAAATTACACAGACTGAAGCACTTTATTTGAAGGAGAAACCAACAAACCCACAACTATAGTGAGAGATTTTAATGTATATTTCTTAGTAATTGGTAAAGAAGCAAATGAAAAGTTGGTAAAGCTATAGAATATTTTACTGCATAATCCAACAGTTTGGATGCCTGGGAAGGATAGCATCAACAGCTGCCAGTCATTCAGCCCTTAGTGTGAAAGACCCCTTCTCTGGTTTTTCTGATAGCTAGCTTAACATGACTCTGAGGGAAGGAGATTTTAAACCTATGTCAAGCCACATTTCCTTTAAAAAAAAAAAAAGATTTTATTTACTTACTTGAGAGAAAGAATGAGCAGTGGGGAGGGGCAGAGAGACGGAGAGAGAGAGAGAAGCAGACTCCTGCCTGAGCAGGAAGCCTAATGCAGGGCTCAATCTCAGGACACAGAGATCATGATGTGAGCTGAAGGCAGATGCTTAATAGACTGAGCCACCCTGGGACCCCTCAAGTCTCACTTCCTTTAAGAAGTCTTCCCAAAAAACTCTCCTGTAATTAAGTAGACTTCAGTAGGATGTTTTTGTGATTTCTTGCTCTTAATGTTTGTCATTTTACATAATTCTAGTTCTTTTTTCTTTTATTTTTGTTTGGCTTTCAATGAAATACATGCACATGATTTTTAAAAATTGCAAAATTTGCAAAAATACATACAAAATACATATAGGGATCCCATCTCCCCAAAAAAAAGAAAAAAAAAGAAAATTAAAATGACCTAGAGATAAGCATTGTCAGTGTTTTATTATCAAGAGTTTTTTATGTGTATCATCTCATTCATTTACTGTTTAACATCTATCACATGCCTCACACTGCATTCAGGCAGCATGTAGGCAGCAGTAGTGAAAAGTAAAGTCCCTATTCACATGACACATTTTTCCCTATACTTTCGTATATATGAAATATACATACTTTTAACTTAAAAATAAATGAAGAGGAAAAAAACAAATGATATACTTAGGAATTATTCTTATTATTCATGTATCTCTTATTTTCTCAGTGAGGAACCAGATAGCTGTAATCATGGTATTCTTCATATTACCAGGCAGAATATTTTTTCATAGAAGACACTTAACAAAGTATGCTAGATCCAAAAATTGAGAGGGTCAAGGGAGCAGGGAAAAGGCAAGAGGCAATTGTGATCATGGGTCTCATCTTTAGGCAGGTCCTATTGTATTACAAACAAGTTATTGGGGGGTGAAGTGGGGGGCAAGAAACACTGATTTGTAGGGTTTGCTAATTTCCGTGGTATAAATACTCCCACATGGCCAATTTCAAGTTTTCATGTTCTAGAAAACATACTCATTACTGACCCTCAAGAGCTAGTACAAACCAGCTCCAGGACAAAATTGCCTGGTTCTGATAGAACCCTTACATCCTTCTTCCTCCTGGTTCTGGTGGTGCCATGGAGAATGGAACCCTTTCTCAGGAGGAAGAGGAAAGAGAAGGCTGGGATGCCAGAAATCAACCTCACCAAATCCTCCTTTTGTTCTAATCCAGTTTCCTTCGTGGAATTCTGTTCTGCTATCTGGATAATCAGTGGCTTTGCCTAGAACAAATGACTATTATACACCTACTACATGATGTTGTATGGGATACAGAAAACACAAAGATGTGATCCCTACTCTCCACCAGTTCACCATAGTGGGGTAGAAGACCAGAAAAATTGCTAAGTGATTATTTAAAAATTGGCAGAGAAAATAAACTCACTCGGAGGTATGATTATTTACAGAAGTTCCGATGCAATATAATGAGGACTTTCGTGTAAGACATGTGATATGAGAGAATCAAAGCCCTTATTCTGTATTTGCAGTTTCTGTGGTCCTTTGTGATTTTTGTTTTTTTGTGTTGTTTTGGGTTTTTTTGCAGTTTCTGCAGTCTTAAGCAAGTAATTAGTAACTCTATGTACTTACCTTATAGATTATTATGAGACCTGGCACACGGTAAGTACTCAACAAATACTAGAATTAATAAGAATTAATAACAGCATTGCTATCAATAGTGCTTGTAATACCACATGAACAAAGACAACAAAACAGAGAAGACTGGGGCTATTTCGTGGACTAGCCAGTAACTTGGTTTTTATTAAAATCTGTGGTTAATGAAAGTTTGAAAAATTATTATAGGAGAGCACTGAGAATTAGACTGTTTGCTTGGTTTTATAAATGATGAAGAACCAATAGAAATCTAGTGACATGGTCTGAGCTGCATTTTGGGAAGATTAAGCTTGAATTATTGCTACTTTCCCAAACAGGATTGGTAGCTTTTGCTGATATCTGAATAGATTAAGGCAATGTTGAGCGTGGCCACAGGACCTACGCAGTCAAGAGTTTGTCTTCAGGGATCTCCCTGTGGCCTCATCCCTGGGAATGATTTGCCTTCAAAGCAGGCAGCATGTATTTTCCGGAAGCTATGCCAAGTCCTTTTTCCCTTTCTTACTTGGCTATTTTTTGGCTCATAGAGTCGCTAAATATAAGCAACCTTTAAAAAGATCCCCAACCAATTCATTCCAAGAAGTGTAAAAGCTATCTAGGAATTGAAGGGACATACTAAAGTTCATCAAGATAAACCTGCTTCCATGTCACAGTCTATAATATTTTTGTCCAAGTTTTGGGGGTAACCAGGTCCTAACAATAACTTTTCACATTTCTTATTATCTTATGTAAGAGGCAATACTTTTCTCAAGTTTGTTGACCTATGAAGGAAAAAAGCTGTTGGAGAAGTTTGTTGCAAAACTGGAAACAAAATGTATCTCAAATAGTTTACAAAGGCTATGAATCAGGGGTTGGGAGGTGGCCCAAAATTCCTGCTTCCTGTTGAAAGCACATTCAGCTCAGTGGGACGCGTTTGTCTGGTTGTGATATGTAAATTATCTCCATTGTGTATTTATGCTCGAAATTTTCACTGATTCCTGTTATTTCAGACCACATACACCCACACAACTATGATTACTTGGAATCCTTGACTGGAATACATCAGGAGTAATCGGGCTGGTATGCCATCTTTTGTTGATAATTAGAAACTTTTGGATGTAACACAAGAAGTTAACAGATTTCCCTGAACCTAGCCATATGTTTGAACAGTTACAGCAACAAATTTTTTTGCATATTCCTAGCTGGAACTCAAGAACTTTATGACTACTGCACAGGTCTAACCCTAATGGTCTCCAAAATACTATTTCATAAACAGAAACAAGATCCTTCCCTGATAAATTATTCAGAGACCTGGTTAAGACACCATGTTGCACAAAATCTATTCAAAGGGCCTTTCTTTTTTATTTTATTAAACTACAGTCAGGCCTCAGGGAAAAGATAAAGGTTTCCATTGCAAGGCAAATTAAACACCCCCATGTAATTTATCATGTGTTGTGATTTAAACTGGAAGACTCAATAGAATGTTAAAGATTTTCTGCATCTGATTATAAAAGTGAAAGAAGAAATACACATGGAGTTGATTGTGCTTTGGATGATTTGGGGAAACCAAGAAGACTCTATTTTTTTTTTTAATTTATCTGACAGAGCACAAGCAGGGGGAGTGGCAGGCAGAGGGAGATGGAGAAGCAGGCCCACCGCAGAGCAGGGGGCTTGAGGCAGAACTCCATCCCAGGATCCTAACCTGAGCTGAAGGCAGGCACTTAACTGAGCCACCTATGCACCCCAAGGAGACTCTATTTTTTAATATACCACATATCCAGGCCCTAAATACTAATGAAAGAGAGATTTCTCTAGAAAAATCTACCAGATCAAAGCTAGTCACCCAAAATGAGGAGGCAAATTTGATTCACAGGATAAAAAAACAAAAATTTAACTAAATAGTAAAAATAAACACAATAAAGGTTTTAAAATACACCAATAATGTTTATATCAGAGAAAGCAAATTTATGTAAAGAAAACATGGCATAGGAATCATTCAGATAATATGAAATAACAGCATTATCAATATCAGATGAGGTCAAAAAAAGCCAAGATGGTGAAAACTTTAGATGGATTTCAAGTAGGTCTATAACTTAGAGAAAGGGAGAGACTGTGGTTAATCTAAAGAGCTTGGGAAGGGGAAGATGGTGGTGGAGTGGGAGGTAGGCTTGTCTACTTCCATGTATACAACTAGATAACTGTTATATAATCATAAATACCCCAGAAATCGATCTGAAGACAGGCAGAACAAACCCCACAACTAAAGGTAGAGAAGAGGCCACATTAAAGAAGGTAGAAAGTATAGAGATGTGGCTTAGAAAAGAAAACAAATGATGGCTGTTGTGGTGGGGGTGGAGCCAAGATCGTGAAGAAGGGCAAGAGACAGACTAATAGAGGGAAACACACAGGGAAACAAATCCCAAAACAAATCCGGCTTGGAAAGTAAGAGGGGCCAGATTTCATGAGTTCTTGCAACCAGTGGGGCTTCAAGCCTGGAATTTTATTTTATTTTTTATTTTATTTATTTATTCATGATAGAGAGAAAGAGAAAAAGAGAGAGAGAGAGAGGCAGAGGGAGAAGCAGGCTCCATGCTCCTCATCCCTCCTGATGAGGGACTCGATCCCAGGACTCCAGGATCATACCCTGGACCAAAGGCAGGTGCTAAGCCGCTGAGCCACCCAGGGATCTGGAATTTTAAAAGCCAACCTGCTTGGCTCTGGGAGAGCTTGGAGGACATTAGGTTGCTCCTGGAGAAAAAGAAGGGCAAACAGCCTGATGACATACTGTATGGAAACAGTGATCTGAAGAGTGCCTGGGGCACACATTGAGGAGGTTAGATGCTTATCTCAAGAGTTTTTCCCAGAGGCAGCATTCATAGAGAGACCCCTCTGGGTACAAAGGAACTGGCAAGCACTATTTCTTTCCCCGATCTCCCCTGCACAGGGCCACCTGTGGTTCCTGTGGTTGGTGTAACACAGGAACCACTGTGATGCCTATATTTGCTACCTAACTTGCTTACACCAAGTCCCACTCCCCATGCTGCAGAAGGACTGCTCTTTCCAGTCATGTTTCCCTCAATCTGAGTGCAGCAGGTCCCTACCCCCCAGAAGACTGGCCCAAATCCCTGCCAATACCATGTCTCCCAACCCAAAAGTTTTGCAAGGCCTTAGTTCCAATGGCAGTGGCAACAGGTCTTATTTCACAGGCAGACCAAAGAATACTTAGTCAAAATGTGCCATATTTATGCCAGGGACCAAACACATACATAAGTAAAGAGAGCCTCTGCAGATGAACTGGCCTGAAAGATAAAGCAGCCAGGACACAAAAGCACAGTACACATTGGTACACTCCCAGAAGCATCAGGCACTGAGGAACAAGAGACACTACACTGAAGGGTGCTATAGTTCCTCTTCTTCATAAAGTCATTACCCTCAAGAACAGGAGATGTAGCAGATTTTTCTCACACATAGAAACAGGCACAAAATGAGAAAGACAAAATGAGAAGACAAAGGAATTTCTCCCAAATGAAAATCATTACAAGACCACAGTGAAATAGATATAAGTAACATGCCTGATGGAGAATTTAAAGCAATGATCATAAGGATAGTCACTGGAATGGAGAAAAGAGTGGAGGACATCAGTGAGACCATTAACACAAAGATAAGGAATAACATAGGAGAGTCTTAATAAACAAAATGAGAAACACTCTTGATAGAATGTATCAACAGCAGGTGGGAGGAAGCAGAGGAACAAATTGATGACCTAAGAAGACAGAGCTGAACAAAAGAAAGAAAAAGGGATTATGCAAAATGAGAATCAACTTAGAGAACTCAGTGACTCCATCAAATATAATAACGTTTATATTTTAGGAGTCTCAGAAGGAGAAGAAAGAAAAGGGGACAAAAATTTATTTGTAGAAATAATAGCTGAATACTTCCCTAATCTGGGGGAAGAAACAGATACCCAGATTCAGGAGGCAGAGAACCTCCAATGAAAATCAACAAAAGCAGATCCACACCAAGATATATTGTAATCAAAATGGCAAAATACAGTGATGAAGGAAAAATATTAAAAGCAGCAAAACAAAAGAAGACAATTTATATACAAAGGAAACCCCATAAGGCTATCAGGAATTTTTCAGAAGAAACTTTCCAAGACAGAAAAGAATAGCATGATACAATAAAAGTGTTGAATGGGAAAAACCTGCAGCCAAGAATACTCTATCCAGCAAGGCTATCATTCAGAATAGAAGGAGAAATAAAGAGTTTCTTAGACAAACAAGAACTAAAGGAATTTGTGACCACTAAACCAGCCCTGCAAGAAATATGAAAGGGGACTCTGAGTGGAAAGGAAAGACTAAAAGTGACAATATGAAGGTAGGAAACACAAAAGCAGTAAAAACAAATATTTCTATTTAAAAAATCAGTCAAGGGGCAGCCCCAGTGGCTCAGCAGTTTAGCGCCACCTTCAGTCCAGGGCCTGATCCCGGAGACCCGGGATTGAGTCCCATGTCAGGCTCCCTGCATGGAGCCTGCTTCTCCCTCTGCCTATATCTCTGCCCCTCTCTCTCTCTCTCTCTCTCTGTGTGTCTCTCATGAATAAATAAATAAAATCTTTTTAAAAAATCAGTCAATTAACTCACAAAATAAAAGATGCAAAATGTGACACCATATACATAAAATGTGGGGGAAGAAGAGTAACAAATGGATTCAAAATTAAATAACTAATAACTTCACATTGACAGCTACATACAGAAGATGTTATATACAAACCTAATGGTAACCCTAAATAAAAAACCACTAATAAATATACAAAGAATAAAGAGAAAGAAATCCAAATATATCACTAACAAAAACCAGCAAACCATGAAAGAAAGACAAGAAGGAATCAGAGAAAATCTCCAGAAACAACCACAAAACAGTTTATAAAATGGCAATAAATATGACCTTGCCTGCACCCATCCCAAGCCAGCAGTTCTCTCCTTACCCCACACACAGTGAGACAAACCATGCACCAGTGCTGACAGAGTGGACATGGGCAGAGCAATGTTGTCCAGGCTTGGACTGAGGCTGCTACTCCTAGTGCTGTTCCTACTCATACAGATTTACTCAAATCAATCAACTGTTGTAACACTTTCAAGTAACTTCTTCCCAGAATACCTCAACTGCCCCCAAATCCAGCTAATGTCACTACCAGAGCAACTGGTTGTGCTCTGCAGCCAGTAGCCAGCCTCCTCATGATCTCATTCTTCCTTCTACACCTCTACTTTAAGATGTTCAGGCCAAGAAATATATATGCTTTCCCACCTTCTAAACCTAATCCAAATGGTGTCTAGACATACAATGTGACAAGGAAAAGAATAGGTCTTCATTGAATCTGTTAACTCTATACTATATTGACACTCTGGGATCCCTGGGTGGCTCAGCGGTTTAGTGCCTGCCTTCAGCCCAGGGCATAATCCTGGAGTCCCAGGATCCAGTCCCGCATCAGGCTCCCTGCATGGAGCCTGCTTCTCCTTCTGCCTGTGTCTCTGCCTCTCTCTCTCTCTCTCTCTCTCCCTCTCTCTCTCCGTGTTTCTCATGAATAAATAAAATAATAAATAAAATAAATAATAAATAAATAAATAAATAAATAAATAAACTATATTGACACAGAAAATGTTGAGGATATCAAATTTGACTGGTTTGAAGAATATGTGAAGGGTTTGACTGGATGATGAATCTCTATTAAATCTATTGGAGTTTCACATACAATATGAAGAGACAACATCCAAGACAGTCAAAGATGATTTCTATAAACACGGCTTAACAAGTATGAACATGTAAAATTCTGCCTTGAAAATAAGAATAGGTTTTATCTTGCCTAAATCTAAAGGATGAACTCTTTTCTCTGAGTCTTTGGATTTGACATTGCATTTGATTTTTTATATAGTAACTGACATATGCCAGAGCAACAATGGATTGGACTCTATCTCAGATTGAAGCATATTGATCAAATTTTGCTTTTACACTTATCACCAATTCCTATTCAGCAACAGTGCCAGATTCACTTAGCTAAACTGATCCCAAAGAGTAGAAGTACATTGATCTCAACTAACTTCAAAAGGCATTTTATTTCTGCTTATTTTGAATACTTTTTACTATTTAAAAAAATGACCTGTTTTGAAGGTACAATTAACAAATCTTGAAATTAAAAAGGCAAAATATGTGCAGGAGCCAGAATTGTAAAACAAGTATTGGGGAAGTGAAGACTGGAAGCTTACTTACATTATATTCAGAAAAACTTTATACTCTTTTTGTAAATACTTTTTTAAAAAACTCTGAATCAGAATAGCCACATTTGGAACACTTTCTGTTAGTCAATAATTTTAGGTAGTTAGAACCTAGTCCTAAGCCTAAAGTGGGCTTGATTCTGGAAAGTAACTCTTTTCACAATGCACAGAATGCTTTTTAAATGCAACTCTAAGGTCTTTTGTTTGCATGGTCACATGTTGATGCTTAGCTGTTCTAATATCTAATATGGCCACAGTAGTCTTGATAATTAAAGCTACTTTTTCCCATCTTTAGGAACCTATACCTGAACAACCGTATCCAACAGATCTCAAGCTACTGTGTGTCATACCTGAATGCTGTATATCTATTTGGGATTGTATATTATATTCCTATATTTCTAGTCGATTCATAGTAACTTCTCATGTTATGGAATTGATTTGCATGGAACTCAGATTATAAAGAAGAAGGAAAAGCTGAGGGCATCTGGGTGGCTCAGTTGGTTAAGCATCTGCCTTGGGCTCAGGTCGTGATCACAGGGTCCAGGGACTGAACCCCACATCAGGCTCTCTGCTCAATGGGAAGTCTGCTTCCCCTTCTCCCTTTGCCCCCCCCCCCGCCCCACTTGTGCTCTCTCTCACACACACACTCTCTTTCTCAAAAAAATAAATAAAATCTTAAAAAAAAAAAGAAAAACCTAAAAGAGAAAGAAAAAAGACAATAAATACATATATATCAATAATTACCTTGAATGCAAATGGCCTAAATGCTCTAATCAAAAGACATAGGTTGACAAAAAGGATAAAATAAACAAAACCTATCTATACGCCTACAGGAGACACATTTTAGACCTGAAGACACTTGCAGATTGAAATTGAGGGAATGGGCAAATATTTATCATGCAAATGGATGTCAAAAGAAAGCTGGGGTAGCAATTGTTACACCAGACAAAATAGACTTTAAAACAAAGACTGTAATAAGAAACAAAGAAGGGAACTATATAATAATAAAGGAGACTATCCGACAAAAAGATAACCTAACATGGGAGCACCCAAATACATAAAACAGTTAATAACAAACATAAAGGAAGTAATTGATATCTATACAATAATAGTACAGGACCTTAATACCCCACTTACATCAATAGACACATCATACAAATAAAATTAACATGGGAAAAAAAGGCTTTGAATGACGACACTCTGGACTAGATGGATTTAACAGATATATTCAGAACATTCCATCCTAAAACAACAGAATACACATTTCTTTTCAAGTGCACATAGAACGTTTTCCAGAATAGATCATGTAATAGGCCACAAAACAGATTTTAAAAGATTGAAGTCATACCTGGCATCTTCTCCGAATACAATCCTATGAAACTAGAAGTCAACTACAAAAAAAAAATCTGGAAAGACCACAAATACATACAGGTTAAATAACATGCTGCTAAACAATGAATAGGTCAACCAAGAAATCTAAGAAGAAATTAAAAAGTAAGTGGAAACAAATGAAAAATACAATGGCTCAAAACCTTTAGGACCACAGCAAAAATAGTCCTAAGAGAGAAGTTTATAGCAATACAGGTCTACCCCAAGAAACAAGAAAAATCTTGAATCAACAACCTAACCTTACATCTAAAGGAGCTAGAAAAAGAAGAACAAACAAAACCTAAAACCAGCAGAACAGAGGAAATAATAAAGATGAAAGCAGAAATAAATGATATACAAACTAAAGAAACAATAGAATAGATCAATGAAACCAGGAGATGGTTCTTTGAAAAGATCAACAAAATTGATAAACTTCTAGCCAGACTCATCAAAGAGAGAGAGAGAGAGAGAGAGTGAAAGAGATATAGAATGAAAGGACTCAAATCACAAATGATAGAGGAGAAATAATAACCAACACTACAAAAATACAAACAACTATAAGAGAATATTATGAATAACTATACACCAACAAGTTGGACAATCTAAAAGAAATGCATAAATACCTAGAAACATATAGCCTATGAGAACTGAAACAGATAAAGAAGAAAATTTGAACAGGCTGATTACCAACAAGGAGACTAAATGAGTAATCAAAAACTACCAACAAACAGAAGTCCAGGATCAGATGGCTTTACAGATAAATTCTACCAAACACTTAAAGAATAGAAACCTATTCTTCTCTAACTATTCTAAAAAAAAAAAAAAAAAAAAAAAGAAGAAGAAGAAGAAGAAAGAAAGAAAGAAAGAAAAGGAAAGAAGACTTCCAAATCCATTCTATCAGGCCAGCATCACCCTGATATCCAAACCCTATAAAAGACACCACAAAAAAAGAGAACTATATATAGCTCAATATCCCTGATGAACATAAATGCAAAAATCCCTAACAAAATACTATCAAACCAAATCCAATAATAGATTTTTAAAAATCATTCACCATGAGCAAGTGAGATTTATTCCCAGGATGCAAGAGTGGTTCAATATCTGCAAATCAATCAACATAATACATAACTTCATAAGAGAAAGGATAGAAACTATATGATCATTTTAATATACCCAGGAAAAACATTTGATAACGTATAACATCCATTCATGATAAAAACCCTCGACAAAGTAGATTTAGAGGGAACATATCTGAACATACTAAAGACCATATATCAAAACCTGCAGCTAACATCATACTCAATGGGGGAAAAACTAAGAGCTTTCCCCCTAAGGTCAGGAACAACACAAGGATGTCCATTCTCACCATTTTTATTCAACAAGAATAGTACTGGAAATCTTAGCCATGGCAATCAGACAAGAAAAAGAAACAAAAGGCATCCAATTCAGTATAGAAGAAGCAAAACTTTCATTATTTGCTGGTGAGATGGCACTATACATAGAAAACCTGAAATACTCCATCCAAAAATAAAATACTAGAACTGATAAATGAATTTGGTAGTCACAGGATACAAAATCAACATATAGAAATCTGTTGCATTTCTGTACATCAAGAATGAAGCAGCAGAAAGAGAAATTAAGAAAAATATCCCATTTACAATTGCACCATAAGTAATGAGATACATAGGAATAAACCTAACCAAAGAGGTAAAAGATCTGTACTCTGAAAACTATAAACATTGATGAAAGAAATTGAAGACAACACAAAGAAATGGAAACACATTCCATGCTCATGGACTGGAAGAACAAATATTGTTAAAATGTCTATACTCCCCAAAGTAATCTACATATTTAATGCAATCCCTATCAATACCAACAGCATTTTCCACAGAACTGGAACAAACAATCCTAAAATTTGCCTGGAGCTACAAAAGACCCTGAATAGCCAAAGCAATTTGAAAAAGAAAATAAAAGCTGAAAACATCATAATTCCAGACCTCAAGTTACATTACAAAGCTGTAGTAAACAAAACACTTCGGTACTAGCACAGAAATAGAAATATAATAGTCAAAACAGAAAACTCAGAAATAAATCCACAACTGTATGGTCAATTAATCTTCAGCAAAGGAGGAAGGAATATTCAATGGGTAAAAGGCAGTCTTTTCATCAAATAGTGTTGGGAAAACTGGAAAGCTACATGCAAAAGAAAGAAACTGGATTACTTTCTTACATCATGCACAAAAATAAATTCAAAATGAATTAAATACCAGTATGTGAGACCTACAACCATAAAAAAACCTACAAAAGAGCAGAGACAGTAATCTCTGAAAACAAACAGTTTGCAGCTCTCTGAAAACAAACAGCTACAGTAGCAACATCTTTCTAGATATGTCTCCTAAGGCAAAGGAAACAAAAACTAAACTAAATTATTGCGACTACATCAAAATAAAAGTTTCTATAGAGGAAAGAAAACAATTGACAAAACTAAAAGGCAACCTACTGAATGGAAGAAAATATTTGCAAATGACATACCTGAGAAAGGGTAGGTATTCAAAATAAATAAAGGACTTAACAAACTCAACACTCAAAAACCTAATAATCCAATTTAAAAATGGGCAGAAAACATAAGCAGATGTTCTCCAAAGAAGACATACAGATGACTAATAGAGAAATGAAGATACTCATCATCATTTATTATCAGGAAAATGCAAATCAAAACCACAGTGAGATATTACCTCACACTTGTCAGAATGGCTAAAATCACAACACAAGAAACAGCAAGTATTGGCAAGGATGTAGAGAAAAAGGAACCCTGGTACAAGTTGGTGGGAATGCAAACTGGTGCAGGCACTATGAAAAACAATATGGAGGTTCCTCCAAAAGTTAAAAATAGAACTACCCTACACCCAGCAATCATACTACTGGGTAATTACCCAAATAATATAAAAACACTAATTCAAAGGAATACATGCACCCCTATATTTATAGAAGTATTATTTACAATAGCAAAGATATGGAAGCAGCCCAATTATCCATCAATAGATAAATAGGTAAAGAAGATATGGCATATATACACAATATATACACAGCCATAAAAGAGAATGAAACCTTGCCATTTGTAATGACATGTATGGAGCTAGATAGTATAATGCCAAGTGAAATATGTCAGTCAAAGACAAAATCCATATGATATCACTTATACATGTAACTTAAGAAACAAAACAAACAAAGGAAAAAAAAAAACAGAGTGAGATGGAAAATAAGAAATAGACATCTAACTCTAGTGAACAACCTGACGGTTACCAGAGGGGATGTGGGGTGGCAGGATGGATGAAATAGGTTACAGGGATTAAGGAGTAATTTGTGATAAGTACCTGGTGATTATAATAAAAATTTTAATGAACGAATGGATAGATAGATAGATGATGATAGATAGATAGATGATAGATAGATAGATAGATAGATAGATAGATAGATAGATAGATAGATGATAGATAGATGATAGCTTGAGACTGAGAGCCAAGAGATAACGTTTTCAAATCTTGCTTTGCCACCAGCAGGCTGTGTGATGTTGGGTTACTCACTTATTTCTTCTGAACGTCAGTTGCCTTTTCTATAAAATGAGGCTGGGTATACTGCCTTTATTCTTTCTACCCATGCTAAAATCTAGCTTCTTGTACTATATCCCTTTCTTTTCATTACTGATGTTATCTCAGATGAAATAAAGGTTTTTAAGAAAATCAAGAATGTATCCTTAATAAGACTTTATATTGAAGCTCTCTGCGAACAAACAGCTTCAATAATCCTGCCATTTATTCATTCTTTCATTCATTCAACAAAAACTGATTTCAAATCAAAGTGCCTATTGTGAACCAGATACTATAGTACCCTATAGAGTCTTCCCATATAAAGTATAAAAGTGAAAGAACAGATTTCCTGCCCTCATTGAGTGTATAGTTTGGTAGTGGAGACAGACACATACTCTTAATAAAAGGTAGAAGTAGGGTGCCTGGGTGGCTCAGTCAGTGAAGCACCTGCCTTCAGCTCAGGTCTTGATCCCAGGGTCCTGGGATTGAGGCTTGTATCCAGCAACCTGCTCTATGGGAAGTCCACTTCTCCTTCTCCCTCCACCTCTCTCCCAGCTTGTGCTCTCTCTCTCTCTCTCCTCTCTCGTGCGCACGCACATGGGCACTCACTCTCATGAATGAATGAATGAATGAATGAATGAATGAATAAATAAATAAATAAAATCTTTTTTTAAAAAAAAAGGGTAGAAGTAAATGATAGAAGTAAGCACAGCAAACTTTGGGAGGATAGGGAAAGGATAACCCCTCTTCATATGGGTAAGGCTTCCTAAAGGAGGAGACAGATGAGCTAAAGAATGAGTAGGAGTTTGTTATTCTAGGTAGAAAAGAAAGACTCTCAAAGTACAGAAGAGTAGAAGTGGAAAGAATTATAAGCTATAATTCTTATAGTAGCTAGAATATAAAGCACAAAGTAAGGAACAATAGCGTAAGTAAACAGAGCATAAACGGTGGGAATCTTGGTGTACCTTGTAAAGGACCTATTTTATCCCATTGATAAATGCGTTTCAAAGAAGCCTAGGACCCAAATGTACCAGAATTACCTGAGACTCCCATTTAAAAAAATCCGAGTTTTGGTTTTGACCTAAATCTGCTAATTCAGAAATCTTTGGGATGAGGCCTGGGTGATCTATATATAAAAGAAATATCTAAGTATTTCAGATGCAACCTAATATTTGAGAATTATTTGTATTAGATGTTTTCATATCCACTATTTTTACTTGATTTCCACCATGATACTATTAGTTACAGGAGTTGCATTCAAAGAAAGATGCCATTCCCTAGGATTGCTGATGAGAACAAGATTGATATTATGTGCTCAATAAACACTTGGATTGATGGATAGAGGACTATCTCAGGAATAGAGAATAAACTGAGAATAAACCCAAATGTGCCAGAAATAGGTTCCAAAATGGGTATTTAATTTCTATAACAAGGCAGGATATCCAGGTGAATACTAAAGTATAAGATCAGATATAATAAATCTAATTTGAACCCTTTCTAAAATCTCAGTTTCTATTCTGTAAAATGGGAATAATAACATCTGACAGTATAATGTCAGATGCTACCCTACTTGCAAACTAATAGGTTAGCTTGCTACAGTTTCATGAATGTCGGAAGATATAAAATTCCTTCTTCAGAGACAAAGGACAGTTTATGACTTATGGCAACAGCAGTAGCCGGAGGGCCAGCATTCCTGTGCTGACTGTCCAAGGCCCATTTCCAATATAGGGGTGCAAAGAGGGTTGTGTTACAAAAGGGAATCCTGAGCTTAAGAAACCTGACAGAAGACATTATCTCTATTTTCCATGCTGTTTGCCATACAAGCATTCTTCAAAAATTAGTCTGGAACAAAGGGGAGCCAGTGCCTCACTCATAAGATGTGCAGAAATGTAATAGGTTGACAGAGAATTGTCTCCTATAGTATATATCTCAAAGGTTCATATAAAAATTTAATGAAATAAAGAATATAAATTACATAACAAAGTGTTTAGGACACAAAAATAGATCAGTAAAAGTGATTGCTATTATTACTCTTATAGTAATTGTCATTTTGGTTTTTGTTGCTGTTTAACATCACTCAAATTAAAGATGGCTTATGGTTTACCTATCAATCAGCCTACAACTTACCTTGCCAAGAAGAGAATTGATCCAGAAGGTTGGAGTTTAGTGCATCCTGCGGGTGTGGTTAAATGGCCATGACTGGGGAGAAAAAAGTGAAAAAATAGAGTGGCCATTAGGGATGTGGCCCTTGGAAGCCTTACTGGGAACGACATGGTCAGTCTTCTGCAATCTGTGGTAACAGGATAAGTGATGAAATTGCTGACTGTTGTCAGAGTCTTCAGTCTTTGCTATTTTGTTTCCTTCTCTACCCAAACAAAATCTGAAATTTCCTAACACAGCAAACCTCTACGTGGAATGCCTTCCCTTCCTCTCTCTACCATCTGTTTTCTGGAAGGCAGAATATAGTGGAAATAACCCAAAAAATCCTGGATTTAAATCTAAGCTTTAAAAATTACCAAAAAGTCTTTTTTAAAAATAGAAAACAGAGTAAGTAACATTTAAACCTTTTGCATTTCGAGTGCCCAGAATAAGCTTTAAGCAAAGTGATGAGTTTTGACATAGGCCTTCAGTCTCTTTGAGGTCCAGCCCCTGGGAGGCACTACCCAGGAGATGGTTGACCTAGATCTGCCTTCAAGGTCCAGAATATAGGTTTTACTGCTTCTTTAACTTCCCAGACAACTTGGAATTTGTAGTTCTTGTATAGCTTCTTCATAGGACTTGATCCTTCACATTAAAATACCTAGTGGTACTTTTAAGTAGCTTAGTAGTCTGCTAGAAATTTCAACCTACCCCAGAAGCAGAAGGCCAGCTACTCAGTTATGGACTGGGCTATTTATAATTTAATACATTATTTATCACAATGTATTTCAGAACTTATTCCTGGACATGTAAGTCATTTCTCAATGGAAATGGTTCTTTCTTCTTGCTCCTCTTGATTCATCATGAGATATTTACTTGCTATTCCTTTGCAAACCATAGGGTCTGTGCCTCTGGTAGAGTATAACATTTTAGAATGGCCACTAGGCTTGGAGTCAGTCTTGGTTCATGACCCAATTTTATTACCTCCTAGTTCTTCAGGAGGCAGCATCTAAGGGGATGAACTTACCTGCATCCAGATGGTTTTGAATCCTAGTTACTCACTAGTCAGACTTCTGGAAGTCAGACCACATAGCCTCTCTGAGGCTCATTTTTTCCATTTGTAAAATAGGAATGATAATACTTACCTGGTAGAGCTTTCTGAGTAGTTAATGAGGTATCATGCCTACCCAGTGCTCAACTCATAATAGCAGCCACCCAACAAATGTGACATCTACTCCAGCTGTCCAGGATCTCATCTCCTCTAAACTTATATCATGCAATGATCCTGACAGGAATGGAATACTCACATGCCTGTGGGGCCCAGCACAGCATTTAGTCAATGAGTATAAGAAAAAGAATACTGCAATTTTCAGGATACAAGCCCATTGAACGTTGGCCTAACATTGGAAAGAAAATAGTGAATGATGAGGACTGTGGCAAGCTGGGGAGTGTGTATGTCATCTGACATGCTCACCACTCCAGTTAATAGTTACCCCACATGAGGATAAACCCATACTAACAGATCTGTTTTTTTCAAAAGAAGTCAGATATCTGGATTTTTAGGTAAATATTCTCAATTTTTAATTACTGAATCACTAAAAAACAAACATACACAAACAAACTTGGAATTCAAAATATTTCTATAAGCTGAGTCAAGCCCACCGACTAGCAGATTCTGTTTAATCACATTCACTGAGTATAATTTAAGGCCTGAGCTTAAATTACTCCTTAACTTTCAGTGCTCAGGTTTTGTCTCCAATTATATCTTGTTAAGCTACTTCAGTAAGATATTTGAGAGCAGGACTGGTGTCTTGCTCAGGAAATAGCCACAATTGGTAAACTCTTTTTTGGGTTTTATCCTTTAAGCCCTTGAAATGGCTTGTTTCTCTCCAGAAGAACTTGTTGACTTCTTTGTGCCACGATAAAGGAATACAACAGCTGGCTGCCTCTGGGAGGTTGAAAATAAACAGGTTCAGAAGCTCTGAGGATAGCAAATGGATGTTGTAGGTGGAGAAACAGCCCAAAATAAATACAGCTGTTAAGGCGGAAAATTCTATTTACTTTGGCTCTTTTGAGGTCTATACTGGGGGAGGGTGAGTAGCAAATCCTGAGACTTTTCATATACTGATGACAGAGACCCCACTCAAGGGCTGGTCTCTAGTGCTAAGCACATTTATATTAGTCATTCAGTATATATTTGATGATTAACAGGTTGACTAGACATCTCAAGTGATGGAGGACATTTTAACTAAATGAAAATGATGAGTTAAAGGTCTCTGCACTGGAGGGCCTATATTAATGTCTTTTCTGGTTTGGAATATCATTCACAAATCTGTACCATGAGCTTTTGTTTGCCACATAGACATAACAAAGAAGACACTAGCTTAAGACACAGAAAATGTAGGCTCTAGTCTTAGCTTGCTAACTAGCTGTGTGACCTTTGCAAATTGTTGCAGTATTCTGGGACCCAGCTTCTTCCATTATAAAGTGAAGGATTCAGAGAAAAGATCAAGAGTGGGAGCAGTTGAAAGGATATGGGATGAGGAAACAAAAGTTCCACATTCACATCCTGGTTATGATCATTCATTTCTATAAAAACTTGGATGAGAATGAACATAAACTCTGAATCTGTCTCTACCTCTACAAATAGGACAAATTGGAGTCTTCTTCTCATGTTGTAACCATGAGAGAGTAGAATTTACATGAAAGTTATTTAAATGGATATACAAGTATAGACATTGGTATCAGTTAGAATCAGCTTTGAACCCTTACCCCACCATTCCATGGAAGGGTGACAAGACTTTTAGCATTATGTTCCTAATTCACAAAATGCACATAATAGTATCTACTTCATTGAGTTGTTGTAATCATTAAGTGAAGTAATATAAGGAAACCATAAAATGCCGTAAATAGTAATTATTATTGTTGGTAAAAGACAAATGGCATTGATGTAAGATCTCCATTGCATTATTCCATGGTGTTAATTAGCTAAATCAAAAACCAAACTTCTTTTTTACACTTTGATTTCAACCAAAATTATTTAAGTCCTTTTACAAAAAAAAAAAAAAAAAAAAAAAGCTTCAAACAACAAAACAGAATGATTCAGTTTAAGGTGATCACGAACCTAGTTGCTTCCTGAAACCAGGAGAGAATAAAACGCCAAGACATTCAAACATTCTGGCTCAAACTTAGCCTGTCCTGCAAAGGCCTGTTGCAGTGAGGTAAAAGTATTGGGAAAGTTTCCTTCGGAAAGAAAAGATCACAGTCCCTTTTTCAGAAAGTAGCTTGTGGAAATATTTGGGTGCACAGTGGTCCAGGAAGCAAAAGCAAAAATCCCAGACATTGTTGCAGATTGTGTTCTCAGGGCAACATTCCAGACTATTCTAAAATCCAGATCTCAGGAGTAACTCTTTATCTAAATAGCTCTCCAGATCTTGCCAATATCACAAGGTACACTTGAAATCAAAGTGCATCCAGATGGTAAGAAATGAGTTGAAACTCTCCTCATATGACAAGTGAATTAATCATTCATTCCACTGATTTACTGATTCAAAACACAACTATTACTAGCCTAATAATAGGCACTATGTTGGATGCTACAACCATAAACTAGACAAAGTCCCTTCAGTAATGATCTGAAATACAAAGATATACACAAAACTCTAAGGGCTTTGTAATGTCAGGGCGTTAGTGAGTAAACATCGAGATAAAACAATATTAAATGTATCTACTTTACCACAGATATCTTACTGCTGACAATCTATCTTCCACAAAAGGGAGATACCAATCATATATATAAACATGTTCATGGAGCATTATTCATAGTACCAATATAAACATCTGATGAATTGAATAATGGTTAAAAAGTTGGGGTGCATGAAAAAAGTGGAATGCACATTAGGAAGGATATAATTATGAATATCAGCAAGATGAAACTCATTTATTCATGGGAGATGATAGGAAATAATACAAAATTATGATGTATCAAACACATTTAACATGGGGGTATAATTACATCTATGAAAAATACACATATTTTCTGAATAAGGTCTGAGAGAATATAAAATTTTTGTAATTTTATAAAATTAATGAAATTTTATTTTTTATTTGTATTTAAACTCAATTAATTAATATATAGTGAGTGTATTATTAGTTTCAGAGATAAGGTTTAGTGATTCATTAGTTGTGTATACCACTCAGTGCTCATTACATCAAGTAAAGCACATACCCAGTTACTCCATCCCCCCATCTACCTCCCCTCTAGCAATTCTGTTTTCTAGAGCTAAGTGTCTCATGGTTAGTCTCCCTCTCTGATTTTATCTTGTTTTCTTTTTCCCTTCCTTTCCCCTATGATCTTGTTTTGTTCCTTAAATTCCACATATGAGTGAAATCATACGGTATTTGTCTTTCTCTGATTGACTTATTTGGCTTAGCATAATGCCCTCTAGTTCTACCCACATCATTGCAAATGGTAAGATTTCATTTTTTGATGGTTGAGTAATATTCTGTTATATATATAAATCACATCTTCTTTGTTCGTCTGCCGATGGACATCTGGGTTCTTTCCATATCTTTGCTATTATGGACATTGCTGCTATAAACATATTTATATAAATATAAATATGGAAGGTGCAGGTGTTCCTTCAGATTAATATGTTTGTATCTTTGGGGTAAATACCTAGAAGTGCAATTGCTGGGTCATAAATTGCTCTATTTTTAACTTCTTGAGGAACCTTTATACCGTTTTCCAGAGTGGCTGTACCAGCTTGCATTCCCACCAACAGAGTAAGAGGGTTTCCCTTTCTCCACATCCTCGCCAGCATCTATTGTCTCCTGACTTGTTAGTTTCAGCTATTCTGACAGATTTGATTTGTATTTTCCTATTGCCAAGTGATGGTGAGCATTTTTTCATGTGTCTGTTGGCCATTTATATGTCTTTTTTGGAGAAATGTCTGTTAATGTCTTCTGCCCATTTCTTTTTCTGGATTTTTTGGGGGGTTGGGTGTTGAGTTTGATAAGTTCTTTATAGATTTTGGATACTTATAAGAAATTTGCAATATCTTCTTCCATTCTGTAGGTTGTCTTTTATTTTGTTGACTGTTTCCTTTGCTGTGCAAAAGCTTTTTATGTTGATGAAGCCCCAATCATTCATTTTTGCTTTTGTTTCCCTTGTCTTTGAAGAGGTGTCTAGAAGAAGATGCTGTGGCTGAGGTTAAAGAGGTTACTGCCTATGTTCTCCTCTAGGATTTTGATGGATTCTTGTCTCACATTTAGGTCTTTCATCCATTTTGAGTTTCTCTTTGTGTATGGTGTAAGAAAGTGGTCCAGTTTCATTCTTCTGCATGTGGCTGTCCAATTTTCCCAACAGCATTTGTTGAAGAGACCGCCTTTTTTCCATTTCCAATATTCCATTGGATATTCTTTCCTGCTTTGTTGAAGAATAGTTCACCATACAGTTGAGGATCCATTTCTGTTCCATTGATCTAAATGTCTATTTTTGTTCCAGTACCATATTATCTTGATGATTACAATTTTGTAATATAGCTTGAAGTCCAGAAATATGATGCTGCAAGCTTTGGTTTCCTTTTCAACATTCCTTTGGCTATTTGAGGTCTTTTCTGGTTCCATACAAATTTTAGGATTGTTTGTTCTGGCTCTGTGAAAAAAATTGATGGTATTTTTAAAAAGGTTTTATTTATTCATGAGAGACACACAGAGAGAGGCAGAAACATAGGCAGAGGGAAAAGAAGGCTCCCCGTGGGGAGCCCGATGGGGGACTTGATCCCAGCAACCCAGGATTATGACCTGAGCTGAAGGCAGACGCTCAACCACTGAGCCACTCAGGTGCCCTGATGGCATCTTGATAGAAATTGCACTGAACGTATAGACAGTGCATTGCTCTAAGTAGCATAGACATTTTAAGGATATTTGTTCTTCCATCCATGAGCATGGATTGCTTTTCCATTTCTTTATGTCATCCTCAATTTTTTTTATTAAGTGTTCTATACTTTTCAGAGTACAGATCCTTTATCTCTTTGGTTAGGTTTATTCCTGGGTATTTTGTGGGTTTTCATGCAATTGTAAATGGGATCAATTCTCTGATTTTTCTTTCTTCAGTCTCAGTGTATAGAAATGCAACTGACTTCTGTGCATTGATTTTATATCCTTGCCACTCCTTGCAACTTCCTGTATCAGTTCTAGCAATTTTTTGGTGGAGTCTTTTGGATTTTCAATGTACAGTATTGCATCACCTGCAAAGAGTAAAAGTTTGACCTCTTCTTTGCTGATTTAGATGCTTTTTATTTCTGTTATCAGATTGCTGAGGCTAGGATTTCTAGTACATGTTGAATAACAGTGGTAAGAGTGAACATTCTGTCATGTTCCTGACCTCAAGGGGAAGTTCTCAGGTTTTCCGCATTGAGAATGATATTCAATGTGGGCTTTTCATATATAGCTTTTATGATATTGAGGTATATTCCCTCTATCCCTACATTGCTGAGGCTTTAAACAAGAAAGAATGCTGTATTTTGTCAAATGCCTTTTATGCATCCATTGAGAGCATCATATAGTTCTTGTCCTTTCTTCTATTAATGTGGTGTAACACACTGATTGATTTGTGGATGTTGAACCATCCTTGCAGCCCAGGAATAAATCCTACATGGTCATGGTGAATAATCCTTTTAATGTACTGTTGGATCCTATTGGTTAGTATCCTGTTGAGAATCTTTGCATTCATGTTCATTGGAGATACTGGTCTGTAGTTCTTCTTTTTGGTGGGGTCTTTGTCTGGTTTTGGGATCAAGGTAATGCCTTCATATAATGAGTTTGGAAAATTTCCTTCCATTTCTATTTTTTGAAACACCTTCAGAAGAATAGAATTCTTCTTTAAATATTTGGTAGAATTCCCCTGGGAGGCCATCTGGCCCTGGACTCTTGTTTGTTTGGTAGATTTTTGATTACTGCTTCAATTTCTTTGCCCGTTAGAGTCTGTTCAGGTTTTGTATTTCTTCCTGTTTCACTTTTGGTAATTTATTATGTCTCTTGGAATGGATCCATTTCTTCCAGAATGCTTAATTTGTCAGCTTATAGTTATTCATAATGTGTTTTTATAATTGTATTTCTTCGGTGTTGGTTGTAATCTCTTTCATTTATAATTTTATTTATTTAGCTCCTTTCTCTTTTCTTTTGGGGTTTATTGATTTTATTAATCTTTCAAAGAACCAGCTTCTTGTTTCATTGATCTGTTCTACTGTTTTTTTTGTTTGTTTGTTTCTATTTCATGATTTCTGCTCTAATCTTCATTATTTCTCTTCTCAGGCCGAATTTAGGTTTTATTTGCTGTTCTTTCTCCAATGTCTTTAGGTGTAAGTTTAGATTATGTATTTGAGATTTCTTGTTTCTTGAGGAGGGCTTGTATTGCTATATATTTCCATCTTAGAACCACCTTTGCTTTATCCCAAAGGTTTTTAACAGTTGTGTTTCCATTTTCATTTGTTTCCATGAATTTTTTAAATTCTTCTTTAATTTCCTGGTTGAATCATTCATTTGTTAGTAGGATGCTCCTTAACTTCTATGTATTTGTGTTCCTTCCAAATTTTCTCTTGTGATTGAGTTCAGGTTTTAAGGCATTGTGGTCTGAAAATATGCAGGGAATTACCCCAGTCTTTTGGTACCAGTTGAGACCTGATTTGTGACCCAGTGTGTAACCTACACTGGAGAATGTTCCATGCACACTCAAGAAGAATGTGTATTCTGTTGCTTTAGGATGTAATGCTCTGCACATATTGGTGAAGTCTATCTGGTCCAGAGTGTCATTCAAAGCCCTTGTTTCCTTGTAAATCTTCTGCTTAGATGATCTGTTCATTGCTGTGAGTGAGGTGTTAAAGTCCTACTATTATTGTGTTTTTATCAATATTTTTCTTTAATTTAATTTTATCAATATTTTTCTTTAATTTTGTTATTAATTGATGTATATAATTGGTTGCTCTTATGTTAGAGGCATAAATATTTACAACTGTTAGATCTTCTTGTTGGATAGACTGTATTATTGTAATATAGTGTTCTTCTTCATTTCTTATTACAGTCTTTGGTTTAAAATCTAATTTGTCTGATCTAAGAATTCCTACTCCAGCTTTCTTTTGATGTCCATTAGCATAACAAATGGTCCTCCACACCCTCACTTTCAATCTGGAGGTGTCTTTGGGTCTAAAATGAATCTTTTGTGGACAGCATATTGATAGATCTTGGTTTTTTTTTATCCAATCTGGTACCCTGTGTCTTTTTATTAGAGCATTTAGTCCATTTACATTCAGAGTAACTACTGAAAATTATTAATTTAATGCCATTGTATTACTTGTGAAGTCACTGTTTCTGTATATTGTCTCTGTTTCTTTCTGGTCTGTGTTAATTTTCGGCTCTCTCTCCACTTAAAGGATCCCCTTTAATATTTCTTACAGGGCTGGTTTAGTGATCACAGATTCTTTTAGTGACTTTGTCCTAGAAGCTCTATCTTTCCTTCTATTCTGAATGACATCCTATCTGAATAAAGTATATTTACCTGCATATTTTTCATTTAGTATCCTGAATATATCATGCCAGTCCTTTCTGGCCTGCCAGGTCTCTGTGGGCAGGTCTGCTGCCAACCTTATGTTTCTACCTTTGTAGGTGCCTGGGTGGCTTAGTTGGTTAAGCATCTGCCTTTGGCTCAGGTCATGATCCAGGGTCCTGGGATCAAGCCCTCTATCAGGTTCTCTGCTAAGTGGGAGCCTGCTCCTCCGTCTCTCCCCTGCTCCTGCTCTCTCTTTTTATTTTCTGTATCTCTCTCTCTCTCTCTCAAATAAATTTTTAAAAATCGTTAAAATGGAAATTCTAGAATGAAAAAATACATCTGAAATTTTAAAATAAGAGATTTTTCTCAGGAATAGATGGAATTACAAATAACCAGAATAAAGAGCCTAGAAGCAAACCCATGAAAGTGTAGCTACTTGATATATAACTGAACTGACATTGAAGATTGGTGGGTAAAAAAATATTCAGCAATTTATGTGGGATAAATGGATATTCATACCAAAAAAAAAAAAAAGGATACTTTCTCATACCACACATGACATCAATTCTAGACTGATTAAAGACTTAAATGTAAAAGGCAAAACTTTAAAAATTTTAGAGGATAATTTAGTAGAAAATGTTTATGATTTTGGGCAGGCAAGGAATTCTTAAGAAACAAAAAGTACTAAAGGCAAAATTATAACCTGACAAATTTGAAAATATTTAAAAAATTTTAAAGCTAGATACAACAGTGTACAAAGTACATTACCATTTTTATAGGAAAGAAGAGAAAATAAGGACATATATATAGTTACGTTGAAAAAGAAGCAGAGGAAAGATAACCAATGACATATGAAAATGATTATCTAGATAAATAGATAGATAGATAGATAGATAGATAGATAGATGATAGATAGATAGGAGTAGAGTGGTTAGGAACTAGATTGAGAGTGAAGGTATAGGAATCTATTTATGTTTGTATAAATATATATGTTAACAATTAGTAATTAATAATATATTTCATTATATATTGTTAATAATATGCAGTAAATGTATATATTCACCTGTAAACATGTAAATATTGCAGATATTTTTAAGTTAAATAAAAATGGCTTTTTATAACCCAAACTCTAAAATTGAATACAAACAGAAACATATGACTCTACCTATAAGTCAAATTGATAGAGCACATAACCACACAGGGAAAATAATTAGTTCAAGTAAATTTTAAACAGAATTCCCTGACTGTTTACCCTTAGTATGATACAGCATGAGTATAAAAACAAATTACTCTTAAAAAATAAATTTAAAAAATTTAAAGATAAATTTTGAGTTCTATTTTGAATAAGGGTATGGGTGATATTGCTCTAAAGCTGTTTTGTGTGCAGTGTAGAATACAGCAAATGAGTAAATATTGTTAGTGGCATTGCTTGGGAAGCAGGGTTTTCACTGTGGAAAAAGAGACACACCAAAACGGAATGGGAGAAGATAAGAAATGACCCTGTGATATTGGATCTGAATTAGAAGTATCAGCAAGAATTCAGGATTTTTGGGTTTTTTTAAGGAATTTCCCAGGAGCTAGAAACAATGAGGCCCCAGTAACAGTGAATACACCTAGGACTCATAGGTTATATTCTAAATCCCATTCTCAATGAAAAGGAACTACTTGAAGACATGGCTGATACTGAATCTAGAACAAGAATTGTAAAGAATAAACCTGAATCACATGGTGCCAGAAAGCAAGTGTGTGCTTAAAGACTAGTGAATTCATGTTGTTAATAGCAACAGAGTTCTTTTCCAAATGAAAAATTATATGTGGCACTAATATGTGAAGGGGACAAAAGCAAAACTGGGTAAGGAGCTCAGATCCCTGGTCATTTACTCTCCATTTTATTTCCCATCATCATTCAGTGGCAGCCTCTGAGACCCATATTTGGAGAACCATTGGTCTATTGAAAAGAGCCTGGGTTTAAATGTCTGGAGACCTGGATTCTAACCCAAATTTGGCCAAACACTAGCCACATAGTCTTGAGTAAATATTTAGTGTCTCTGGGCTGTATTTACTTAAATATAAAGCAGGACTAAAGCGACTAATTTACCTATTTCACACTTGTTGTGAGGGTCAAAGAAGATAATTCTGAAAATTCTTTGAAGGGTTAAATAAAATGGTTCTGCACTAGTGTAATTTATTACACCGCAGGGGGCATTTAGACAAATTCTCATATACCATTTAACAGCTGTCATTCTTAGCTGTTGCCAAATGGTAGTGTAGCAGTAACAGATTTTTAATACATATCAAGGGAAAATAGAGGTTCCTCTCTAGCCTTCCTTTCATCACAGATTTACTAGTCATGTATCGTGTCAGGCAATTGAAAGCACAAATACAAAAATTAAAGACTAAGACCTCCAGAGGTTCACTGTCTAATAAAGGACAAATAGTATAAATAAAATACTTGAATGCAGTATGGGCACAACGCTGGAAACACTTATATTACATTTGCAACCAGAAGACAATGCAATTAGCAGTGCTAGGATTCAGAGCAGAGAGCAGTGGCAGGGGACAAACACTGCACAGAAGTGAAGGTGCCAAGACAGTAAATCAGCTGGCAAAAATTAATAAGCACTAACTTAGAAGTAAATATGGCAGACTAAAAACATGCACTTACCTTTAGTCACCCTTGACACTCCACTAAAGTGGCAATGTGCACCTGGCAGTATAGCAAAAGGATGAATCAAGATGGGTTTAAACCAGCAAATCAAGGGAAGTTTAATAGCTAAAAAAATTGTTCAATGTAATTTGTCATATTAAGAAGTTAACGAAGAAAATTCATACAATCAGTTCAATAGATGCAGAAAAACATTTGATAAAATTCAACTTTCTTTTGTGATTAAAAAGAAAAAGTTAGCAAACTTAAAATATAAGTGATCTTTCTTATCTAAAAAATAATAAATAAAAATAAATCTTAACCTACAAGCAAGCATAACTTTTAATGCAGAGACACTGAAAATTATTCTTCTGATATAAGGAACAAAATAAGGATGTCGCTGTTCCACTTGTCAACATTGTCCTAGGGGTCCTAGCCAAAACTATGAAGCAAAATGAAATAATATACAAGGGTTAAACACAAATGTAAGTGTCATTATTAGCAAGTGATATGATTGTGTTCCTAGAAATACAAAAATAATCTAGTGACAAATAATTCAGTTTAGCAAGGTTGCTAGGTGCAACATCAATATAAAATTTGTTATTTCTATATATGAGCAGCAAACATGTAAAAAAAAGTTAAAATAATATGTCATTTCTATGTCATCAAAAATATTAAATAACACAGGAATAATTATAACCCAAAATTTGTGAGGCTCATATGGCAAAAGATTGCAAAACTTTGATAAAGAAAACTAAAGGAGACCTAAACAAATAAAGAGACTATATGCATTAATTAGGGGACTCAATATTATTAAGAGAACAGTTCTCCACAAATATATCTAGAATTCCAATGCAACTGAATAAAAATATCAATAGGTTTGGAGGAATACTAACAAGCCAATTCTAAAATATATATAAAATAACAAAAAACCTAGAATACAAAAACAATTAATTATAGTATGAATATTGGCTCTATCAAAAATAAAATATAACACTTAAAAGAAGTTAGTGGTGCAAGTATAGTAGACAAATTGAATAGAATATATGTGCTCCAGAAACTGACTTTCACATATATGAATACTTGACTTATGACAAAGGTAGTGGTATAGAGTAGTTAGATATGGGTGGACTTTTCAACACATGATGGCAGGAACACTGAGTATCATTTTGGGGAAAAATGATATTGGAACATTTACTATGCAATGAAATAAAAATCAATTCCACTTAGCTCATGGTACTAAGTAGTAAAGACAAAACAATAGGTAATATAGAAGAATATAGTAGATAATATAGGAGAATATTTTCAGAACTTCAGGGCAAATATATATATTTATAGAAATATATAGGAGATATTATAGGAGAAAATATAGGAGAATATTTTCAGAAATTCAGTGTAAGGAAATAATCCCAAACAAAACACACAAAAGTATAAGGTCAATATTAAGAAAAATATTAATAAATTTGACAAAAATTAAATACTTCTGCTCATGAAAATATACCGCTAAAAGAAACAATGACTCTCCAGGAGTAATGAGTGCCCCTAGTATCTAGATTGTAATCTCTTTATACTATTTCTCCAAAAAGAGAACCAGAGCACATTTAGACTTAGAAATGGCAATTCAAAATCTGTAACATAAAATGTACAGGATGAGGGGTGCCTGATGGCTCAGTTGGTTAATTGTCTGCCTTCAGCTCAGGTAATGATCCCAGGATATCTGGGATCAAGCTCTGTGTCAACAGGCTCCTTGCTCAGCAGGGGGCTTGCTTCTGCCCCTCCCTCTGCCTGCTCCTCCCCCTGCTTGATGCTCTCTTTCTGACAAATAAATAAAAAAATTTTTAATGTGCAGGATGAAGCAGAGACATCTGGTCCAGTCTTAAAGCAAGAAAGCTATCAATGGCTACTAGTATAATACTGAAAGAACACAGGAGCCAATTAGAAGAGGCTCATTCTGGCCAAAGATGGGGCAACTTAAGCATCTAAAAAAATAATGGCCCCAATGAATTGAAGGATATCAAATTATACAAATCCATAATGATATTCCCAAAATGAAAACCCTTTTATTCAAAAGTTGCTAGAGAATGAAATCCTTACCTAAAAATTATAAATAAAAGGAAAGAATAGAGTTTTTATATTGCTTTCCCTGTATACTGTACTGTAGGCCAACAAAATCAGTGACCAAAGAAATTTTTTCTTTATAAATTAATCACAGGTAGTAAATGCAAGAATGATAGTATTAGAAAATCACCAGTTCACAACTCCTCATGAAATAATTCATCTAGACAACATTAATGGTTCACAAATATTAAGTGAAAGGTTGAAGGAGAACTTTTTAATGGATCAATCATGTAGACACTATCTCAACTCAAATCTAAACATGACTAAGAGTGGGAAAACCAGGGCTTTTATGCTCTCAGACATGACGGATAGGAACTATATAGCATTACACCTATGTACTAGCAACAAAGATTTGAAAATTAACGTTAAAAAGGATTACTACTTATAACAGCAACAAAAATATAAAAACTTATGGTGACCTTGGGTTAAACAAAGATTTCTTAGATATTATGTCAAAAATACAATTCATAACTAATTCATAAATTGGTCTTTAATAAAATTCAAACTTTTGCTCTTTAAAAAGTGCCATTTTTCTTTAAATGGAGGAATGAAAATTAAAGAATGAGAATGAAAAGGCAAGTCACATACTGGGAAAATCTTTGTAAAGCACATATTTGATAAAGGCCTTGTATCCAAAGTATCCTTTGAATGCTCAAAACTCAACTATAAGAGAAAAAAGAAAGACATTAAAAATTAGGAAAAAATTTAATCAGATACTTCACCAAAGAAGACATAAAGAGGGCACATGAAAATAAGCTCAATTATCATTGGTCAATAGGGAATGCAAATTAAAAGCTCAATGAGGCACTACTACAAACCTACTAAAATAGCTACAATTTAAAAGATGACTTTATGAGTATCGATGAGGGTATAGAAAACCTGAAACTTCATACACTGCTGGTAGGATTGTAAAGTGGCAAACCATTTTGAAAAAGATTTTGGCAGTTTCCTTAAAAGTTAAACATATACTGCTCCAGCCAACGTGTTATACTGGTGGCAGAGTGGTGGATTACCCTGTGCCTGGCAAAACAGAGCCCGAGGCCATGAGTAGATACATCAGCCCAGTGAACCTGGCTGCTTTCCCCCATCTGACCATGGTGCTGTTGGCCATTGGCATGTTTTTCACCACCTGGTTCTTTTTTTATGAGGTTACCTGCACCACACTTGGGATATCTACAAAGAGCTCCTTATCTCCTTGGTAGCCTGGCTTTTCATGGACTTTGGAGTCCTCTTCCTGCTGCCCTGGGTTAGCATCTACATATGAATTCCCAAGGGTTCCAATCAAGTGGTATATCTGAATCCCTGGTTTTATAAATCTTTTTTTTTTTTTTTTTACTATTGCTGGAAGTGTCCCACCTGCTGCGTACAATAAAGGCAGATGTGTGACCAAAACAACAAAAAAGTTAAATATATACCTATAATTTTATCCAGCCATGTAATTCCTAGGTATTTACCCAAAAAAAGGAAGATAACATGTTCTCATTAAGACTTGTACATGAATTTTTATAGCAGCTTTATTTTTAATAGCCAAAAAGTGGAAACAAATCAAATGTCCATCAGCAGATGGATAGACAAATTGTGGTATAGCCATACAATAGAATACTGGTCGGCAATAACAGGAAAGGAACAAGTGATATAATAGCATGAATAAATCTTATATTACTTATGCTGAATGAAAGAGTACACACTGTGTAATTTCAATTACATAAAATTCTAGAAAATTCAAATAATTTGTAGAGATACATAGAACATCAGTGGTTGCTTAGGGAGGAGTAAGATGGAGAGATTACTAAGGATCATAAGGCTGGTCACAGGACCATTGCATGGTGTCAGAGCACCAGTGAAATGATGAGAGCATAAAAATGGAGGAGGGGCTAGCAGCAATGATAGGATATGGATTGCAGAAAAGAGATCCATCAATTAGGTAAATCTGTTAAGGATAAGGGGAATCAGTTTCCTAACTGTTGGGAGAAAGGGAGTAAAAGCATGGAAAGAAGGAAAACTAGGATGAACCCTGCAGTACTGAAATAAAATTAGAGTTATTGAGAATTCAGTTTTTAATGCATAGATTGATAGAGAGGTAAATCTGAATGTAAATGTGTACTGTTATATGTGAATATTATATATGTATATGATATATATGCATATATACACACACGTGTATATAAATATACGCATACATATACATAGATTGTCCAGCTATGTCCACTAAGACGGCATGGGAGCAGTGATACCTTCAAAAGGAATGAGCTCACCTATTAGCCAGATCTCGTTCTCTAAATATCCACTAAATGGAATCTTTAAATTTCTTTTGGAGTGATAGTTCCAAGATAGGGGTAAGAAAAGTAGAAGATGATCCTGGAATATTCTTTATTCCTGTGCTAGAAAATAAGGAAAGGCTTAAAGAATGATGGCAATATGTCAAAAGAGCAAAAATCATCTTGAGGGAACTACCACTGGTCAAATCTAGGATGACTTGAGCATCACAGTAAATAATAGATTAAAGCTCTATAATCCTTTGAATAAAATTGGAAACCATGGCTCAAAATTAACTTAAATTTAAAAATTAATAAACTGAAAGTTTTGTGAGATATTTAAACAAAGTACTTCAATATCTTCAAAGAATCTTCCCACAAAATATTGCTCATATATATATAGCCAGATATGTTCAGGTCAGATGCTGTCAAATGAATTTGCTGCCAACAAAAAATTTTGTTTTGGGATCCCTGGGTGGCGCAGCGGTTTGGTGCCTGCCTTTGGCCCAGGGCGCGATCCTGGAGACCCACACTGGGCTCCCGGTGCATGGAGCCTGCTTCTCCCTCTGTCTATGTCTCTGCCTCTCTCTCTCTCTCTCTCTCTGTGTGTGTGTGTGTGTGTGTGAGACTATCATAAATAAATAAAAAATTTTTTAAAAAGATTAAAAAAAATTTTGTTTTGTTTTGGTTTTGGTCTTCTGAGCTTTCTGAATTTTGGGATTGCAAATTAGGGATTGTGGATGTGTATTAACTTAAAAAAATGTGCAGAAAAGGAATAGCAATCGTATTCTACACAGTTCAGCTGTGAAAAGCATTTATATAGCAATAATGACAAACACAATGAATATTATTCAACTGGGAACAATGGTATAACCATATTGAGAAGGTTGTGCTGAGAGTACACATTAATAATATAACTTTCACTTCCTAAAGATTGGTAATTTGTATGTATGTAAAGAGAACTAAATATCTGTCCTACATAGACTGCTTAAAACTGAAAAATCAAGAGGCAGCAATATAGGCATTATTTAGCAACATGGAGTTAAATACCAAGACATCTAGGGACCCCTGAGTGGCTCACAGTGATTGAGCATCAGCCCTCAGCTCAGAGAGTGATTCCAGGGTCCTGGAACCAAGTACTGCATTGGACTCCCCGCAGGGAGCTTTCTTCTTCCTCTGCCTATGTCTCTGCCTCTCCCTCCCTCTCTCTCTCTCTTTCTCTTATGAATAAATAAATAAAATCTTAATAAATAAATAAATACCAAGACATTCTTTAAAAAAGGTAAAGATGGGGATCCCTGGGTGGCGCAGCGGTTTGGCGCCTGCCTTTGGCCCAGGGCACGATCCTGGAGACCCGGGATCGAATCCCACATCAGGCTCCCGGTGCATGGAGCCTGCTTCTCCCTCTGCCTGTGTCTCTGCCCCTCTCTCTCTCTCTGTGACTATCATAAAAAAAAAAAAAAAAAAAAAAAAAAAGGTAAAGATGACTGCTTCCTGGCTTTAGAAAATGGGAGAGTGATAGGAGAGAATCATGCCTGTTACTTTTCAAAAGCCTCAAGGATTTATTTGACTCTTTAAATTATGTGAAAGAAATAAGGTTTTGTTAAGTAATTGTTAAATACCTAGTATGTGCAGAGTACTGTACCTAAGTAAGTTATAAAAACCATTCTCAAAGTAGTCTATCTGGGGTCAGTCAGCCATGTATCCATAAATAAAATGACCAGGATTACGAGAGTAGTCTTTGGAGATTTAGCCAACAGGATTTTGGAAGAGGGCAGAGAAGGGTTACTGGAGGGAGTGTGCTTGAGCTGAGATTTAAAAATGAGTAGAATCAATACTTGTGCTCATGCTGACAAAAGGGCTTCCACTTTGGTCTGGGATTTGGATATCTGAAATGAAGACATGGGGAAATGATATTGGTGATAGGGTCTTCTATGGGGGGGGTGGAAACCATTAAATATAAGCCAAAGGGAAATCAAATAACCACAACAAAAGTATACCTTTCTAACACTAATTCCAGAAATAGGTGGTTTCCACTTCATTCTACTAGGGCAGTGGTTCTCAGTTGAGGGCTACTTTGTTGCCCGAGGTATATCTGACAATATCTAGAGAAGTTTTTCACTGGAGAAGAGCTATTGGCATCAAGTGGATAAAGGCCAAGGGTACTGCCAGACATCCTACAATGCTCAAGAGAGTGGCCACAACAGAGAATTATCCCATGCAAAATGCCTGCAGTGCTGAGATTGAGTAACCCTGTCCTAGATCATCCAATCCCCTATCCCATGCAATGGTGGCCTTAGGAAGAGTGGAACAGGAATTGGCACATATGTTATACCTTTAAAAATTCCAGGAAAACATCCTGATCTCACTTGTCTCCAGAGACTGATTACTGGTATTCTAAAGTTTACAATTAAAAGAATTCCTTTAGGTTAAAATATTGCATATCCAGAAGTCCCAATTAAAAGGAAGTGACCCACGAAAGCAGCTGTATCAAATGAGTTTCATCTTAACACTAAATCTGATAAATTGGAAGGAGATACCAAGAATACTATGTTAAAAAGGATTCTGAAGACTAGTCTGGGTTCTCTACAGAAAAAGACCATCGTATACTCATGATATGTAAACAGACACAGGAGAATGAGTAATGACTTGTCCTACATATTTGCATTTAACATCTTTTATTGAATTCAATTGCCAGGTCTATTTTTCAGCATTGTAGGAAGTCACTGGATTAATAAAAGTAATTTTTTATTGTAGGATTGAAGATGAGTGTGGTAGATAGACTAAGGACCCCATGTCCATGCCCTAATCCCCAGAATTTGTGAGTATGTTATGTTACACAGCAAGACAGAGTGAAGAACGAAGATA
Source organism: Vulpes vulpes (assembly GCF_048418805.1). NCBI lineage: Eukaryota > Metazoa > Chordata > Mammalia > Carnivora > Canidae > Vulpes > Vulpes vulpes. The sequence goes on along the minus strand of NC_132783.1, from coordinate 70,228,546 downwards.
GAATTAAGATTGCTAATTGGCTGACCTCAATATAGGAAATCATCCTGGGTTATTCAGGTGGCCCCAATGTGATCACAAGGATGAAAAGTGAAAGTAAGAGTCAGAGTGAAATGTGATGACAAAACAAAAGTCAGAGATATATGATATGAGAAAGGCTCAACTGGCCATTACTGGCTTTGATGATAGGAGACCACAGGCTTGAGGGAAGCTTCTAGTGACCAGAAAAGGCAAGAAAATGGATTCTCCCCTAGAGCCTCCAGGAAAGAATGCAGCCCTGCTGACACCTTGATTTTAGCCCCAAAGACACCATTTCAGACTTCTGACCTTCAGGACTGTCCAATAATAAATTTGTTCTGTTTTAAGCCCTACAATTGTGGTAATTTGTTGGAAACAATAGTAAACTAATGTAGTAGGGAAGCATTTGTAGGAAAATAAATGAACTAATGTAGTGAGGAAGCATTAAATTTGGGGGATATTATCATTTAGCAATATTGGGCCAAGTAGGGAGACCAAAGTAGGGCCCCAGTGTGGTGAACTTTGGACCTCTGGAGGGCAGCAGCAAAGTTCGGGGACTGGCAGATAGAAGTGATGGACCCCTGAGGGAAAGGGTCCTGAGAGAAAAGTCTATGACAAAGTTGACTTACTTGTGATCCTAAACACAAAACCTGGAGTTGGGTCCCCAGGGAAAGATTAGAGTAGAGCAGGTTTTCCTTGTGGAGTCTGGCAGAAAGATCCCTGAAGGAGGAGTAGAGACTTGCTGGAAGAGCCCAAAGGAACCAGTCACTTTATTGTTCCCATCAGGTACTCTAGTATTCTTAACGTGAGTCTGGCCAGCATCTTACCTGAATTAACATGAGAGACAGCCTTCCCAAATAGCTCATGAGTTGCAAATCTGGGACATTTTTGAGGTTTTGACTCAAAGCTATTCCTGCAATCCTTGAATAATCGCCATGTCCACTCAAAGCAATGCATGTTTTATTTGTGTAAAAACTCTTAGCCAGAGTTCTTTATTACTCTGTTATATGATTGATTACCTTAAACCACACTAGCAGTAGAGTAAAGCACCAAAAACAGAAAAATCTGCTTACGCAGTCTTTGGATCCGAAAACCAAGTGGAAACATTAATACCTTAAAGCTGAAAGTAGTTACTGGATAAAACTCCTAAGGAACCTTGAACAACCTATTGAACCAAAACAACATCCTGTCCCACAAATGCTTTCAATTCATGTTGTGAAATAAAACAGACATCATGTTTTTACCCTTAGAACATAAAACATGGCATTGAGCTTCCAGTGCTATGAAAGAGCTATACAATTTCAGAAAATAGGATAAGTCTCCAGTTCTTTGGAAAATAATTATGGCTTCACGTTTGTTTTTTTCAGGTTGAACTTATTGCCAGATAATTATTTCAAAATGAATCTCTTTCCCAATCCTCTGGAAAAGAATGCTTGGTATGTTTTGATTGGTCAGTGTGCCATCATGCATTTTATGAGCTTTTTATTTAATCTGATGTTAATGTATTCTTTTCGAAGGAGAAAGACAATGCCCAGAGGTGATAGTAGTAACACCTGAAGCTCTCAACACATATTTACTTGGTTTAATATGCCAGAGAAAGGAAAGCAAGTCTGTCTTCTTTTTTTTTTAAATCATATTCTTCTATAAAGCCTTCCCTAACTAGCTTGAAAACACCATGTACTTCTGCATCATAATTCTTAGTGTACACAACTCAATGTCTGAATGAGTAATAACCTACTCAATGTATTACCTGTTATATTGTAAGCTCCAAGAGGGCAACGACCATGTTGGTCTTATTCCATGTCCTACTCTTAGTGCCTAATACTGTGCTTGCTACACAATAATTTTATTTAAACGTATTTTGTGTTAATAAATAAATGAACAGGAGATCACATCCTTCACTAAGAGCAGAGAAGTTTAATCCCAAGACATCTAGATGCTTTCAAAACAGCTCTTTCTAGACACGTATAAATTACATGGAAATTTTCTAAATATACTATTTGTTGAGAAACATTCCTTTATTTGTTCTGCCACACCATGAAAACACTCTTATCTGGCTATCTCTTTACCATGTTTACATTTAGGATGCATTTAGAATTTTTTCTTCTTTAACCTTTTGTTATATTTATCTCTTATCAAATCATACTGTGTATATGTGTTTACTTTGCATGCTTAGACTCCCTCTCTGGCTCTTCTAGTTTTTCGATGCTCCAAGTAAAGCACCTTAGCTGTCTTCCTACTTCAGGTTCAGCATTGAATACTAGCATTGGTCCATCCCAGTGCCTAGATAAGCAGAGATCAGATGCTCTGATTTTAATAGAGAAACGAGATCCAATTGGGAGTAGATATGAAATAGCAAGAAAATGGCCAAATTTGACCTTTAAATTCTGTTCTCTCCCTTATTGGTTTCTTCTTCCAAATAACCATAAGAAAGTAGGTAAATTTCCAAGGGGATGGCTTGTTGGCTTATGTTCTCAGGACCCCAAGGGAAAAAAGTATCAGCAGGTGAGATATCATCGGAGGAGGGGAAAATAAGAGTTTAAGCAGAATTTTACCTATGCTCAAAGTTATTTCGCATCTTGTACATTTCAACTTTTTCTTTCCTCCAATCTTCAAAATTGTGGATTTTGGTACCTTGCCATCCTTGCCTCTATTGCAACAACAACAACAAAAGTGTTTTGCCATTTTTTCCAAACTGGAAAATAGTCCACTAAAAAATGTGCAAGTGGCACCAAAAGCATTAAAGTATAAGAGTTCACAACTTTGCCCTCTGTGACTGTATGCCTACTTCCAGGGCTTCTATGAAACCAATCAGGACAATGGATAGAAAGATCTGAACATTGGAAGATAATAGACAGCCTGAGGATATACATTTTTTTTAATCTTAAAAGGAGAAAAAATATTTACTTTGTTAGGGGAGGAAAATAGAGTGAGGAGTAGGGGAGACCAGAGCTCTGAGTGTACACAGATTTGAGAAATAGATTTTTGGTGAGCTGAGAGAGTCTTTGAAAAGAACTTTAGACTGGGTAGGGATGGATGAGAGATGAAGTAATTATAAGGAATTCTCCTAGGTACTATTTTGTCGTTCTTTGAGAGTCTTGGTAAACACTTGAATTACCCTCGGATTTGTCTCAATTGTCAAACTAGTATTTATTTGAATGTAATGCATCATACAAACTGGATCAAATGGTCCCATGTTTAAATGGGCTCTTTCCCCCTTGTTCCCTTCCTTTATGTCCAACTATAGGGAAACCAATATAAGTGAAACCCAACCAATCAGAATTTTCTTAGCTAATTAAACTTTTATTTTCCCAGAGGATTCATAAGAAACAAATAAATGAAAGAAAGTTATCTCATATGAGAAATTCTGTTGGAGGGCCACCTGGGTGGCTTAGCAGTTGAGCATCTGCCTTCAGGGTGTGATCCTGGAGTCCCAGGATCAAGTCCCACATCGGGCTCCCTGCATGGAGCCTGCTTCTCCCTTCGCCTCTCTCTCTGTGTGTCTCATGAACAAATAAATGAAATCTATAAAAAAAAAAAAAAGAAAAGAAAAAGAAATTCTGTTGGAACACACAAAACTGTTGGAGAATATATGCATTTCAGTGTTTAATCCTTTCTACAACTTTATCAATATGAGCACTCAACTAAAGTTTGGAATGATGACCCTAGGATACTGTTAAAACCTCACTTTTTGTACATACTAAAGAAAGAAAAATAATGAAAAAAGATTGTGGTATAAGACTCAATCCCTTTTAGACCTGGGTTAAGGGCAGTTAATGCTTATTATTATTATTATTATTATTATTATTATTATTATTACTGCATATCTGTTTCGCTACTTAAAGACATAGCATGCAATTCAAAAAGAGATCAGTGACTTGTGGTCACACGGAGAGAAAGAAACCTCACTTTAACACACCACTCATCTTTGTTCTGTTTCTTTTCTTCAAAGGATAGGACTTTATGAGCAGCACCTGAAAGAAATACACTGAAACCTCTCTATACTCTGAGGAAATTCTAAACCACTAAAGGGCAAAGCCAGTAAACTTTTCTCTTTCCCACTGGAAACTTTTCCCTAAAATGACCAATTTCTATCAATTTTGTTTATGCTTCCTGAACCAGGACAAATAATCAGTGGCTCACACCCGCACAGCATTTATAGGCATTACTGTGGCCAGTTTTTTGGCCTCCTTTCATTTCTGTTGAGAAGAAAGCCTTGAATTCCAACCTCTGTTTATGGCTTTCATCCCAGGCCACACAACTGGCAAAACTCTGAGTCCTCAAACCTCCCAAAAACACGCCTAGCAATCTGAAACAGGTACCACTGATTATTTTAGCTGTAGAGGCCTTGTGTTTCATTTGCCATTGTTACTTAAACAATTCTTTAGACATGACTTTCAAACCCTCATTTGATCTTTTTTCCATTGACATATTTACCCCAATTCTCTCCTCCTCTTCTCAAGCTTTGGCTCTTGACATCTTTGCTAGCACTGATATCAACACAACAGTTGTGTTTATGTCTCCCCCCACTGCCAGGCTCACTGATGTGGTGAGTGGAGCTCTGAGAAGTGGAGCCGAGGGGCCTGAGTCATCAGTCAGCATCTCCTGTCTCCCCGGGTCTGACCAAAATGACAGAGGTTCCTTTCACTCAAGTGTCACTGGGAGACCACAGCCAAAAGGAGGTAGAGGACATCTCCCATTGGAATCTAACCACTTTAAGAAAGGATACATTTTTGGCACAGCAGTGGAGAGATGTTAGTATAGAAATCTCAGTGCAGCTTCCACTTTCCATTGTTTTTTAGGCCAAAGCTTAAACGTGACCCTTTCTAAATGGGTAAACCATTTTGGAAAGCAACTAAAGCTAAACATATACATATACATATACATATTCTATAACCCAGCATTTCTACTTCTGACTGCATATGTATAGGAATGTATATAACATGTTCACACTATATATTCATTTTATACACCATATATTCAATATATATATTATATATGCTATAGGTATTATAAATCCATTCATGTGTCCACCAGAAGACATGTATGAGAATGTTCATAGCAACACTATTTATAATAGTTGAGGACAGAAACTATCTAAGTACCCATCAACAGTTTAATGGATAAATTGTGGTGTATTTGCACAAGAGAATACTATAAAAGAATAAGAATTTTATGAACTATATATACAATATGGATGAATACCACCAAACATAATATTAAACAAAAGAAAGCAGATTGAAAAATAGTAAATACTGTATAGTTTAATTTATTTTTAAAAATATTTTATTTATTTATTCATTAGAGAGGAAGAGACATAGGCAGAGGGAGAAGCAGGCTCTCCATGAGGAGCCCAATGTGGGACTCAATTCCAGGACCCCAGGATCACCACCTTAGCCAAAGGCAGATGCTCAACCACTAAGCCACCCAGGTGCCCCGAATGTTTTCATTTATATAAAGCTAAAAAGTAGGTAAAGTTAATATATACCCATAAAAGTCAGGATAGAGGTTACCACTGACAGCTATAACTAGAAAGGAGCAAGAGGGGTGTTTCTGTGACACTAGTAATTTTAAATTTCTTACCTAGGTGCTATTTACCCCAATTCTCTCCCCCTCTTCTCAAGCTTTGGCTCTTGACATCTTTGCTAGCACTGATATCAACACAATGGTTGTTTTATGTCTCCCCCCACCGCCAGGCTCACTGATGTGGTGAGTGGAGCTCTGAGAAGTGGAGCCGAGGGGCCTGAGATATCAGTTGAGAAGGAGTTATCAACTTTTTTCTTTGCATATTATACATCAATTAAAAGCTTTTGAAAAAGTCATCTTCCCAGGGCTCCTGGGTGGCTCAGTGGTTGAGTGTCTGCCTTTGGCTCAGGTCCTGGAATCAAGCTCCTCTCTGTGTGTGTCTCTCATGAATAAATAAATAAATAAAATCTTTAAAAAATTAAAACAAAAAAAAGTCATCTCCTCATACATGGTATGGCATGGATGAACATTGAAGATATGCTAAGTTAAATAAGCTAGCTATCGAAGGACAAATACTATATGATTCCATTTATATGAGGCACCCAGAATAGGCAAATTCACAGAAACAGAAAGTAGAATAGCAGTTACCAGGGACTGAAGAGAAGAAATGGGGTGTTGTTTTTTTAATGGTATAGAGTTTTATCTGTGATGAAAAAGGATAGACAGTTTATGTGTGTTGTTCAACTCTATCTCCCAGCTCTTACACTAATGTTTAACATAGTAGGTTTTCAATAAATGTTTAATAAATCAACAGACTTTCTGGGTGATCTGAAGCAAATTATGAAACATTCTTTAAATCTTTTATTTTTCATTTTTCTATAAATTTTATTATTTAAATATTTATTAAGCACTTATGTACATATTGGGGGGATTTAAATGTGAAATGAGGCCTCATGTTCCTACAGAAATGAAGATAGCTGTTGGAAGTAACAATGCATTCTCAGTCTTTAGCTATCTCTCAGGTAAAGGCTAGATCATAATAACGCATAGATTTCAATTCAATGTGACAGATCAGATTGTTTAGCATTAGCTGCTTCTAGAGTTTGGTGAAAAGGATTCTGAGGCTGTATATGCACTCAGTGAAAAAGAAAAGTCACAAAAAATTAGTGATGTCTACTATGAGATCTTAGAAAGGAAATGATGGCATTGATATCATGGATTTTGCCATCTTTGGGCTTGTTGATCTCTTTCAAGGGGGTTATGTCTGTCAATCAGGGATTATATTGAACCTGAACTAAAAAATTACTTCTTTTTCTTAAGATTTTATTTTTTTATTCATGAGAGACACACAGAGAATGACAGAGACATAGGCAGAGAGAGAATCAGGTTCCCCACAGGGAGCCCAATGGGGGACTTGATCCCAGGACCCTGGGATCACCACCTGCACCAAAGGCAGACACTCAACCACTGAGTCACCAGGTGCCCCCTAACAAATGACTTCTACGGAAGTCATTTTCCAACCTGGGAGTCTGAATCTAAAAATGAGTCAGATTTGGAAGTTATGGTTAGGGAGCACCTGATTCATAGTTCCTTAGAGTCCTATATAGTATAGCATCTGACCAGGGAACCCACTAAAGGTAGGGGAGAGAGAAGGTATGGAAGTGGGTCAAGACCATGAGATCCACCGGTCATACTACCCAACAGCTGCCAAACTGTTAACAAAATGAAATGACTGATGAAGTACTAACTCATAGACAGTGCTCCGCAAGGACAGGGTACTATCCTCCAGATTGCAGTACACACACTGAATCAGAGTACTGTATAGGATGCTCTGTACCCTATAGGAAAAATTCATGGGTCCAAGAACCAACGGGTGGAAGCAGGAGTGGCCCCACTTAACATCACTTGCAATGATGTTAGGGGACTTTATGCTTTAGTCCCCACAACTCTGGGCTCTGCAGGATTAGAAGTCCTGGTTCAAAAAGGGACATAGCAAGGTTTCCATTGATCTATCAGGCCACTTTGGACTCCTTACATCTAGGAACAACAAGCAAGAACAGGAGTCACTGCCTTAAATAGGTTAGGGGTTAGTAGGAGGCAGAGTTGCTGTGATACAATTGTGATAGAGAAACATGTGTGGTATTCCAGTGATCCACTGGAGACACTTCCCAGTTACTCCCTTGTCCAATTATAACTGTGAATGAACAAGAGTGGCCATCCTAACCTGAGAAGAATATGGTTCCCTAGGGCTCAGTCTCCTTAGGAATTAACTTTTGGGAAAAACCAACAGACAAGCCACTGAGGCCAGAGAAATAGTAGCTGAGGAAAAGGGGAATTTAGAATGGTCACTAGAGAAGGACAGACAATGAATATCAGTTGGAGCCTATAACATCCCCATTAGGAAAAGAGTCTCATTAGAACCCTAGGGGAGCTGCTGCCCAGAAGTATGAGGGGACTGTGGCAGTCATGAATGTTTACCACTCAGAACCTCCCTTCAAGAAAGAACTTGCCAGCAGCCTCAGCTGTTAATGCTTTCAGGATCTACCTTAACTTCTAAGCTAAAGCCATATTCTTCTAAGGCATTCCCCAGCCAATAACAGCATAGCAGAGACACTACTGCCCAGCCATCAGTGCATACTCTAATACACAATCTTTGCTTTAAAGCTCACCACCGGGTTGGCTGATGTTTTCAGATCTGAGGATCTTCTCACCCAAAACTGCTTTCTCCTCCTTTCCCTTCACAGGTGTCAGAGCTACATCATAGTCTGAAGGCTCTCCCTGCTGAATCCCACTCTTTTCCCCTTTTGCCTTTTACAGATATTACCTCCCAATAAACCTCTTGCATTCTCAACTTTGTCTCAGGGTCTGCTTACTCTGGAACCCAACTGACATAAATGGTTTCAAGTATGAACTCCAAATTTAACACCACAAGGGCAACCACCGCAAATTGCAAGCTTTTGTTCAGGGGAAAGAAAGCTTATTTATAAGCATCAAAAACTCTATATGGTGAACTCCAGGTATTTATTTATTTATTGTAAACAATTCTTTTGAGAAATGCAGGAAAGGCCAGCCAGAAATAAAATCATTGTTGAAATCTACTAAATAGTTACTGTGTGCCAAACACTTGACATGCAATTTTCCATCTGTTCCTCACAATGCCTTATGAAGTGTATAGTATTTTTATTATTCCCTTTTACAAATGAAAGCAGATAGAGATTAGTTTGATTGCCCAGTGACATAAAATCAGTAAATTAAAGAATCAGAATTTGCACCAAGGAAAGCCCAAGCTACTAACTCCTATACCATTTCAGTTATCCAGAGTTGATTTATATTGTTTATAACTGAAGAATCCTAACAGGAACATTGGTCTAGGGGGGAATTGTAAGGTATAGACCATAAGAGAATTGTGCACCCATAGAAACAAATTTAGCTCCATCCAAAAGTATCATCTATGCTTCTGAGCAAAATAGCCTCAATATCTATTCCTAAAAAGATTGCTTACTTTCTTTGCTGGTACAAATTTGCTAATTCCTGCAATGTTTTCAGAAATTTATTTTGAAATGTCCAGTTTTGCACATGACCACAAGGAAAAATGGGATATGGTCCCTAGTCTGCCGACAGTAGGTGCCACATGAGAGGGATTATTAGCTTCCTCCTGGAAGAGAGCTCTCAGGGTAGCAAAAAGAATAGTTTCTATGGAGGAGGAAGAGAGAATGGCTTCCTTATGCAATGAAATTTCAATGGTGGTGTTTTGCTATTGCTGCTGCTGCTGTTGTTGTTTTTCAAGAGTGATCGAATGCTTGGAAATGTCTGATTCCTTCTCCAATTCTTATAGTACTCTCAGCCCTGTATCTCTAAGAGTTAGGGATTCTTACAGCATGCTGGTCATAAAAAGTTAAGGAATTTCATCTTTTGTCTCCCTAAAAATCAAGCTGTGAGGTTGATCTTCTATATAGTAGGTGGGATTTGCAGTCTTTGTCAATTATCTTATATAAAAAATATAAGCATTTATTATTAAAGAGTCCACTTACCAGAGACTATTTAATACATCAACAATGAGTAACAATGTCATTAAGAGTGGCTGATATACTGGGGATTCATGTAAAGGGCTCTTAGAGTTTAAATACCACAAAAGAAGATATTGAAAAGCATGAATAAATATCTTGTTTAGGATCTATGCTATGAGGTCAAATGCATTTAGATATTTCTCATGCTAGTGTGTGAATAGTGTCAGGGAACACATCCAAGCTATGCCTCATCCAAAAGAAAGGTATGTAGAATAGCTGAGGAAATTGGCAAGCATCCTTAGATCTGTGAATTCCTCAAGCTAGTTATATCAGAATCCATCAGCCATGTGTCTCTGGAGGACAGGGAAGCTACGATACACTAATGTTAATGTGGTTAGCTCCTGATAACCCTTTCTAAAGACTCTCACAGTCATCTACGTAAATTCTTATTGAATGAATTGTGCCTTTGAGCTTAATTGCCACCATGCAATCCAAGAGATCACCACTTCATATCTGTTATGTCAGCCGCAACAGTAGAATCACAGTAACTTATTTTGGAAGTAGGGCAAGGCACATAGGAAGAAGTAATTTGTTATTCCCTAGATTTCATGCTGGTATTTCAGTTCAGTTCACCTGATGGCTACAAAGATCACAGAGATATGGACCATGGTCTGGGCTTGAGCTGGAGCTTTTGCCTACCTCTAGTCGATGTATCATTCAGGGATCAGTTTTAGAAAATAGAAACCAGTTTTGCTATTTTAAGCAGAAAGGGATGTAAGAAATGCAGATAATTAGGTGCATAGAAAGTATTTGAAAATATAGGGAAACAAATTTGAGGCAGGGTCTCCAGGAATGGCTCCCAGAAGACAGAACTAACCTGCCAAGGAACCAGCTACTCTGTCCTCATCCAAAAGGCTGAGAATCCGGAAATTGCCCTGGAACTCAGCCTAAACAGCAATCCGGGAATCTCAATGCCCCGCTGCTGTAGCTGTTATCTTTGAAGTCACACTGCTCTTGCTTGATCGGCATCAGCAAAAACCGAATGTCCAGCATCCCATGCCTTGAGCCCCACAGAGCTAGTAGCTGGATATTGTGAGGCTACTACAGAAAGCCCAAACCCTCTACACCATGCTTGTCGACAGAAAACAAAATCAGCACTCCACCATACACATACCTGTCTTCCAAATATCCCACAAGTGCATATTGGCCAAATTTAAATCACATTTGCAACCCTAACTCTACAAGGGAATCAGGAGATAGAGTTCTTGGCTTTCCAGCCTCTGTGGTACAGACAGGCATCCTAAAAGGATAAGGAAGGGATGAACCTCAGCCAGCTAGTTCTGTTGGTAGAGGAAGGAGAGGGTACTGAGTAGTGAAAAGCCACAGGTGAAGAAGGCATTTGCTGTCTTGCAAAGACCAGAAGAGGAATCAGGAAAGAAGAGAGAAAAGCATAGCTCAATGGAGCATTTATGCTGGTTTGATGTGGAGAATTTTTCTGTCTTTATGGAATCCCTATCAAATGCTGCCCTCTGATGTTTGCGGAATAAACTACTTTTGAGAAACCCTGAAATATAACCTGATGATAAAAAATGTATCTAGCTGTAGTTTTCTGGGATAAATAACTATAGATATCTGAACTTCTTAGAAACTGGGAAAAACCCACAGGACACCAAAACTATTTCCAAATGATTTGCCACTTGACATCCAAATCAAGTTTTGCCAAGGTGTTACTGACTCCAACCTCCAGGTATAGTTACTTTTTCCACTATAATCTGAAAGGGGAAACTTTATTTTTATGGTTTATGCAATGATTGGGAAAGCAGATGATCAATTAATTTATGAATGACTTATTAACAAATTATGGATCAAAGTCAAGACTTCCAATAAAATAACTTAATTCATTGCCAATATCCATGAATTTGACATTTCTTTATTTATAATCTATTTTTAAAGGCTTCCCAACCATAATTAGGAAAAGGATAACATCACTGATTTTCAGAATTTTATATGCCAAGAGGAATAAGTGTATGTAAACAGATCAAAACAAAGTTCTGAACAAAGTATTATTCAGTACAAGCAAAAAATGAAGGCTTCTATACTTAAAATTATTAAAACCACAGCTATCAGTTGTAATTCAAAACACCTGCCAGAATCTTGGATTAAGTAATAAAATCCAGGGATCAGGATCTGTCCTTTAAGACATATCAAGCATGCTCCTTCCTCAGTGCCTTTACTTTCTCCCTGGTTGGAGCATGCTTTCCTCCAATATTGCATCGATAGGAATGTGGTTCTCTCATCTTCCTTCCAAATTGCTAAAGTGATAAGGTCCAGGGTCCATGCTCACAGGAAGTAGTTTGTCATAATCTCTTCTTCCCTCTTCCTTCTTCATGGCCATCTTGTAGTAAACCAGAATTATGACTTAGTTGTCTATATTGGGTTTGGGGGTCAAGAGCACATTTATCAATCAATCCTTACTTTGTTTTTCTTTGCTAACCTTCCTTTGTTATATGCCTTTCTTGGCTATTCCTTGGTAAGATTTAACTATTCATGGGTCTCTGGCCAAAATAATTTCTAGTATCATCTCACTCTCATTCTGATTTCTAATTGGATCCAGGCTAGAAGAGCCAAGGAGATTAATGAGAAAAGGCCATCTTGGCTTTAACACTTTTTTCTGAGAACGATTTCCACTCCAAGACCACAGTCTCTAAGAACCTCTAAATATTTGGTAACTTCTTAACAAACAGTAAAAAAAAAATCCAAGTTTGAGGCTAGAGCAAAATCAAAATATGGCAAGCTGGAGATGCTCAGCATAAAACACTCCTTATATTGTTTCATGCAGATAAACCTTCAGTTTCCAGGTGCCAGAGCTGTCCCCATTCCCACTTCTCTCTTCAGTCCTCTGGCACTAAGTGAAAGAATTTGTTTGCAAACAAGTCACTGCACAGATCAGAGCCCTCTGCATAGCCTGAGGGACATGCATCAAGCTCTTCCCACTCTACTGTTTGCTTTCCCACTGGGGAAGAGATGGATTGAAGGATGCAGGGATGAAAGGCTATAAAAAACAACAAGCTTGAAGCTGTGTGGGGTCAGGGCTGTGTGTAATTAATCATTAGGGGGCCCTGATCTGCTGATCTGCTTCAAAGCTTTGGAATTTGACTTAAAGGATGTCATCCTGCTGGGTTCACAGAAGAAATTCCCAGAGGCTAGAGGTGAGGTCTGGCCACAAAAGTGAGATCATAGATGGAGAAATACTTAGAAAAGAGTTTTAGGGCTGCTGTTATGATAATAACAACAATAAGGGCAAGAACCCTCCCTAGATTGTCAAATCCCCATATTGAGTAGTTTAGTCATAATACAATAAAATAGTGTGGCTTTGAGAACAAAATACATGTGAGATAGAGAAACAATTTCAATGTTCACAAACAGAAGACGGATTAAACAAATTATGGTAATCCCTACAATAGAATAATAAGCAGTCATTAAAAGTTATGCAGTGCCCACATTTTGCTAGGGGTATGTAATTGGGACTACCACTGTGAAAGACAATTTGGCACCACAGATCAAAATTACAAACGCAGGGCAGCCCTGGTGGCACAGCGGTTTAGCACTGCCTGCAGCTGCGGGTGTGATCCTGGAGACCCGGGATCGAGTCCCACATCGGGCTTCCTGCATGGAGCCTGCTTCTCCCTCTGCCTGTGTCTCTGCCTCTCTCTTGCTCTCTCTGAATGAATAAATAAATAAGTCTTTTTAAAAAAATTACAAACGCAAATACTTCCAATCTGGTATTTCTACTTTAAGGAATTTATCTTAGATATATCCCCAGAGGTGCTAAATGACATGTACGTACATGTACAAGACCTATTTATGGCAGCATTTTTTGTAACAGCAGAAGTTTAGAAACAATCAATCATTAGGAAACCTGTTTTTTAAAAAAGTATGATATAGCCATGCAATAGAATATAGCACAGGCTTGGAGGAGGAGGAGGGGGAGAGGGAGAAAGAAGAAGAAGAAGAAGAAGAAGAAGAAGAAGAAGAAGAAGAAGAAGAAGAAGAAGAAGAAGAAGAAGAAGAAAGAAGAAGAAGAAGAAGAAGAAAGACGAAGAAGAAGAAGAAAGATGAAGAAGAAGAAGAAGAAGAAGAAGAAGAAGAAAGATGAAGAAGAAGAAGAAGAAAGACGAAGAAGAAGAAGAAAGACGAAGAAGAAGAAGAAGAAGAAGGAGAAGAAGAAGAAGGAGAAGGAGAAGAAGAAGGAGAAGAAGGAGGAGAAGAAGGAGAAGAAGAAAGAGAAGAAGAAGGAGAAGAAGAAGGAGAAGAAGAAAGAGAAGAAGAAGGAGAAGAAGGAGAAGGAGAATTCCTCAGAGTGCCTGGGTGGCTCAGTCAGTAGAGCATGCAACTCTTAATCTCAGGGTTGTGAGTTAGAGCCCCACATTGGGTGTAGAGATTACTTAAATTATAAAATCTTCTTTTTTTAAAAAAAGCAATTCTTTATGTCCTGATATACTAATGTAATAATAACAACAAATGTAATAACAACTAATGTAATAATAACAAAATTAAGAACAGTGTGTATATTACACTACCATTTGAGGTTAACAAAATGAATGAGAGAGCCTGGGAAGAATACTTGCTGGCTGAAAGAGCCAGAGCCTAATCCAACTTGCTTCAGACACTTTTGCCTTCAGTATTAGCCAGTTGGGTACTGAGCCATTCCTGAACTGGGCAGCCTGAGCTGAGGAAGTACACGTAATACTCCAATTCAGCAGACTTTAAATTTTAGTGGGCATAAGAATCATTTGGTTACTTGCAAAAAATGAAGACTCAAGGGGTCTGTCCTCAGAGATTGTGACTCTGTAAGTCTGGGATTGGGTGCTGGAACTGGTGGGGGTTTTGTTTTATATATAGACTATTTTTAGAGCAGTTTTAGATTAATAGTAAAATTGAAAGGAAGGTACAGAGATTTCCCAAATACCTCATGCCCCCACACATGCACAGCCTTCCCCATTATCAACATCCCCCACCAGGGCAGCCTGGGTGGCCCAGTGGTTTAGCTCCGCCTTCAACCCAGGGCCTGATCCTGGAGACCCAGGATGGAGTCCCCACTTGGGCTCCCTGCATGGAGCCTGCTTCTCCCTCTGCCTCTCTCTCTCTCTCTCTCTATGTCTCTCATGAATAAACAAATAAAATCTTAAAAAAAAAAAATCCCCCACCAGAGTGGTGCATTTGTTTACAACTGATAAGCCTACATTGACACATTATTATCATTCAAAGTCCATAGTTTAATGTAGTTTACATTACAGCTTACTCTGTACATTCTGTGGGTTTGGGCAAGTGTATAATAACATATATCTACCATCATAGTATCATATAGAGTAGTTTCATTGCCTTAAAGATCCTCTATGCTCCACCTAATCATCCCACCCTCCCCACCTACCCCTGGAAACCACTGATCTTTTTACTGTTTCCATACTTTTGCCTTTTCCAGAATGTCATACATGCAGTTGGAACTGTACAGTATAGTATTTGCAGATTAGTTTCTTTCACTTAGTAATATGCATTTAAGGTTCCTCCATGTTTTTAGATGGTTTGATAGCTCGTTTTTTTTAGTGCTAAATAACATTCCATTGTCTGAATAGACCCCAATTTATTTATCCATATTCACCTACTGAAAAGCATCCTGATTGTTTCCAGATTTCAGCAACTGAGAATAAAGTTTTTATGAACATTTGTGTGCAGGTTTTTGTGTGGATATAAGTTTTCAACTCCTTTGGGTAAATATGATTAATGGATTGGATGGTAAGAGTACGTTTTGTAAGAAACCATCAAATTGCCTTCCAAAGTGGCTATACCATTTTGCATTCCCACCACAAATAAATGGGAGTTCTTGCTGTCCCACATCCTTGCT